>NC_135479.1:27455262-28110262 GCF_052094955.1 Ictidomys tridecemlineatus | reverse complement strand
ACAAACTAATTTGAATCCATAATAGCAAAGAGTACATACAAAAGAATGCAAATGCTTTGAAGCAAATCCATGCAAAAAAATAGGGACAAATCCATAGTTTGTATTATATTCTCTAATCTCATTTGATACTATTAAAAAAAATAATATTGAAGTTGGGCAGCTTTCATTTGAGATGATTGTATGTAGAACTACAATTGTGAATATTTTTTCACAAGGACTGAATGGGAGAATAGAGTAAGACCTGGGAGGAGTAGAAGGTTGCCATGAAGGAATTCAGTAGATTATTAATTACACCACTGAGAAATAATGAATGGAAAATATAGGTGCCTAATGGAGTCATTATCACAAAAGCATCTCTTAAGAGTCCTGCAGTTCTTCCCCACTGATAGTTGCCTGGTTTGGAAAGCATTTCTTATCTAGGTTATAAGAGTTTCCTGTTATTTAACTATCTTTCCCAATCTGTATAGTATTTCTATGGGTAAATAGAGGAATGGATAGATGGATGCATGGATAGATCCATGGATTTTTTTCCTAATGAAAAGTAATATTTTTTTTCCCATTTAATCTTCCCTGTACCTTTTGCTTCATGCAAACCATAAAATCATGGTACCTGGGCTGAGGATGTGGCTCAAGTGGTAGCACTCTCACCTGGCATGCGAGGGGTTCTGGGTTCGATCCTCAGCACCACATAAAAATAAAATAAAGATGTGTGTCCACCAAAAACAACAACAACAAAAAAAAATTCTCTCTCTCTCTCAAAAAAAATCATGGTACCTGAAAATTTTATGAACATAATAATCACCTATGCATGAGTCCTACATATCAAGGTTTCAATTAGTAAATTTGGAGGAAGTCTGTTTTTTTTTTTCATGTGTGAACTGAGTTTCACATTTTTCAGGAAAATAAGAACTTTTTAAAAAGAAATAATATAGAATGATGGAAAGGAATAGTTCAGATACGAAGATCTGAACTTACTATTTAGCTGCAGCTTCTCATGTAGTTACAATAAATAGCAAACAATTACAAAAAAAAGCATAAATGTGCCTCCTCCATTATCATTGATGTAGTGTCCCTAACTTGTTTAATTAGCCTTTTTATTAGAGGAACAAATTGTTTTTGCCTACCTGCATCCCACTATGCAAATAATCTCTATAACCTCATTTATCAGACAGGCTTCCATAACATAAAAGGAAAAGCTGAAAGTAATTCATATAATGTTGTTGTTGATGGGATATTTTAGGAATAATGCTAGCAGTCGTCATTGTAGTATTATGAATAGACTATAATTGAACCAGTAGATCGCAAATTTAGCTCAACAATGGAATCACCAAGAGAGCTTAAAAAAAAATGTATTGATGCCTAAATTGCACCCCTGGAGATTCTGATTTAATTGGTCTAGGGTACAGCTTGGGGACCAGTTTTTTAAAATATCTTGGATAATTCTAAAGCTGATACCAAATCCTTATTCCAACAGAACTGAGTTAACACTGCAGTGATAATATTGCTTTACTGAATGCTCAACCGGCTTTCACCCTTTTAACTTTTTTTTTTTTTAACTTACTACAGTCTTCTGTTTGTCTTATTTGGAATTATTCCTAAATTCTTCTAAGAATGTGTTTTGTTTCTTCGTCTTGTATTTGTTTTCTAGTAAAAGTAAAATAAGGTTGACCAAGGGAGCAGACCTATAGCTGTCATTTTAAAACCCAGAGAGAAAGATTCTCCCTCATGAAGGACTGTAGCCTAAAACTCTGCCTCTTTGGAGTAAGTCAGTCACTGGCAAATTTGATGAGATATTTGGACAGTATTTTGGTCAGCTTTTTCATCACTGTGACAAAAGACCTGACAAGAATAATTTTAAGAAGGAAAAGTTTATTTGGCGCTCTTGGTTTCAGAGGTCTCAGTCCAGAGACAGCCAGCTCCATTCCTCAGAGGCAGAACATCATGGCAAAAGAGTGTGGCGGAGGAAAGTGGCTCAGGACTCCACACCAGGAAGCAAAGAGAGAAAACTCTGCTCCACAAGGACAATACTCCCAAGACACACCCCCTAATCTGCCCACAGTTACTACCCAGTTACTACTCCCTACCAATGGATTAACACACTGATTAGGTTAAGGTTCTCATAACCAATCATTTCACCTCTAAACCGTTTTGCATTGACTCACACATTAGTTTTGGGGTTACACCTCATATCCAAACCATAACAGAGAGAGAGAGAAGGAAAGATGCAATTTTACCCAATGTTTCTTGCTTCTTTCAGTTAAACTGACTTCCTAAGGATGATGGTAAGAAGGTAGATATCTTTGCAATTTTTAAAACAAAGGCACAATTTATTGTTTTGGTGCCATAATAAATGATGTTTTGAAGAGGTGACATTTTTAAATTAAAAGGTTAATTAAAATTCCACTTAGGAATTTTGTGATAGCTTGTTAAAAGTAATAATTTGCAACAAACTCAAATTATTCTAACCTTATTTCTTATCACCATCTATATGTCAATTCTGTGCTATCAGTTTGTTTTCTAAAATTTTTTGAAAACAATTTTAAGTAAATTTTATGTAAAGATGCATGAAATTTTTTTTGCAATTTTACACATTTTCAATCTATTTTTGAACATTTAATTCAATTTTAGAGGATGTGTGTGTGGGTGGGTACATGCTTATTTTAGAAATATATTCTTGGTACAAAGAGAGAGATGTGTTGGCTTTTGTTGTTGTTGTTGTTATGGGGATTCATCCCAGGGCCATGTAACCACTGAGCCAAACCCTTAGCTTTTTTTTTTTTTTTTTTAATACGAAATAGGGTCTCACTAAGTTGTTTAGGACCTTGCTAAATTGCTGAAGCTAGCTTTGAACTTGAGATCCTCCTGCCTCAGCCCTCCAAGTTGCTGGAATTAGTTACTCATCACCATACCCACCTGGTGTTCACAATTTTTCATCCATCCAAAGATCTATTTTCAATTTTCCAAAACTAATTATAAAGGGAAATTAATTTTGTCTCTATGCTTCTACTAGCATTTCAACATTAAGAAAATTACAACCTCTTCTGCCTCCATTGTCTCAACCACTGCATAAAGATAATCAAAGATCTGTGGTGATGGTTGCTTAAGTTTGTATTGAAGGACAACTGTCAATCTATCACTGATATTGTTTTATCTGTGTCTTGTATTTGGCTTTAGCACTATCAAAAAAGGTCTTGGCTACACAGACAGTTCATGAGAAACAGAATCATGGCATGGTGTTCAGCAGTCAGCAAATATCGGTTGCAGATGACTAAAAACTGCAAACCACATTTAATTTGCAGAATATCTGCCTGTAGAAAACATCCAATTAAAATTCAAAAGTAACTATAATAAGACTTTCCCACCTGGGAAATTTGAAAGGTAGCATTTAAAAAAAAATTTTTACCCTCTATAGGATCAGTACCGCATCCAGGGTCTACCAATACTTTGAACTTTGCATCCACTTTCTGTAGATAAAAAGTGCTGTCGAGGGTGGTAAGTCCATAGATGGAGCTCACCCCATCAATCAACTTTACTGAATTCAGGAAAGGTCTTTTCATTCTGACCTTGCCCAGATGGTGACTTGTTTTAATGTGGATTTTTTAGTACTAAATTCCCTTATAAAGCGATTGATGTATTAATTAATCTGAGAAAAAAGGATCTCTAAATCTAAATGCTACTTAAAATGATGGCTGTACAAATTAATCACCATTTGTAAATTTACTATTCAGCATGAAAAATGTCTACCGCATCTTCCTGATATAGGAAATACAGAAACAAATATAAAAAATAATGTAAAATAATTCATGAAATGCTATACTTGAGTAAACTATGCTCGAGTTTAAGGTTTATTAGAAATGCAAAAGGGAGAGTAGCAAGTGCTTACTTAGAAGGCAGGGCAACATTAGCAATGTGTTCTTTATCAGTGCGCTAACTGCTGGAGCATGGTGGTACATCCCTGTAATCCCAGGGACCCGAGAGAGTCTGAGGCTGGAAGGTCAGAAGTTCAAGGCCAGTCTAGGCAATTTTACAAGGTCCTAAGCAACTTAGTGAGTCCCAGTTTCAAAAAGAAAAAAAAACAACAACAACAATGTAGCTCAGTGGTAGAGTGCCCCTGGGTTCAATATTTAGTACCCTCCTCCCCAAAAAAGTGTGGCAACAGAAGAAAGCTCCTTGATATTGCTTTTACCTATTGAAGAAATGTAAATGTTTGAGAGCATAGTTCTTGAATACCTGTGATGAACATGGCTGTCTTATTTACTTGTGATCATTATGTCCCATGAATAAGAAAAAAACTATTAAGAATGTTAGCTTTTTTTTTCATTACTGATTAATGAACTCAGTGACTTACATGTATGTGACTCACCTGGGAACACTGTAAAAATACTGATAATGATTTAGTGTATCTTAATTGACAATCTTAATCTTGATCAAGTATTTCTTTTTCTTTTCGTTGCACAGGGCCTTACACATGATAGGCAAGTAATCTACTACTGAGCAATATTCCCAGCCCAGTATTTTATTCTGAGTTCAGGAGTTAACTCCCAGATGCCACCAATGTATTGTCTCGACTTTTGAACTACAGGTAATAATCGTCAAGAGGATAATAAAATCAGTGGAGAAATCAATAAAATCCTATGCCAAAGTTAAAGAGAGAAATAAGAAAAAAAAATGAAGTTTGGTAGTATAGATGACTATCAGGTTGTATACAGGCAGGAGGAATAAATAATGTTTTGCGAAATTTTAAAACCTATGTATTCTAGATTCCTTTGGGAAAGTAGGATAGCTAAAAACACTTTAAACCCAATGATTACTGGTTGATATTCAAAAATCTTTGGAAGTGTTGAAATAATTAATGTTTAATTTTTCCCAGGCCCATGACCAAAACACATTCTCTAACCTGCTTGGCAGTTAGATGTGACAGTGTAGTTGGATTAAGGTTTTGTTGAAGATTCATGTACCTGTATTAATCAGGGATATAGGTTTATAATTTTTATTTTTTTTTTTAGTTCCCTTGTTTGGTTTCAGCATCAGTATAACATTGATGGTGTAAATTCAGCTAGGAAGTGTTTCCTTCCCTTCAATTTCCTTAGAGAGTTTGAGAAGGATCACTATTAATTCTACTTGAAATATTTTGTAGAATTCCCTCATGAAGCCCTCTGGTCTTGACCTTTCTTTGTTGAAAAGATTTTTCAATTACTGATTAAATTGCCTTATTCACTATTGGTCAGTTCAGATTTTCTATTTTCTCATGATTTAGGCTGGATAGATTGTTTCTAGGAATTTATCCATTCCTACCATGTTGTCTAGTTTCTTGGTGTATTGTTGTTCATAGCAGTCTCTTACTACTTCTGATTTCTGTGGTAAGCGCTGTAATTTTTCCTCTTTCAATTCTGATTTTGAGTCTCCTCTAAGTCTAGAAAGAAGACCATCCATTTTGTTTCTCTTTTTAGAACACCAACCCTTAGTTTTGAGGATCTGTTTTTTTTTTCTACCCATATTTTTCAAATTTCTGCTTTTTGTTATATTTGCCACTTCCTTTCTTCTGCTAATTTGGGGCTTAATTTGTTATTTTTCTAGGTTTTTGATGAGAAAGGTTGTTAGAAATATTTTCTCTTGATGTGGACATTTATCACACTTCTCTCTTATATGTGTTTTAATGCATCTATAATATTTGCTGTATTCATTTTTTGTCTCAATTTTTCCCTTTTTAGTTTTTATTTCTTTTGACCCATTGTTTGTTCAAGAGTGTATTCTTTCATTGTGAAATTAATTTATCTCTTGTTATTTATTTCTAGATCTGTACCATTTTATTTAAAAAGATATTTGATGATTTCAAAGGCTTAAAATGTGTTAACTGACTTATTTTGTGTCATAACATGTGATCTATCCTGAAGATCTATGTGTTTTCTGCTCCTAGTGGATTAAATTATTTGTATTTGTCTGTTAGTTCCAATTGGTTTACAGTGTTGTGAAGCCAGCAGTGTTCTTCTGGCTGTAGGTACCTTGATGAAAGTGGGATATTGAAGCCCCCTTCCATAATCGAATCATTACCCATTTATGTTTTTCCATTTGTTAGTATATGCTACAGTGTTGAGTGCATATATGCTTATAATCAAAATAACCTCAACATATTTATACCTTTATCAATGTATACTGACCTTCTTTGTTTCTCGTTATGATTTTTTAGTATATTTTTCCTTATATAATTTTCCTCATTCTTTCTAAAACTGTTTGCATAAAATATCTTTATCCCTTTTAGTCTATTTGTATCCTTTATTCTAAAGCAAGTCTCTTTCAATTAGCATATTTGTAAAACCTTTTTTAAATTTGGCTACTTCATGTCTTTTGATTAAAGAATTTAGTCCATTTACATTTAAACTAACAAATGGAAGTCAGTTATGCTCACCACTATACAAACAATTTTGCCTTTAAATTAACTATTTCTAGGTTAAGGGCTTACCATTGCCATTTGTCAATGTTTTCCATGTCTTGTTGTTCCTTTCTTCCTCCCTCTTAATGTCTAGCTTGTAATTTTTAAATTTTCTATGATAGTTTCTTTGGTTCCATTCTCTATCTTTTGTATATTCACTAAAGCATTTTCCTTTGTGGTTGACACAGGGCTACATAAAATACATTTATTTTTAATTTAAATATTTTAAATGTTAGCCACTGAAAATAAATCACATTTAAAACTTTTACACTTTTAATTTTGATGTCATAATTTGTCTTTTTATTTTGTTCATCTACTAAAATTGTTAGTTATCTTTAATACCTTTGCTTTTAGCCTTTACACCAGAGATAAAGGTGATTTATACAATGCTACTATAGAATCACAGTATTCTGAATTTCATTATGTACTAATCTTGACCAGTGAGATTCAAACTTTCATATCTCTTCATGTTACTAATTGGCATTTTTCAGTTCATCTTAAAGAAATCATCTTACCATTTCTTGTGAGTCAAGAGAAGTGGTGAGAGAGGTTCAGTTTCATTCTACCACATATGGATTTCCAGTTTTCCTAGCACCACTTGTTGAAGCTATTTTTTTTGTCCAATGTATGTTTATGGCACTTTTGTCAAGTATGACTGTTTATGTTGGTAACACTGGCCTTCAATTCTGTTCCATTAATCTTCATGTTGCTAACCCACATCAAGGGAGGGGAAGATTAGAAGTTCATTGAACTAGACAAAAGGGAATGAAGGGAAGGTAGGTAGGATGAATCAGACATATCTTTCCTATTTTCATATATGTATACACAACCAATGTCACTCCACATCATGTACAATCACAATAATAGAATCCTAATTAGAACAAGTTATACTCATTCTATGTATGTATAGTACATTAAAATACACTGTACTGTGATGTATATCTACAAAGAATAAAAAACATAAAAAACACTAGCAGTGATTAGCTTCCTTTTATTTGGGAAAGTCTTTATTTCCTTTTAATTTCTGAAGGACACCTTTTGTAGGCAAAATATTCTTAGTAGCTAGCCACCCACCTATTCCCAAACACTTTGTATCAGAGCAAGAAAAAATACATTCAAAGTTTCTACTGAGAAATCTGCTGACAGTCTTATGAAGATTCCTGTGATATGAAAGACTTTTTTCTTTTCCTGTGTTCAAAATTCTGCTACTCTATGTCTTTTGATTAAAGAATTTAGTCTATTTACATTTAAAATAACAATTGGGAGGCAACTATGCTCACCACTATACCATCAATTTTTCCTTTAAATTAACTATTGATAGGTTAAGGGCTTATTATTGCCTTTGTATCGTATTGTATTTTCACAGCACGTGTCTTTGAGTTCACAAATTCTCTCTTCTGCCTGATTAAGTCCTGTGTCTCAGCTACTTATTGAATTTTTCATTCATTCTTTAGTTCCATAATTTCTTCAACTCTTTCCTCTTCTTCACTGAACTTCTTAATTGTATATATTTTTCTTGATTTTATTGAGTTGTCTATCAGAGTTCTGTTCCATCTCACTGAACTACTTCTGTACAAAAGCTATTTGGAATGATTTGTCAATCAATTTTTAGATCTCCATTTCTTTGTGTTCAGTTGCTTGAAAGTAATTGTGTGCCTTTAGTGTTGCCATATTTTCTTGGTTTTGATGATATTTGAAGTTGTTCATTGTTGTATTCTCACCTGAAGTCATTTTGGATTGACCTCTTCAATGCATCTATTCTTGGATCTTTTGCTCTAACAATGTACTAGAATTCCTCCAGTGAACTCCCTGACTCCCTCAAAGGTACTCTCAAACATAGATGGTTGGCATAAGTAATGCTCTATTGGGAGATGGAGTTTAAAAACTCCCATTATGCCATCTGGCTAGGTTGCTGGGACTAGAAAATTTCTTATATTGTAATTATAGTAGTCATTTTTAGCATTTTCATTTGAAATGTTTCCATAGTATATTCCCTTTATATTCCTTTACCATCAGTGTATCATAGTGAAATGTAGAAGACAAATAGATGAAGTGATATTTATTGTGATAAAGATATGATCTTATAGACTGTTTAATTATTCAACAAATCATATGGCTAATTTACATGTTGAAATTATTTACCTCTACTCAGCCAAAATTTGCTTGTTTTTTCAATGTAAGAATGGAGTTTTTAGGTATTGTTGAAGCCAAGACAATGGTGTAAAACCTGTGGGTATTTATGTCTTCCATTATAGAGGATGTTCTGTATATGACTATAAAGCTGCTATTCCTTAGAGCTTTTGTACAACTCCTCCTGATTTAGAAGTTCTTCTTTCCCTTCACTAAGATATAATCATTGAAAGGAAATGTTTACTCTTTCAAAAGAAATGACCTTCAACATATCTGTGTATCTTTCTCCATAGTTTCTCTGAACTATCCATCACAGTCTTAATAAAACCTTTGAGTAAATCAGTATTAGGGAAACTGAAACGGTACACCTCATTTTTCCAAACACACAAAAGTAAAGATGGTTTGTTATTTCTAGGCTTATAAGTCAAAGCTTAGGCAGTCTCCCTGTTCAATTTGCCAACTTGAACATCTGGCTTTAGGACATTTCAATATATCTACTGAAGTAAATGAGTCAAAGATACTAGGATTACTATTTCATCTAGTTATCCTAAATGTATCTTGTTGCCATTATAAAAAAAATACATTACTGTGTCCTCAGGAACATATGTGGGGACCTGTAGGAAAAGTGTTTCATACCAGGGGCATTAGACCTAATGGAGCTCAAGTACTTTCAGTATTTAATTACAATGGCTTAACATATGAAGAGAGGTATGTTTCCCAGTCTGGGATATGAGGACTTCCTTATTTTTTTATTTACAAGGAACAGAATATTAATTTTCTCTTACAATGTAAAATAAACCACAAATGCAACTAATGGAAAATATTACAGAATTCTGCTCTCCTGTATTTCAGTGGCCAGAATCAATATCATACTGTGCTCTTCTTTGTCTGTCAGAACCATATCATCACTGAGTCAGTTCTTGGGATGATGAATAATCCAGCTTTCTGCTTAGTCTGTATTTACTGCCCTAAGTTTAATTTCAGAAATGTGTCTACCATATAGATTAAGAAACTAAAATCCACATTCAATCATTTATTTAACAAAGACTTAGTGTCTAATATTTGCCGAGTGTGCCTATAAGCTACAATGGGGATAGGAAAACACTGGTCTCCTTATGTGGCATTTTCTAAGCTGTGGTGTGGGGTTTTTCTAAGGTAAACAGCCTCAGCAATTTAGCAAGGACCTAAGTGATCTAGTGAAACCCTGTCTCAAAAATAAAAAGAGCTGGGAATGTTGCTCAGTGGTAAAGCACTACTGGGTTCAAATCCTGGTACCAAAAAAAAAAAGCACCTTTCTTAATTCTTTGAGAAATGTATCTATAGTCATAATTTTGACATTACACATGCAAATATGTTATTTTTATCTCCCATTTAAATACTAGTATTGTGTAATGTAAAATGCTATATCTGAAAGTTTGAAAGCATTTTTCCTTTAGAACTTAGCAAGTTTCTCTTCATCATTTTCCTGCATTTTGTTTTATTTGATTCTCATTCCTTTGTAGATAATTTTTTCTTTATTTTGTTCCACATTTTATTCTTCACATAATGAAATTCCCTCATAGTATTTAAATGTAAATGTTTAGGATTGTTGTTTTCTTTAATGATTCCATGGTCATCTTATGGATTCTTTCAATGTGAATACTCATGTGCTTCTTCAGTTACCATAAGTGTTTTATTAAGTATTGGATTATTTCTTGCCTTTTTTATGTACTTTTAGAAATTCTATAAGAAAACAGAGGATACACTGTCTCAACTTTATTTTCCTCCCCCAATATATCAGATTAGAATTTGTTCTTCATTCTTGGTTTGATTATTTAGCTGAGTAATGTGTGCCCTTCAAAAAAATTTTTTTTCATGTTATTTAATCTTGATTTTTTTCTTATTGCCATTATAGTTATTTTTAAGTCTAGTTTTTATTTTTAATTTCTAAGTCATCCAGTTAATTCTATTATTAATTATGCCTTTTCTAATGTTTTCTATTGGCTTTGTCAATGTGATCTCCATTAAAATATTCATTGTTTTGTTTGTAAAATTTACATCCACTGTGATTTTTTTTGTCCTCAACAGTTTTTTAATTTCACATTTTCTAATTCATTCTTGGTGTCTTCTGTTTACTTTGGCATTTTCTCTAAAACTTACTGATGCCTTCTTTCTCCTGGTTATTTTACAGGTGAGGGTGAATAGGCAGGTTGCTTTTCATCCAGATGTGAAAAATTCTAGAATCTTTTGGAAGTTATTAGATATTCTCAAGTTAGCACCCATTCTCTTTCAGCTTGGTGCCAAACACCACTACTTAACACGGTTGCTGGTAATATAGAGAAAGAAGGAGAATAAGCCTGGCTGTTAGATTTTAATATAAATAATTCATTACTTAATAATAAATTAATCATCTTGATGAGGTAATTTGTTGAATCTGGACCTTAAGCTCCTGTGAACCCAACCTCAATCACTCATCAAAGCTGTGATAGCTTTTGGTGTATTTTTTTCATACATCTGATGTTATTTGATTTCTATTGCTCAAGGACTCCTTAATATTTCTGATCCATTGATGTCATTATTCCTACTTTTCCTAGAGTTTTATGGATTTTCTTTTTTTATTTTTATTTTTGCTGACATTTCATTGAATTTTAATCATGAGTGAGTATAAACATAAAAGATCCCTCTATTTTACTGATTTTTTCCCCAAAATGAGCATTTTAATTGAATAAAACATACAATGCAGAAATGCATATAAACCACAGGTGAAATTCACAATAAATACTCCAAAAATGAAAATGCATAAAACAGCAACACCTTGACTAAAATCAGACCCATACCATGAAGTCATAGATCTGTCCATTCCTTTCTACACTGAATATGCTCCTCAAGGGACATATTCTCCTGAATATGATTAGTTTTGTTGATAGTTGAGTTTCATAAATAAATAAATTTTTTTTAAAAGAATATACTACAAAGTCTTCTGTTTCCTTGACTTCTTTGGGTCAATATATGGCAAGAGATTAATTTATTCTAGTTTTTGTATCATTAAAACTTTTTGCAAAATATAAATTCACATATATTAAAATACATACATGAATGTTTCCTTGTTAAGGTGCTATGTTTTATTTGTCTATTCGATTTTAAATGGCCATCTTATTTAAATCTGATTTGGGATTATATAAATATGACCATCCTTGTACTCATCTTTATTATCATTAGTTTTCTTGAGTATATACTTAAAAGAAAATTTGCTGCTGTGTAAAAACTTATGTTCAACTTTAGAGAACTGTAGCAAATAGTATTCTAAAATGTTTATACAAAATGATCGTTCCCTCCAATGTATGAGAGTGGCAAATATTTTATATCCTTGCTACTACTTGGTATTTTCTTTGTTTTCATTTTAACCATTTTTGTAAACAGATAATGGAATAGACTTGTAAGTTTTCATATTGAAGTGACTTGCCTTTTGTTAATATGGTGACTTCACCAGTAGTCTTACTTTAGATCCCAATATAAACATTAGCTCCACCATTGTCTTTGTGCTTTTCCTTGAAAATTAAATTGTCATTTTACACATTTATTGCCTTTGAGTATTGGTTATTGCAAAGTACCAAACTCAGGTTTTTTCCTTTCTTTTCAATTAAATTACATATTTTTAAAAATCAAATTGAAGAGGTTGTATACATATTCTGGATATTTCAGATTATACATGATATAAACTCATACCTACTATGTGGATTGTTTTAAAAAATATTTAATGTATAGTTCCACAGATATAATTTATATATATATTATTATTTCAGCTATGTTTTATAGATAATAATGTTTTGTGTTGTAAGTCATTAAACTACTTTACCATGTTCTCTTTTAGAATATTTGTGTTTATGAGCATGTGTGTATGTGTTTAACACTGAATATTAGAGTCCATCCAGAACTGATTATTGTTTATGTGGTAAGGTAGTGGTTAGGAGTCTTTTTTTTTTCTCTATTGGGATACCCCAGTGACCCTGAAAATTTATTCAAAAGATTACCATGCTAGAGATTCATTTTTGTCAATTATTTTCCAAATAAAATTTAAACTATATTAGAAAAAGAAAAATGACTAATATTTGTGTTTCATTGTAAATAAGCTAACTTCTCTGTATAAAATACATTGCTGTATAGTTCATTTGAAGTGCAAATAGTTCATTTTACAAAGATCAAGAGGCCTTATGTTACAAACCATTGTTATAATTTACTATCTCACAACATCAGTCATTTAGAGACAAAAAGAGGAGCTTCAAAGGAATACCATAAACAAACTTGTTCTGAGGGTTATCATTGAAATTATATGCTACTGCCATAAGTCTAAACTATGTAGTTTCTGAAATGGTAATCCAAAATAAGGTATTATGTCTTTGATCAGGAAAATTTTTTCTTAAATATGCTTTCAGTTATTTTGTTAAATAATAAGCATAAATATATGTTTAAAATAGAAACTTTTTAAAATAAAGTATGTTTTACAATTACATATTTTTTTCCAGAATGTAATTTTGTACACAGATATTTGTTAACCACTGTGAATCTGTAAAAGATGTTTTCATATGAAGTTTTTATTTATGAATAATATATGTGTGCATGTGTGTGTTCATTAACCTAAGAATGCAAATAATTATAATTACACATCACAAATTTTATGTTAGTATTATATTAGTAATTATACATATATTTATACATAATTAACTAGGTATCAGATTTTACTTTTTTCCTGAGGATCTATGACACCATTCTAACCCAAATGTCCACAGGTTCAGATTTTAATCATGTTCTCCCATCTGGAATTGTTTCTTCCAAGCATTCTGTTTTCCTCACACGTTCTCGGTGGCACCTTCTCCCCTATTTCTCTAACACGGGATGATGCTGGCTTCTCACCACAGATTGTTTATGAATACCATCAGATAGTTCTTGGTTCTGCCTATCGAGGTGCACAAATTTTATTATTGTGAGTTTGCTTCTCTACCATATGCTTCAAAGTGCATGGTTTTCTGATTTTATTACATTAGAAAAACAGCTGAAAGATGTTACTGCCCTCTGTTTGTCTGGATCTACATTTTGTTTCCCTGCAATTATTCTTAGCCTGTACAGTGGGCTTGGAAACCATACTGGAGAAAAGAATCCCTTCCTAGCAAGGTTCCCAAGGAGTAACCTCAAAATCTTAAGAACTTCCTCCTAGAGTAAGAAAAAAAAATTCTATGACTTGTTTACTGTGTCACTAACTTATTTTTCTACTAGAGTTTATTTTTTTCTTCCTATTCGATGGAGTACTAATGGTTCACATTTTATATACCTTGCAAGAATCTTTGTCTACTTGAATTTTAAGTATATTGTCTTTTGTTGAATACAAGCTTTGTTTTATTTTGTCCAATTTGTCTATTTTTCCTTTTCACTGGGATTTCTTGTTTGAGAAAATTCTTGTTCTACCTTACAAATGTTATTTTTCTACTTAATAAACATAACCCCTCCTCCCCCACTTTTTTTTAACAGTTCTAGTCTGCTTCATTTCTGTTTGCTTTCTTCCATACTCAGATCAACATTGGGTAGCACGTGAAAACAACTCTAGCTATTTTAATTTCTATTTTTTCTAAATGACCTTAGCTTTACTCTTTTATATGTATCTTATAATTTGTTTTAACAACATTCTCTAATAACAGACAATAGAGATAAAATTTCATCAAATTCATACATTGATGGAGAAGTTCTCTCTCTTTAATATGGAATAATCCCAAACATAAACATGGCTTGACTATGTATTTGTTTTCTTTAATATTTATTTTTTAGGTTTTTTTGGGGGGTGGACACAATAACTTTATTTTACATTTATGTGGTGTTGAGAATCGAACCCAGTGCCTCACGCATGCTAGGCGAGCGCGCTGCCACTTGAGCCACATCCCCACCCTCTATGTATTTGTTTTTACATAGTTTAAAAATAAAGTTTGTAAGTTAGTTCCACAGAGTCTTACATCCCTTTGATTAGTTTTAATACTAATATGGTAAGAATAAATTATTTCTGGCTTAAATTCTATTTAAATATGAATTTTGTATGAAGCAAGCACACTATTACACATTTTTGAAAACTAAAATGGTTACAGATAGCCACAAAAAGAAAAATACAGCTTGTAGAGAGTATGTTTTGAATTCTTCTCCATTTAGAAAGATGTTGGCCTTGAGTTTAGTGTATATAGCTTTTACAATGTTGAGGTATATCCCTACCATATACTACTGATACCAGTTCTGCTCCCCCACATGTTGAAGTTTGAACATTAGAGATGCACACCAAGGCAAGCAGATAAAGCAGGGTTCATTTGGAAAGGGGTAACATAGACTTCTCCTGGTAGGGAGAAGGGGCCCATAGCTGGTATCCTGTTATTCCAAGAAGGCAGGTGTCCTGCCCTTTGAATATGTCCAAGGCTTCCTTTGTTCCCTGCCCTCTTCCCCTTACTTCTCACCTTCCTGTGTATGTGACCAGGCCTAGGAAATGCTGGTGGGATGGGCAAAATGTGGGAAACAGGTGGGCTGAAAGGGAGAGGGCAGGGTGGTGCAGCCAAGGACTCCCTTTGGGGAGGTGATCTTGGCAACAGGTTGGAGTAGAACAGCTTCTTGATAAAGGTGGAAGAAGAGCTTTGAAGGAACATTTCAGTCCTTCAGGGGACAGTCTCCAACTTCTAGGATTCACCCAATCTTGGCCTCCTTGATCGGACCTTACTAGATTCACCTGTTTACCTCCTTGATCCGACCTGACTAGATTTACCTTTGAGAAGAGCTCAAACTATCTCTATTTGCCTAATTCTGGCTTCACTATCCCTAGTTTTTTCTAGTGATTTGAGCCTAAATGGATGCTGACTTTTGTCAAATGCTTTTTCTGCATCTATTGAGATAATCATACGATTCTTGTCTTTAAGTCTATTGACGTAGTGAATTAAAATTATCGATTTCTCTATGTTGAAACAACCTTGTCTCCCTGTGGTGAACCCCATTTGATCATGGTGGGCTATCTTTTTAATATTTTTATGCATTTTTGCCAGTATTTTATTAAGAATTTTCATATCTATGTTCATTAGGGATATTGGTCTGAAGTTTTCTTATTGTGTCTTTGTCTGGTTTTGGTATCAGGGTGATACTCACTTTATAGAATAAGTTTCAAAGGGTTTTTGCCTTTTCTATTTTATGCAATAATTTTAGGAATATTGGCGTAAGTTCCTCATTGAAAGTCTGATAGAACTTGGCTGATAATTCATCTGATCCTGGGCTTTTATTTGTTTACTAAAAGAAGTCTACCATTTCTGATGACATCTTTAATTTCATTGCTGGAAATTGATATGTTTAAACTTTCTATGTCTCTTGATTCAATTTGGAAATTGAAATGTGTCCATGTCTTTTTCTACTTTACTGGAGCATAGATTTCCAAAGTTGTTTTTTATTATTATCTGCATTTCAGTGGTATCTATGGTGATAATTCTTTTTAAATCCACAAATTTTAATAATTTGAGTTTTCTTTTCCTTTGTGAGCTGAGCTAAAGGTTTATTAATTTTGCTTATTTGTTCAAAGAACTTATAGTTTCAATTTTTTTTAAATTTTTTTGTTTCAATTTCATTAATTTTGCCTCTGGTTTTAATTATTTCCTGCCTTCTGCTTTTGGAGTTGATATATTCTTTTTCTAGGACTTTGAGGTGTAAAGTACTTGGTTATTTATTTGGTGATTTTCTATTTTTTTTTTAATGAATGCGCTCAATGCAATGAATTTCTCTTAGAACTGCCTTCACAGTGTTCCAGAGATTTTGGTATGTTGTTTCGCTCTTCTTATTTACCTCTAAGTATTTTTTAAAATTTCATCCCTGATTTCTTCAGCTATCCATTGGTCATTCAATAGTATACCACTTAGTCTCCAGGTGTGAGAGTAGCTTCAATTATTTTATTGTTAATTTCTAATTTTATTCCATTGTGATCTGGTAAAATGTAAGGTATTATCTCTATTTTTTTTATTTGTTAACAGATGCTTGATGTCCTCTTTCACCACTCCTATTCAACAAAGTCTTTGAAACTCTAACCAGAGCAATTAGACAAAAGAAAGAAATTAAAGGGATACAAATAGGAAAAGAAGAGCTCAAACAATCCCTATTTGCTGATGACATGATTATATATTTAGCAAACCCAAAAACCTGTACCAAAAATTTCTAGAACTCATAAGTTCAGCAAAGTAGCAGGGTATAAAATCAACACCCATTAATCAATTGCATTCGTATGATGTATGACTTACACCAATGACGTATCAGCTCAAAGAGAAACTAAGAAAACTATCCCATTCACAATAGCCTCAAAAAAACCCTTGTGAGTTAATCTAACAAAAGATGTGAAAGACTTCTACAATAAAAACTATAGAACACTAAAGAAAAAAATTGAAAACCTTAGAAAATGGAAAGATCTTCTGTGTTCTTGTATAGGCAGAATTAATGCAGTCCAAATGGCCCTACAACCAAAAACACTACACAGATTTAATGCAATTCCTATTAAAATTCCAATGATGTTCTTTAAAAAAAATAGAAAAAGCAGTCATGGAATTCATTTGGAAAAATAAGAGGCCCAGAACAACCAAAGCTATCCATAGCGAGAAAAGTGATGCAGGAAGCATTACAATACCAGATCTTAAATTATACTACACAGATATAAAATGGCATGGTATTGGCACAGAAACAGACATGAAAACCAATTTGGAACAGAAGACACAGAGACAAACCCACATAAATACAGTGTTATGGTTTGGATTTGTGAGGTGTCCCCCAAAGCTCACATATGACATAATGCAAGAAGTTTCAGAGGAGAAACGATTGGGTTTTGAGAGTCTTAACACCATCAGTGAATTAATCCCCTGAAAGGGATTAACTGAGTGGTAACTGAGGTGGTAGGAGTGATTGGAGGAGGTGGGAATTGAGGACATGGCTTGAGGGTATATATTTGTATGTGGGAAGTGGAAACCTCTCTCTCTGATCACCAGGTGAGCTGTTCTACCTCACTTCAAGCCCCAAGGAATGGCCTGGCCTTCTATGGACTAAGACCTTTAAAATTGTAAGCTCTGAAGTAAACCTTTCCTCTTCTACAATTGATCTAGTTGGGTCCTTTAGTCACAGCAGCAAAAAAAAAAAAACTGACTAAAATATACAGTTATCTCATATGAGACAAAGGTGCCATAAATATACACTGGACAAAAGATAGCCTGTTCAACAAATGGTGCTTGGAAAACTGGAAATCCATATGTAGTAGAAAGAAAGTGAACCCCTATCTCTCACCCTGCACAAAACTCAACTCAAAGTGCACCAAAGACCTAAGCATCAGATCAGAGGCCCTGACCTTACTAGAGGAAAATTAGGCCCAAGTTTCCATCATGTCATCTTAGAAACCAACTTGTTCAATAAGACTCCTAAAACACATGAAGGAAAATCAAGAATCAATACATGGTATATATTAAACTTAAAGTCTTCTTCACTGTCAAGGAAACATCAAGAACATGAACAGAGAGTCTGTAGAATGGGAACAAATCTTCACCATTTGCAAGTCAGATAGGGCATTAATCTCCAGGATATACAAAGAACTCAAAAAACCAAACACGAAAAAACCAAATAACCCAATAAATAATGGGCTAAAATGGAACAAACACTTCAAAGAAGAAATAGGAATGGTCAAAAATATATGAAAAAATGCTCAACATCTCTAGCAATTAAAGAAATGAAATGAAAAAAACTACACTGAAATTTCATCATACTCTAGTCAGAATGGCAATTATCAAGAAAAAAAGTAACAATGAACATTGGCAAGGATGTGGGGAGAAAGGTACTCTCATACATGGCTAGTGGGACTGCAAATAGTTGCAATAACTCTGGAAAGCAATATGGAGATTTCCTTAGAAACCTTCAAATGGAACCACCATTTGATTCAGTTATCCCACTCCTTAAAGGAAGAATAACTCCCTTTTTTAATACACAAAGAAATTAAAAACAGCATCTTACAGTGATTCAGCCACATCAATGTTTATAGTAGCACAAGTTACAATAGTCAAACTATGGAACCAATCTAAGTGAATTTCAATAGATGAATGGATAAAGAAAATGTGGTGTACATATACACAATGGAATATTACTCAGAAATAAAGAGGAATGAAATTATGGCATTTGCCTGTAAATGGATGGAACTTAGGATATTATGCTAATTGAAATAAACCAGTCAGTCCCTCAAAACCACAGGCCAAATGTTGTCTCTGACTCACAAGAGAGGATAGGGAGGGGAAGAACTGAAGTCCTTTGGACTAGACAAAGGGGAATGAAAGGAAGAGAGAGAGGAGGAGAATAGGTAGGATAATAGAATTAATCAGACATGATTTTCCTATCTTTGTATTTGAGAACATGACCAGAGTAACTTCACATTTTGCACAACTACAAGAATAGAATCATTATTAGAGTAAATTATACTGTATATAATATGCCCAAATGAATTCTATTATCATATATATCTAAAAAAATAAAATTTAATAAAGTATAAAGTAATCTTGTTTATAAACAAGAAGCCAGTAACTTTTAACAAAACATCCAAGAGTTTATTAAATTAAATACAACATAACAATTAAGATTAAGGAAGGTAGTGCAATATCAGAGCATCCTCCAGTGCAAAGAATTATTTAAACAACGTAAAGTAAAAAGCACGTTTTATCTCAGATGTGTTTCCTTCCTGAATCTCTTGAGTATCCATAATCTTAAATACAAAATGCTCCAAACTAGAAGTTTTTGGAGGACCAAGATGACTGCACAGGTAAAAAATTCTGCACCTAGCTTCCCATAGCTGATCATAAAGTGCTGGCCACTAAACATATTACATAAAATAAATTTCAGACTATGTGTATAAGGTACATATTAAACCTAAGTGAATTTTGTGCTTTGACTCGAGTCCCACTAGTAAGCCATCTCATTATATATTTGTACATATTCCCAAATATAAAACCTGAAGTCTGGTTCACTTATGGTCTCAAGCATTTTAGAGAAAGAACGTGCAATTCTGCATTATATCAACCACAGTTTTAGCAGTTCGGACCTCCCTGAGATAATCTTCTATTTGATTATGTGTCTCATCTGAATGAGAAAAGAGGAAACAGATTATTTTCTTGATTCTCAAAATGCACTGGATCTTTTCAGCATTCTAAAATTTAAAAAATTACGTTGTAAATAGGAGTTAAAAAAAATTGAACTACTGTATTTGCTCCCCTTCTGTACACTAGGAACTTCACCGCTCAGTGTCCATATGCTCTTACTTAACCTTCACCTAAAACCCAGCGGTATGCGCTGGTCAAATGATTTTAAGTATGATACAGCCAGAAAATTTAAGGGGTAGTTAGAAGAAAGCCACTTTTGCACTAAGGGGTCTCCAAATTCTTCTCAATGAGCTCCACTACAATTTCATCACTCACCTGCTTCCCAGTATCCATAAATGCCTTCAATTTTTTTTCCCCCAATTTTGGATTCCACCATGCCCTCAGCATAGCCCCAGTGCCTCAAAACACTCAAGTTTTCTGCCCATTTGGGAGTCTGCGTACCCTTGTCAAGCCTGGGCGGCCCCAGCAGCACATCGGGGCTGCCTTTAGCATGCTTGGGTTTGGCCATGTCCTCCAAAGCCTCTGGCAGCCACCCGCCTGCCCACCTACCTCACAGGTCCGGTACCAGTTTTAAGTGACAGAGAAACAACACTAGTTTTAGTTTTGTCCTATATTTTTAAAATGGCTTGAGGACTGTTTTAAAGAGTAATGAAGGTGGCAGAGGAAGGCAACATGGATGAAAAGAGGATCACCCAGGAAAGCCATTAGGGTACCTGCTGCTTCCTCCAGAAAGGATGTTGTATGTTGCATGATGAGGTAGTAAATGCACCTGTTTTCAGACTAGGCACACTTTCTCATAGTCTGACATATTTTCCTAAAATATCTCGTTTTTTTCCTTTACACAATAAGCAATAGCTGGGATAAATCTCTGCTGCATAATGATGCCTTATTAACACAAATTTGTTAAAGTTATTAGAAATGGTGGTGAAAAGGGCCATAGCTTATTCTTCTATGATAAATGCCTAACCTCTAATTTTAAAAGAAATACACAGTTTATGTTTACATAAAAATCAACCATGCTTTATATTTTAAGGTAAGACTGGAGGCAACCATACTCCATTATGTCGAAGAGCAAAACCAATTTATTGACTTGTAAATGCTTGATTTCCCGATTCTTTTTTATTATTTGATACCAATGGCAATAGACAATGTGTTAATCCTCTATTGATTCACTCTCTTTCCTCTATTATACCAAGAGGCTATGAAATCTGTAAGACAGATTAAAGGCATTAAATTCAGGCAGATCTCCATAACAAATCTCTTTTCTACCATTCAGTGTTTATTGTGGCCTTGGGTTGATATGATATTTAAAATAAAGGCCTTGCTCAGAGCAGGCAAGTAATGTATGGTATTATTCGACTTTTTAACCTCTAACCAAATATATTAGAGAAAGCAATTACATCAGCAAGCAAATACCCTTATGATCTTGCTTCTGTTAGATACCAAGACAGTTTTCCTAGAATGTAATCATCATGTGGATAATGTGCAACCTAACCACAACAAAGACAAACTTATTTATGCTAATCTGAGACAAGTTTCCATTTTAATGATGCTAATCTGAGACAAGTTTCCATTTTAATGACGTCTTCTCTGGAGACAGCCATGTGTCATCTGGCGTTTGATGGCAAGGAGAAAAATTTGACATGCATTATTTCTATGGAATAAATCTCTGCCCTGCTTTTATTTATGGCACTGAAATAACATAACCAAAGTCAGAACATTACACTTTCAATCGCCTCAATCATTTCTAAGTCAAGATCATCATTTGGGTCCTTTTCAGAGAACATAAAAAATTTTTAAACTAGATAGATATGGGAAATCACAGGGATTTGCTAAAATAGCAAACCAAAATTGCTCTTCGCCTCCCAACCACCAGACACATACTCTGCTTACCCTCTCCCACTAAAAATAAAGGCAAGACCCAAGAAAGATTCAAGGTTTACGCTTTAAGATAACATTATATCTCTGAATGGGGCTGGGTAATACAGGATTATGAGTTTGCTAGTGGCTCAGCTTTATTTACTACAATATATTTTAATATTAAGCCTCAATAATGTTAATACATGTTGCAATATAAACATCCCCTAAAGAGAAAAGCCTGCGTTCAAGTTATTATTGGGCTTCTCATTAGAGTGTATCCTTACTCTTGAGCACCTGTCTCTTCAAAACTCTTTTTCAGTGTAAGTGTTACATACATAAACATAGAAAGGATAATCTCTTTTATTGGGTTGTTCAAAACATTACAAAGCTCTTGACATACCATATTTCATACATTTGATTCAAGTGGGTTATGAACTACCATTTTTACCCTGTATACATATTGCAGAATCACATCGGTTACACATCCACGTTTTTACATATTGCCATACTAGTGACTGTTGTATTCTGCTATCTTTCCTATCCTCTACTATCCCCCCTCCCTTCCCCTCCCCTCCCATCTTCTCTCTCTACCCCATCTACTGTAATTCATTTCTCTCCCTTGATATTTTTTCCCTTTCCCCTCATATCCTCTTATATGTAATTTTGTATAACAATGAGGGTCTCCTTCCATTTCCATGCAATTTCCCTTCTCTCTCCCTTTCTCTCCCACCTCTCTTCCCTGTTTATCTTTTTCTCATGCTCTTCCTCCCTGCTCTGTTCTTAGTTGCTCTCATTATATCGAAGACATTTGGCATTTGTTTTTTAGGATTGGCTACCTTCACTTAGCATAATCTGCTCTAATGTCATCCATTTCCCTGCAAATTCCATGATTTTGTCATTTTTTAGTGCTGAGTAATACTCCATTGTGTATAAATGCCACCTTTTTTTAATCCATTCATCTATTAAAGGGCATCTAAGTTGGTTCCACAGTCTAGCTATTGTGAATTGTGCTGCTATGAACATCGATGTAGCAGTATCCCTATAGTACGCTCTTTTAAGGTCTTCAGGGAATAGTCCGAGAAGGGCAATAGCTGGGTCAAATGGTGGTTCCATTCCCAGCTTTCCCAGGAATCTCCATACTGCTTCCTAAATTGGCCGCACCAATTTGCAGTCCCACCAGCAATGTACAAGTGTACCCTTTTCCCCACATCCTCACCAGCACTTGTTGTTTGACTTCCTAATGGCTGCCATTCTTACTGGAGTGAGATGGTATCTTAGGGTGGTTTTGATTTGCATTTCTCTGACTGCTAGAGATGGTGAGCATTTTTTCATGTATTTGTTGATTGATTGTATGTCCTCCTCTTTGAAGTGTCTGTTCAGGTCAAGCCTTGGCCCATTTGTTGATTGGGTTATTTGTTATCTTATTGTCTAATTTTTTGAGTTCTTTGTATACTCTGGATATTAGGGCTCTATCTGAAGTGTGAGGAGTAAAAATTTGTTCCCAGGATGTAGGCTCCCTGTTTACCTCTCTTATTGTTTCTCTTGCTGAGAAAAAACTTTTCAGTTTAAGAAAGTCCCATTTGTTGATTCTAGTTATTAACTCTTGAGCTATGGGTGTCCTATTAAGGAATTTGAAGCCCGACCCTACAATATGTAGATCGTAGCCAACTTTTTCTTCTATCAGACGCAGAGTCTCTGATTTGATATCAAGCTCCTTGATCCATTTTGAGTTAACTTTTGTGCATGATGAGAAAGGAAAATCTCTATTAGCCCCTCTAGAGCTACTTACTTATTCAACCTGGTATATTTGCTGCTTGTCCTCCTGTGGTCTGGGCTCCTTGGCGTGCTGTTTCCAACCTAAGTTAGGCTAATGGGAGTCATGATAGAAAACCCCACGGAAGGGGAGAGAGGCCAGGGCACTTGCCTTCTCCTTCCCCACTATCACCGTTGGCCTCATTTCTTCCCCTAAGGCTCAGATCCTAAGGAGAAGTGGCTCTCACAAACCCACAACTCATTTCAGAATCGAGGGGTGGTAATGGCATCTAGTTGTTGCTAATCTCCTAACACTTGGCCATTTTTCTCTATTGTCCCTTCACTGAGCTCTCTTCATTCACTGCCTTGAGTGAATTCTGAGAGTCCTGCCGGTGTCCCCAATGAAACAACCAACTCTGATCATCTCCTATATACACGAAACCATGCTAGGCATATAGACATATTTTATTTCATATTATTTTAGTAACACTCTGAAGGATTCAGCTAGCTATATGTCACAGAGGTAAGAGCTAGAGAACATAAAACTGGGTTCCGACGAAGCTTTTATCTGCTGCTAATTTTTTTTTTTAAAAAAACTAAACCAATTTATTAAATCAAACCGGCATAGAGAGATTTAGGAATACATACAGCTACCTCTTTGGAAAATGTACAACTTAATATACCTTCTCCAGAGCCTCACAGCCTCTGGTCTTTTGGTCCTTTACCCTATGACTGCTTTGTAGATAAATCTAATTTTTTTTTCCCACCCCGTCCCTGGGAAAGTTTTCACCACTTCACTTTAATCTTTCAGAGACTTTTAATAGTTATGATCTCCTCACCTTTCCAGTAGCTCTGTCTTCCAAACTGCTTTTTCATATCACACTGTTCTCTGACAATTTTTTCTATCATGCGTCTTCTGGGCTAATTTCTACTTCTCTATTGCTCACTCTTCCTTTCTCTCTGTCCAGTGTATGATGGTATAAATCTAATCTAACTCGGATGAGAGTGAGGCTTCTCTTGGATGAGAGATCATTCACTTATGACTAATGATGTTGTGTCGAGAAGAATATTCAGGCCGATGTGCTGTGACCTTCCTTTGATCATCCAGGGAAGCTTCTGTCATAATTCCACCAAGACATGTCAGAGCACACTGCAGATACAGCTGTCTCATCTCCTGCACCATTCCCTATTTTATATCGAACAAAATTTCTCCATTCTAGTTAATTGCCCATAAAGGCCATAGAGGTATTTGATCAGAATACCCAGACTCACTGCCATCAGAGAGAAATGCCAAGGATTTTTTTTTCTTTTCTTCCCTTTCAAACTCTTCTATCACCTAAAGAATAAACTCAAACTTACTGGCACAGTTGCTACACAAAATATATTTTCGCAAGTAGTTTTATGTAGGAGTATACCATTTTTATATGACTGCTAATATTTACTAGCTGTGGATGACAAAGTGAGATAACTTTTATGTAGCAAAAGAAACTCTCACTTCAGATAAAAACCCAAGGACCCAAGTTTGCATATGTTTATTTCTCTGAGTTGCAAACTCCTCAGACCATAATTTATATGTCTGTCAAGTCTTCTCAGGAAATGATATTCATCTGATATTTGATGAGTGTCGACCATCCACAAGACCCACTACTAATGCTGAGATTAAATTAAGGAAAAAATAATAAAGTCCCTATCATCAGAGTGAAGCAAATAATAAACAATAAGTACTCACAGAATATGTGGTGTGGTTGTCCTCTAGAGACCATAAAATGCGTTGTAAAATGGACAATGAGGGTTAGAGAGAGGGATGAGGAATGCACTCAGAGTATTCAAGACCTCCTTGATGGAATGACATTTAACAATGTACTAGTTTCTTATTTGTACTACAACAAATTGTTATGAGTCACATAGTTAAATTTTAAAAAAAGTTTATTCTTCTTTACTTCTGGAGGTCAGAAGTCATAAAATGGCTCAGTGGGTTCCAGAACCTTGCATTTTTATCTTCTGGAGGCCACCTGCATTCTTTTGCTGATGGATCCACCCCCCCCCACCCTTTTTAAAGCCAATAGTATTGAACCTTCCAATATCTTTTTGCTCTCTGCTTCTGCTGTCACAGAGCCTTCCGTGACCTTCTTCTTCCCTCTAATAAGAACCCTCGTGATTGCCTTGGATTCACCAGAATCATCTCCCCATTTCAAATCCATGAATCTAGTCACTTTGGTCGTCACTTGTACAACATAATGCAAAGTATTCATGGGTTGAGGATAGGGTATGTTTGTAGGGGGAAGAGGGAATTGTTTTACCCTACTACAAATGATGACCTGAAAAAAAATAAAGGGATCAGCTGAATAATTTTGGGGGGGGGAGCATTCCAATCATAGAAAACATGAAGACGGGCTCAAAGGTGAGAGCACACCTGGGGAGCTGATAAACCAATGTTGACTCTGATGCCCCTGGAAACAGAGGCTACAAAGAGGTTGGTAGAAGGTCAGGTCAGGAAGTCAGTGGAATATATTGGATGGCAAATAATGTTTATTCTGAGATACAGGAGATGGTTTTGAGAAATGATATGTATTGACATGTTTAATGCTATGTCAATTTTTTTTCCTTAATGGAAAAATAGAAACCAGGAGATTAATCAGAAGGCTGTTACAATGCTCCAGGGGATAGATGCTGGCTCATATCATTGATCGCATCCTAGCAGTGAAGTCAGTTGAATTGCTCATGTGCTAAATGTGTTTTGAAGATGGAGACAAAGATTTACTAATAAATTGAAGCATAAAATATAATGGAAAAGCTTAGATCATTACTTCACAATACCTATCCTAAAATTCTGAGGGATGGAAGAGTCAAATGTGATATAATAATCATTGGGAGGAAATGTTGCATTGATAGTTTAGGACATCTTTTAATTAAGTCCCATGAAACAGGTTTACTGAACTACTAGAATGTCAGAATAATATTTAGAACCCATTTTTCCTTGTCAATGAGATTGTATGCTTGTCAAGAGTCAGTTGTGTTCATTCTTTTATCTGTGTGTGTCATCTTTGTTTGACATTATAATGAAATATGAGTGCAAAGAAGAATGACTCTCTATATAAAATTAAATTCAATGATTTGGACATGCCAAGTAGCTGAAGAAAACTTTTGAACAAGACAATTATAAAATGTTAAGGGAAATATTTTAAAGTCCTAGGAACCTAAACTTGATTGCTTCACACTAGATTCTTTAGCTTCCTTAAGTGTCAAAATTGAAAACATTTTAAGTGTAGTGTATGTAAGAAAGATAGTGGGAAATAGCAGATATATACTAGATTTAACCCTAGTGTAAAATTTTTGTAAGTAAATATGCAAATGTTATAAAATATTTATAGTATTACATTTTCAGAGAACATAGATTTGATTGATTTCCAGTCTTGATAAAATCTGATTAGGAGAGTTTTTATTTCCCTTTTCAATTCATAAAATGGGAAAGTAATAAATGGTCCATGAAATAGCTGAGAAAAAAGTTCAAAAAATAAAAATAAGCTATTTAACTAACATAAAATTAGTGCATTTTTATTAAAAATGTATATATGTTAAGAAAAAGATTTTCCACTGAACAACCTCTCCAAGGCGGTTAATCCTATCTATACAGAAATATTTACTAATATATTTGAAAATTCTACTACCCAATCATCAGATGAAGAAACCACAAAGACAATGCAAATTGCTTAAAACATTAAAAAAATATTTCTGCTTCACTGGTGATCAAAAATGCAAATTAAATCAATAAGATTCAATTTTAACTATTATACTAGTGAAGATTAGTAGAAAATATTATGGAAATTGATTGCATGTGGATAAAAAGAATCCTCACAATGCTGGTAGGGATGTTATTTTTTCCAGTCTTTCCTAAAAACTTCATAAAATATTCATTACATTTCATATAATATATCATACTCTGGAATCTATCCTAAGGGTATGTTAAAAAAATACAAAAATGTTTGTGTCCAATGTTTATCACATAACTGTACAATGTAAAAACATTGGAAACAATGACAATCCAAAAACAGAATTATTGAACAAATCATGTCAAATTAATACGATGGCTTATCATCCAGAAACTAAAAATGGGAAATGCCAAATTTTAAATAGAATCTCAAACATATGAAAATAAAAAGGTACACAAATACATTGCAAGGAGATAGGCTGACATTTTGTCTGAAGTGTAGTTATTTGTTGTGTTACTATGATATTTTTATTTCTTCTTTGAACTAGTATTTACCAAGCCCCAAATTTTCAACATATATTATTTGATGTGAGAATAAAAAGAGAGAAAAGCAAAAATGTACTTACAGAAGAAGAATGTTTCCTCATCTTGCCTCTGCATTTGTTATAAGGATTAGCTGTAGAAATGCACAGCAAACAATCTAAACCTATATAAGACTTTGTAAAGTACTTTGTAAGCATAAATTATGTAGAACACCCATCTTATATGATTTGGTAAACTTATTTTGGCATCTGATCCACCAACTTTCCCCAAGGGTTAAAGTTTGTCACTATTAGCCATTTGGGGTGATAGAAGCACTGAAGAACTTGATAAAAATGGGAGTGTTGCAGTGGAAAGGCAATCCTGTATTTATGGTCAGACTTTAATATTTCAGGGTGGATGACGATTGCCTATGAATAACTTTAATAATTTAAAAATCCCTGAGTTAACAGTTTGGAAGAATTAAGAAAATGCTGAAACATGAATATGCTGATGCAGTCATTCATTAAAGATGAAACAAATATTTATTGATATTTTTCTGCTAATTATATGTTCATAGTTCAAGAAATGTTTGTTTGCTTAACCCATTAATGATTCCCACGCAACTACAAAAATTGCCTGGCATATAGTAGATATTCAATAAATGTGTTCAATGAATAAATAATTGACTTATGTGCCAGACCGTCTATATTCCAGAGGTAAAGCAATACTATCATTAATTTCAAATGGCTTTTAATCTAGCATGAGACAACTTCAAAACCCTACTGAATATGGTGACTACTATGATGGACTACTACTATTGAACAAAGGAAACTTGGTGGAAGGGGCACCTAAATTTGCCTCAAAAAGTGATAGAAAAAGCTTTACAGAGGAGATGATGATCTTGTTTTGTTGATGAATATTAGGCATTTTTCAACAGAATAAAGAAAGAGGTAGAAAAGCTGAGGATGTTTGAACAGAAAATTTCAAACTTTCTGACTCTCTGGAACATGTAAATGCATCTTTATTCCCCAATTCCATTAAATGCTTCTTACTAAACATTATGAATTTGTTTAATGCTTATTGAAATTCAACCTTTGCAAAAGCCTTTTATTCATTGCAAACTATAGAGTTAATAACAAGCTATCCGCCAGGCATGGTGGCAAATGCCTGTAATCCCAGCGGTTTGTGAAGCTGAAGCAGGAGGATTGAGAGTTCAAAGCCGGCTTCAGCAAAAACAAGATGCTAAGCAACTTGGTGGGACCCTGTCTCTAAATAAAATACAAAATGGGGCTGGGGATGTGGCTCATTGGTTGAGTGCTCCTGAGTTCAATCCTTAGTATCCCCCATCTCAAAAAAAAAATTAAATAAATAAAAAATGAGCTTTCCACATCAGGTATCTATTGCCCTAACATTTAATAAATTAAAACAATGTACTATCTAACAATTTCTACAGGTTAGAAAGCTGAAAGTGACTTAAATGGGTGCTTCTGTTGGGTCCAATACACTGCATTGGGTCCAGTGCTACTGGCTCATCTGAAAGATCAGTTAGCGAGGACTCCACTTCCAGCCTGACTCCTGTGGTGCTGGTCCTTGCCTTGTTAATCTCTCCCCAGGGCTGCCTCAAATTCTGGTAGCTGGCTTCTCCCATAGTGAGAGACCCCAAAGAATGAGAATGTTGAGAACAGAAGCACAGTCTTTGTATAACCTGACCTTGGAAGAGACATCTAGTTATTGCTATTAATGCCATTTGTTAGAAGAGAAACAACAAATCCACACACATGCAAGGAGAAGGAAGCAGAGATACAATTCTTGGGTATCTCACTTTTTTATGTTTGTACTGAGTGAATGTTTCAAATATATATGTATATTTCATAAATACATATGAAATATATATACATATATGTACACAGACACACACACACACACATATCCTACACTCTTTTATAAGATCAGCTGTTTAATTTAAGGTAATAGATATGCCAATTACCCTGATTATAACAAATTGTGTACAGCAACATTGAGAGAAAAGAGATTCTTCCTTTAAGTCAAAGGGCAGTTTGAGCTGGGCCTCATGGTGTATTCCTATAATCCCAGGTACTTGGAACATTGTAGTCAGGAGGGTGATAAGCTCAGGGCCAGCCTGAGCAGCTGAGCAAGACACTGTCTCAAACTTTTTAAAAAGGGTTGAGGATGAAGCTCAGTGTTAGAACACTTGTCTAGCAGGTGGCAAAAGTCTAGGTTCATTCCTTAGTACTGTGCAAAAATTAAAAAAAAAATAGAATCAAAAATGAAAAACAAAAAGGACCAGGTAAAATTCAGAGTCATATTAAAATTTCTAAAATATTTAGTTTGTTTGAGATTTAAGTTCTTCTATTTCAACAGAATTTACTGGATGTGCAGGCGTCAACCTGGAGAAACAATCCTAGGGACTAGGATTGATTGTCCTCTACCTACTGCTACTGCTATGAATACTAAACTGTCTTTTTTCTCTGACATAGGAGTCTCATGTCTTCTGTAGGCATTCATGAGACTGACACATTAACTTGAATTTAAGAGAAAATCTAAGACCATTCAAAATCTTAATGTCACATGCAAATGCCATGGGTGGAGATCACTAGGTGTTTTGCTAGTTTTTGCAAAGTTGTGACCAAAATATTTGACAAAGAGGTGGAGGAGGAAATATTTATTTGGAGCTCATGGTTTTATAAGTTTCAATGCACAGAAGACCGACTTTATTGCTCTGCCCACCTTCCCCACAGAGGTGAAGCAGGACATTATGGGGGAAGGTCCAGCAGAGAAAAACTGCTGAGCTCCTGAAGGGATCAGGAAGCAGAGAGGGCAGGGGGAAGGGATCCCAGGGAAGATGCATACTTCCAGGGAAGGTCCCCAGTGCTTCATTCACATTCCACCTGCCAATGGTCAGTCCATTCAAACTAAGATGGACTAATGAGGTTGCAGCTCTCATTTTACTGCTAAATGTCTCTGCATTAACAGAAGCTATTGGGGAACACCTTATGTCCAAACCATAACACTAGGGATTATCTTATGGACTGGCTACCACATTAGCCATCTCTGTCTTTTCTTTCTAGTAAAGAACAGATAGAAGGAAGGAAGGAAAGAGAAGAGAAAAATATTTTACTGAACTCACATAATGTCCTAAGAATTAAACAAATTAATCTCCCCAATCCTAAGCAGAACAATGAAAATGAAATGACTCAAATAAATAAAAAATTACAAAGATGACTGGGGTCACTTAGCTAGTTGAAGAGAGACTTACATTCAAAATTAATTGTTATGATTTAAGATTTCAGTGTATTATTGGTGCTGTTGCTTTGTTGTTTTAGTCCTGTGTGCTTGTATTAAATGCAAAAGACAAAGAATCTGAAGAGCTCATATCACTGGTACCTGATGCTGGTATTAGTTGACCACAGCAGCGTGATTTTTCCCTAGAGTGCTCTAGGTATGGGAAACTAACTTATCTTAAATGTAGTAAAAGTGTGAAGATACATGTAGAAATGTTTATTTGGTAGATCTCTATCTGATATATTTAATAGCTCAAAAATCTACCCAAATCATATCCCTAATAATATAGGAACTGGTGATAAATATTTAAGTGAAGTACTAGGCTACACTTCAAGGTTTTTACTAACTTCAAGTTCAGGATGTTTTAACTTATAAAATGAACTGTGGAGCTGAGCATGGTGACACATATCTATAATCACTTTGGAGGCTGAAGCATAAAGCTCACATGTTTAAGGCCAGCTTGGGTAACTTAGTGTGACCCTGTCTCAAATTTAAAAAAAATAAAAAAGGGAGAAGATGTAGCTTAGTGGTACAGTACTTGTTCAGCATGTAAGCAAATAAGTTAATTAATTAAATGGACTATGGACTTCACTGGTGATTCATCTTGGAGACTTCAGATTGTCAAGATTGTTACCAGAGAAGTGGCATTTTCATTTTTGAGACTGATATTCAATGCGTGGATTTGACTACAGTGAATAAAATGTGCTTATATGTTTTTTATAATATTTTTTTTAAAAAAATGGTTATTGATCATTTGGAAGAGTAAAATGAGACTCATAGCTCCCCTCCCCCACAAAAGCCAATTAAAAAATGAATCAAAGATTTAGGAATTAGGCCAGAAAACTTGCAACTGCTAGAAGAACATTCCATTAAATAGGCACAGGCACTGATTTCCTTAACAAGACTCTCAAAGTACAAGAAATAAAACCAAGAATCAATCATTGTGATGACAAATTAAAATCTTCTGCACAGTGAAGGAAATAATTAAGGACATGGAGAGAGAATCTACAAAATGGGAGAAGATCTTTGTCAGCTGCTCCTCTGACAGGGGATTACTATCCAGAATATATAAAGAATCCTAACACCACCAAGAAAACAATCCAACCAATAATTACGAAAAAGAACTAAGCAGCCATTTCTCAAAAGAAGAAACACAAATGATCAACAAATATATGAACAAATGTTCAGTATCTTTAGCAATCGGGGGAATGCACATCAAAACAACACCGAGATTTCATGTCACTGCAGTCAGGACGGGCAATTATCAAGACCACAAATCATAATAAATGCTGGTGAGAATGTGGGGGAAATGGTACACTCATACAGTGTTGGTGGGACTGCAATTTAGCACAACCAATCTGGAAAGCAATATGGAGATATCTCAAAAACCTAGGAATGGAACCACCATAAGACTCAGCTATCCCACTGTTCAGTATTTATCAAAAAGAATTTAAATCAGCAAACTATAATCACTTCAATGTTAGCCCAGATGCCTTACAATAAATGAAGAAAATGTGACATGTCAACACATGGGAGTTTTACTCAGCCATAAAGATGATTGAAATTTGGAGCCTGACCCCACAATATGTAGATCGGAGCCAACTTTTTCGTCTATCAGATGCAGAGTCTCTGATTTGATATCAAGCTCCTTGATCCATTTTGAGTTCTTTTGTGCATGGCGAGAGAAAGGGATTCAGTCATGTTGTTGCATATGGATTTCCAGTTTTCCCAGTACCATTTGTTGAAGATGCTATCCTTCCTCCATTGCATGCTTTTAGCCCCTTTATCAAATATAAGATAGTTGTAGATTTGTGGATTAGTCTCTGTGTCCTCTATTCTGTAACATTGGTCCACCCGCCTGTTTTGGTACCAGTACCATGCTGTTTTTGTCACTATTGCTCTGTAGTATAGTTTGAAGTCTGGTATCGCTATACCGCCTGATTCACACTTCCTGCTTAGAGTTGCTTTTGCTATTCTGGGTCTTTTATTTTTCCATATGAATTTCATGACTGCTTTATCTATTTCTACAAGAAATGCCATTGGGATTTTGATTGGCATTGCATTAAACCTATAGAGAACTTTTGGTAATATCGACATTTTGATGATGTTAGTTCTACCTATCCATGAACAGGGTATATTTTTCCATCTTCTAAGATCTTCTATTTATCTCTTTAGGGTTCTGTAGTTTTCATTGTATAAATCTTTCACCTCTTTTGTTAGGTTGATTCCCAAGTATTTTTTTTTTTTGAGGATATTGTGAATGAGGTGTTTTTCCTCATTTCCGTTTCAGAAGTTTTGTAGCTGATATACAGAAATGCCTTTGATTTATGTGTGTTGGTTTTATATCCTGCCACTTTGCTGAATTCACTTATTAGCTCTAGTAGTTTCTTTGTAGACCTTTTTGGGTCTTCTAGGTACAGAATCATATCATCCGCAAATAGTGATAATTTAAGTTCTTCTTTTCCTATTTTTATGCCTTTAATTTCTTTCGTCTGTCTAATTGCTCTGGCCAGTGTTTCGAGAACTATATTGAATAGAAGTGGTGATAGAGGGCATCCCTGTCTTGTTCCAGATTTTAGAGGGAATGCCTTCAATTTTTCTCCATTCAGAATGATGCTAGCCTGAGGCTTAGCATAGATAGCTTTTACAATATTGAGGTAAGTTCCTGTTATCCCTAGTTTTTCTAATGTTTTGAACATAAAGGGATGCTGTACTTTGCCGAATGCTTTTTCTGCATCTATAGAGATGATCATATGGTTCTTATCTTTAAGTCTATTGATGTGGTGAATAACATTTATTGATTTCCATATATTGAACCATCCTTGCAACCTTAATAGGACACCCATAGCACAAGAATTAATAACTAGAATCAACAAATGGGACTTACTTAAACTAAAAAGTTTTTTCTCAGCAAGAGAAACAATAAGAGAGGTAAATAGGGAGCCTACATCCTGGGAACAAATTTTTACTCCTCACACTTCAGATAGAGCCCTAATATCCAGAATAAACAAAGAACTCAAAAAATTAGACAATAAGATAACAAATAACCCAATCAACAAATGGGCCAAGGACCTGAACAGACACTTCTCAGAGGACATACAATCAATCAACAAGTACATGAAAAAATGCTTACCATCTCTAGCAGTCAGAGAAATGCAAATCAAAACCACCCTAAGATACTATCTCACTCCAGTAAGATTGGAAGCGACTAGGAAGTCAAACAACAACAAGTGCTGGTGAGGATGTGGAGAAAAGGGTACTCTTCTACATTGCCGGTGGGACTGCAAATTGGTGAGGCCAATTTGGAAAGCAATATGGAGATTCCTGGGAAAGCTGGGAATGGAACCACCATTTGACCCAGCTATTGCCCTTCTTGGACTATTCCCTGAAAACCTTAAAAGACATCGATGTTCATAGCAGCACAATTCACAATAACTAGACTGTGGAACCAACCCAGATGCTCTTCAATAGATGAATGGATAAAAAAAAATGTGGCATTTATACACAATGGAGTATTACTCAGCACTAAAAAATGACAAAATCATGGAATTTGCAGGGAAATGGATGACATTAGAGCAGATTATGCTAAGTGAAGCTAGCCAATCCCTAAAAAACAAATGCCAAATATCTTCTTTGATATAATGAGAGCAACTAAGAACAGAGCAGGGAGGAAGAGCAGGAGAAAAAGATTAACATTAAACAGAGACATGAGGTGGGAGGGAAAGGGAGAGAAAAGGGAAATTGAATGGAAATGGAAGGAGACCCTCATTGTTATACAAAATTACATATAAGAAGTTGTGAGGGGAATGCGAAAAAAAACAAAGAGAAATGAATTACAGTAGATGGGGTAGAGAGAGAAGATGGGAGGGGAGGGGAGGGGGGATAGTAGGGGATAGGAAAGGTAGCAGAATACAGCAGTCACTAATATGGCATTATTTAAAAATGTGGATGTGTAACCGATATGATTCTGCAATGTGTATAAGGGGTAAAAATGAGAGTTCATAACCCACTTGAATCTAATGTATGAAATATGATATGTCAAGAGCTTTGTAATGTTTTGAACCACCAATAAAAAAAACAAAAAAAGATTGAAATTATGGTATTTGCCAGAAAATGGATGGAAATGGCAAACACTGTGCTAAGTGAAATAAGAGATTTAAATAATCAAGGGTCAAATGTTGTCTTTCATGTGGAAACTGGAGCAAAATAAAGAACATGGGGGTATCAGATATCACAAAGGTATAGGGAAGATCAGTTGAGGAGGAGGAGAAGGAGATTAAGAGTATGGGAGGAGGGGGCGGGATATGGGAATAAATATAGCATTAATTTAACAAAAATCATGTTATGTGCATATATATCACAAAGAATTTCACTTGTATGTATATATAGAAAGTACCAATCAAAAAGTAAATAAAAGGCATGTGCAGTGGTACATGCCTGTAATCCCAGTGGCTCAGGAGGCTGAGGCAAGATGACTGCACATTCAAAGCCAGCCTCAGCAACTTAGTGAGGCTCTAAGCAACTCAGCGAGATGCTGTCTCTAAATAAACTACAAAAAAAGGGATGAGGATGTGGCTCAGAGGTTAAGTGCTCCTAGGTTTCATCCCCAGTACCAGAAAAATAATAAGTAAAATAAATAGGGCTGGGCATGTGGCTCAAGCGGTAACGCGCTCCCCTGGCATGCGAGGGGCGCTGGGTTCGATCCTCAGCACCACATAAAAATAAAATAAAGATGTTGTGTCCGCTGAAAACTGAAAAATAAACATTAAAAAATTCTCTCTTTAAAAAAAGTAAAAATAAAAAAATAAAATAGATAAGTAATGCCTGAAAGGATGATCAGCAGAGTATAGAAAGGAAAATAGGGGGAAGGAAAAAGGGAGGGGAGAGAAAAGGTGAGGAACAGGGGTTGAAATCAAATTGCATGCAAGTATGCTTTTGTCAAAATGAACCCAACTACTATGTATAACTATAATGCTCTAATAAAAAATATTTTATTTTTATTATAAACATTGATACATATTAATCATACAAATTCATGAGATTGACTGTCATATTTCCATATATCAAAGATCAAAACAAGTTAAAACATGCAATCTGGTCTGCTATTGCATCTAAATTTTACTTGTCCAGTTCTGTTGGGATTAGATAGACTTTGGATATTTAAATATGTTTAATTCAAGATCATTTTTATCATTACTGGCTGCCTTTGAACTTGCAATCCTCCTGCCTCAGCCTCCCAAGCCACCTGATTACAGGCATGTGGCATTGTGCCTGGCTGATCTTTTACGTTTTTTTGAGTTCTTTCTTTTGTATGATTTTAATATTTGAATTCTTTCCATCCTATTCTTAAAATACCTTTCAAATGTTAATCAGCACATTCGTTTGGTTCCCTGGGATTTAGTTTGTCTACAAAAGAAGGTCTTTTCATGCAACAAGGGCATTATGACTCAGATAGGAGGTCTCCCCTAAAATCGCTGGGTTAATGCAGGAGGGTTCAGAGGTGTGGTGATTGGATTATGAGAGCTGTCACCTGCTCAGTCCACCTTAGTTGGAATGGACTGGGTGGCAACTGCAATCAGGTGGGTTGTGGCTGGACATGGGCGTGACTGGGGTCAGGCCCTGGAAGGGTGCATTATCCCTCTGGCACCTCCCCTGCCCCTGCTTCCTGGCAGCCATGAGCAGAGCAGCTTCCCTCTACCAGACTCTTTGTCCTGATGTTCTGCATCACCTTGGCCCAGAGCAATGGGTTGGGGCAACTAAATCTCTGAAACTCTGAGTTCAAAATAAGTTTTCCCTCCTTTAAGTTTTCTAGTTACGTATTTGGGTAATAGCAACAAGAACCTGAATAGCACAAAGGGGGTGCTATCTTTCCTCCTAATTTGACTTTAAGTTGTTGTTTCAATTTTATTTCACCCTTTTTCTAAGGGAATTAGTCTGAAGCAAACTGGAAACTCAATAATCGTATGTTCTCACCTATTTTTAACACCACACCATCTGTTCAAACCAGCCCAACTATGTCTTGATTGTTTTATTTTTTAGCATACCTTTTATGAATAAAAAGTCAGGTCTGGTTTTGTATTTTTGCAAGTCATTTAAGCTTGAGATGGTTCTGCTCAGCCACATTTTCATGTATGGCCTTCGTTCTATAGTGTTTTCTTTCATTTTTGAGATGTCACAAAAAAAAATTAAGTGTTTTAAACAATTAACATTTTAAAATTGCTTACATTAAAGCACATATAATACTAACTAAAACCACCTTCTTACCCCCAAATTCTAGTCCTTTCCCCAAAGGTAGTTAAGGTGACAGTTTATTACCTGTGTACTCAGAGGCTTTCTCTTTGCACATTTTTATACTTTTGCACACATGCAAAATTATACACATATCTGCATGTCTACATATTTTATGCAGACACATACTTATTGTCCAGTAACCTATGACTTGGCAATATATCACCACCTTTTTAATTTAATAAAAATCTTTTTCATTGTTTTGGAGCTATATTCCTAGATTTTAATATAGCATAATTTAACTGTTTTATAACCAGTTTGTTACTGGTTTTTCAATTAACACTTGTTAGCCATTCTTGGGCATAGAGAAGTTGGGTCACCTAAAGTGTAAGAGATGGGGAGGGAACTGAGGGAACCTCAAAGCTTTCCAGCATTCTGAAGACCAGACAATGGCTACTTTGTCTGGGTCCCCCCAGAGGCACAGACATTCAAACCCCTGACATCCAAGGGCAGGAAAAAAGAACAGAGAGACATTCCCCAAGTATTTAGAACTCTACAGGAATGCAAAGAAAATCCTAGTCTGTGGCCAGAGATGGAGCCAGACACCTGAACAAGACACTCAGGAGGCAAGTAGGGTAGGTTCATATCCTGTATCAAGGCAGACAAAAGCCTAAGCCTTGCTAAACAAATGAATTTGAGCCTATTCTAAATTAGCAATGGAGACTGTCGTGAATCTACCATCAGCATCGGTAAGTTCTATGCCTAATTCAGTCGCAGCCTAGGTTGCAATGAGTCTCTACATTCCTTACTTGCTTGCTAGAAAAAAGAGGTGAAAACTTTTTTTTTAGGGTGTAAGTACTTCCTATCATCTCTACTGTCTTTTACACACAGTGCTTGGCATTCTACAATTATGAGGCATGACAAAAATAAGAAAGTGGGAGCCACAACCAATAAAGTGAATAATCAATAGAATCAGATCTAACAATGGCTTATATATTTGAATTATCAGACAGCTACTTCAAAAGCTATGATGAATACTTCAAAGGATCTGACATGTGATCTAGTAATTCTGGTCATATTTACTATGACAACTAAAAATATGTGTATGCAAAAATGAATCACACTTTACTTTGCAAAGTAGCTCTGTGTATAGCAGTCCAAAATTAGAAATGATTCAAATACCCATTGACAGAGAAACTAATTTACAAATTGTCATATACATTATAATACTCTTCAGCAACAAAAAAAGAAAGCACTATCAAATAACACCATACCAGACTAGACAAAAGATGTCAGATGTAAAAGATGGCATGATTCTTCTTCTATTAAATTCTTAAAATTTTCAAAACTAGTGTACAATGAAAGAAATAGATTAGTGGTTGCCTGAAAATGGAAATCATGAAGATAGCTGACCACAGAGAAGCACAAAGCCTTTTGGGGCTATGGAACTATCTATATTTTGATTATTTTTAGTAGATACATGGGCATGTTTACTTGTCAAAATGCAAACGATTATATAAACTGCATCTATTGTGTGTTAAATGTATCTTAATTATGAATTTTTAGAAATTTAAGAAAACATATAGGTAAGGCATTTACTGAGAAAAAATATTATGAGCACACAAATAACAAGGTGCATTTGTCCAGATTATACGAGTACCTCTTCCAATGCAATGCTGAAATGACAATTTTTTAAAAAATAGGCAAAATATTTCAACAGACACTTCATAAAAGAATATCTATAGTTGATAAGTGAATGAAACGTTTTAAGAATCATTAATCATCATGGAAATGACCACTAAAACCATAGGAAAATACTACTGTAGTTTAGTTAAAATAGTCATAATCAAGGAAAAAAGCATTAATAGCAAATGTCAGAAAACTGTGGAGCAGGTGGAACACTGCTCTGATAGCAGTGTAAAACAGGTCAATATTTTGCAAAATTATTTGGCTATAGAACATGACTATATAAATTACACAAAACAATAAAGTCTAATTTGGAGAATCATATCTTTTTTCTAAAATAGTTTTTTAGTTGCAGATGGACACAATACCTTTATTTATTTATTTTTATGTGGTGCCCAGGATCAAACCCAGTGCCTCAGATATGCAAGGCAGGCACTCTGGCACTGAGCCACAATCCCAACCCCTTGGAGGATCATATTTAAAAGTAGGTATCATTTTTTTTAAAAAAAAGCATATATCTTCCCTGTAATGCAGAAATTCCAGACCTTGATATTTAACCAGATAAAACCTCTATTCACAAAACCCAGACAATCCATGTCCAGAACAGCTTTATGTATAAGCACAGGCTGAAAGTTGCCCATAAGCCCATCAGAAAAAGAATACATAATAGGAGAGTAGTCAGCAATAAAAGGAATGGAACTAATTATTTAAATTCCAATAGCAAGAGTGAATCTTGACAGCAATATGCAGAGAAAAGAATCCCAACAATAACAACAACAAATGCTTACATTTATTTGAAGTCTTGAACAGGCACACCCCCCCTTTTTTGATAGAAATGAGGACAGTGCTTATTTCAAAAGTGGGGGAGTAGAACTGATTGTCAGAAGGCACAAAGGAAGGAAATATTCTAGATTGTAGGGATAACTGGTGTATTTGTGAAATTGAGGAAATGATACCCTTAATATCTATGTGTTTCATTAGATCCATTTTTAGTTTTAACAACATAGAGAGCCATGTGTAAATTTTCAGGCAGTGTTTCTCGGTGTTAAAAATCTGATATCTGAAAGATTAGCTTATGTTTGTTCTTCCTTTATCTAAAGTGTGCATATGTTGGTGTGTTATTGTGTGTGTGTGTGTGTGTGTGTGTGTGTTTCCACCTTTTCTGTAGTCATGTTGGAGAGCCCACAGAAAAGGGAAATAATTTCATTATAAGATGGAGTTATTTTTCATCAAGATATATATTTTTAAGACATGATACCCCAGATTAGATTATTATTTTATATAATTTATGTTATCAGGTTCTACAGCTAAATTACTTAAGTTTTAATGTCACAGTTACCTTATCTATTATGACTTGAAACAAACTATCAGTTATGTATTGTTAGGTCTTGTCCAGTTCTGATAAATTCTCTGGCAGATTCACAATTATGATAGCATGAGTAGAAGTAGACATGTGTGATCTCCTTTTATTTAGTAAACAATAAAAAATAACATACATTCACAGTGCCTATGGCTAGAAAAAATTCTGGGTAATAAAAACATGGGTGATTTTTGTTTTTTTGCCTCCTTGTTTTCCTGAGTATTTTGATTTATAAAATATATATACCTGATATTTGAGGTAAGAAAAATTCACATATTAAAAATTATCCAACAGGAATTTATATTTTCCAATAGCTCAACAATGAACAAGGCTGGTGGAGGTATGGGGCCATTCTGCTTGAGCAAGAGGATGCAATCCAGGGAGAGTTTTATTGCAGACTCGGGAGAAACAACCATGAGAAACATCACTGGTTTCAACAAGTTCTCCCACACTCCTGGGAGCAAGAAGCCTGAACTAGCCTACATGGAAAGCCTCTGTCCAAAGAACATCTTCTGCACTGTACTGTCAATTGCTGCAAAGACCCAGGATCACTCATCTTGGACCTGCCCTGGACATGATATAATGGAAAATTACACAAACATTACCTTGCAACAGCATGTCTTAGTTCATATATGCTGAAATTTATTGGATATTGTGGGATTATAAGGAATAATCTTGTCTATATTAAAGACTAGCCTAAGTTTAAATATATATATATTTAAATATATATATATTTAAGTAGAATTAATAGGCCTCTCAGCCTCCTTTTAGCTAATACCCTAATCTTTTCTCCCTGAAGTCTTCCACTCCAGGTGTGAGGAGTCTGGAGAAGACGGGTTGAAGGAAGAATAGCAATCTACCCCTAATGCCTAGAACAGAGCTTTCCATGTCGGCCTTCCTAGGCCAGGATCTGCCTCTGCATGGGCAAGAGTCACAGACTCATTTTTCCCACAACAGAAATAGAAAAAAATATAATGGCAATCAAAGGGAAGGGAGAGAAATCCGGAAAGAATAATTTCCTATGATGGCTATATTTTAAATCACGCGTTCCACTTGCTCAGGAGCCCCATTCTATAGCATTACAGCTTAGTACCTAATAAAAACATTCCCGTCGATTTTGGCACTATCATGGGACAAGAAATCAAGGGCTGAAGGAAAGCTTTCATCTGTTCCAGTCCTCTTTTTGGCCTGAGGGCACCAGTGTACTCCTGTGTGTAAGACATGACTGAGAGCTGCTGCCACAGGCAACGAGGTTGGAATTCACTGAGCATCATTATTACCGAATACTCTTCTTTAACCTCTCCCCCAAACAAGCAGGGGATAAATGTTCTGTGTTGAGAACTATCATGAAGAGATCTTTGAATGTGTAAGAAAATAGGAAGAAATCATATGCATTGGGTCTCCTGTCTATTATCCAGATCAAGCAATGCAGGCTTGGTGTAGTGTGTGCTACACACTCTCCACCATGGGGAGGCTTGGTGCCCTTCTTTCTCATCCCCCACCCCCAGAACGCAATGGTTTCTTGTCACCAAGTGTGAAAATCCTTGAGAAATGTCCTAGGCTACAGAGTAAGTTTACTGACACCATCCTAAGAGCACTTTTAATTTGCCCCAAGTGACAGATGACAATCATGTTGTAGCTACCAATAAGGTGCCTTACATTTTCCAAGTGAACAACCCAAGAGCACAAACTATAGATACATTTATTTTAAAAATATTTACTTGTTTAAGGAATGAAAAATTTAGCCCCCGGTAATGGTTCTGATCCAGATACCTGTCCTGGTATCAGAGAAAAGAATGTATTTTCTTTCTCCAGGACAATCAGGAGTAGGAAGGAAAAATTTTTGTTTTACCAACTATCTGTGGTCATGATAGCTCACACCTCCACACCTCTATGAGGAGGGTGACTGGCATTACATTATACACACAAAATTTAGTTTGTTGATGTGTTTTGTTGTAGTGAATTGCTCATGTAGATGCAAAAGTAGCTAAGGTTTACGGACCTTTTCAAATACAAAGTAGAATACCACATTATAATTGTCAATGAACTTTATGAGAATATCATATACTTTTATCAATATACATATTTCATAGATTGTATAATTTTGTTAAGTAAAGCACTAAGTAGAAGAGAAAAACATATGGAATCCCAGCACTTTGTTTGACTGTCTAGCTTTCAACACCAGGCCTTCCAACCTCAAGAGGCAAATGTTTGAGTTTATGAACTGACATCTATAGAATGTGTGAATATAAAAATTCTGATTGAAGAGTCTCCTTTAAGATATGCATTGTCTCTTGTGCAATAAAATCAAACATCACACTACACCAGCAAATGTCCTCAGCATTAAGGCACACACAGTGACTCCCCTTTTACCATAAATTTGCTTCTTCATTTAATGCTAACATGATGTGCATGAACTTCATGGGTAATTTAGTCCCAATTTACTGTGAGCCATAGCATTCTCAGGCTGAATCTTTGCTTGAGTATTCTACCGTGTAAAATGTTGAAGCAAATGTGATTTAAATGGGGTGTGGACTTGGAGAGGGGAGGGAATATTCTTCAAAATAGTTTAGAAGTAATACATAAACAAGGGTACAAAGTGAATATCTTTAAGCAATCCTTAGGCAAAATGACAAGCCTGTAAAACTGATTTTTTGCTTATATACACCTGCAAAGTTTACTTTAAAACATACATACAAACATGCACATGCACACACACACACACACACACACACACACACACACACAGAGAGAGAGAGACAGAAATTTAATAATTAGAACACTCCAATGTAAAAGTTGGTATGTTTAGATAACAGAAATTTATAGGCTGTAATTCACAGAAACCTTTGAAAGTTTACATAATTTCCTCTTTTATCCTAATGTTATAATTGTGTTCTGTTATGCACTTTCCTGAATTACATTGTTCATAAGAAAATGAATACATCTAAACCTATGAACAGTTTCACATGTGGGATGGTATTGGAATTTCATAATTAAATTGACTGGACTACACTGGAACAGTTATTGATAATCATTGGTAGAGCTTACTGTTGCAAAATTATTAGCAACTGTACAACTGCTGCTTTGTTCTTCCTCTGTCATTGTCTGTCATTTCTTGTCATTTCCTACCTGTATAACTCCATGGTCTCTTTCAAATTCTTTGTAAAAATATCACTTATTTCAGAAATATGGGATGACATGAAAAGTCCAAATATAAGATTTTTTGGAACAGATGAACTCTCAGATATAAATCAAAGAAATACACAGTCTTTTCAATGAAATATCGGAAAAAATTTCAAAACTAAAGAATCAAATAGAAAATGAAATGCAAGAGGCTTACAGGACCCCAAATATACAAAATTATAAGAGACCCATACCAAGTCACATTATTATGAAAATGCCTAACATACAGAATAAGGATAGAAGTTTAAAGGTTGCCAGAGAAAAACAACAGATTAAAAAAGAAAAAAAGAAAAACAACAGATCGCCATCTAGAGGGACACAAATTCAGATCTCAACTGATTTTTCAACTGAGATATACCAAGCTCTGAAAAAGAATGGATGCCAGCCAAGAATACTATACCTAGCAAAATTAAGCTTCAGAAGTGAAGATAAAATAAAAACCTTCCATGATCAACAAAAGTTATAACTTTCTAGCCAGGACTACAAAACACACTCAATAAAGCATTTCATGAAGAAGAAATAAAAAATAAAAGTGAAAACCAGCAAACCTCTGTTTACCCTAGAAGAATAGTCAATCAAAGGAGAAACTAATTCAAATTAAAAAGCAGAAATAAATCAAAATGACAGGGAATAAAAAACCTCTCTCAATAACATTGAATGTAAATGGCCTAAACTCATCAATCAAAAGACAGAGTGGCAAATTGGATTTAAAAAATAAGACTCAACAATTTCCTTTCTCTATAGACACTCACTTCATAGGCAAAGACATCCACAGACTGAAGGTAAAATGATGGGAAAAAAACATTATTCAGATTAACTGGTGGCTTGAAGTCCACTTTATCAGAAGGGACAAAACAAAACGGTGCTTCATATGCTTAAGGGAATTATACATCAACAAGACCCAACAATCATAAATATTTATGCCCCAAACAATGGAGCATCTATGTACTTTACAATTTCAAGAATCAAATCGATCACAACATAAAAATACAAGGTGACTTAGCATACCTCTCTCACCTCTGGAGAGAGCCTCCAAATAAAAAATACTATGGAATTAAAAGTCACGATTAATAATTTTACACATCACAGACATATATAGCATATTTCATCCATTAACGACTGAATACACACTTTCTTCTCAGCAGAACATGAATCCTTCTCTAAAATAGACCATATCTAAGGCTACAAAGCAAATTTGATTCTTACCAAATATGAAAAAGAGATAATACCTTGCATTCTATCAGATCATAATGGAATAAAATTAGAAATCAACAATAAAATAAAAAGTAGAATATACTGTATCACCTGGAGACTAAATAATATGCTACTGAATGAACAATAGATAGTAGAAGAAATCAGGGATGATATAAAAATATACTTTGAGGTAAATGAGAATAGCAACCCAACATACCAAAATCTTTGGATCATTATTAAGGCATTTCTAACGGGAAAGTTTTAGCACTGACCATATTCAGTGAAAGAATAGAAACTCACCAAAAAAATACCCTAACATTACACCTCGAGGCCCTGGAAAAAGACCAAATCAACACCAAATGCAGAAGACAACAAGAAATAATTAAAATCAGAGCTGAACCCAATGAAATTGAAACAAACTAAAACAGAATTCAAAAAATGAACAAAACAAAAAGTTGGTTTTTTAAAAATGTAAAATTGATAAACCTTTAGCCAAGCTAATGAAGAGAAAGAGAACTCAAATTACTAAAATTCATCAAAAAGGAAATATTACCACAGACACTATCAAAATACAGATGATAATCAGAAGCAACTTTGAAAATCTATATTCCAATAAAACAGAAAATCTTGAAGACATCGACAAATATCTAGAGATATCTTGTTATAAGTCTTGGCTACAACTTGCATTTTTCCTGGAAGATGAAGTAATTTTATTCCCTTCAAATTCTCATGGAACAGCAATAATAAAGTATTCATTTAGTACTTACTCTGAGCTGGGCAGTTCCTCTAGTTTCTCATTAATTTTCACAATAACTCAAAGAGTTAAGCATTATTATCCTTAATTTACCAAGACTTATAGAAGTTAATAAAGTTGCTGAAATCAAGTTCCACAGCTATTAAGTGTTACAGCTGACATACAAACCCAGGTGTGGTCACCTCCAGAGCCCACACACTAAGACCAATGCTTAGAAGTGATCAGTGGAAGGACTTAGATCCTATAAGAATTCTAAGAAGTCATAAAATGACAAAATGTTCAAAATTTGTTTGATGTTAATCCAAAGTGGTGGGAAATACTGGGTGGTTGAATGGATACGTACATACACTTAGCCACATGATGATTCTTAATGAAACTGGGAGATTGGTTCATGGAGGTCATAGGATTATTCTCTTTTATTTACGTATTTATTTTTATGCATTTGAAATATTACATGCAAACAGACATGGCAAATAGACATTCAGCTTTACATTTTAAGCTTTTATGGTTTGATGAATAAGAGGAATTCCAGATTTAAAAAAGAAAAAAAAATTCACCTTGTCTCTAGTAAGAAAAGTTGTATTCTCATTCTTTTATTGAAGGTTAGCTTTACTCTGAATTGGAAATGTATCAATTTGCAAAATATCGATTCTAAAAATAAATGTGCAGTGTTTTCTTGTGATGTTAAATCATTTTTCCCCAAGTTGCTTTTACAACTCTATGGCAAAATCTTTAATAGAAAAAAAACAGTTCTTTTAGCTCATTTGTGAATTTTTTAATCAAACATGCAAACAAAAAGAGCCAAGACTCAATAGATTTTATTAAGAAATCAAGAAAAGTTAACAGAAATCCTGCTGAGCAATGAGGTTTAAGAAAAATAAGAGTTATTACTTTTGAGTGTTTATTACATACGAAGTATTGCTTCATCTATTTTACATGAATGTATTAAATCCTCAAAATCTTTAGAGAGGATTTCTAACATATCTCCATTTATAAATGCGGACCAGGAAGCACAAAGAAGTTAAATAACTGGCTTTCAGGCAATAAGAGGCAGAGATTCAGGTGTGGACATTGGTTGATTCTAGAGCCCCTCACGGGCATTGGTCTCCTGACTTTCCTGTGCTAAGATTCTTGGAGCTGTGGCACCCAGAGTGCCTGGCACCATGGTGACGGGGCTGGTATTACACACTGGACCATTTAACAAGGAGAACTGAAATCCAGTTCTATTTCTGTCACTCACTCACTCACTTTCATCAATAATAGACATTTCTATAAAATTAGGATTCATGCTAGGTTTTAGTTCTATCCTGTCCTAAACATTCCTCTGATTATAATAAAAATCATGATGAAACTAACAGTAAAAACCAATACCATTGCTATTTAATGATTGCTATTATAACCAATACTGTGCTAGCTAGTTTTTCACTTCTCATTAGTTGTAACCTACAGATAACCGTTTTCTTTAAGTATGATCATCACCCCCCTTTCTCAGAGGAGGCAACTGAGGCTCAGAAAATATAAGTAACTTGCACAAGGTCAGAGAAATTCTTTATGGCTTTGCTGAAATTGAAAATCATACATCTCTCTCTGTACTCATTCTAACAAACCATCAGTTTCTCATGTGGAATTGTATTTACCATGTTTCCCATTTTCTAAATAAACATTTGCTGAATACTGAAACTTCTATATGTGCAAATCAGTCTTGATTAAATTTCTTCTTCCTCGAAATGAATACATATTGCTGTTTAAATTGAATATAAGCTATGACTTTTCCTAATCGCATGCCATTCAGGGCATCAAACAATACTGGTTATATAAGTTAGCAATGATAAATCAGTATTGAAGGTTGAAACTTCTCTAACTACTCTTTTCCTCCCTTTTAGATTGCTTTGAGATTAAAGCAAAGCAAAAGGACTCCAAATTATCTAGGCTTGCTGTTTTCCCACATATATCCCAGTTTATAAGAAATGGCATGATTTCACAGCATTTGCATACTGTGTGAGACCATATGCTATAATTCTTAATAAGTACATAATTACATACATATAATTATAAGTGTATAATTCATGAAAGAACAAAGAAGAAAAATCAAAGAAAATGAGGCATGATTAGGATATTTCATTTGAATGTTAGAATTTAATGACAGTATAAGCAATTGCCAAGGCATTTTGTAATCAAGTATTAATCTGTTTTTTTTTTTTTTTCTTTTTCCGGCTTTATATAATTGACCTCCGATTGGTCCCTGAATTTTGCCTCTTGTTTTTTTTTTTTTTTTTTTTTTTTCAGTTTGGGGGTTTTCTCTGGCACCCGACATCCTTAAGTTGCTGGCAGAGTCATTCATATTATTGATCTCTGGCACTAACCAATACATGCCCCATTTACTATCAGACCAAAACTACCCAATGAATTTGGAACATTAACTAGCTAAAACTTGCACTTGGTTTGGGAAATAGTAGCATGAGAATTATTTTTTTGGAAAGAGGAATCCATCCCTTAGTGGCAATTTGCTGCTCATTTTACTATGTTCTCATCTGCTTTGGGAAAGGTGGGAGTGAGGCTGAGTGGAGCCTCCGCTTTTCTGCCTCCCAGTTGCCCTCTGTCTGCCCGGCTGTGCTGGCTAGGTATGCTGTTCCCTCAGGACCTTGGCCAAGCATAATCTTTTATGGGTTGCACTTCATTAAACTCAAAGACTGGCTAAATCGTGCTTTTATAGTTAAAAATAACACAGAGTTCAACCCCCTCTTATGCCATACTTAAGTGGAGGGAGAATTGGATTATTTGTTATGAAAAGAGCATTTGGGTATGGAAACCATTTACGGAGGTAGAAGGCTGGGAAATGGAGAACCACAAGGGTCAATCTTAAGGCCAATTTTTTTTTCCACTTTATATGTTAATGACCCGAAAGGAGGCACATGCTGCAAAATGGCCAGAATTGCTGAGAGAAGGAAACAGAGGTGAGAAGTGTTAAGCAGAGAGCACAAATAACAATATATAGGAGGTATACTGTTCAGAAGGAGCTTGATGTAAAAGTCGCTGCTTTAGCAGTCTAACGCAAAGCACTGCAGGGTAATGAGGCCAGAGAACAAGACAAGGAAGTTAATAAAAGCTCAACAGAGGCGTGCTACACCAGACCAGTGGGCAGGAACAAGGGAGGGAGGCTGGTTGGTAATAGCTGTGGTAGGTGTGCATTAATATTTAGGATTTGGATTCAAAATAAAATGAACAGGCAGTGGAAATGGTATCTGGGGAGGGCTCTGGTTGTCAAGGCGTAAGTGACATACGTGGCTAATTCATCAAAGTGTAAACACTGGGCTTCAAAGTGAGCTAAGGAGAGGGAAGCCAGCGGCTCTGGGTGAAATGAATTGGAAATGCACCATTCACAGTAACTTCTGTGTTCTGTCTCTCTTGAATCCATAGAAAAGAAGACAAATCACCTGCCACACGGGATGGAGGACTTAGGTCTTGTTTGTATTTTTTTTTTTTTTTCCTAATTAAGGAAGATTGGGCAGGGACTGTTAAATGAGAAGACAGTCTCAGGCTCTGCACAGAGGGAATACTGGTAGAGTGCAGTGCTTCTCAATCTTTCATGTGTTAATCTTTTGAGACTCACATTAAACTGCAGATTCTCATTCAGTGTGTGGGTTTAGGGGGAGGATACAGAGATCCTGAATTTCAAATACTTTTTTTAAAAATGTTTTTTGTTGTTTTGTTTTGTTTTATAGTTGTAGGTGGACAGGATGCCTTTATTTTATTTATTATTATGTGGTGCTAAGGATCGAACCCAATGCCTCATACATTCTAGGCAAGTGCTCTGCCACTGAGCTACAACCCCAGCCCTGAATTTCGAATATCTTCCAGGTGGTATCAGAGCTACTAGTCCAAGAACCACATTTTCAAAGCCAAAGTATGTATTTCCTGAAAATTTTTAGGGTACCTCAATCATCATCTCCCATTATAACCCAGGAACATCTGAAAAGAAAATCCATATTTAAATTTAAATACTAAAAGGTGCTTTTCTCTCCATTTGAGTCTTATGTTTAAGGTTTGTAGAATTATAATATAGACATGTAGGTGACGGGTAAATTATATGTTATGGCATGCTTTTCTAAATATTTCTTAATATGCAGGTTTCAATGTTCAACTAACTGAAAACAATTAGGTAACGATATTTTCTCATATATACCATAGCCCAAACATTTGACGCATTATTTTCTTATGAAATAACTATCCTTTGGAATCACTAGGGAGTCATTTAAATAAAATCCCGATAACAGGATTTTAATATGTAAAAGGTCAGAATTTTTACTGATTTTTCAAAATTTTGATTTTAAAATCTTGTCTTTATCTTATCTTTTAACAGATGGCTGGAATGTTTTATAGTAAGCAGATTTTCAAACTGAATAGTGGAATGGAATACTGTGCATGAAATACTAAGCTCAGTCAGTAAGGGCACACACATTAATGCCCAATCCCTTTCCAAATTATTTGGTTTATTATTATTATTTTTTAAATTTTTTCTCCCCACTTCCAGCTTTACTAAGGTGTAGCTGGGATGTTTCTTTTATTTAATTCTCACAACAACCATGCATATGATTTTACTGATGAAGGATTTTATGGAAATGACTTGTCTAAACTAACCACCATAAAAATTGTTAAATGAACACTAAAGTTAGGCAGTATGAACCTCTATGTTGTAATGAAGATAAAACTAAAGTCCAGAAAGAAAAACTTTCTCTATGCCTTGTAATAAGTGGTGGAATACAGAAGATCCAGTGCAGGTTTAACAGACTCCAAATATCATCCTTTATGAAGAACTTTCCAGTAAATGCAAGTGAGATAGTACAACTCAAAGTAGGTTCCATTCTCACAATTTATGGTCGAGTTTGGTAGATTGTTCATGCCTCGATGACCAGAACTTAATTGGTACAAGTGAATAGCCATCTTCCCTCCCCACCATGCAGGTATACTCCCGTCAAACCACATATCAGAGGAAATAGGAGGACTAGCGAGGATAGAAGGAAGGATAAACATGATCAATACACAACATATGCACATTGGAAATGTAACAGTGAAACCCACTAATTTTTACAATAAATAAATGTTAATTAGAAACAAAAGTGGAAAATGAATTATGAAAAAAATAAATATTTGACACAAATGGGATATATTTTGGGGATAGGCAGTCAAATTATTCTTATCCAACAATTACATTATTCTTATCATACAATTACAAATAGGGATATTTTTTAAAATGGTTTACCAATTCAATTTTTTTTCTATAGAAGTCAGAATATCTTGACTTTTACCAAGCTCTGTTTATTCCTCTGTTAACAGAGGGGGGGGGATGTTTTGCTTTATAGATTTCAGGCTAGGATTACAAAATTTTAGATAAATGGGTATTGATTGAGCTTGAACTTTTTCAGACCTTGACATACTATACCAGAAACTTTTAGAGCTCGGTGAATATTCATGTAATCCTCCCTACTGTGGCTCATCTGGGCTGGACATATGAGTGACTTCTATCCCAAGGAGTGTTGGTAGAAGTAACTTTTGGGGGCTTAGCTGCCATGAGCTACTTATATTAAAGATGCAAGACTGAGAAAGCTCCCTGCACTCATGATAGTTATAAGTTTGTTCCTGATGACACAAACTAAGTGTGGATTATCTTGATTTTATATATAATTTTTTTTCCATTACAAGGTGATAGAAGGGATAGATATGTATCTTTTCATACAGCCTCCACCTTCTTTAAATAACCTCTGTTCCACCAAGAAAGAAACTTAGAAGTCATGCTAAGATAAAAACAGGAACCTAATAAGCTGCCCATGAGAAAAGAAAGGCATGTCAACTGCACTGTATTTTTAAATTTTAAGCTAATTTATTAGATGATTGCTAAGTACCTATTAGTTGAAAACTACCCTAAGTAATACCTGATAAAAATACATATTTAATCAATAACATCTTGCATATCAGGAACCCCTAAGAATTTTTTTTTTGTATTTTAAATTAAAAATAAATTGATTTAAGCATTCACGGAATGCTTCATGAATGCACAGTTTCTTACGTATTAAGGCAGCAAGAATATAGAGAAAACATTGGAGAGTCAGATCCACATGGCTTGTATCTTACTTCGGCCAGTGACTACACATGGAGATTTTTATAGTAATGCCTCCCAGTGGCTCATGTCTCTCTGAACTTCTGTTTTACAGTCCCTCCCACTACATGGACTCTAGGCTTGGCCACACGATTGCTCTGACCAATGTAGAATAAGCAAACTTGACCCAAAGAGGTTTTTGAAAAGTATATGTGTATTGGAGCTTGCTTTCTCTTTTACTACTTTTAAAACTCAGCTGTCTTGGGACTACATGAAGCTAGTCTTTGGAAAACACATATCCTAACCAGCATCATCACCAACCAGATAACAAGAGCCACATGACCAAGAAAAGGAAGGCCAAGTAACCAACCAAGACAGAAGTAATGATCCCAAGATCATTGGGAAAGAAAAAGGTGGTTTGTTTCAACCCATGGACTTGTATACTGGTTAATTATGCAGAGATGGTGATTGATTTCCTAGGTTAAGTCACTTCGACCTTATGGGTCTCAGATCCCCTATGTTTACAGTGGAAATAATATTTCTATCAAAAAGCTGTCACAAGGATCATATGCAATAATAGATATAAATGAATCATTCACAGTGCTTGACACATGTAATCAATCACTAAAATTGACTTTCCATGTTCCATCCTTCCTCGTAGCCACCTGGAGCAGGGGAGCTTATCTTTGACCATCTTTTTATTTGTATTTTATTTATTTATTTTTTGGTACTGGGGATTTAAGAGGCACTTACAACTGAGCTCCATCCCCAGCCCTTTTTATTTTGAGACAGGGTCTCACTATGTTGCTGAGGTTGGCCTCACACTTGTGATCCTCCTGTCTGAGCCTCCTGAGTCTCTGGCATTACAGGCATGCATCACACGGCAGCCATTTGAGTATATTAAAAAAATGAATAGTGATTTCTTATGCTCTTGTTGATGAAATCTGCCTAGTCTAACAGTCTATTGGCTGGTGTGGGAGAAGCTGCAGCATAGGAAAGTAATTGTAATTACCCAGATCAACTAGGGCTTGCTCTGAGATTCACACCTACAGAGATGCCTTTTCTCGCCCTCAGAATAAGTGAGAATAAGTGAACTAAAGCAAATTGGTAATGCTCCAGGTTGTTTAAGGAGTTGTAGGCCAGGTAGTCAGCAAGACAAAAAACAAAACAAAAAAAAAAAACAAGGAAGCTAATTAGAAAACCATTATCATCAACAGCTTCAATGGTGCATAAACATACAGATTAACTCCCAAGACCTTTCTTTCCTTAATGATTACTGACACTATGGCAGAAAGTTCTGGTAGAAGTTGCTCCCCAACTCATTCTGCTCCTTCTCTCCCTGCTTTATAGCACTGTCTTAACCGTATCTAATGGTGCCCGTTCTTTTTTCAGCAGGATGCTCAGCATCATCTGGAGATTGTCATGTCCTCCTCTGCCCATTTCTGAAACTTGATCGAGAACCATGAAAGACCACCATCCCTTGGCTCTTTCAATAAGAGCCTGAGGAGGTCCCATTGTACAAGCATTATACGATCCATCATGGAATATAAATGCAAACAACCCCCCCCCAGTCTTCCTCCTGATGATTTCTGGCGAGTGTGACATCCGTAAAAATAATCACAATGACCTTCTTGTTAATGACAAGATTTAAATGGGCACGTGACGTAATGAGAACATGGGAAAGGAATAGCTGGCTTAGCAAGTAGGTGGAGACAGGCTTGGAGACTTTTGATAGGGGGAAAAGTTAGATCGCCCACCCCAAAGAAAGAGAAAGGGGTCATTTGAGATGAAAGGTACTATGTGAGCTCAGAAAGAGCATGGGGGAAGTCGGAGAAAGTGTGTGTTACTACAACCTAAAAACAAGTGGCTCATTACAGAACATGGAGACAAGGCTCTGGAAGCTTTCACAGGATAGGCAAAGCTCAACTGGCAATCCAAGTCGCAGGGTGCCATGATCCACGGGGGCGGAGAGTGACCTGGCTGGCATGGAGAAGATGGAAGTCAGAAGAGGGTTGGAGTTCACTGCCTTCCCTCCTAGGACATCAGCCTGTGGCTCCCTCTGATGACTTTTCCTCTCTTCCCCAAAGAAAACTTTCACAGGATATTTTATCCTAACAAGGTTTCAAGTGTGTCTCGGTATGAACCATTGACCAAACTAGTTTACAGCAGTAGCACCACCTCCTGTCTTTCATCTCTCTTTTAGTCACACCTCCCAGTGTTTCCATGACACTTGCCCCACCATCCAGCACATTTTATTAAGTTGGTTCCTCCTATGCTCAGTTCTAGCCAAGAAAATCTAATTCAGTTCTGAAAGTTTAACTCAGATGTTGCTTTTCTTAAAAAAAAAAAAAAAAGATGGAATCTTTAATTTTTGGTATTTCACTCATGATCTTGGAATTTAATAATGATCATCAACTACTTACATTTGGTGACCACTACTTCTTTAAAGAGAATCTCTACAGGATTTTAATCTCTGGTTTTATTTAATCTCACTTGTTAGTGTGACTGAAACCAGCTTTGTATTACCCCGTCAGGGTTCTCAGTCTAGCTGTATGGCACCTACCTCAGAGGCCCAAGCCCAGCACCATGAGGCTACTTCCTCTTTCTAGCCTTGTGTGGTCTCATCTCCAAGATTCTAGGTTCTAGCCGGGCATGGCGACGCACACCTTTAATCCCAGTAATCCTAGAGGTGGAGAGGGGAGGATTGCAAGTTCAAAGCCAGCCTTAGAAATTTAGCAAGGCTGTGGGCAACTTAAAAAAGACCCTGTCTCAAAAAATAAAAAAGTACTAGAAATGTGGCTCAGTAGTTAAGTGCCCTTGAGTTCAACCCTGATTAAAAAAATAATAATTTCCATGTTCTCATAATATCAACTTCTTCCATTTGTGTTCTCAAACATAGTGAAAATGAGCCTTGAAGGAGGATATAGCTATCTAACACAAGGAGCAATTACTATTTATAATAGTGTTTACTTTTTGTGTGTTCAATTTCCAACATCCGTTCAGATAATCTCTTGTATTAAATTGTCTCTGTTGAAATACTTAATGTAGTTTCTGTTTTCCTTTTGGACTATGGCTAATATACTAGGTGATTTAGTCTAATCCCATGGTTGTCACTTAAGTGTCATCCACGGGGCTACACAATCTTTCACATTTGAAATTCAGGAAGAGAATCAGAGCTGAAAACTCACTTTCACTGGAACTATTTGGAGTTGTAGTAGTGACTCCAGTAAGAACATACCAAATCTTGGTGACGTCTTACTACCTGAAGCCTCTGTTCCAATATTTTTGTATAACCAATTAATTCATTAAGTCCTTATAGCAACTCTACCTGGTTATGGTTTCTATTCTCATTTTAAAGATGAGGAAACAGGCACAAATAAACTAAATAATATGTCTTAGGTTACCCATCCCAGTTGACTCTATCAATATAGGCTTCTAAACCTATCCATACCAGGAACTGGGAAAACTTGCTGTGAGGAGTGAGTTCATGAATATTTTCTGCTTTGCAGGCCTTTTGATCTATGTTGCAACTACTCAACTCTACTTTATTAGCACAAAAGTATCCATAGACAAAATGTAAAAATATGGGTTCAAATAAAGCTTGATCAAAAACAGTCAGCAGGGTGGATTTGTTCCACAGATCACAGTTTTCTGACCCCAGTCTAAACTACTATACTATATTGATCAACAGAAATGTCTGAAAGATGATTTGATTTAGATACTCATTGTATATTAACAGTTATTTACAAGTTCAAGTTGTATACCCTTTGATGAGATTTTTTTTTCTAAAATCACTTTATAATTTCCCGGAATCTTTTCTAAGTATGTTAATGTCCAGGGATAGTCTATACACATTTGCTTATGTATACATTATTAACATATCCAGACTGGATGGCTCCATTGATTATCTATTTATGATACAGCTTTGCAGTAATTGCAAATGCTTGTTATCTATAAAGTCTATATACACATTATATTTTTAATTTTCATGTAAATTATTGTAGTGGTAGGCCATTTGGGTCATGAAAAAATTTACTGTAAAATCCATCACCTGTTTCTGAGCATGCCCTATGCCCTCACTTTCAATAATAATCCTCCCTAAACTACTAAGGGAGAAGGTATTAATAGTCTCTTTGTAAATAATAACCATTTTTCTGTATTTTTTCCATTGAACATAGAAACAAAAAAGAGCATAGTTCCTATGATTTAAAAAAAAATCATACATTAAGGCAGGAATCTGTTTTCTCTTTTCCTAAAATAAACTCCACTGTATGTTAAATCTTCTAAAGCATATCTATAATTCCAGATGAGCTAGCTCTTCTGTGTCTTGGTTATGTGACTGAAGGGAAGTTTCAAGTACTGCAATTTCTGACAATCTGCTTTTATTCATTACTGCAAAATAGACAGCAGTTGGAGATTTCACATTGCCAACTCCTTTTTTTTTTTTTTTTTTTGCATCGTAATCATGCTAGGTATTTAGTCTTCAGAAGGCTGAAATAAAACCAATCGCCAGGACTTTCCCTTCTGGATTACATAAGGATGTAGACATCTTTGGTAATAAATTTACTCTGACAGCTGCTAAAAAATTTACCAAGCTTGACAACATACTCTGAAAGCAAAAGAGAAAACAGAAACCTTGGTTGACTGTTTACCCCAAACATTTATTTTCTGAATCAGAAAAAAAAAAAAAAAAGAAGTGGGGGGTGGTACATGGAAGTCTGTAAATAAGGAGGCCTTAAGATACTCTTTTTGACTAGCACTTTGTGGTCTGTCTTATCAGATTTGTTTTTTTAACCGGCAACACCCCCCCCCCTTTTTTTTCTGTTTGTTTTCTTTTAAAGAAGAATAAATGATTTGGAAAGCAAAGTCAGTCCCTGCTAGCTCTCTTTAGGGAAAAATAAAGGTTTTCCCATGGAGACACACAAAGCTGAAGCAACCCCTTTGGCAACGATATTTGCAGTCACTCTGGTGAGGCTAATGCCATCAGCAAAAGTGCCATTCTAAGAGGGCTTCAAACAGAGCGGCTCTCACAGTTACCTGGACAGATGTGAATCCATCCCACTTGCGGTCTTAATGCTTCCCTGTTGCTAATGATGCTCTGAAGGTATCAGGGAATGGAAATAATGGCTGGCCTGGTAGCTGCCTGGAGCTACCTTAAGTGCTGGGCCTGCTGGGTACCCATTGTGTGTTTGGTGGCTTTCAAGGTACAGTGGTACATTGATTTGTTTAAACGCTGCCCTGTATTAGTATTTCTTATCTCCTCCCAAGTCTTCTGCCTCATCTCGTTCAGAAGATAGCCCACATTATTATAGAGGACATGTGCTAGTCAGTGACTTGAAATATGATTAAACTGTATTGATATTTTTTTTTTTTAAATCAACCCAAGTCTCAGACACTTTTGAACTGATGCTGTGTAATCCCTCACTATATGAAGGATGAAGATTTGGTAAGAAAATACAGAGTAGTAAGACAGGCATATTGGCCAATTTTCTGATTCCTTCTGAAATAACTTTCCCATATTGGCAGTTTTAGAAGGGTGTTCCTTTTTTTATTATTAGGGCCTTCCTTTTTTCCCTTTGATACCCTCTCTTTGCTCTTCCTGCACCCCCCACCCCCCGCCTTTCCTGCTTCCTTCTGTCTCCCCCTCTACTGTGTTCCATAATGATCTCTCTTCTGCTGATCTGGTACCCAGTCTCTCACAACATAAATTATGCAGGACAGCAACAAATGTAAAACAGTTTAAGAGAATATCAAGGAATGCAGGGGACAGAGAACAATAATGGATGCAAGTTGTCTTTTCACGTTAGCCTGTCAGACACAGGGGAAACTGCCTTCTGACCAGGTCTGGGCAGGAATTGATGTGTATCCTCCCTTTAGAGTATCTTTGGGAGGAGCAAATGGTCACTGATCCCATGTTTATCTCCTTCCCTTCTATTTTAGTGTTGTTTTTTTTGTTTTGTTTTGTTTTTTGTAACTTCCCTCACCTCTTTAGCACAAATCTCTTGCACCCTTTTCAGTTTACTTTTATTTCTCTTCATACAAAGAAAAAAATGGAAATGGATTAGTCACTCTGAAAGAGGTTCCCAATATTTGAAGGACTGCTTCTTATCCTTGGTCTCCATTCTCTTCCACAGTCATTCTGAATGTAGTTAAGAGTTGGCTTCCTCATCATACATGCAACTGTCAATTAGAAAACATCTATTGATGTCTACCATGGAGACCTGAATTCAAATAAGTCCCATCTCTGACATCCTGTCTGCATGGGCTTGAACATCTTCTTTAGTTTTTGCCATTTTCCTCATTTCCAAAGTGCACATAATTGCTCCTATCCCATGGTGTTGTCATGAGGATGAGATGAGATATAATCAAGGCTCAAGAATCAAACTCAGCGCTGATAAGTACAGAAGTCATTTGCTATGAGCAATCCACCCCGCCTCAGGAGGGTAAGATTTAATTGTTTGCAGGGAGGCCTGGAGTCTAAGTGTTTTACTTTTCATGAAGTATAGCTGTGCACCATGCCGAGTTCAACAGTCAGCGTCACTATGTGGAAAAAAAATAACTTCAACAAGCAGAGTAAGACCCAGCACCGTGTGGAGATGTGCTGCTTATCAGAGCTTTGCTCTTCCTGCCCCTGCTGGAGCAGACCATTCACTCTCACTCCTGAATCCTTTCCCAGAAGCCAGGGAGGCAAACAATTTGTACCAAACAGGATCACTAACAGAGCCATTGATTTCTACCTAGTTTAATTAGGACTTCCTTTGCCAAGGTTCTAGCCAGGGCTCCTCGTGGTGATGAGGTTGAAAGAAACCATAACCCTCAGTGAGAGTGGTAAATGCAATATTAACTCAAACAAAAATATGACTCCTTGTTCAATATTTGTCACTATTCCATTTCTACCCCTTACTTCACGAGAATGAGGAACTGTGCTCTGATAGGTCCCTTTGCTTTTCCCTTTTATGTGCTATGGACTTTACCTTCTGCTAGAGGTGTAATAATTACCAGTGCATGTTTATGAGCTGAATAGCTTCACAGAATCCTTCATAGTTTGGGGCTTCCATTTATCAAAATAGGAAGCAAAAAAGGGAACTCTTTATATATATTTTTTAACTTTTCCAAATAAAGAATGAGTAGTTTCCATAGAGTGACTTTTTAATGAGGGACAATGGGCTGACCCCAAACACAGAGTGTGTATGTTCTTCTGCCAGGAAGAAATATGCAGGGGGTTGGGGAAGTCTCAGTCCGTCTTTCAAGGGAGCTATAGAATTCCTAACACAGACTTGAGTTCTTGGGGCACTATGGAATAAAGACATTTATTCAGATTGATTTCGCTGGCAGTCTAAACAAGTAGAATCTATAATAAGTAATGTTGCTGAAGACAGGCTATCTTATTAGTTTCTTGTACGCAGAGTCCAAATTAATGACTAGCATAGGATTATCAAGAAAGGCACAGCAGAGTAATACTGAGTGGATAAGGAGAACTTGCAATACCATGTTAGCTAACTCAATTTATGGGTCATTGATTACAATTCTTGAAAAGAGTTTGTTTCCTTAAAATAAATTGCTTCCCACATCATTAAACAGGTACCATTTACCATTGGGCTTCAGTTTAAAAAGTTAAGGGTTCATATCCTGGTAGGGCCACAAACTAACAACATTCTGCAAAAGTTACTGTGACCTTGGTTTCCCAATTTAGTATCCATTCTATTGTCTGGCACAGTATATAATTATTATTTTCTAAATCCTTCTTTTATATTTTATTTACCACCTTATTGCTTGGTACTGCATTCTGTTTTCTGAGGGAGTGACCTCAAGGAGCTCACATATAAACTTATGAAATTATTTAAATTCAAAAAGTCTTGATTTACAAGCAGAGAAATTATACATGATTATCAATAATACTTACTGAAAAAACTAGTTTTTAAAGCCAACTCATAATAAACTTCAGATGGGAATCAGTGAGGAGATGAATCCAAGTTTAACCATGAGGTCAACGTGGGCTTTGGTTCTTTGAAATAGATATTATAGAGAAAGTTTAAATAACCGATTGTATAAGTGACACAGCAAAGAATGACAAAATTATAAGGAAGTGAGTTATATCACCTGGTGAAAGAGTTTAGGAATCTGGGAAGAATACACAATGTTGGTCCTATCTATTGGAAGAAGATCTGGAGAATGAAGGTGAAAAATGTTTAAACTGATCAATTATGAAAGAGTCCAAAAGGCTTCCTCCAAGGAGTTTCAGAGTGACCACCTATCCTAGGATCACCTACCCACTTACTGCAGCATGGAGCCCTCAAAAATGGATGTAGAAGATTTGACCTTGTACACCATCTCCAACCTTCTTCTACACACTTTTGGGAACATAGTAGAAATGAAATATATCATGAGTAGGAGTAGACTGGATGTCAGATCTCATCTTGCCAAAAAAAAATTAGAAATAGGAGTTAGGAATCATTTGTCTATTGGAAAACTACTGAGACCACAGAAAGTCCACATGCTGAGTTTCCCTTTGTGGCACATGAAGTTGAAGAGAAAAATGGATCCTCTTAGGAGGAAAGAAACACTGGAGAGGTAGAGAGAGAGAAGAAAACAGAATGGAGGGAAAAATACAGTATGAAACAGATGAAATATCATTTTACTGGGGAAAATGAGAAAAGAAATTTATTTTTTACCTTACAGCCAATTACTAATCCATGTCTTCTGAATCCTCCTAATTTCTACCTTTGGTGACTTCACTCCACCTTTGCATCTTTATATTGCATTATTTTCCTTGGAATAACATTATGTGGTTTGGAACCCCACAAGCTTTGACTAAGACAGTTAATGTTGTTAGTAGTGGAGTTGGTAGTAGTGTGGAGTGTGGGTGAAACTGGAAGATAACCGAGAGGTTCAAAAGAGCACTGGAAGATAACCGAGAGGTTCAAAAGAGCACTGAGCTCTGTAAGAGACCACTGCAAAAAAAAATATTAAGAACTGCTCAATAAGAACAAAGGGATTATCATATATGAAACTCGGTAAAGTCAAAATTCACAAATTCAATTAAACAAGGGCATATTACAGGGAAACCAAGACACTGTCCAAAGGATTTGATTTTAAGAGGAATACTAATGAGTTTTATTGGCAGTTTTATTAAAATATAAATTCTGTGAGGGTGAGAATTATGTCTGTTTCATGCATTAATATATACTGATTATCTAAAAAAACATCTATGGTTTAGATGTTCTCTGTAAATATTTCTGAATAATTTAAAGTTGGTTTTTTTTTTTAATAAGAGCACAATAGACAGGAAAAGAATTTATGTCATCCTCGTTTTTTGTCCAAAACAACTGATGGTAGAGAATACCACTGAAACATGTTAAATGGATAGATGTTAAACTGACCTGGCAGTTTAGGTAAGGATCCAAATTGAAGATGCAGATGTAAGATTAATTGGTATAAGAAGGGCCCTCAAAGCTTGAGAGTGAGAAGTTTTGGCCAAAGCAGTACTAATTTAGTTTTAGGGAAATATGTATTTAATAGATGATTATGTTACTTGTATCATACAAGCAGAAAGAGCCAACAGTGCAAAGGCATCAGTACTCTGAAATCTGATGTCTAATGCATAGGTCTTTGGTGTGAGAGGCTTCTGCTCTTTGTAGAGCCCAGGCCACACACTCATCCTCATCACTGTACATTGCCCCTATCTACAGGGCTGCTGATAATAAGTTTCCCTGGCAGTGTCTAGGGTCTCGTCTCTGTGTCTACAACTCTTCTCCGAGTTGTAGCTAGCCTTGCAGAAGACCCAAAGCATGAAACAGAAGACTCTGGGAGAATAGGTTGGTGCATCCAGTTCCAGGAAGGAGGATTTACATCATGGAAAGTACAAGTCACATTGAGAGGATCCCAGCCTACCAGGAGGAAAATCACATTGAACAACAAGAATACGGGGACAAGCAAGAAATGAGAGAATACACTGGGGGAGGGGATTCTAAATTATGGTGGTATCATGATTAGAGGAGGGAAAGTTGAAAAGACCTATTTAGACCAAAAGGAATGAAATTTTGAGATCATCCATGGATGAGAGAGGAATGTACTACCTAGTCTGCTGTATAGACACAGCAAAATTGAGCTTTATGTGAGTAAATAGGTGATATTTACCCTAGAAATCCATTAGAACATTATATAGTAAATATATACTCACATATTCCGTGTCTATTCATTGAACTGAATAATATATGTAAGGCATTGTGCTGGGAAATGTGGGGAATTATGGATCTCACAGGAACTCAGCCTTCAAAGTAGAAATTAGCAAAGTTTAGAAGAGACACACCGAGTTTGAAACTTCCAGGAGACATTTCTTCTACACTCCGAGAATATTTTATTCAAAGTAAGCTCATGCTTAAAGAATACAAAAGCCTCTGTTCTACCATTGCTAAGGAAAATTCCATTTAGGATGAATGAGGACCCCAAGCTCATATCTCTATTCAAGAAAGAGGACTTGTATTCAGTGGGGTTCAATTCATTTGAATTCATATTGACTCAGAAGGCTGAAGCAGAAGAATCCCAAGCTCAAGACCAGCCTCAGCAACTTAGCAAGATCCTATCTGAAAATGAATAAATAAAAGAGCTGAGAATATAGCTCAGTGGTAGAATGCCTCTGGGTTCAATCCCTACTACCAGGGTGAAAAAATAGAGGAAAGCAGAGAATGAATGAGAAATTCAGAAAACAGTGGGGTAGAAATTAAAAACCCCATTTAAAAAAAAAAAATCTAAAGACAGGCATGTAGGAAGCCTTACTCTCCTTCCCAGCTGATTCACAGGAGATTCACACTTAGAATTGGCCAGAGCAGGGGGCTGCTGTAGGCTCTGCCATACCCCTTTTTGGGCATGGCCCAGAGTTAGAAGTTATGGAAGAGTTATCTTAGCGTTGGATGGAGTCCACACTGCTGCTAATGTCTCCCAGAGGGCTTGCTCTACTGTGACTGCAAAGCTGAGGTGCTGGCAGGGGGCAGATTACTTTCCACAGAGGAGACAGACATGGTCTTTGCAGGTCTTATAGCAACTCAGGCAGCAGCTCCATCAGAGGAGGCTCCACCCTAAACCCTTTAAGGCTTGGCAAGGGATTTATGTGCCAGGTTAAAGCTGAAGAAATTCCAAGCACTCTGCTCTAGAAAAAAAATTCAGTCCATGGGAGATCCACATAATGAGAGCCCCAAGGACCCTTTGTGAAAATCAGAGGAAACAGAAAGAAAAACTTAAAATAACATCTTTTTAAAAGGAAAAGAAAAAGAAATAAAGGTTTAATAAATTTCTATGACCTCTTACTGGATTGTAAAACGTTTGAGATGATAAGTCAATAGAAGAAGGAACAGTGCCAGGGAGGAAAAAAAAATATTAGATAGTATTTGCCACTCTGCAGTGTTTGCCAACCCCAATTACAGTGCAGCCCCAACTGGTAAACTAGCTGAATTTCTTTGGGGACTCCCCAGAGTGTGTAGGAGGGACAAATGAGCAAGGACAATTGCCTGAGCTGCAAGGAATAAAAGATAGGAGAAAAATTAAATCTCTAAGAGTTTGCTTTTCTGGTCCCTGAATTATCGTCAGCAAACACTGCAAGAGGGTTTAAGGAAAGACTCTGTACTCCGAGATGCAGATGAAATATAGATGAGTCTGAGTTGGAACACCTAAAGCTGGTGAGGGCATCAGATCTGTCCTCAGCTTCTTCCTTCCTGGCCTTCCCGTCTCTGGGAATCTAGAAAGAGAACCAGCTCCAAGACTCTGTCTCATGACTTATCCATGTAAACGGGGAGAGGGCAGAGGAAGGGTCTCACTGTGTTTGGGCTTCTCGCTTTCCTGGTGCAGTTCCTGCCTTGGTATTTTAAAAAATTTATTTTTCCTACTGATTTTTCTCTTCCAGGCATCTGCATAGGAATATCAAGTAACCACAGGGAAGAATGATTTTTCCATTTGTTTTCCTTCTTCATTCCTAGCTCAGGAAGCTGATCAGATATCTTAAAAATCCTTCTCGTCTTCTCTCCCTTCTCCCTCTTGCTCAACTCTTCTGGGGCCTGGGCTTAGGCAGGCCCTGGATCACATTCCAAAAGTGGACTTTCAGATGGAAAATCGGAACATGTCAGTTCAAGGTCCATCTTCTTCCCTTCAAGGTCAACACATCACAGGGCAGTTTATCAGTAGCTGCAGTTTCTAGGTTGGGATGAAGTGTGGTGGGAATATAAGAGGATTCACCACAGTCCCTCAGGTGGTCTAGTGGGAAGAACACAGGCCAGAAGTCTGAAGAGAGTTAACGTGGCTGTTCTACTGTAATCATGACTCCTTCCCATTCTTCAAAACAGAACCCAGATACCATCCAGGGTGGCATGAAGGCCCAGCCGGGCAGGCTTCCATAGTGTGACACCAGCCTGTTCGCTGATCTCAGTGGCTCTCAGCTCAAGAATGTGGATGGGCTAAAGGATTCAGATTCTGTCTAAATTGTAAATGCAGGATGTTGGTACTTAGAAAGCCAGATTTACCACCACCCTCAACATGGTGGACAACCAAAGCTAAAGGCAAGCTGACATTGAGAGGTACAGAAACTAAAGTTATTGCAGAGAAAGCCAATGTTTTAGTCAGGTTTTTATTGCTGCTGTGACTACAGATCGAACCAGAACAATTTTAGAGAAGGAAAAGTTTACTTGGGACTCACAGTTCCAGGGATCCCAATCCATAGACAGTAGGCTCCATTACTTGGGGCTCCAGGTGAGGCTGGAGAGTATGACAGAAGCAAGCGGCTCACATGATGATTAGAAACAGAGATTCCACTTGTCACATACAAATATATACCCCAAAGCCACACCCCCAATGCCCTATCTCCTCTAGTCACATCCCCCTCTGCCTCAATTACTACTCAATTAATCCACTCGGGGGTTAATTCACTGATTGGGTTAAGGCTCTCCACCCAATCATTTCTCCTCTGAACCCTCTTACATTGTCTCACATGTGAGTTTTCTGGGGAACATCTCACATCCAAACCATAACAACCAGTGTACAGAGTAATGACTATAGCAGAAATGCAAAAGTGAAGATAGGAAAACTATGGAGACACCGAAACTGGAATCAGAGGGAGAGCAGGAGAGAGGAAGAGGAGAATGGGAGACAAGTGACTGTCTTAATAGCCTGAGGCCTTTGTATGTTATTTGCAAGGTTATTTGCAAGGTATTCTGGGACAGCTCTTGCCATTCTTGTGGACCTTCATTTTGACTTCAGCCTATATATTTTGGTTCTTTGGAAGCAAGTGAACATTCATTACAAGTGTTGACTGGTCTGTGAGCACGTCACTCTGCCTATTAAGTTAGGGATGTTATCGGGTCTTGATCACAAAGCAGGCGGTGATATGTATGGAAACGCTATGGTGCTTGGCACCTCTCTGCTTTGTAAATGGTCTCTGAACCCGAATCTCCAGCTGGAGCATTTGTAATGAAAAGTGTGCAGTAACCCCATCATGAAGAAGGTGGAGGGTTGGTCTTTGGGAAGGGTAAAACGGCAATGGACAGGGTAGGAAACCAGGGAAGGCAATAAGGTGATCTGGAGTGGTACTGACTGTGGAGTGCCATATTTGGGCCAGATTTTGGGACTTAGGATGGAAAAACTAAATTTGAAGGTTGACCAGTCTATTTATGATCATGCTCAGGGATTTGGATTTCAAATTAGTTTAGGTTTTAATTTCTTTTTAGGTTTCAATTTCTTTTTAACCAGTTTCTAAAAGGAGTTGGGGCGGGGGCAGTGGTGGGTATAAAATTTAACCCAGAGTTCCTTAGTCTCTTATATTTACTTTGCCCCACTGCAAAATCTGCCATGTTTAATTCTAAATTTATATTTTAAAATATTTGGATTTTTTTCCAAATATAATCTACATTATACTATTCAATGTATTTTTTAATAATCCTTGTAGGTTAAGTAAAATAATCCTAGTGAATTTTCACACCTCCTGAACTTTCCTCTCATTTAAGAAACTGCATAGGTGAAATTCTAGCTTCATGGACAGTGGCAAATGCCACTTGCCCAAAGGTTATTCTGAGATGCATTGTAGTACAGTGTCTGGCCCATGAAGGTTCAGTAAATACTTACTGAATAACTTAATCAATATTCCCCCCGAGTTTCGCATGATGATTAACAAGTTTCATTAGTTCTATTGCTTCAAGCATTCTGACTATAGAGAAGAAGAATAAGGGGAAGAGAAGAAAAAGTAATTTTCTGTGTGCGTTTTTAAAGAGGAAATTGGACAACATTCTGACTATAGAGAAGAATAATAAGGGGAAGAGAAGAAAAAAGTAATTTTTTTGTGTGTGTTTTTAAAGAAGAAATTGGACAACATCCTGGTTAGAAGAACACACTGCTACTTGAATAGAGTCGGTCTGTTCCTCTTTAATTCCCACAATCTTACCATCTGCAGGCCTGTCCAAACCCTCAGGATATTAAGGTTGCTAACTCTAATGAAAGAAATACCAGCATTGCTTCATTCAAATTTAAAGGAGGAAAATAAAATTTGGAAGACACGTTAAAACCTCTACTCTAGTTATAAAAATGATAATCTACACTCACTCAAGATGAAATAGGAAGTGCAGGTACAAAGACATAACCATCTGAAAACTTTTCTTTATGAATGGTAAAAATCAGAGCAAAGAGAAAATATATCTTATTTTGGCTTTGAGAGAGGAACACAAACTACAGAAAGGAAAACTAGCAAAAGCATTTGCAGATGATATAGAAGGAAACCACCCAGGCTGCTAACTTTTGCTACCCTAGGTCCCACTGTGATTTTTTTTAACATATTTTAATTCAGGAGAGATTCTAATGGATGTGCACCCCTTGATCCTGACAGCAGTTTAGATCCAGGATTTTTTTGGTTGGGTGTATTGTCAGCAGTCTGTTTCTTGGGGCGTCTTCCTCATCTCCATCCAGAATAAGGAAACCTGATTAGTGACCAAAACCCTACCTTTCCTGGAATCTGCATCACTTCCTCTTTCTCCAGCTAAAAACCTAAGCCTATTTCCATTGAGTATTTGAGCTTTGTCTGAAAATAAGTAGGAGCAAAAGAATATTCATGGAGAGAGGCTCAGTCTCACTAACTTCATAAGATAGTCATCTGCGGTCTATTCTGTAGAATTGTCTTTCCCAATCACCTCACAGTGAGAACCTCAAGGTCAGGTATACTACACAGTCCATTACTATTTTTTTTTTCCCCTAAAAACAGACATGGCAGTTTCCTCCTTTGGACATTGTCTTAGGCAAGGCATTCCCTGAAGTAGGTTTCCAAACACACCAGGTGTTTCTACTCACAGAAAAAAAAAAAAAAAGAGAGAGAGAGAGAAAAGAATAAATTGTTCACTCTGCAATTACACCAGGCTGGTCTATTGACACAGAAGTGAATGAAATGTTTGTGCCCCGAGAGGGAGCCCCTCCATCATTCTCAAAATTACAGGCCCTTGAATCACTATCAAATGTCGAGCCCCAGAAAATTTGCAGAGATAGACATAGAATAAGGAAGACACAACATAGCAAGCAGCAGTAAATAGCTGTATTTATAGCATTGTGTCATAATAGAAACATCAATCCCGTTTTCTGGGGAAACTACTGAAAAATCCTAACCATAATATTGTCCTCCACTCGACTGCCAGATTGGCTTATAACTTATTCTTTCAAAAAGCTAGAAGCTAAATCCTCAGTGCAATACAGAGTACAACCTGAAGATGAAATTGTAAACAATTTCCAAGGCTCGTTTAACACAGAAATAGATATTTTCAGGCATCAAACCATCGATTCCAAGGTTGGTTTCTGAGTAGTGATGGATAGGTAAGATGGGGGTTATACCCCAGCACCTGGCTTCTTATTGACACATCATAGTCATACTGTTTAAGCATTTAAACAATTTGGTATCATATTTAATTCAGTATACAACCACTTGTTCATTAAGTGTTTCTGGGGTGAAAACTACCCTTGAGAAAAATCTTCTTCCTTTTGATGTGTATGAAAAAAATATGCTAGAACAAACTTTAGTGTTGCTTACACCTCAAAATACATCCTTTCCCAACTACAAGTTTTTGGTCAAACAATTAATTGTTCACAAATTTAACACAGAGCACTGTCAGCTCAAAAGGGTCTTTATAAAAAACTGTCTGGTGACTTCATCTAAGTATCTGCATTTAGAAATCTTTATTGAGTCTTGTGTCTTCACACAGATCTCTACCTGGACAATTTCAGCTTCTATTCAGTACATGGCTCTGGCCATTTTGAGTTTTAGATTTCACATAAATCAGTATTTTTAGTTTATGGCTCATCTTTTCCCTCCATACTCACCTCCAAATGTGCATTATCTTTATTCTCTAACAAAAAGAAACTCAATGAGTAAGATTAACTGGTTACCCCCTCTCCTGAATTTAGAAGATTCTAGAAACATGACATTCACACTGGTCCACATAGCCCTTTCCCTTAGTCCTCAGTCATGAAATTTACCTGCTTAAACACCCCTCTTATATTTCCTCCTTTCCCTGGCTCCCTACCTCTGCTTCAGTTTTGTTCCAGACAGCTTTCATATTACTTTTTCATCATTTCTCACAACCCATCTGTTACAGTGTCATCAACCCTGGTGTTCTCATATGCATACACGATCACTCCCAAACTTAAAACCTCAACGGTTTCTAATGCCCAAATAGATGAATGTCAAACTCCTTAAAAAAGCATTCAAATTCATTCACAGACCACAGTCAAATCAGTTACTAGGGCCTAAGTTTCACTTTGCCAGAGGTTTTTGGTTCCACCCCCCACCGTATTTCTCCACTACTGTGTTTCCAGATCTTAGGATGGGTGCTGGGTACATGGCACAGAGCCTCAGACTCAAAAACTGATAAATGAGCAAATATGTGTGTCTTGGCCTCTTCTGCTGTCCTACCAGATCCCCAATATCCACTGTTGCTGGTACGTTCTACTCTTCGCTACCACCTTCTTCTCCATGAGAATCTCTAGTTAAATTTTAATTATTTCTGTGGAATTTTCTCTCCCTTTTCAATAAAGAATATCTGCTCCCTTTGTAATCTATAGACATATTCTATCCCACTGAATACATTTCACTACAAATATTTGTGTAAAATCTTTTTTTTTTTTTTTTTTTACAGAATGTCTTGTGTACCTATCTATCACAAAATTCTAAATCAAAAGCTAAATATATTCCCATGATTTAATCAATTTTCAGTGATTGAAAGAATACATGTAAATAGTTTCAGAGGTCTATAAGAAATGTCTTTTTAAAAAAATCAAAACTTTTTGAACCAAAATATGAAATGGTAGATGTGGTTATTTATTAAATTAAGAGAAAACATAAAATATGATTATGAAAAATTTAAAATATGTGGTTTTTAAATTTTTTCATTACATGTTTTAGCTAGTGAATGCCCTTATGATTAATCTGGGCAACGGTGAAATGTAGTGTCACCATTTAAAGCAAATACCAGAGAAATAAATACATGATGATTCTAATTCTAAATAGACTATATTCTGAAAGTTGTTTTGTAAATGACTTGTATAGTATTTGGAAAATATTTCCTAAAAGAATGGAAAAATAAATGCTTATGTTTTTCAGATCATTCCATTGAATGTAATTCATTCCAAAATATGCCAGAGATGGCACATATGGTACTGTTAAAAAAATAAAATTTAGCATCATATATTCCTCTGACACCTGTTTGTTTTCTTCTCTTTTGAGAAATGTTCTCTAGCAGAAGTTTTACACTGTTGTAAACCATTCTTTATAGGTCTGGCCATTTTCTGAAGTACAGATACACAGGAGAAAGAATGCTAACAATCCATAAATATCAATAAAGTTGTGGTGGTAGAGATCCTGCATTCCCATCCATACCTGTAAACTGTTCCCTGCTCTGTATTCAGAATGCACCAGGCTTCTCTATCACTGTGTCAGTGGGTGTGAGGCACTGGTAGGAGTAAAGAGCTGAGGATTCTTAACTCCTTAGAGAAAAGAAATAGAGTTGAATTTGGCAGCCCACTTATACTATGCTCTCTTTCATAATGGGCTTTGCTGGATGCTTTAAACAGATGGTAGTCAGGTGTGGTGGTATTTACGTCTAATCTCATTGGTTCAGGCTGCTAAGGCAGGAGGATAGAGAGTTCAAAGCCAGCCTCAGCAATTTATCAAGGACCTAAGCAACTCAGCAAGACCCTGTCTCTAAATAAAATACAAAAAAAGGGCTAAGGATATGGCTCAGTGATTACATGGCCCTGTTTTAATCCCTGGTATAAATAAATAAGTATTCTTTTGTTTGTTTATGTATTCTTTTGTTTACTTGAATTGCTGATCCTTTGTGATCTATTCCCTGGGAAATGATCATACTTCTAATGAAGATCACTCATTGGAAAGTCCTTTTTCTCTACAACTATAGAACTGGGAAACAATTTTAGTGTACTCGCCATAAAAAGACTTTTAGAAATATTTTTAGTTGTAGATGAACACAATATTTTCATTTATTTTTATGTGGTACTGAGGATCGGACCCAGTGCTAGGCAAGTACTCTATCACCGAGAGCTACAACCCTAGTCTTTTTCTTTTTTTCGGTACTAGGAATTGAACCCAGGTACACTTTTATGTCATATCCTCAGTTCTTATTTATTTATTTATTTATTTATTTATTTATTTTGAGAGCTAATTGCTTAGGGCTTCACCACATTGCTAAGGTTGGATCCTCATGTCTCAGCCTCCTAAAACGCTGGGATTACAGGCATGCACTACTGTGCCTGGCTACAAATAAGCACTTCCGATGAAGAAGCACTTCACATCAAAACTGCTCCTTGGCTCAGTCTTTCCTTTCCACTTCTTCCTTGTGCCCTTTCCTTCTGTGTGTGCTGGTGATTCTACCGACCCTTGCCTCATTGCACAAGGCGGCACTCACAGTACTCATGCTCTGACAGTGAATCAGTGTACCCTTCACAGCTGTCCTCACTGGATGTTCCTTGACCATCCACAGAAGCTTCCCAAGTCCCTGCAGTGCAAAAGCCATCAGTGACCTCCGGAGGAGAAACCTGTGCCATCCTTGTCCTTACAAGTGTGTTCTACCTTGGCCATGTGGCCCATCACAACCCTTCTCTAACTGTTAGCAAATCCAGACACAGCCCACTTTGCCCAATGGAGTGCAAGGAAATGTGGAGCAGTAGAATTGCTTAAAACCCTGGAAAACAGTTATGACCTTCGATTGCTTGATGACTGCCTGCTTCCCTGACCTCCCGCACCATTCTTCTAACCCCCTTTTTAACCTTTTCTAAATGGTGCCTGGATGCTTCTTCCCTCTGTCTTCCTCCTTCCTAGGAATACCCCCTGCAGAGGGTGTGAGAAGCTGCCAACCAATTTAAATTAATTTTGCTAAATCGGGAAGAAGTAAATGTCCCTTTTTGAGACAACAGAATTTCTCCTCCAATTCCCCAGGAATAACTCGGGAGAATGATTAGCCTGTGAGAGATTTCCGTGGTGGGTACTGCTCTTACGCTGTCACAGATGTTTGCAGCTAATAGGATTTTGTGCTCCATGCCAAACATTCTTATGTGACTGTTACTTTAAAAAAAAAAAAACATAAAATTATGACTAACATATTTGGCTTGCATTTTCAAGAAACTAATTTCCTCCCAGAAGAGAATCTTGAGAAAACATTCTGTTGAATAACATAATTTATTTGATAAATATTGCAATTTTTTTTAACAAAAGAAGCAACTATCTTAAACTTTTAAATAAGACAACTCATAGTTGACAAAGAGGGAAGCCTTTAATTAAATCTGAAGAAGGGGAAACATTGAAGGGGGAAATACCAGTTCCATTAGCAAAAGTCTTCTAATGATTGTGACAGTTAGGTGCTCTGATGTTAATCTGCTTATAGAACAGGTAAAGAATAGGTAAGGAACTCTCCATGAGGGCAAAAGTCTGAACTTGAAGGCATCAGAATATTTTCTAAAATAACTCATATTGTTCCTTGAGATTATATTTTTATAGCTATCGCCATTTAAGGAATTAAGATACATATCAGGAAAATTATTTTTATCCAAATACTTTAAAATTCAGAATAGTTGGGTCACTTGTACAGCAAACTGAATTAAGATTTCATTTTTTCTCCTGTTTTAATGCTCTTATAAAATCTTAAGGGGAAAGAATGCTATTAAGAACCATCAATTCTAACTCCTTTCTGTTGGAATTTATGATCAAAGATGGAACTAAAGTTTACTCCTGCCCTATAATACCTTTCTCTTTCAAGCATTTTATAGCTTACAAAGAACTTTTATGTAGATTATTTCCTTTATTTCTTAAACACCTTTAGAAAGTTGGCAGTAATTTACACCATTTTACAAAATAAAAATAAGAGACTCCATTGGAAGGTAGAGTTCTAGAGTATTAGACACAGTATCTAGATAATTCATATCATGCACACACATATGTCACATACAAAAATTCACTCATACTGTTAAAGGTTGTTTTAGTTTACTTAAAAGAAAGTAAAATTGCCAGATACGCTTGTAATCGCAGCTACTTAGGAAACTGAAGTAGAAGGACCCCAGGTTCAAAGTTCAGCTTCTGCAACTTAACATAGAACAATATAAAGGACTGGGGATGTGGCTTAGTCATAAAGCACCCCTGGGCTCCATTCCCAGTAGCACATTCACAATAAAAGGTAGATGTTATGAAGTACTGTAATGAATTTTATATGAAAATGGGTCTTTCTGACTTCAGGTGTTAGCCAAGACAGAATAACAAGTAATAGACTTGGGCTTCTACTAGAAATAACCAGAAAAGTGAGCAAAATATCTGAAGCAGCAATATCCATCCACCTTTAGTAATAGTTAACAGGGGACTATGTTTGATGGAAGGGCACATTGAGGCGAACTTATCAGTCATATCAGAATTGGCTCAGCTTTCTGTTTGGAGCATGCTCCTTAAGTCAAACAGAAAAGTGAACCAGAAGTTAAGCAGCAGTTTTGTTGAGAGTTTTAGGGTCCTGAAATATAACAGCAAGAATTGGGGAAAAAGTAGCTGAAAATTTGGAATCTCACCTAACAGCATCCCCACAAGTCTGGTGAGCATTGATATTCTGGGGGGTAAAATCATTGGTATATTACATGTCTCCACTTATATGAGATTCTAGAGTAGGCAAAATGAATCTGAACTTTCAGAAAATTTGCTGCTCTAGAAAGAGGAGTGTAGATTGACAAGAAGGTATAAGAGAAATTTCTGTAGAGAAGATGGAATTGTTTCACACTTCATTAGGGATGTAGGTGGTATGGGTAGTCACGTTTCAAAACTCACCTAATCACACATTTAAGATTTGTTCATTGCATTATGTAAATTTTATCTCAAACAGAAAAGTACAAAAGCCCCAAATTCAGATTTATTTGGCTTTAAACATTGGTACGTGTTGTCAATTCTAAAACTAATTTCTGAGTATTCTTAGCCTTGAGCTTGAGGATAATGAGATCTCACTGGAGAGGGGGACTAAAAGTAAGCTCTGAATGAATCCCATAGCATAGGTTTTATTTTTTTAAAATAGATATAAATTATGTCATCCTAGCTTCATTTGTCAAGAAGGCCTAGAAACATTTATATACAAGAATCAAGGAGTACAAACATCCAAAGTTTGTTTTCTAAACACCAATCGGCACATAAAAGAAACCAAGCCTGCTGGAATGTCTTGTACCAACCAACAAGCATTTTATAAATTCCTGAAGATTGATCTCTCAGATGGGCTAAGAAAAGTGTAAGCACCTTGTTTTTTTTTAGCCATAAAAAATGTAAAGAAGCACTCATAGAATGAGTTTTACCAAAAGGACAGAGCAGCCAGCTTGAATGTGCCCTAGCTGACTGACTCTGGAAAAACCTGAGCTTCAAAATAATGATAATGGTATAGCCAGGTGCAGTGGCACATGCCTGTAATCCCATTGGCTCAAGAGGCTGAGGCAGGAGGATAGCAAGTTCAAAGCCAGCAGCAGCAAAAATGAGGAACTAAGTAATTCAGCAAGACCCTGTCTCTGAATAAAATACAAAATACAGTTAGGGATGTAGCTCAGTGGTTGAGGGCCCCCAAGTTCAATACCCAGTACCAAAAAAAAAAAATGGTAAATTGTAACACATTTAAGAATGTATAAGTCTGTACTGCTATCAATAAGTGAATCAAATAATTGGAGACAAGAAATTTCTTTTTACAGTAGATTATCAATGATAGAGAATGGATGAGAAATTTGACTATTATTTATACTTGGTAAAATGATTTAGTGAACATTTGGTGAGAAATAGGATAATTCAAAACTATGGTCCTATCAGTTACTTATTAATTATAAAGAGAAATGCTAGATTTCCCTTGAAAAAACTTATTTATTTATAAATATTTATTTAGTTGTAGATGAATATACAGTATCTTTATTTATTTTTATGTGGTGCTGAGGATCGAACCCACTGCCTCACACATATGAGGCAAACACTTTACCACTGAGCTACGGCCCCAGCCCCTTGAAGAAACTTTTGAAGAACACTTTAATCAAGTGATCAATACTAACATTGCTTATTTTGATAAACTGACATTGTCTCTCCAAGTGACACACATAAGGAAACACTATCACTTTTGTTGGTATCCATGATAATGATGAATCACCTAAATATATTCATGAGGAAACATCAGACAAACCCAAATTGAGAGACAGTGTATGAAACACTTAGTCTTTACCCAAATAAATATATTAAAGTGAAGAATGACAAAGAAAAGCTAGAGCAGACATAGTGAAGAAATTCAGTGCATGAGCCCATATTAGATCCTAGTTCCAGGAAAAAAGACAGTCCTGAAGGATATTATTGGAGCAATTGAAAAAACTTACAGATAGACTATCAATGAAATGGTGTTGTATCAAGATCAAACTTGCACTTGTTGAAAACTGTACTGTGGTTATATAAAATATTCTCAGAAGTTTTCTGCTGCAAAGGGTACTGTATCTCCAACTTGCTCTCAAATGATTCAAAAAATTTCATATATACTTATGAAAGGAATGAGTAAGCAAATAGGGGAAAATGCAAACTAACAGTGAGTCTCAGAAAAGACTATATATGAGTTGCTTGTGCTATTCCTGATTTTTGCATAAGTTTTAAATAATAATTGCAAGCAATATATATATGCTGCTAATTGCACATAATTACATTCATATTTTATAGGGCAAGATTTTCTACCAACAGATATGTTCCCAATTCACATGGCTGGATGTATATAAACAAATTTGAAAACTTTTTTCTTCATAATACTGTCATTTAACTTGGATAAATATCTTAATGCAATAATTACAATTAATTAATTTCCTTAGTATCTACTGTGTTGTTTTTAAGTAAGGTGGTTTCAACATTTTTTTTTCCAAATTATATTGTGCTTTTGTGATTGAGAAAATGAAAAATTCAAGGAGTTGAAGAGATTTGCATCCAATTAAGCTTTCTGAATTAAAAAGAAAAAAATATCTCACCATGTCACTAAGTAAATCAACAATTTAAGATTGTTCAGGGATAGGAGTATAGAAATGGAAATTCCTCTCTATATATTGAAATGCTGTTTTAAAATGCATACTTTACATTGTGAAAATAAAGTTTAACAAGTTCTCTTGGGATTATTGTGCTTAGAAAAGGAAATATTGTAGCTCTGACTTAATTCACTTCACTAAACATAACTTTAGAACGTATTACTTTTTCTACTTGAAAGGTGAAATTTACTTTGGAATCTTAATTGAGTCACAATCCGAAACAACAGTGCTAGACATGGTGTAAACAGAATGAACTCATGGCCTTAATTTCAGATCCAAATTTCGGTGACCATTCTATTGATTGTTCTAACACAAGCCAGAATTCAACAACTACATATTTATAGAAAAACATAGGATAAATTCTGAGTCATGTTTTTATGTACGTGGTTTTTATTTATGCAGGAGTTCCTGAAAGTTCTTGTGTATTCATCCAGGGGACTGTGGTCAGCGTCAACAGTATTAGGAACATTAGGAAAGAAGAATACAGAAGACAACAACCTTATCTGCCCTTGACTTTTCTAACTTGTGTTTGATGGTTGAAGTAAACATTGAGTATGCCTCATGTGGAATGCACTCATAAATAGGGGAGTAAAAGACATGAAGAGGTAAGGTTTCTTCATTCTACTAAAACAATGAAGACCCTGGGGTCTGGTAAATTACATGCAGATTATACAATACGTAGAGAAAAAAACCTAAAAACACAACAGAGGATTTATCCATTTTGGGTTGCCAATGACACTATATCACTGACTTATGTAAGTCATAAAACAAGAGGTTTATTATTCTGGAAGTCCAAGGATAAAGGGCAGAATGTGAAGACTGTCTTCTTCCTGATAGGTCTAGGGCTTAAAAAAAAAAAGGCAAGCAACCAGACACAGGTATCTTCTCCTTCCCTCCCTTGTAAAGCCAGGACTCAGTCACAAGAGCCCCAACACATGACTAACTAATCTTAATCAACTCTCCAAAGCCTCACCTCTGAACTTCATAGTAAAAGTTTCCACCCTCTTAATATCTCACCGTGAGGTTGAATTTCAGCATGAATTTGGGATCATATACGAGTCAAATCATAGCATTCATTCCTGGCCACCGAACACTCATGTTCTTTTTACATAAAAGGTATAATCATCCAAATAGTCTCCAAGTCTCAACGCCTTCCAGCATTAATCGAAAAGTCAATAGTTTCAATTGACATTCAAGGCAAACTCTTCCTGTGAGCCTGTAAATACCCACACACACGAGCTATCTACTTTCAAGACACAAATGCGTAACAGACTCCAAAAAGGAGAGATAGGAAAGCAGAGCATAGGTCAAAAGTAAGATTAAAACCCAGGAGGATGGGCATAAATCCTGCAGCTCCAAGTTTGGAACTTTGTGTGAGCACTGTGTTAAGAAGTAGGCCTCCAAGGCAGCAGGCAGCCCTACCCCCAGGGCTCTGCTCCATCTCTTATCACGTGTTGCTCTGAGCTTCCTCTCTGCCAGCAAGAAAGCACCACTATATATGGCCACTGAAATATATTCCTCCATAAATGTGTGCCAGAATAAGCCTTTTTTCTCTATAAAGTTAGCCTACTTCAGATATTTCATTATAGTAATAAAAGATGGACCAATAGAAAAATCAGAATTCTATTCTTAAAAAAGGCTTAAAGTAATCCACAGTAAAGCAGAAGAATAGAAAAAAAAGAAAATGGAAAATAAAGAGCATTCATAAACTAATATATCAATAGTTACATGAAATCGAAATATTCTAAATATAACAAATATTAGAAGCCAATTAAAACTATTACCAAATAATATGCTGTCTAAGAAATTAACTTCAAATAAAACAATATGGATTGATTAAAAGTAAAAACAATGAACTAAGATACAGCATGCAATATTAAACACAGGAAAGTAAGTGTGACTATATTCATATGAGACAAAGTAGAATTCAGAGAAAAGATAATTGCCAGAGACAGAAACATTTTATAATGATATAATAATCAATCCACAAAGAAAATGATGGTGTTAGGTATATATAAATAAAAGAGATCTGAAATATTTGAAGTAAAAGAAAATGATAGAAGCCAAAAGAAAAATAGAAAAATCTATGATTATAGTTGCAAACCTCAATATTAGTCTCTAATTGATCACGTGATCAATATCAAGTGCCTATGGACTAAACTATACCCTGTGCCATAAATTAACCACATTCTGCAAAAATCATGAAGTGTTTTCCAACCACAATGGAATCAAAACAGATTTAATAGTTCAGATTACACTTTTATATAGAATTTCAAATCATGTTTCAAATAGCTTAAGAAGCTTAGTGTCATCTTCTCATTAATCTACAAAAATGAAAACATTACTAATTTTGTGGTAAATACATCTTAAAATATTCTGTAGAAGTCAGTCAGTTTTCTCAATTCATTTAGCCTCACATGGACTGTTTTAGAATACAGATCAACCAACAAAAGATATAGCTGCTCCATTTGCATTTTTAGTTTGGGTTACCAAACCTTAGCAATTATATAGTCTACAAATTTTTCATTTACTTTTCTTCATGAACTTGTTATTTGATCAGGAAAAAAAAACTTTTTTTAACTTAAGGCAACAATATTAAACAAATCTTACTTAAGAGTTTCTCAAGTCCTGTTATTTAATTCATAAACATATTGACATAAGCATACATGTACACATCACATACAATAAACACATACACAAACATACATAAATTATATGTATATATATGTGTGTGTGTATATATATATATGTGTGTGTGTGTGTGTGTGTGTGTGTGTGTGTGTGTGTGTATCCATAAACAAAGATCTTCATTTGCTAGCTTCTAGAAAGCTTTCCTCCCTCTTGAGTATCAATCTTCCAATTACTTCCTCCATCACCTTAGCTCTCAAAGAATGTCTCCAGTTAATGTCTATTAGGACCTAGGTTTTCCACTTAGATAATTTTATGTCTCAGGTTTTAGGATAAGAGAAAAGACCTGAGGCAGGAGGATTGCAAGTTTATGGCCAGCCTCAACAACTTAGCAAGACCCAGTCTAAAATATATTTTATATAAAATATATTTTAAATATATATATTGCAGGGGAATGTGGCTTTGTGGTAGAGCCCTGTTAGGTTCTTTTCGCGGTACTGAAGGAATAAAAAGAAAAAAATGAAGAGGGTAGAAGAGGAAGGCTTCTGAGTATCCTCATATGAAACACCTGACTGAGAATAAAACTCAGACCATGTGGTTGAGATAGTGAATCCTGACCCCTAGACCATCAGAGAACTGCAGAAGCTACTGTGGCGAGAGGAGAAGGATAACAATCGAGAGGAAATCTTGATTTTTATTTTACCAACAAATTAAAACAATTTAGCTCACGTTCATGTGGTTAAACTTGAAACCTTTCATTTGCAAGACCAATACAGGCTCTGCACCATGCTCTCAAGTGAAGCAGATCCCATGCTAGACTTTGCTTTTTTAAAAAAAATAAAATAAAGCCTCTTATGTTTTTTTCCTTTTCTCAGTCTCAAAACTTGAGTTCAGAAATTAACTTAAATGTTTACATTTTAGCTAGGACTAGCTGAAATAAACTTTCAAGCAATAAGACTCAATAGGGAAAGAGCTAAATGTCCTTCGCATGTTATTAATGCAACAATGGCAATTTAATAATCATCTTAAAGATATTCAAAAATGTTTTTAAAGTAGGCATGCTTATCAAGCAAAATAGCAGACTGCACAAAACCTAAAGCAAATTCTTCAGAAATGGTCATAAAATGACAAGCAGGAGAAATCTCTTCCAGGTTAGAGCGGAGCAGCCTGGGGAACTTTGCTGAAGTGGAATTTCAGGGGCAGTTCACCCTTAGGGGTGAACTGAATTAAATTCTCCCTCATGCTGTCATCAATACTCATTTCCAGGTCATTTTTCTCCAGAATCCAAAGAATACTGGGGCCAGGCAATAGTTGAATGTTACCCAATTGGGGGAGAATGCAATCAGATGGGGTCCACAGGAGGACAGAACCGACCTTTCCCATTGCTTGAGAATTCACACATGGCTGGTGAGAAGTGTGTACTAGCTGCAGCTAGAACCAGATCTCAAGAACCAATAAGAGAACTCCTGTGAAGAGAGATGCCTCATCCTTCCCTAGATTTGGGACCCCCACAAAGAAGACCAAACCAAGGATTCCTTTCACAAGGACTGGGCATTTCCACATTGAGACTCTCACAATGAAGGCCAAACCAGAGAGAAGAAATAAGAACAAGAATCCAGGCACCTGTGCCCAAGTTACTCACCAAATAAGATGTCCACACCAAGAAACCTTCTCTTGTCAAAGTGAAATTATGCACCCAAGGCCCATGGCCCCGAGCCAGGGAAGGTCCTGGGGATGATTCTGGAGACAAACGGCCCAGAAAACTGTTTTAACTCTTCCACATGGAGGCAGACAAGCGGCCCAGGTAACAAAAGTTCTGTAGGGACTTGACTTCTGCCTGGCTCTCCAAATTGTTACAGAACCAGGTCTGTTTGGCAGTCACACAGCATGCCAATTGCTGAAACCACCAGTTTTGGCAAACAATCCATTCATGAGGTGGCCAACTGTGCACAGATGAGAGAAAAGGCCTCCTATCTTACTTCCTGAGGATGGGGTTTGGGGATATTTATAGGCTAGGCATGGGGCAAGGTGATTGGAGGTAAACTAAGAGCAGGTGAAGCAGTTTAAGTCTAGAGGGTTCATTTAAGGAGCCAAGAAGAGGTGAAGCTGTGTAGGTCTATTCACATTTTCCCTTGGTTTCAGTAATAACACATAGAATTCTGGGATGCATAGAAATAATTGTACACCATTTGCAAATGGTGTTTATTCTAGAGATACAAAACATCAAATGTATCAATAAAGTAATCTACGTATTAACAGACCAAAGAGGGGAAAAAAAATGGTCATATAGATCTATACAGGAAAAGCATTATTTAGCTATTGGTTGTGATTCTTTTTCTTTTTAATTAACGCATAATAATTGCATTTATTTATGGAGTAGAGTGTGATATTTCAATATACATATTCAAGGTACATTAATTTAATCACAATAATTACTTTTTCTTTGTCCTAATTATTTCTCTATGTTGGAGACTATGAGCTTCTCTCCTCTAGTTTTTCATAAAATATTTAATAGGTTATTGCAAACTGTAGTTGCCCTACTGTGGTGCTCAACCTAGAAGTTATTCTTTCTGGTTTTTGATACCTGCTCTCCTTCCTTCCTCTTCCCCCTCTACTTGCTTTTCCTGTTCTCTAGTAATTGCTATTCTCCTCTTTATAACTTTCAGATCAAATTCTTTAGCTTCCACATAGGAGATAGAATCTAAGCTTTCTGCTTTTATGTGTCAGTCTTTAACATAACATTCTCCAGTCCCATTCATTTTGCCACAAATAATATGATTTTTTAATGACTGAATAATATTCATTGTGTCGATATACAATTATTTTCTTGTCTGCTCACTAGCTGATGGACACGTATGTTGTTTCCTTCCATTTCTCGGCTATTTTAAATAGGTCTGCAATAAACATGGGAGTGCAGACGTCTCTTCAGCATACTGATTTTATCTCCTTTGGATATATATACTGAGGAGTGGGCTGGCTGTATCATCTGGTAGTTCTGCATTCAGTTTTTTTTTGAGGAGCCTCCATTTATTTCCATATGGCTGCACTATTTTACATACTGACTAACAATGTTCAGAGATTCCCCTTTCTCCATCTCCTCTCCCATATTTGCTATCTTTTGTCTTCTTGACAGTAGTCATTCCTACTAGAGTGGGGAGATATCTCACTGTGGTTTTGATTTTTGAAGCCCTTTGACCAGTTATATTGACCATTTTTCAAATATCATTTCTCTTCCTTCTTTTAAGAAACGTCTATTAAGATCATTCGCCTATTTTTTAATGGATTATTTGTGTACTCGTTTGGTTGAGTTTTGCTTTTTAAGTTCCTTATTGATATATTCAGGATATTATTTGCCAAAGAATAGTTTTAAATGTTTTCTCCCCTTCTTCTGGTTCTTTTTTCAGTGTTGACCATTTATTTTGATGTACAGAAGCTTCTTAGTTTGATAAGATCCCATTTATGTATTGTTGCTTTGGGTTTTCTATGATGTTGGTGTCCTAGCCACAAAAAGCATTGTTTATGTCAATGTCTTGAATTATTACCCCTATGTTTTCCTCTAGGTATTCCAGTTTACAGTCTTACACTGAGGTCTTTGATCCACTTTGAGTTCATTTTTTGTATATGGTGAGAGACAAGTGTGAAATTTCATTATCTATATTCAGTTTCAACATAACAACTTATTGAAGAGGTTCTCCTTTTTAATCATACTGCCCAAAGTGCTCTACAGGTTCAATATAATCCCTATCATCATATTAACAGCATTCTGCACAGAAATAGAAAAAAAAAACAAAAAACAATTCCTAAAATTCACATGTAAACACAAAAGGCCCTGAATAGTGAAAATAACCTTGAACAAAAAGGACAAACCTGGAGAAATCACAACATCCAGCCTCAAGACATACTATAGGTCTCTAGTAACCAAGACAGCTTGGTGTTGGCACAAAAACTAACATGCAAATTGAACAGATTAGAGATCCCCCGAAGGAAGTCTCTGCATGTACAGCAGGGATTCTCCACAAAGGTACCAACATCATTCATTGCAGAGAAGATATTTGATAAAACGCAACATCCACTCAGGCTGAAGACTTTCAGAAATACAATAACTTCCTGAATTGTTATAGGACATCTACAAAAAATAAACCAGACCCAAAAGTCCTATTTGTGTTTTTTGTTGTTTTTTTTTACATGTAGGTCTGAATGATTTCCCAATAAGGCTGACCAGAAACACAAGACAATTTGTTCACTCCAACCTCTCTTAATCAACCTAGTGCTTAAAGTCATAGACAGTGGAATAAGATATCACATGCCACTTAAAAAGAAATAAATATCTTCCTTTTCGTAGATTACATGATTATCTATGTAGGAAACCCCACATTTGCTATTTTTTTGTTTTTTTTTGACAGTTGTCATTCCTACTAGGTGTGAGGAGATATCTCACTGTGGTTTTGATTTTCATATCCCTTTGACCAGTTATTGTGTTTCTGAAAAATCACTATGTAAATTTAAAAATTCAAGATCTGGAAAGTTAACTTGGCAAGATAACAGGATGCAAAGTCAACAAACAAAAATCATTCATATTTCTAGATAGTGTTGATGTGAAAACATGAACACCACAATTAAAATACATTGTTATTTATACCTGCTGAAAAGTGAAGCACTTAGAAGGAAATATGAAAAACACATGCAAGTGCTTCAGTGATGAAACACATACAACCTTGATAAAAGTAAACAAAGAAGACATAAATAAGTGGAGATGCCTACTGTGTTCATAAATTTGGTGATTCTATATAGTAAGAATTACATGTAGGTAAAAAGAAAAATAAAAATGCATTTTTGGAGATATAAACAATAATATTTGAACACATAAGGAAAAGCTAAGAGCTAGAATAACTACAATAAACTTTGAAAAAGAAGAATAATGTGAGAAGAATCACTCCACCTGTATAAAAAAATTATTATGTAACTAGGGTAATCAAGATTGTGTTATATTGGTGGAAAGATAGACAAATAAGTTAATAGGACAGAAGAGAGAATCCAGAAATAGACTCCAAAAATATGCCTAGCTGATTTTTGACAAAGGTGGAAAATTAATTAGACATGTATAGGAGGAAAAAAAAATTGACCTAAGTCCTCACATTTTATGCAAATATCAATTTAATGCAGATCACAGAAATGAATTTATAAACTAAAATTATAAACCTTTTAGGAAAAAATATGGAAAAGTTTTGTGTCCTGGGGTTAAGCAAATATTTCTTAGACTTAAGCACAAATGATAATCTAAAAAAGAAAAATTTCATACATTGAATTTCATCAAAATAAAACATATACACATACAACTTGTGCTCTGTGAAAAATGTTATTAATAGCATAAAAAGCCAAGCTACTTGTTGGGATCAAATATTTCCGGACTTCATATCCAACAAAGCATATCTAAGATGTGTAAAGAGCATGCCTAAAATAATAATAAATACAAAGACAAAATTCCAATGAGAAAATGGGCAAAACATGAGGAGATATTTTTATTCAAGAAGACATGCATATGGTAAATGATCACATGAGGAAGCATCCAGCAACAGCATCACTAACAATCTACAACTACCATGAGACCAAACCACTGCACTGTTGGGAATGTATCACTGAGAAATAAAGTATGAGGATCACAGGAAAAAAACAAAAACTGTGCCTGAGTATTTTAAGAAATTTATCCACAAGAGTTAAAAACTGAAATCATTCATTGGATGAATGGTGGTCTTAGACTGTTTGGGCCGATAAAGTAAAAAAAAAAAAACTTAGACTAAGTAATTAATAAACAACAAAAATTTCTCCCTTGCAGTCTATTCTGGTGGCTAGGAAGACCAAGATCACAACACCAGCAAACCAGATGCCTGATGAGGGCCTATTCTTTGTTCATGGTTCCTGATGTGCCCTGACAGAAAGGATGACAAGCCAGCTCCTTTCACCTTCTTTTATAAGGGCACTAACTTCATTCATAAGAGAAGAGCCCTCCTGACTTAACAGCATTAAGAGTCTGACTTCTTAAGACTAACACATGGGGAAGTAGATTTCAACAAATAAATTTTGGAGGAACACAGACATTTAGACCATAGCAAGATAAATCAATGGGTCACATATACTGTCAAGTCAAAGTTTTTCAAAGCACCAGGAGATGGGGAGATAGATAGACAGATAGATAGAAGAGAGGATTCATTATACTAATTGGCTCACATAACTACAGAGACCAACCAGTCCCACAAGATGCTGTCTGTAAGCTAGAAATCCAGTGAGTCCAAAGTTGTGACTCAGGTCAAGTCTAAAGGCCTAAGAACCCGTGAGGGTCTCCTGAGATAAGTCCCAGAGTCTCAGAACCTGAGAACCTGAAATTCTGAAGTCCAAGAGCAAGAGAAGAAGAAGTTCCAGCTTCAAAATAGAGAGTGAATTTGCTCTTCTCCAGCTTTTTGCCCTCCGTGGCCCTTGATAGACTCGATGATACTCATTCACCTTTGTGCTGGTTATCATCTTTACTCAGATTATTGGCTCAAATGTTTATTTGTTCCAGAAATACCCTTACAAACACACCCAGAAATAATGTTTCACCAGCTATTCCAGTATCCTTTAACTCAATATTGACATCTAAAATGAATCACCACTTATCCATCCCATCAGCAAAAAGAAATGATTGACACACACAATAACTGGCTGAATTGCAAGAGAATTGTGCTGAGTGAAACAAACAAACAAACAAACAAAATCCAATCCTAAGCTTTTACATACTATATGATTTCATTTCTATAACATTCTTGCAACAAAATTATAGAAATGGAGAACGGTTTCTTGATTGCTAGGGTAAAGGATAAAGCAGGTGGAGGGAAATAGGTATGATTATAAAGGTATCACACAAGGAATCTTTGTGAAGGTGGCAATGTTCTGCATTTTGAATATATCAAAGTCAGTATCCTACCTATGATGTTTTGCTATCATTTTTTCCAGGTGATACAACTGAGCAAATAGTGTGTGGGATTCTTTCTGTGTCACATTATAAAATTTTAATTTAAGAAAGACCTCCTGAAAAATCAGCAGGTTAGAGTGAAAACACACCAAGTAACTAAAAGAACAAAATGTAATACAAACTGAAGTTCACTTCATGGATTTAGAATTGACCTTTTCTGTTATGACCTCAAGTTTGTGTGTTTTCAAGTTCTGTGTAAATTCACACTTTGTGCATAGACACAAATGAGCACATACCATGGGTATTAATTAGAAAATGAGCACTAGTTGATTTGTATTTTTATTGAAAGGCAGGGATTATGTGAGATATTTCTTTATAATGGTGCTTTTGGCACACTGCCTGGCATTACAAAAAAGGGTGTATTTTGTAAAGCATCACTCTTATTGACTGATAGATCAATAACTATCAACACATATTTTCAAAGAGAAAAATTATGACCCCTCCCCCAAACCCAGACATGGTGACAGGGAACAGGCAGGTAAAAAAAAAAAAAAAAAAAAGAGGGCTGATGATGTTGACATCCTCTTCAGAAATCTGTATCAAGAAGTCTTTGCTATAAGACACTTTCAGATCTGGATCCTTGAAGTAAAAGCAACCATGTGGCAGTATGTTCTCTCTTTAGTCACCAAACCATTTCAAAATTGGTTTAGGCCTCTAGAACTTAAATTATAAGCAATATCATGGACGTTTTTAGAGTAGAATAGTTTGAATTTAGGGAAAAAATGGTATGTTTAAGTTGTAAATTAGCTTTAGTGATATTTGAAAAGAATTGCTGGATTCATTTCATTTATTGTAGCACTTAAACACCTGGCTGATTGCAAATATGAACACTGGGTGTCATCAATAAATGAGAAGTTTCTGGCACTCTTTCAAAATTAACCTGGAAAACTAGGATAAGAACTCTGAAACTGTTGTACCTGCTAAAATCCAATGAAAATTTTCTTCCTTTGCTCCCAGAAGACGGAGACTTGGAGACAAGAGGATAATCAAGATACTCACCTAACCTATTCCACTAACTAGGGCCTGCTGGAGAAAAGACTTAAGTTGGAGAAGTTTTGTTCTTTCTCCATTCAGTTAAGAAGGGCAATAAAACTGGTATATTTTGTTCAGATCTAATGTGTCTGTGTTTTAGACATCAGAGTCTACTCAGTCTAACATAAACAAATGAAAAATAGCCTAAGTTCCTAGTGTTTAAAAGATTAGTTCAAACAATGAGATATGAGGAATGGGGGAAAAATAACAGTATCCCAATTATGTTTAATGATCTAGTTCCTTGGCTGGACCACTCATATTTATTTTTATAGTTCATGACTTGCCAATAGCATAAAAGAAAAAAGAAAAACTAAGAAATGGCATTCAATAGGGTAGTGGTTTTACATAGGTTAAAAAAAAATAGTTAGATATGGGCTCAGCTTTCCTTAACCAAATCCTTAACCAAAGATAAATAAAGCTGAGACCCAAATGGAAAAAGACCTTGCTCATTCTCACACTGCCTTCTCCCCAGTTTTTCAGCTGTTACAGGAGGTGGTCTAGAGAGAAGTAGCGAAATCTTGCACATTTTCCTAGGTAAAAATACGCCAGGCCAGTGCTGAAGTCGGGCTCAAGAGTGAACCATAAAGTATTTGAAATTGCAGCCAACTTCTTCCAGCCCAAATACACAACAAGGAAGCTAAAACACAGAAGGTTGGTGGCAGAACTAAAGACAGGGAAACTCATTCTGATAAAATTGTGACTTAGCTGTGGTTCAACTTAACAGTGAAAGAAGTCTGAATACCCAGTACCTCAGGACATCTGCTAGACAAAAAAAGAAAAAGAAAGAAAGAAAAAAAGGGTGGCTTCACACTGTGATAAACAGACAAAGGCAAATAGTATCACATTTCTGTCCTGTGGTTATACACACCCTCTGTAAATAATAGTATGGGTCATGCAAAGAGGCTGGCAAAGATGATCTGAACATAAGACCAAAGCATTCATAAAAGAGGACCTGCGGTGATGCTGTGTCTGGAATTACTAGAAAATGACTCTGCAATAATGATTATTCCCTTTAGATAAATGTGTTAAAAATGGAGGAAGAAATGTGAAAAGGAGAATTTTGAGTGATGGGAAAAACATGGTCTGATAACAGCACGGCAAAGAGCAAGCTGATCCTTACTCCTGGAGACAGGGGAATAGAAGAAAAACACCTGATGAAGAGGTGATCCATACGGAAGGAGCAGATAGCAAATAGCAGCACCTGCTCCAAAGAAAACAGGGATCCATGGAGAGCAGAACAGGACTATAAAAGAGCGTAAGTAAAACTCTACTGGACTTAGAAAGCTTCAAGTGGCACATTCTGTGTTTTACTATGCTCCCAATTAATCTATCCAATAATATATCAAGCTTCCATAATTAAGAATTTCACAGATCAGAAAATTAAGAGACTGGTGAATAATTCTACTGAATGTCTGGCACAGGTGTATCAGATTTAAACATATAACAAGAGCTATGGATGAATAGCTAGATGATGGATAGATAGATAGATAGAAAGCTTGGTGTTCTTGTCATAAACCATACTGCCCTGTCCGTGAAAGGATTAATAGAAGAGAAAGAATTTGGATGCATAATATATGCCATAGTTAAGAATAGGATCTGGGAATGGTATACCACCTATGGGAAATGGAAACTGATAATTATTTTTATTCTTAACCATAAAAAGCACCTTAAAAGTTCCTTTTCAATATTTCTTACAGTATAAAATTAATCTAGTATCTGGACTTATGACCCTGTGTAACCCCAAATGTGACACACTAACAATCCCCATACAGCAGTGGTTCTTGGTGGCCAATGACATTTCCCCCCAGGAGTTGTTTCTGATTGTCACCTCTGTTAGGATGTTCCTGTATGTAGAGCAGCCAGGGTTGCTGGTGAACATCATAAAGACCTGTAGGCATCCCCACCCTAGAAAATGTCAGTGCTACAAAGGTTGGGAAACCATGCTGTAGTGGGAAATGTTGATTTGGGGAGCAAAAAGTGTACCAGGTTCAACGTACTGGGTACATTGATATCTCTGAAATAAATGCTGCTTTGCTTTCAGGAGCCCAAATCTCTTCATTTATTTTTCATGAATGTTTGGAAAGAATTAAAAAGTATTTCCATCATTGCACTGAATTAGCAAGATGTCTTTTGGATCCTCTTTCTTCTCATGTTTTCTTTCTCTCTTTACAGGAACAGGTTGTAAAAACAAAGGAGGCACAGGCAGCAAGAGGTACTCCTGGAAATGTCCCCCAGGGGTTGCATGGCATGATTATATGACATGGTGTCAATAAGAAGGTGCTCACATCAGTGTGCAGGCAACACAATCACTTTATTAAAATTGACACCTTCCAGGTTTAGTTTCCTGTTTTGTTTTTGTTTTTTGCATTCTTGGAGAAGAGAAAAACTTTCTTAATGTTAAAATTATTCTTTCTCTTAATTCCTTGTCAAAAGCCTGATGAAATCTAATTGGTCTGAGTTTTAAACCAGATTCCACTAGCTAGATGCATCCTAAACAGTGTCTTAAGTTTTTTGTGCCTCATCTTGCTCACATACAAATACATGCAAACAATGTTTGCTGACCAAGACTGGCAAATCAAACTGTAATTCTTAATGCATCTAACTCTAAGAAATAACTTGGAGTTACGAGAAATGAGAAATTATAGTTTTCTCTTCCTGACATCTCAATAGAGCAAACAGAATATTTTGGAAACATCTTCTGATTTTTATGGCTAGTTGGAGGACCTTGGGTGCACAAAACAGCTAAAGTACAAAACTCTAGTATACAGTGAAAAACATAAACATTGTATACACAATGGAAAAATGTAAAGTACAAATAAATTATATATTCTGCTGTCACATCTTTGGTATATCTCTGTGGCAACACAATTTAGAGAGAGAGGGTCTAAAAGAAATGGAACCCATTTGAACATTTCTATCTGCTTGAACTTCATCTATACTTGTACAAATCTATTTAACACTTCCTATAAATTTGGTGAATATATGTATTTAGGTTTTACCTACAACCTTTAAAAAACAGTATTTTCATTTAAAATATACAAATCGTTTCTGAAATTACATTAGGGAATTTATGTGATGCCATTACATAGGCCCTCATGTATGGTCAAGAAATAAATGGATCTGGAGTAACACTCTATAAATTATAGTTGTGGGAGTGTCAGGAAAATTACCTCTGTAAATCTACAACCATTTCCTGGTTTCCTGGATTTCAACATATACTTTATTTGATTTGCCATAAAGTTAAATCCATTTGGAAATTTTGAAACTTAGCCAAGCTTTAAACAGTAAGACAAATCATAATTGGTACAATCTTTATTTAAAAAATTATTACAGTAAACATCTAAATAAATATGTAAAAATATGTATTTTTAAAATAAATATATAAAGTATATTTTATCTCTGAACATGTAAGGAATATTCAAGGTTGTCTAATCTCTTCTATTAAGTTTAGAGATAAGAAAACTAACATCTAAATATATGAAGATTCATGCTGAGTTCCACATCTCAAGAGAGGATTGACTTGGTAATCTAGTCTTGATTCTATCATTCAGGGTTGTTTGTGCAGGCTGCCTAATGTCCATAAAATTTTGAGATATGATTGAACTATAATTATTGACATAGAGTTCTATATTCTCTAACAATTGTTCTGTTAGTTCTCTCATCATATTAAATAGGTTATTATGCAAACACACCCATAATTATTGTTATGTTTTTAATGGAGAAGCAAGATTACTAACACACAAGTAAACTGTTTAGTAGAATTAATAATTGATGAACAGAGATAAATATCAATTTGCAGAGAGTTTTATGTTATTTGACCTTAAAAAAAATAAACCTCTTTTAATCACCTATAAAATAAATCTAAGTATGCACTGGGGATAAAAAAACCCAGATTTTTGGAAAATAAAGAAAGCATCCTGTTAGCAAAGTAGAGAGTAGCAGAAGCACTTACTACTGTCAGAAATTTGAATCTGTAAAATATAGGATGTAGTAATCTATTGGTATTGGTACTTTCCAGCCTCAGTTTAACAAAAGGATAAGTCCTATCCCATTAGTAATGGAGATTATTTTTAGCTCAATTTTGGTAGAGACTTGGGCAGTACTGGATAAGAATGAGTAAATGCTTTGCATTTTTAAAAAGACTCTCCTTGGCCAGTAATACTTATATGCTACAAGTAATATTGAACTAACTTCTTACTTGAAAGACAGAAGTTCACTAATAGTAAGCTTCCAAACCTGGCTGTCTTCTGTTCTTCCACAAATTATTTCTGGGAGGTTAAGTGGAAGTGGGAAATATGAGCTATTTTGATATTCATCTACCATGGAATATCTTTTTTTTAAAAAAAATTTCATTAGTTACTGATGGACCTTTATCCATTTATTTGCTTATATGTGGTGCTGAGAATTAAACTCAGTGCCTCACACCTGCTAGGCAAGTGTTCTGCCACTGAGCTACAACCCCGCCCCAGATTAACTTCTTTAATGATTTAAAATAATCAAAAAACATAATGGTGCTAATATTGAAATAACAGTAAAAATAATTAATTTATATAACCTTGTTTTGAAATGAGTATAGAATATTCTGTGGTTATCTAAGCTTATTGGCCTTCATGTCTCAAGGAATTAATCCCATATTAGTCAACTGTGAATTAAAAAAACACACAGAAAAAAGTTCATGACTCAGAAATTATTTAAAAGAAATTTCATTTTTTCTTAAGAATCATAAAGAATATTTAAAATTTATAATTTTGAGTGTCATTAATATGCCATTTGTCTGCAATTATTTTATGTCACACAATCCCTGGTTTCTTTCTGTTGGGAAACATTCCACATGATTTTTTGCATGAATTTCCTTCATCTATCTTCCTCACCACCATCTTCCCCCTAGACCATCTCCTTTTGTAGGAGAAAAGCTCTATTCACAGATAAATTTTCATGCATAGGAAGGCCCAGAAAAGTGTTTTTTTTCTTCGACTCTCACTGATTTTCTACAATGATTCTTTTGTGTTCTCCATGTTTACCTCACTCTGTCCTCTTCAGTACTGATGATGAAGAGTCCATTTATCAAATGCCATCTTGAAGGAGTTTCCAGTGGTCAGCTATGGGACAATAAAGTGAAAATGGAAATAAATAAGAAGTGAATTGTAACCCACAGAAGAAAACTTATCCATGAGGTCATACCAATATAAATAAATGGTAGAATAAGTTAATCAAAGGAGTGAATTGATAATTCTTATAGAATTTTCCAATCAAAATGGAAGGAATAATGGCAATGGAAAAAATCTCTCTTTGGTAAATACTACAGAAATAATTGTTATATCAAAAGGTGCTAAAATCAATAGACATAAGTTTACACCTTATCTCAAAGTAACTTATCATAATATTAGTTATTAATTACAGAGGAAAATTCATAGTTTTGTATTGGAGAAACATTGCAGATACCACCATAAAAGTTATCATTTACTCATAATGAAATCAATTGACACTATTTTTTTCTCCTCCCATGATGCTCTTGGAAAGTCACAACCCCACTTCACTGATGGTCTGGCAAGAAATAAACATGAGTGTGATCTTAAGAGAATGCCAGATAAACTCAATTGAAGAACCAGAATAACTGGTCAGTACTCTGCAAAATTTTCAAGTTCATAAAAGACAGAAAGACCAAAGGACTATCTCAAGTTAAAGAACACTAAGCAGATGTGATAAGTGAATTTGATGTGTGATTTGTAACTAAATTCTGGTCAAAAAATAAAAACTAAAAAAGACAGTGGAAACAGAACAATTATCTGAATAATATTTTTATACTGGTCAATAGCAATTTGACAATGTCAATTCAATATTTTCTGTGGTTTTATATGATGGTAGCATCTAGAGACAGAAGGTAGGAGAAATTATTTGTCGTATTTCTACAACATTTTTGTGCATCTTGGATTATTTCAAACAAAAAAAATACAAAAATTAATTTGATGCATACATACACTTCAAATCACATTTATTTGTTAACTATTTTGTACAAGGTACTGTGCTTGGCCATAGCATTGACTTAGTCTTTAAAATAAGATTTGATGTTCTTCTGATCAAAACATTAACATGTTTGGTGCAAAAAAATGAGAGAATGTTTCAAGAAGAATTAAACATTTTTCATGTTCCCACTACACAGCAATAGTAAATGTTTTAGTGTTGTTTCTATATCTATGGGTGAGTCTACACCTACCTATAGATATGTGCATGTGATAGGAAATCTTGTATGGAAAACCTTATATTCATCTATGATTATTTCTTTTGAATAAATTCCTAGACATGACAAAAATTAATGATGCCTTAGACTATTAACCTTACAGACTCAGATTTGGTTGCCCAGAGATAGGTCTGGTTCTCTCTTTTATATAAATTCCTCCTGTGAATAATTATGTCCATCTATGGTAGATCTCAAGCAAACTTTTTTCCTATTCTTTTGAAAGCTCCTTAAAAACAGAATCATTTACAAATTCTTCACCGTGCCTCTCAGTGGTTTGCACATAGTAGGTATGTAAAAAACAAAACAAAAAACTGCAATAACAAGATGCATAGTAGTTCCATTGCATAATACATCCACAAAAACAGTTCCTCACATTTATTTTTGGAATAAATGCTGAGTGTAAATATCAAGATCAACTAAAAGAAATTCTATTATAGATGGTTTTTGGAGTGTTAAATGTAGCCATTCATTCTTATTTTATGAAGGAAGTTTGTGGGATGTTTCATTCACTGTTCCCCAAGGATTTAGTTCATACATCTAATCCTAGCTCAGATTAAATTGCAGTTGGGGCAGAGGTGAGGACTCAGCAAGTTTATATGCAGTAGAATACTTTTGTCCCTGAAACAACAGTTGATTTATCTTCTGATTTTCTTTTGAAATTTCTTTAATTGAGAGAAATGTAACATCTCACAAATTATATTTTATATTCAGAATCATGGCAGAAGTTGATCAGCGGTTGAATTTTAGCTTGCCTCTAATAAACAAATATTAGTTGGCTAAGCAAAGCTATAATACATAGAATACTTTTTTTCTAAATTTGGTTTGGAAAAAAAGTTATTTAACCTCTTGGAAAATTTATTCTGACCTCTACTTTTGATTATTTTCCACTTTTGAAGACCTAGTGATTACAGTGGACCCACTTGGTTATCTCTATAAATAAGTTTATTTGATAAAAATATTTCTATTGCTATTTAAAAACAGCATCATTTCATACAATAAGCTTTACAAGTATATAACTATTTAAACTGGTATGTACTTAATAAAATAACCTTCAAATAAATGAAGTAAAAAGAATATTGACAGATATTAAAACACAGTAGTTGCATGACCAATGTGATTCTGCAACCTGTACACTCAGAAAAATGAGAAATTATATCCCATCTGATTCAAATGTATGATATGTCAAGATCATTGTACTATCATGTATAACTAACTAAAACATATTTTAAAAATGCATAAAAAACACAGTAGACAAATACTCATCAAAAGTAAATATAAACATTAATCCAATGTAAAATATTCTATCAATTTTTCAGCAATTGATAGAAAAGAAAAAGTTTCAGTACTGATTAAAATATTTTAAAACATGATTAACTAATGCCAAGATGTACATACATATAACACTCAACAGGATAAATGTGAAATATACATTGTTTTCAAGCCAATTGGAATACTTTTAAATGATAAAACTTTCATGGTTTATTCTCTGATAACAATACAATTAATACCAATTACAAAAGGCTAACTAGCAAGACATCTCCTATTTAGAAATTAAGAAATGCCTTTCTAAGTAAAAAAAAAAGTCAAAAGTGGTACTATTTGTTCTCAATAATAATGTATAACATGCACATTAGAAGTTACAGGATGAACCTCATGTAGTACTTAACAAAAAATTGAGCTTTAAAGTCATACCTTAGACAATGTGGAAGACTAAATATTAATGAACAAAAAAAGACAGGGGCTGTGGCTGTGGCTCAGTGGTAGAGCACTCGCCTAGCATGCATGAGGCACTGGGTTCAATCCTCAGCACCACATAAATGTAAAATAAGATATTGTGTCCACCTGAAATTTAAGAATAAATATTTTTAAAAGACAGTAAAATAAGACAAAATAACACCAAAAAGTGTGTAGCAGAAGAATTATGATTCCATAAAGATATCCAAGTCTTAATCCAGAGTCAATTTGTTAGTTTACATGGTAAGGTGCTAACCAGTTTATCCTAAAACAAGGAAGATTTCTTGTATTACATAATCATGAGAGTCCTCATGGAAGAAAGAGACAGGAATTGAGTTCAGAACAATGCAAAGTGAGAATCTGACCTGACACTGTAGATTTTGAAGATGGAGAAGGATGCTAAAAGTCAAGACACATGATCATCTTCCATAATTTGGAAAAGGGAAGGAAGCAGGTTTTCCCCTGTAGCCTCTAGAAAAGAACAGAGCCCTACTAACACCATGATTTTAGCCTGGTGAGACTGGTGTCAGACTTCTCACTTCTAGAACTGTAAGACAATAAAGCCATGCTATTTTTAGCTACTAAAATTGTGATAACTTACCACAACAACAGAAAACTAACAAAAAGTTTAAGGAAGGGAATAATAAAGACTAGAACTGAAAGTAATTAAGACACAAATATACATGATGATTACCAACAAATTTGGTTCTTTGGAAGGACTAATAAAAAGGATAAACCTCTCTTGAGACGAGTGAAGAAAATAAAGGAGAGATTATACAAACAAACAATATCAAGACTACAAAAGTGTTTGTAGTCAGCTTTTTTCCTGTCGTGACTAAAGGACCCTACCAGAACAACTATAGAGGAGGAAGTTTATTTAAGGGCTCCTGGTTTCAGAGGTCTTAGTCCATAGAAGTCTGAATCTCTTTCTAGGGGGGTTAAGGTGAGGCTGAACATCATGGCAAGATGGGAAGAAGCTCACATCATGATCAGAAAGGAGAGAGAGAGAGAGAGAGAGGAGAGAGAGAGAGAGAGAGAGAGAGAGAGAGAGAGAGAGAGAGAGAGAGATCTCCACTCACCATATAGAAATAAATAACTCTAACCAAAGTCTTAATTCCCACTTCCTTCAGCCACACCTTACCACTTCAGTTACCCCTCAGATAATCCCTACTATCAGGGGATTAAATCACTTAACACTTACAACCCAATCATTTCTCCTCTGAACCTTCTTGCGATGTCCCACAGTGAGCTTTTAGGGGACACCTCACATCCAAACTATAACAAAAATGGAAAATCACAGCAAAAGACACTGACATTAAAAGTAGTGAGGATAGTATGAACAACTTTTGAAAATACAAATCAACTGGATAAGTTCTTAGAAAAATGTAAGTGACTCAAGAAGGAATAGAAAAAAAATTGCAAACCCCTCTAGTGACTAAACAGAGCCAAACAGCAGTGAATACATCTTCTGTCAAGGGGAACTTCATGCAGATTGCTTGCCCATGGGTGTACTAGCACTTGAGGAAGATCTGAAACCTGTTGTACTGAAGGTCTTCCAAAGAGCATGATGTCTGACCAGATTCAGGAATAAAGAGTAATTCCAAGCTAATCTCAATTGTGGACATAAATGCAAAAATCCTAAACAAAACTATTCTAAATTATTCTCAGCTGTCAGTAATGAAGAGGGTGTACTCTGAACCAACTGATGTCTTTTACAATGACAAGTTTAATTAATATTTGCAGTTAAGTATCTTTTAAACTCATGAGTCATTTCCTCCTTTTTTTTAATTATCTATAAGCCATGAAATTTGGTGGAGAAGAGAGGATTTACTGTATACCCAGATCCAGGGATATACTTTGATTGGCCTAATATGGGGAGGAGCCTTTTAATGTTTTGGTCACAGTTGAGAAGTGGATGAACAGGCCAGTCTGAATTCAATTGTCCAATTTGTGCACCATATTCTAGGACCAAGAGTAGTATATTTGTGGAAGAGGGTAAATAGTCTTAAATGGATTTAGTTGTAATGCAAATAAGCCCTTCTATTGATGTGTAAGAGAAGAAACACTAGCTTTTTACCTTGAATGCAAAAAATATGTGATCCCTGAAGCTGAAGTAGCTCTCTAGTGACCTTTAGGAGTTTAAGATGCTACTAATTCCAGGGAGGGCAAGTGGAGAGGAAGTAAATAACATCAAAAAACATGAGTGAAAGCCCTGAGCTGCAGGAATAAAACAAACCTCAATCTGCCATAGCTCTGAACTTTCAAGAAAAAGTACATTTTCTATCTTAATAATATGTGGCATGGATTTCCTAGTTCTGAATCTTAAAAAAGAGTGGATTGGTGATTCTTAAATGAATGAATCAATGAATGAATTGTCCATTCATTTTTTTTCTTTTCATGAATCAAAACTAATTAAAATTGGTAACAATGGATCTCAGTATGGACACTAAGAAAACTTGGTAATGTAGTGAAATAGTAAATGAATTTCAACTATGAAATTCACTTTTCTTCATATGAGACCAAGATTAAAATAATCTAGATAGATAAAAATATGCACATCTTTCACCGTTAGAAGCAATTGTCTTTGATACAATAAAAATATTACTTAAAATTTAAATAAAAATGAAACTGTATTAAAAACCATATTTGAGTCTATTTGAAAATTCTTCACAGATTTTTTTTCTACAAGGTACAGAATAATATATATTTTTTTAGATAAAAGATCCCTTATTCCTTTAATTTTGTGTATTTTTCTGAAAATTGCATTGATTTCAACATGTTTTCATAAAAGGTTATAGCATGTGACTTAAAAATAGTCTGTCTGTTTCAAACCCTAAGGTTATAAATAAAAAGAATTATTCTGAAATATGAACATAATTGTTCTGAAATCTATTCTGTGATGTCAGCTGTATCTTTATTAACCTTAAGAGAGTCACATAAGAATTAAAAGAAAAAAATCTTTTGTACTGATTCAAAGAAATGTCTGAACTCTGAAACCAATAAAGTGGTCCCTTCTCAGAAATCCTATTCTTAACTTTAAACAATTCAGAGGTTTTTAGTGGGCAAACAAGTTGTATAAGGATGTAAAATATATGTCAGTTTTTTCATTATCTAAAGACTATCAAACTGTTGTAAGAACTCAATAGAAGTCTAGCACTGTGACATGAAAGGATGTCATATTCATTGACTATAGACTAGACAATAACATTTACTTATTAATTGGTACCAATGATTGAGCATCCCTAATAATTTTTATATTTTTACTTTGAGTCAGGGTCACACTAAAAGGCCACGGGTCTTACTAAACTGCTAAGGCTGGTCTTGAATTTGGAATCCTCCTGTATCAGCCTCCCACTTTGCTGAGATTATAGGTGCATCTAGGCTATAACTTTTAAAAGAAAATGTTACTGTGTTTAACTGCTGTTTGTGAGACTACCTACACTTCGTATCTGTTGACCATGGTGTTTGTTCCAATGGATAGAATGAGTAGCAGAGCCAATGAGTGTTTCTAGTTTGTAATAGAGAATTCGAAGTTGCTTTGATAAAAGCACAAACTCTTTATTTGGGCAGATGCCTAAGTGGTAACTAAAAGCAGAACAAAACTTGGCATTTCTGCCTTTATTTTGGTCTGTCTCCTTTTTTACCTTAAATGTGAGGTCAGATTCCTGCTCAGCTCTACATGTTAATAGGTATGTTAAACACTTAAGGTGTGTTCATCTAAAGCTGATAATCCACTCCTTTCCAGGTAAAAGACCCAAGCAGAAGAGGGACAAAAATAATTTCAAGATTTGTAGGAACATTCAACTGCCAACTTTAAAAACCCTTAGAGTAGGCCTGAAGATTTCCATTCATTGCTGACCTTCCGGAACAGCTAGTGGAGTCATGTAGGAATTTGCCCCAAGATGAGACTTCTCCCCTAAACAGGAGTAACCACCAATGTCTATGAGAGTTGAGTTGTGGCTTTCCAAGATCACAGGTCTACAAAGCAAAAGGAGATCACCCATTCAAGTGATAAGAACTTCTCTGGAGCCACCTCCAAGAACTAGCCCAGATACAATCATCAAGTTAGTTAGATCAAGACTAATTATGCACACCTCTCACCCCCTGCCCTGACTTTTCCTCTAAGCCTAAAGCTTATGTGAATTCCTCAAAGAAATGACTGAGATGCTGAATCTCATTTGCCTTCCCAATCTACCATAATGTTTAGGCTTTTCTTGCTTTCACTACTACTTTTTCCATTTGTTCCCCTGCCCCTGCGGTGGGGGTGATATATGGCCAGATTTGATTTTTTGGGACCTCCAGAGTTGGGCCTTTGGTATAGGACTCCAGTAACCAGTCCATCAAAAATGCTATGATCATTATTAACACTTTTATTCCTGCCTATTCATCTGGTTGAGTTTGAGGATTACTGTGTATCATAAAACAGAACAAGTTCAGCTAGGTTCTAGTACCCAGAAATTGTAGTGTGATTCCATTTGAACTGGGCCCTAACCCACTAAGTTACAGAGCATTCTCCAGTCCCACTTCAACTTTGCAACAGCAGCCCTGGTCTGCATCTTGACTACAATCTCACAAGATGGATCAACCCAGAACTGCTCAGCTAAGCTTCTTTCAAACATCAGGCCTGCAAAATATTTTAAACAACTAAGGTTGGGGTAACTTTTTACATAGTGATATGCAATTAATTGTTCTGTTTAACTTGTACAAGGCCCTAGGTTCAATCCTCAATCTCTCTCTCTCTCTCTCTCTCTCACACACATACACACATACACAAATTATGTTTTTTATCACATTACTAAGCTATAAGGAATATAATAGTCTTACAGAAAAAAATACACTGTTTTGTGTATTATAAATAATCACTGAGACTAATGTTTCAAGTATTGTATTAAAAATAAAGGTCTTTTTAATGAAATTCAGCAAGGATTTTTCACAAATAATGTTAAATTATTGCCCCATGTTTCTTGATAAGTATTTAACTTTTGTCTTAAATACTGAGAAGAGTATTAAACAGTTCCCCTAGACTATTTTAATGTGCCTCAGTGGTATCTCATGACCATAATTTTGTAGCCTAGGAAAGATTGGAGCAGTCTGGTATTCACATACAGACTGAAATACAGGCTCCTTATCTGAACCCTTGGTTTACAGGTTCATGTGGCCAACTCAGCTCAACTTATCACTTCCAACAAGATTTTGTTACAATATAGCTTTTCAGCAATCAGTAGGATTAAAATAATTTTGTTGAGAGCAGCTGAAATTAAAAGATTTTTCATCCCTTATAGGCATAATATGACATAGTTTATGTTTATATGGACATTTTGCAATAAAGGTGATTCATTAATTAGCCATATGAATACATGACAGATTTTTATGATTAGAGAACATAATCTATCTGAAAGGGACTGTTTTTATTTGTTTCTCAAAAACGGGAAAGGGATTAGTTTACCAGATTAGGAAACTGGATTTCCTATAAGTGGAACATTGCTTTCTGTGTTAGAAAATATCAGTGTGAAAAATGAGATAAAAATGCTTTTGGTTTCAGAAAATATAAATGAACAAATAGCTGTAAAATCTAAAAACTGCATGAGAAACCAATTTTAAAGTTGAACAACAGAGAGGATATCCATTATTCAAATTGCTATCACCAGACAAGTATAAAATTTACTTGATGTAAACATAATTTCTGAAAGGTAGCTAAGAATTTCACTCTTCAAATGAAAAATGAAACTCTATCCCCAGAGCTTTTGCATACAGCAGTCTTATATTATTGTATTATCTGTGCTTCCCAAGCATTGTACATCAATTGATAGAATGAAAATGGATATAAATATCTTTTTTTTTCTTGGTAAAACAAAATTTAATAATGATTTTATGCATAAGGCTTCTATTGACACTAATGGAAATTCTGATTCAAAGCAAATCCCAATACCTGCAGTAATCTGAATATATATCTTGTTCTTTGCTTAAGAAGTCTAGATACAATATTATGTAATTAATATGTGATTAAATATGATTCTCCAAACTTTTGAGACAGCATTCAAAAGAATAAAAAAACATTAAACCAGGAGACCTAGGGGAATGGAGAGAAAGCAGGTGTTGAGTAATGAAGTTAGGATAAGGTTTGAGAGTTCAAGGTTAGGAGGAAGAAAAAGGTTCATGAGAAAATTAAACTAGAACACTGATGCATAATAGAATTTTTATTTTTTTTCCAGAAAATCAACAATTTAACTGGCAAATATTATTTAAAAGGAAAAAATAATATTTAAAATCTCTAGAAATTCCCCTAAAGCCAAGAGAAAATGGGGAAACAGTCATTCATTACATTGTATTACAATTCGTATTATACATATAGAGAATAATGTTAGGTATCTCTGGTTGTATACAAAGTATATTTACACCATTCCTGTTTTCATATATGAACTTAGGGTAATGATTTCCGTCTCATTCCACCATCTTTTCTACCCCCATTCCCCCTCTCTTCCCCTCCCACCACTTTGCCCTATCTGGAGTATGTCTAAACCTCCCATGCTCCCCCTCCTAATCTCACTATGAATCAGCCTCCTTATATCAGAGAAAACATTTGACATTTGGTGTTTTGGGATTGGCTAACTTCACTTAGCATTATATTGGACACCATGACTTTATTCTCTTTTATTGATGAGTAAAATCCATTGTTTATATATACCACATTTTCTTTATCTATTCATCTACTGATAGGCATTTAATTTGGTTTCACAGTTTAGCTACGGTGAATTGAGCTGCTATAAACATTGATGTGGTTGTGTCTCTGTAGTATGATGTTTTTAAGTCCTTTGGGTATAGACTGAGGAATTCGATAGCTGGGTTAAAAGGTGGTTCCATTTCCAGTTTTCCAAGGAATCTCCATACTGCTTTCCATATTGGCTGCACCATTTTGCAGTCCCACCAGCAGTGTATGAGTATACCTTTTCCCCCATATTCTCGCCAACACTTATTGTTGTTTGTCTTCATAATAGCTGCCATTCTGACTGGAGTAAGATAATATCTTAGAGTAGTTTTGATTTGCATTTCTCTAGTTGCTAGAGATGATAAACATATTTTTTCATATATTTGTTGGTTGATTGTATATCCTCTTCTGAGAAGTGTCTGTTCAGTTCCTTGGCCCATTTATTGATTGGGTTATTTGGGGGGGGGTTGTTTCTTTCTTTTTTTTTTTTTTTTGGTGTTTTATTTTTTGAGTTCTTTATATACCCTAGAGATTAGTGCTCTATCTGATGTGCAGGTGGTAAAAATTTGCTCCCAAGCTGTAGGCTCTCTATTCACTTCACTGTTAATTTTGCTAAGAAGAAGCTTTTTAGTTTGAATCCATCCCATTTATTAATTATTGATTTTAATTCTTACACTATACACTATCAAAGTCTTATTAAGGAAGTAGGGGGCTAATCTGATATGATGGAGATTTGAATCTACTTTTTTCCAGGGATGCAAAGTTGGTTCAACATATGGAAATCAATAAGTGTATTTCATCACATCAGTAGATCTAAAGATGATAATCATATGATCATCTCAATAGATGCAGAAAAAGCATTTGACGAAATGCAGCACCCCTTTATGTTCAAAACACTAGAAAAACTAGGGATAACAGGAACATATCTCAACATTGTAAAAGTTATCTATGCTAAGGCCCAGGCCAAAATCATTCTAAATGGAGACAAATTGAAAACATTCCCTCTGAAAATTGGAATAAGACAGTGATGCTCTCTTTCACCACTTTTATTTAATATAGTTCTTGAAACAGTGGCCAGAGTAACTAGTCAGACAAAAAAAAATCAAAGGGATACAGATAGGAAAAGAAGAAATCAAATTAGAACTATTTACCAATGATATGATTCTATTCCTAGAAGACCAAAAAAATTCCACCAAAAAACTTCTAGAACTAGTAAATAAATTCAGCAAAGTAGCTGGATATAAAATCAACACCCATAAATCAAAGGCATTTCTGTATATCTGTGACAAATCCTCTGAAAGGGAAATGAGCAAAACTACCCCTTTTACAATAGCCTCAAAAAAAAAAATACTTGGGAATCAACCTAACTAAAGACGTGAAAGACCTCTACAATGAAAACTACAGAAAGGTAAAGAAAGAAATTAAAGACCTTAGAAGATGGAAAGATCTCCTTTGTTCTTGAATAGGCAGAATGCATATTATCAAAATGATCATACTACCAAAAGCATTATATAGATTTAATGCAACTCCAACCAAAATCCCAATGACATTCTTCATAAAAATAGAAAAGGCAATCATGAAATTTATCTGGAAAAATAAGAGACCCAGAATAGCTAAAGCCATCCTTAGCAAGAAGAGTGAAGCAGGTGGCATCATTATACCAGACCTTAAACTATACTACAGAGCAACAGTAACAAAAACAGCACGGTATTGGCACCAAAACAGACTGGTTGACCAATGGTACAGAATAGAGGACACAGAGAGTAACCCACAAAGTTCCAATTATCTTATATTAGACAAAGGCACTAAAAACATACATTGCAGAAAAGATAGCCTCTTCAATTAATGGTGCTGGGAAAACTGGAAATCCATATGCAGCAAAATGAAATTAAACTCCCATCTTTCACCATGCACAAAAATTAACTCAAAGTGGACCAAGGACCTAGGAATTAAACCAGAGACCCTGAATAGAATAGAATCCAATATAATCTTTTGCTTTCTTTGAGTCATTTGTAGCCTAAAAGAATTTCAAGTCTCACCTCTTTCTGAGTCCCTGGATCATCCTTATCATTCCAGGACTTTCTGGAGCCAGCATCTATATCTTCCTAATTTCAGGGGGGTGCAGGGAGCAGGGTGGAACAAATTCAGTCTGTTTCAGGACTGACTTCATTTGCAATAGATCATGGAGAAATCCATGTCTAACAATGTGAAAACAATGGGGATCTTGGTTGACAGAATTTGATACTCTTATGCATTTAACATGAGCATGGATACTAGTACATGCATGATACCAAGAAAATGCTACAGCTGCAGAAGTTTCAAAAACCAAGGAAAGTTGTAGCCAAGAAGAGCCCTCCTAAGCTCACAGTAAACTGGGAGTCATAATGGCTGTGCACACACACTAGACCACATCTACTCAGGATCAGCAAGACAAGAACACAGAGGAAACATGAGAACATTCCCCAAATCCTATCTGTCCCATGGAGTGGAGATTTCCCTGGGACAAGGGGCTTAGACATAACCTCTGAGTAAACACTAATCCCGAAATAGACTACTGTGACCAGAGGTTGTCATGAGTGAAGTGTCTCTGAAGAAGGGTTGGTGGAGTTCCTGGAGAGAAGGGGGAACAGGACTCAGGACAAGCAGGGTTATTGGCATCTGTGATGGAAAAGAATTTCATCATGTGCCAATGATATAGACAAAGGCTTATTTAGGAAAGAGAATACACAAAGGGAGAATGCAGGTTATATTAAGAGAGAAATATCTTTGGGAGTACAGAAAGAAATATGGGAATATACATTCAAAAGAGAAGAAAAGGCCATCTCAAGAGTGGGATACTCTTTTAAACAACTAGTTGTTTGGGGGGTTGCTGGCACTTTGTATTTATTTATTTGTTTGTTTATTTACTTCAAAATGTGAAACATTTATTGAAATTGCTTGTCATCTTTATGTTTTTGCAATCTCTGTGTTGTTCCAATTTTATTATACATGCTTCCCAAGTAACCCAGTGCTTTTTATATGAGAACATGGTGAGGAGTGGGTATGGAAAAGTGACTTCAAGACAGTTTCTTTGTGATTTGGTCAATCTCAGGATCCTCAGGCTGATGTGGTCTTCATTATCTGATCAATAATTAGCATTGGAAAGACCCCTAAATTATAGTTTCCTCAAGGCATCATATCTCTCTTTGATTAATCTATTTATGGGGTGGATAATTAAGAGTGCACAGGAAGGTTTACAGATTTCCCAGGAATTGGGGAGAAACGGGCCTGAAAAGGAGATAGACTTAGGGAGCAATAGGCTGAGAAAGGTATGCAGAATTTCTGCATTAAAATCTTCTTTCTTGCCCTTTTTTATGTCTCCTTTCTACCCATTTCTTATTTTTTGCATCCTACATCAAGGTGGCTTTGATCATGTCAGATTTAAAAATAAAATCAATGGCATTCTGGAAAACTGTGTTCATGTCATTATAAATATTCCTAGAATATATTCAAGAATGTTCACCTATGCGACCAGCTCCTTGGATGAACACGGGGCAAAATCAAAAACTTGAATTACTATGGGGCCAACCTCTAAGCCACAACATATCCAATAACATAAAATAAGACTTTAACTGTATAGGTGTGCATATGACAAGAAAAATTTGCTTATATTGACTCAAGGACAAATACTGGATAAACAGGCTAAAATGAGATAAAGAGTCCCAGAACATAGACTTAAAGATTTCAATGCAGCTATATAAATGTATTATATGTAAGGTTAATTATAACATTGTTTCATAACAGGAAAATAATAGAAAAGAAAAAAAAGCATATAACCACTAGTAGGGAAGTATTGTGTATTTTTCTAGTGAAATGTAAATTAGACATTCTACATATATAAACACAGCTTCTAACGTAGAACTATCGCTAAGACATATGTTTAAAATTGAAAAAGTATACATATATTTGCAGACTCAAGTACATAGCCTGCTTCAGATTTGAACACACATCATCTATGTTTTAGATGAAAATGTTCCAATATTTGTGAAATACCAATCTAGGTATTCAGAATGTGAAAGAGCCTTTGTATATTTCCATATATATTTTTTTGCCTGATTTGAAGTTATATTGTTTATACATATTATTTTTAATCGGTAAATACTTTAAAATTAAGGATAAAATGTGCCTTAAAAGTGTTAACAGTGTTATAACCTCTGTCCTTAAATTATGTTATTCACTAGTCATGCTAAGAATCTTTGTATGTCATGAGGTTAGATAACTAATTTCCCTTGAGATAAAGTTGTTAAGGGTGACATCAGGACAAAAATATTGCTTCCTAAATCTATAACCAGAACGGAAGCTATATAGATTGCATATTCATTGTCTTAAAAGCTTGGTTCCTACGATGACTTGTTGGGAGTTGGTGGAAACTTGAGGAGGTAGGCCCTACTGGGAGGTCCTTAGGTCATTGAAGGTGTACCCTCAAAGGGGATTGTGGAACCCCACATCTTTCTCTTTGCCTTTTCTTCCTAGCTGTGAGAGGAACAGTTTTGCTCCACCTAGTACCTTTGCCATGATCCAGAGGACATGGGATTGGCAGAGGACAAAGCAAGGGGCAAATGTTAATGGAGTGGAATTTCCAAAACTATCAGCCAAAATAGGCCTTCTTTCTTTATAAATTGATTGTATTAGATATTTCATTATAGTAACAGAAAGCTGGCTAATATAACTTCTTCTTAAATAATAACACATATCTGTGAACTTCCATATTTTAAAAATTATGATTTTTATATTCCAGTTATTTTCATAAACATTCCTTTCCTCTACTTATTGAATGAAAACCAAAGTTGTATCACTACATATCTCCCACTTTTCAGCACGGTATTTGACCTGCAGTGATCTCTCAATAAATATGATTTGAAACTGTACTTTAAAATAGGTAATGACAGAGGAGTAAATCAATCAATCAATCTCATGCTCTCACTTTACTTCTGTATACTTATTTTCTTCTGCTTTCAGGTGCATTTATAACGTATTACCGCATCATTTAAAACATCTCATTGCAACATCTTGGATTTACGCATTTTAACTTTTGTAAACAACTTGCTAATACTAGTGTATCATTAAAATTCCACTTTCAAATAACCTGAAAATCCCAATATTTGAATGCCTTAGGAATCAGATTTTCTCTTTGCTACATAGGCTTCCTGAATTGCATACTTAGGCCCTCATGTGCTTTAAAATTTGGATTGTGAGTCCATATTTATCAAGCTATAAGTGCTCTATTTTCCTTAACAATTTTTTAAAATGCTTGCCCATTTTTTTTCCTTTTTTAGATTTGCAGGAATTTATTTTAAATCTTAAAAACATTTAACTGATAAAAATTGAATATGTTCAAGTAATACAAGGTGATGATTAGACATATATACATGTCGTATAATGATTACCACAAGAAATTAATTAATGCATTCATGACTGTCCATAGTTACCACCAATGAATGTGTCCTGTGTACATATGTGTATATATGTGTGTGGTGATAGCCCTTAAAATGTACTCTTTATTCAATTTTAAGTAAGCAATATTATATTGTTAACTAACATCATTATTTCATGCATTAGATCTCAAGAACTTACTCATTTTAAATTTGGAAGTTTTTATGCTGTGACCCACAGCTCCCACATCCCTAACCCAGCCCCTGGCAACCACAATTCTCCTCTCTGCTTCTATAAATTCAAATTTTTAGATTTTGTATGTAAATTCTCATACAGCATTTTCTTTCTTAGATTATTTGACTGAGCATAGTATTCTCTAGGTCCATCTATGTGTTCCAACTGGCAAGATTTCCTTCTTTTTATGGCCAAATAATACTTCATTTTACATATGCATTTATACAGACAGGATTTAGTATAAATACATAGCACATATCTTTATCCATTCATCTTTCAATTGCCATTTAGGGTGTTTCCAGTCCTTGGCTCTTGTGAATAATGTTACAAAGAACAGAGGAGAACAGATATCTCTTTAATATTCTGATTGTATTTTCTTTGGTCTATATCCAAAAGTTGGTTTGCTGGATAACAGTTCTATTTTTAATTGTCTGAACAGCCTGCGTATTGTTTTCCATAGTGGCTGTGTTGGTATACAAGGGTTTCCTTTTCTCCACACTTTCAGTAAGAGTTACATCTTGTCCTGTTGATAATTTGTGGCTGATGTTATTTATAATAGACATCCTAACAGTTGTGAGGTGACATTTCATTGTGATTTTGATTTTCATTTGCCTTATGACGAGTAACTTTGAAAACTTTATCATAGGACTGTTGGGCAGATGTACGTTTCCTTTGAGAAAATGTCTATTCTGGATTTTTTGTTCATATTTTGTTTTTAGATTGCCTTTCCAAATCTATTCATTGTTCCTTTTCTTGCAGAAGACATTTATTCTGTACTCCAACTTGCCTCTTTTTCTTATGTTGCCTGTAGTTTCAGTACCATATCAAAGAAATCATTGACAAGACCATTATTATAGTTTCAGACCTTATATTTATGTGTTTAAGTCATTTCAGGTTAATTTTTGTATAAATATAAAACAGGGGTACAATTTCATTCAGATATCAGTTTTCTCAACACTATTTATTGAAAAGACTATTCTTTCCCTATTGTGTATTACTGGTGCCCTTTTTGAAGATTAGCAGACTTAATGTGTTTGGGTTTATTTCTGGGCTATCTGTTCTATTCACTGATCTACTTTGTAGTTCTTTCTGTGCCAGTACTCTACTGTCGTGATGACTATGGATTTATGACATATTTTGAAATCAAGGAAGCTGATACTTCTAGCTTTGTTCTTTCTCAAGACTGCCTGGGGTATTTGGGCTCTTTTGTGTTTTCCATATGAATTTTAGGATGGTTTATCCTTTTCTATGAAAAAAGGCCTGTGGGGTTTTGATAAGGGTTGTATCAAATATGCAAACCACTCTGGGTAGTCTGGGAATTGTGACAACATTAATTCTTCTAATCTATGTCACTGGATATCTTTTCATTTATTTGTGTCTTCTTCAATTTCTTTTATTAATGGCACAATTCGTTAGTGGATAGATATTTAACTTCCTTGCTTAACTTGTTCCAAAGTATTCCATTCTATTTGATGATTAAAATAGTATTGTTTTCTTAATTTTTCCTTTAGACACTTGGTTGTTAGTGTGCAGAAATGCAGTTATGGGGCTGGGTATGTGATTCCATGGTAGAGCATTTACATCCTATGCATGAGAACCTGGGCTCAATCCCAGCACCACAAAAACAAACTAAACAAACAAATAAATAAAAAACAAGAAATGCAAATGATTCATTAATGTTCATTTTTGTCTCCTTACATTTTAACGACTTAGAATCATTTTTAAGAGTTCTCTCTTTTTGTCTCTTTCTCTTTATTATTTTAAGGAAAAGCCTACACATTTTCAAAATATTGTTTTCAATTTTGTTAAGAGATAAACAGTGACTAATTGGGCACTATGTTAAATCCCACACTCACTGATTTATCTTGGAAGTGTCTGCACTTGGTCATTAAAGGAGCTGGAAAAATTCCCAAACTTTCAAATTTTCTAAATAAACTTTTTTTTTATTATTTTAGTTCTTATTTATTATTTACACATATTGGTTGTCCAAATTAATGTATCTCATTGTGACATTTCCATACATGAATATAACATGATTTAGTTGGATCTAACTTTCCTATAACCTTCTCTTCCACATTTGCATCCTTCCTCCTAGTTACCTTCCCCTTCCCTAAACATCATCCTTCTATTTTCATATTGTCTATGTTTTTTTTTTCTTTTTTTTAGATTCCACATGTGAAAGAGAACATGTGATACTTGTCATTTTGAGTGATACTTGTCATTTTGCTTAACATGATGATCCCAAGCTCCCTACCAATAACATAAAATTTTTCTTCTTTATGGCTGAATAATATTCCTGCATGTATGTGTGTGTGTCACATATTCTTTATTCATTCATCCATTTGTGGAGAACTATGATGGATCCAGAGTTTGGCTATTGTGAATAGCACTACAATAGACTTTGCTATGCAGGTCTTTTGTATGCTGACTTGACTCCTTTGAATATATACCCAGGAGTGTTATAGTTTAGTTATAGTTCTGTTTTTAATATTTTGAATTTCCATAAAACATTGTTTAAAAATCTATATTTTTTTAATGTAGGCACTTAATACAGTAATTTATCCTCTCAAAACTGCCTTCATACTTTCCCAGAGATTTGATATGTTATGTGTCTGTTCCCATTTATTTCTAAGAATTTTTTATTTCACCCAACTGCTTCTATGTTTATTCCTCATTCAGAACTATATTACTTAAATTCCAGTTGTTAATTTTTTACCTTATTTTTGATTTATAATTTCACTACTATGTAATTTGATAGGATGCAAGGAATTATCTCGTTGTCTCATAGATGTAAAGTAAGTCTTTTTAAGTAGATGAATGGATAAAGGAAATGTGGTACATATTCACAATGGAAGGACACCTAGGTTGGTTCCATGGCTTAGCTAGTTTGAATTGAGCTGTGGTCACATTACTATAGTATGTTGATTTTAAGTCCTTTGGGTATGTACCAAGGAGTGGAGTGACTTGGTCAAATGATGGTTCCATTTCAAGTTTTCTGAAGACTCTCCATACTACTTTCCAGAGTGGTTGCACCAGTTTTCAGTCTCACCAGCCAATAGTTATTGTTACTTGTATTCTTGATGATTGCCATTCTGACTAGAGTGAGATGAAATCTCACTATAGTTTTAATTTGCCTTTCTCTAATTGCTACTGATGTTGAACAGTTTTTCATAGGTTTGTTGATCATTCATATTTCTTCTTCTGAGAATTTCTCTTCTGGTCCTTTGCCCATTTATTGGTTGGGTTATTTGTGGTTTTGGTGTTAAGTTTTTTGAGTTATTTTATATCCTGCAGATTAATGCCCTGAGGTGCAGGTGGCAAAGATTTTCTCCCATTCTGAAGACTCTCTCTGCATGTTCTTGATTGTTTCTTTTGCTGTGAAGAAACTCTTTAGTTTGATACAATCCCACTTATTGATGCTTGATTTTACTTCTTGCACATCAGGAGTTTTGTTGAGGAATTTGGTTCCTAAGCCGACATGGTGGAGATTTGGGTCTAATTTTTCTTCTAGCAAGTGCCCCGTCTCTGATCTAAGGCCTAGGTCCTTGATGATGGAGCTTCCTCTGGTCTCCCTTATTCTATTCTCCAAAGGGATAAACCACATGGATGTAAAGGATGTTAAAATTATAGTTATTAAGACTAAATTTGGGATATGAGAACAAAAGAAAACCTGGAATTTTCAACAGGTGAAATAGAAATTGGAAGTGAGGTAGCGCATGAAGGGCCTAATGAGAAAGAATGTGAAGAAGTAGAAAACAACAAGTAATAAAACAGGCAGAGAAGTAGAGCAGAACATCACCGAACCCCCAATATCAAACAAATAAAAAGCAAACAGTCGCTACCGCTTAGCAAACCAGAATGAGACAGTAAAGAATTAATAAAAGAAAATGATAAAATAGGAAAAAACTAGAACCACATGTATATATGAATATATGTGAGCCAATCAGCAAATATAGCCCAAACAACTAAAAACAATAAGAAAATGAGAAAAAAAATCTTAATTAAAAATTGTTTCCACTGAGGAAGCTAAAGTTGAGAATTTGCATCCTATTCCAGTCTGTCCTTCTTTGCCTTACTTCTAGGGTATGTATCTTTAGATAGAGCAAGGGCAGGTGAATTAAACTCAACCCCATTCTGTGATTCACACCACTCTGCCTGCTGGAGTAGATTGAAGATGTAGCTGGTTGAAATGGCTCTCAGCTTCTGTATGTGCCTATACTGGCAGTTGGGGGGATTGAACTGGAAGCGGTTCTATTGAGATTTTTGTCTGGATACCTTAGATTGCTACTTTTCCTAATGAATGGCAAAATCTATTAGGGAGGTTCCAGCTGCTAGGGTCAAGCTCTAAACAGGATTTTGGACCTTCATTTGGGGTGTCTTTCTGAGAGGGATTAAATCCTTGCACACCTAGGGCTGATTTAATCTTGCCTACTCATCTGGGTTTTTAGCATCTCACAAAAATTCCACCTGTAGAGCAGGGTGACAGACTCTGGGTGCATGGTTGATTTCCTGTAATCATCTCCACACTGCCAAATATGAATTTCCAAGCTTCCTACACTGTATGTCATCACACTCACCTGATCAATGCATTTCAGTTAGCTGTTTGCACCACAGAGCTCAATGGGAGAGCAGGTTACACTCTCTTCTGCCCCTAGTTCCACTATTCTTTTTTACTATTTTGAGATCATGATTTGCCAGGTGTACATTAGGTCACACAGTAAGGCCTGACAGAGATAGAGTGGCAATGTTTGCTAAAAACTCTCTGTTCCCATAGGAACAAGACATAGCTTAAACTCCTCCATTTGGATCTTCACTTTAGTTCTTTGCTTGGAAGTCGAGAAACACGGAGCGGAGCACATTTTAAAACCTCGCTTGATGTGACAGTCTTTGCATCACCCTGGTGTTTGAGCGCCATCTCTGTCTGCTGTATTTCTCCTTCCCTTTGTGGTGTCTGTCCCTCTGTGGTGATACAACAGTACTGCCACTGTCACTGTTGGCTTGGGTGTTTTTCCTTATATCTTCCATTTTTCATATCAGAACTAGGTTTCTCTGAGTTTCTGACAAATACTGACTTATAATGGTTTTCTTCAGAAACCCACCTCATTATGAAGCCATATTGCTGTCCCTTGCAATTCCAAACAGCAGAGCAAGTGGAAAGTGCTTCCCTCCTCTAGTCCACCATCTTGAAATCTACTGGAAAGTCCTCTGTATTCATACTCCAGGAAGTCATGTTCTAAGTTTATTAAATTGTGTTTTCTTAATTATCCATCTTTTTGGTTCACAATATGTATTTTGTGATTAAAGTCTATAGTGCTATGCAATCTTGTTTTATTACACCATATTTCTATAAAGTTTCTATAAGGACACTATACATGTACCCTCTAATGTCCTGGTATGGGAAACCATAATTAGAATTAAGGCACAGGCCTTCTGACTTGCTTGATGTGCCTCTGACCTTATCCCAAGGTCACACTTCCCACAGATCATCCACAGTCAGTGACAGAGTATGAGGTTTAGGTGCATATTTACTCCTGCAAACTACATGAATCTTCAAAGAGTGACTTTGACCCAAGAACTTCAGATTGGCCTGATCAGAACTTTGTTGGGATGGTGATGTACCATGAGACCCTCCATGTCCTATTCTCCTTCCTTCCACTTCTCTCGCAGGTGTCAGACCTGTATTACGGTCTGAAGTCTCCCATAACCTTCTCTGTCTCCCTCCATTAGGAGGAGGTTCAAGTAATATTCTATTAATTTCTCCGTAAGTCTCTTATATACCCAATTCTTTTTGTATTTACTTCTTGAAGGACTAAATCTAACACAAATACTCTTTCAAACAATTGTGTTAATGTAAAAAAAATGGATCAGTTGATTAGAAAATAGTGAATACTAAGGATGCAAGTAGTTTGGGATTTAGAGAAATATGCTGAATGTTTTTTTTTTAAAGATAGAGTGAGAGAGAGGAGAGAGAGAGAGAGAATTTTTTTTTAATATTTATTTTTTAGTTCTCGGTGGACACAACATCTTTGTTGGTATGTGGTGCTGAGGATCAAACCGGGCCGCACGCATGCCAGGCGAGTGCGCTACCGCTTGAGCCACATCCCCAGCCCCTATGCTGAATGTTTTGAATAGAGTTTTAACTATGAGGGATATTGCTTGGGTGAGTCTAGAAAACACTAGAATAATATACTTAATTTAGTTACATGGATATTAATGATGGACTATTCAGATATTAGTGGTTTTTAAATGTGTCTCAAATGCTTTGAACTTCTTTCATCAAAAGGTCTAGTCTATGGGCCAGGGATATAGCTCAGTTGGTAGAGTGCTTGCCTAGCACACATAAGGCCCTTGGTTCAATCCCCAACACCACACACACAGACACACAAAAGATACAGTCTAATCCCTTCTGCAGTGAATACGGGAGACTACAGTGACTTCTTCTTAATAGAGACTATGAGGCTAATGGGTTCTTTTAAGCCCATGTCATAAAGAGCTATTAATACCATTTCCACCTAGGATATAGGCCCCAGAGTCCCTTAGTCTAAATGCAAGACATCCAGCTATTCTGAAGCTGCTATTCTGGAAAGGCCACATAGAAAGATCACATAGAGGGGCTGGGGATGTGGCTCAAGGGGTAGAGCGCTTGTCTGGCATGCGTGCGGCCCGGGTTCGATCCTCAGCACCACATACAAACAAATGTTGCTTCTGCCGAAAAAATAAAAATTAAAATTTTCTCTCTCTCTCTCTCCCTCTAAAAAAAAAAGAAGAAAGAAAGATCACATAGAAATAGGAAGAGAAGTCCCCAAATTTCCAGCTTCCTTGTACTCAGATATTTGAGACCTCTCACCAGACATTGGTGTGAGTTACTATTCAGTTGATCAGCAACTAACTCTCAAACTGTCCTTGCCAAAGCCAACAGCTCACAAATAAGTAGCTTCCATCAAAGGCTGTTCAAATTCCCAAGCAAGTAAATGTTGTTGTCTCAGTCACACGTTTTGGGGTGGTTTGTGATGCTACAATAAATTTTGGGAACTATTGGATTTCTAGATTCTGATTTTTTAATATTTTTATGTTAATATCATTCAACCTCCTTAATGCCTATTTCATTTGATTTGAGAATTATTCCGGTTCAAAGATAAGAGATCAGTTTTTAAACTTTGGGAGTAACTTCATATAAGCATATACCCTAGATCTTCACTGCACACTTTGAGAAGTGCTGTTTCTTCATGCTAAATCCAGGCACTCTAACTAGGAAGAGAGATAACAAATAAATTTAGCCTGAAAAAAAATAGATTCCACAAATTCACCAGTTTGTAGAAATGTGTAACTCAGGACCCAGTTTCATTTCATATAATATACAAAAAGTAGGAGCTGGAATTAAGGAATAATCTTTAAACCTATAGCAATCAATAATGCACAAAGGGCTCTATTATCTCAGTAGGAGGCAAAAAGCTTCTAACTTTAAAAATAATGTCACTCAGGAATAAATTTCCATTATTGTAGCAACCACACAGTTATCAATGCTTTACAAACCTATCATTAGAAAATTTTTTCTCAGTTTTTTTTTTTTTTTGGCAAAATAATGTCTAAAAGCAAACAAAAGGGAAAGAATGTTAATAATGACACTCTCTGGGTAGTTTCAAGTATATCCAATTTTTATTTCTCCTTTTGTGTAACTGATGGCTACTATGTTTAATCAAGCAAGAAATTTAATAAATATCAGTTTAAATAATTAAGTTTTTATCCAACACATTTGGAATACTTCTTTACCCCATCAAATAAAAAGTTATACATCTCTTTTGAATATAATTATTGATTATTGAAAATAATGTATAGACATGAGGGAAGTACAACTGAAATGTAATTTGCTGACCTATAACATTCTCATGAAATGAGATGAATGTAGGTGCCATAAACTTAAATTATAAAAAGTGTTTTATTTTCTGAGAGCTCCTTAGTGACAGAAGCTAAATTAAATACAAATATTAATGTTCCTGACCCAGAAAAACAGGATCATAAATCCCATTGCATATCCTATCCAACCTTTGCAAGTGATGCCTGGAAAGCCATTTCACCCCAACAGACAGCAAGAATTAATACATGGAATGATATGTGAACTGGAAACAGGAAATACCGAAAATGCCAAATTGACGTGGAAATTTGAAATAGTAGGGAATCTGAACATGTCAGAGTGTGCATTGAACTTGGTTTTATCTGATAACTACTGATATTCATTCATTTTTTCTTATACCTAAGTTTGAACTGAAAGACTAATCTTGAGATTCAAGCAGGTTGTTGTTGATATGGTTGTTCTTATTTCCGAGGTCTCTAAAACATATCTCCTTTATCTTGTTCTACATGCCCCCTTTACTTTCTTACTCTTATTCCTTGGTGAACTGGCTAATATGGGCTCAAGGGCTATGAAATATAGCCTATTCTCAAAAAATCGGATATAGTACCTGTGTCATGATAGAGACATCATTGATGGGTAACAGGTATCTGACTATAAATAAAAGTGTAAATAAGAGGAAAGAAATCAAGTAGGGGTAGGATCAGAGATGACTGATTTGAGGAGGCAGACATTATATCAGGCTTTGTCATGGAAATAGAAGACAAAAGAAAATACAGAGGAAAGTGATCAGCTGGATTCTGAAGCAATGGAGAGAGAATTACACTGGGAGTATTTAGAAAAGAATTAAACTCCAAGAAATCCCATGGAAGGTATATGAATCCATGGGGTGGGAGAACTGGGAATCAGAGTCAGATGGTATAAGGGGCCAAGAGTCCAGGAGACCTGACAGGCAGGCCAAGATGGGTGGAGCTGAGGTGACTCGTGGCAAGAAGACATGGCTGGCATTCACAGGTCTCATTATGATTTCTGTGGGGTGAATAGTTCTTCATGTCAAAGACAGGGAAATGGCACTGGAAAAAAAAATAGTGATTCCTCAAATAGATCTTTTCCCCAGAGCCATCTTTCCCATTTGGATTCTTGGGTTGAATCCTGTGGGTAGTGTCAGAGTTGGAGTCAAATCCTATAAGACATGATGCAAGTGTGCTCATTAGGAATGTCACTCCCCTGGCCGTGAAGTACAGGGAAGATGACAGCTGTGAATTACAAGATGTAACCCCAGAGGGAAAAGTTTTCCAAAAGTAATGTTGTGCATGGGTTAAATGCTAATGTGCTCTGAGATCTGTCTGGTAATTAAAATGGAAGCTTTATTTCAGTGTGTCAACCTCTCAGCTACATGGGAGCAGAAATCCTGCAAGGAAGCTACCCCAGCTATTTTATTCAAGAGTAGCCCAAGTTTGCCACCTTTAAAATATCAGCTGGGTCTCTGGTTTTTCAAAGCAGACATGCAGCCTACCTATTATACAATAGGTGATTCTTTCTCCATCTTAAACAGCTCTTCTCCAGTTTGTGGCAAAAACAGAAAGCTGTGACATACCATTTTAGTTATGTCAGGACAGCTCAGGTAGCACTTGGCTGACACCTATTGGAACAGTCACAAAGCAATTCATGCTCCATTGGACTAAGTGGCAATTTGCTGAGGATTCATCACCAACTCTGTTCCATTTATTTTCCTCAGCAAGACTCCCCCGACCCCACTGCAGTCCAGTCTCTCGAAGCATTACAATGAGCAATGGACTCGTATTGGCTGACCTGTAATCAATAGGTTAACCTATGTTGAATTACTCAAAGTAGCCAGGTGAGTCTTAGCAAAAACATGTTCATGTAGGAGATAAATTTACCTCCTTTGCAAATTCCTAAGACTTTTAATCACAAATGGAAAGTTCCCCCTAAGACATGAATAGTTCAGAAGGACATGACATTTCCGTTAAGATAAGCAATCAAGGTTACCAAAGAGAGAGAATTCATTCATCCACTCATTCAAACATTTGTTCAATAGGCGTTGTGCATAGCAAAGTTCACAATCTAGTGGTCAGTGGGCTGGGTGCAGACCCCAAACCTATTATTGTTCCCTTATCTTCAAATAGGAAAATTTCCCCTAAGAATCTGGATTTCAGAAATCCCAAGAAAAAAAATCAAAAGGCCTGGTAGCGCATTCTGCATGCTGGGAAGGCTAATAACTGACTGGAGCTCAGACAGATTGTCTTTTACCCGCAGGCCCTGTAAGCTTTCATGTTTGCCCCATCTCCCCTCTTTTCCCAATTCCTCATTAAATTTACAAGCAGGAATTCTTTTACTAGGTGTTCAACTATGTTAAGTGTCTGACCTTGAACACATGGGCTTTAAAGAGCTTTACTTGAAAAGGATACATCTTTTAGAATGAGAAAATAAATCCCTTCTGTTGAGGAAGGTGCAATATACTATTCTCCGAGCTGGGCGTATGTGGGTGATCGTTGCTGAGTACACGGGGGTCTCTGCCAAAGACAGAGGAAAACTCTGCCCAGTTTTTGTTAAGCCCTTTTAATGGATTCCTGATCCATAAGGATGGCTCCTGGTACACAGAGCCATGTTTGTCACCCTGTTCCCCCAAGGAAACAGATACAGCCCCAAGCTAGGTCAACAAGGATCTCTCCCCCAGGCATGTGAATACAGATTCCAAAGCTCATTCACGCCTAAATGTGACAAGAACTGTGAGCCAAGCTTCTGTGAAATAGTCATGTCTCACACTATGAATCAAATAGCATGATTTGCTATTGAAACCATGATGATATAAACTAGTACACAGGAAAAGTGGAAAATCTATTCTAATGAGCACCTGCCAGATAACATATGACCGTCTTAACCTTCTTCACTACTCAGAAAACCTAAGAAGCAGGAGAATAATACAAATTCTTCTGCTTGATTTAATTCTGCTTGTAGAAAAACCTTAGTTTTCTAAAAATCAAGCCACATTCTGTATTATACATGTTTCCAATTATAAGCATGCAGAATTGTAAATCTTGGTTTTATTATAGTGATGTTATTATGTTTTATTGTTTGTTTCTCCTAGTTTGAATCTTATCTCTTCTAAATTTAAATGCAGCAAGTTGAAGACATAAATTAATATTGATTTGATTAGAATTGTAGTAATAGATGCCACAACATTGAATGTTTCCAAGGTATTTTTGAAAACCTTGCTCCTTCTGAGCAAGAAGTTGAGACTGTCTTTTTCAGTGATAAAGAAAAAAAAAAACCCACCTTCTCATTCGCTTCTCATTAATGAATTATTTTGCAAATGAAATTCATGCTATCGTGGTATGGGAACCATAAAGATTATTGAGACAGGAATAATGTGGTAAGCTGCGGTCATATTCAACTCCAGTGACTATTTATTTAAACCAACCTTCAAGTGCTTTAGTGTAATGTATCTAGTGGGATCACGGCTTAAACTTCCTGGTGTCTTTTTTCTCTCAACCTCAGATAAATCTTATCTTTTAGCAACTCATTGTATAAATGGGACAAGAGGGGGACCAACTTAATTGATTTAATAGCAAATCAGCATGTGTTTGAAAACTGTAAAAGATAGCTATATGGTTGGCAAAATGATCTGTTTTCACAGTATTGTAATTCAGCCCAGCACTTACTATGTTAGAATCAGGTACAACCTGGATTCTTTCCCTTGATGGTACCCTGCTAGGTCATATCAAAATGGGAATGACAGTTGAATAATTTTCCTTGTATATGACACCCCTAACATTTGTAACCAATTTTTTTAAAAAGGGTAGTAGAAAGGCTGTTGCCTTTTTTTCTCTGTCTTTAGGAATGATAGTTGATTAGTTAGTAAATATTAAGTCTTTCATAGCACTATATACTTTTGTTATTTCCTCTTCTTCACAAGATCTTTGTTGTTAGCTGTTTTCCACAGAAGGGAAACCTGGAATTTGGAGATGTTAAGATCATATAGATTATAAGTGTCCGAGCAAAAATTCAGACAACCCATCAGAATTGGAAGGATGATAGAAGGATGTCAGAGGAATCACTTCTCTCTTGTACATGTTCAAGGTCTTAAACCTGTTAATCTCCTTTGACCATCACAACAAGAGGGTAAAGGGCAGACATTACTTTTTAAATTTTTTAATTTTATTTATTCTTGTTAGTTATATATGACAGCAGAATGCAAGGCAATTCATAGTACACCAAAAAAGCACAATTTTTTTTTTTTATGTCTCTGGTTGAACACAAAGCAGAGCCACACCATTTTTCATACATGTACTTAGGGTAATGATGTCCATCCCATTCCACCATCTTTCCAACCCTTATGCCCTCTTTCTTCCCCTCTCCTTCTCTTTGCCCTATCTAAAGTTTGTCTATTCCTCCCATGCTCCCCACCCATCCGCATTATGAATTAGCATCCTATCAGAGAAGACATTTGGCATTTGGTTTTTGGGATTGGCTTACCTCACATGGCATTATATTCCAGAACTCCATCCATTAATATGCAAATGCCATGATTTTATACTCTTTTACTGCTGAGTAATATTTCGTTAACACCCCTTCATAGGCGAGTCTCTGGAAGAGTTCACCTTATAGAAGCAAGCACAACCTCAACCCAGACGACGTGATTCTGTGCTTCTAGGATCCATTCCATCTTGTCTGTTCTTGGCCAATTCCAACTAGCTTAAGCACAAAGAAGAGAATGTATTAAAATATTCATGTGCTCTCATTGAGCACAAAAGCAGGTGGGTGTTCAGATTCACAAGCAAATAGAACTGAGTTCTCAAATAACTGTCTGATTTTGTCCTCATACTTTATGCACAGCAATTTCTTTATTATTATTATTTTTTCTTTTTTTCCCCCTGTGGCCAAGTTGTCCTGTTTTCAGAAGGGTCACCTTGGTCTGGAATTTTCTGGGTTCTTGTCTTCCTCAAGTCCAGGGGTCCACAAGCCTTTTCTGTTTGTTTGTTTGTTTTTTGCTTTTTGTTTTGTTTTCCTGCAAAGAGTGAGATTCTGAATAATTTAGGCTTTGTGGCCAAGCAGCCTCTGTAGCAACCTTTCAACTCTGCCCTGTGGTGTGAGAGCAGTCATGGACAGCATGTAAACAAGTGGACGTGACTGTATTCCGGGGAAGTTTGATTTATAAAAACAGGTAATTAGGTGTGTTCGGCTCATGGGCAGGGCTGTCTTTTGCTGACCTCTCTTTAGTCCACAAAATGTGCTAACAAATTTCTAAAATCATGGTTGTCTGTGACTGTGAATCTGAATATTTTACTCTTTGTGCCCTTATGGATAGAGTATCCAGAGTCAATAGTGGGTTAACTAGGCTCACTGGCATTACTAACCAGGGCTGCTCACATGGTGATTAACATGTCAGGTGTATCATTTTCCCTACTATGTGTTGAACTGACCCATTTCATGTTTTTGATCCATTACTATAACATTCCTTTCTTGTTTACAGTTTCCATTTTAGTTATGCATCTTTGGGTGGAAAGAACCAAAAAATTTTAAATTAACATTACCTAGGCAGAGAAGGACATTTTTAAATTAATCATTTTTAACACATTTATGAGCATATGTGGTAATTCCACACACATATATGATATCTAATAATCAAATCATCACTTCCATGTCCTTGAACACTTTTTTGTTTCTATGGGTTAGGAAACTTCAGGCTTGTCTTTTCTATGTACTTTGAAATACACCATAAATTATCATAGACATTCTTAACAGACAGCAGTACGTGTCACCGAATGCACATAGGCAACTGTCCTTAGGTGCAAAGCACAACTGGGAACTGGGGTTTGTGGGCTGTGATAGCTGGTTTTCTCTCTCTCTCTCTCTCTCTCTCTCTCTCTCTCTCTCTCTCTCTCAGCTCCCATCTGCTTCATTTGTCCATCTATCAAGATTACTTGCTCAAGTTTCTAGTCCAATTAGCATCCACCATGGTCTTTGCCTCCTCCTGGACCAGACATTTAGGCAACCAAAGAGGTATTGGCTTTTAGCTCTCACCTCCAGGTCTAACGTGCCCGCCCGGGGAGGAACTTGACCAGTCTAACTTGGATTTGAGGCTTGTGCTCTGTCTGGCTGCTCAGGTGTGCTCAAAAGTCTGGGTTCAATTGTAAATGGCTGCTTCTGCTGTGAGGTATGGATGAGGGAAGAGAGGGAATCTTCTAGAAAACCAGCCTGCACTAAACAAAACCAACACTGTATGTGACATGTCATCCATTCTTGGATTTCCTTCTACAAATTTTTTAAATACCCAGAGGGTCATCTATTAAAGATTTACTGAGCTCCTAAGGAACACTGGGTAAACCTAGAAATGAATTTGGCTCATGAATTTGGCATCATCCAAAGAGGATGCCTAAATTTGAAATGAATTTCAGAAATGCATGAATGAAATCCTAAAACTATGTTATCATTTACAATTCATTTTCATTTATGAATCCAAGAGATCCCCTACTACAAAAATAACAACAAAACAAAACCCATAGTGACTTAAAAATTGGGAACTAGCCTCTCCACCCACTGTACAAAGTCCCCAGAGTAAGCTGTCAGGCAGACCAGAACAGATCCCAAATATTAACAAGAACCCCATCTTTTGCTGTCAATCAACCACACATCACATTCTCATCACCTCCCCATCACAAGGGGGCTGACTCATACAAAGGACTGAATTTATATCTCAGAAAGAAGAAACAATAAAGACAAAAAAAAAAAAAAAAAAAGAAAGGCTCTCGCCAGTGAGACCATTCACTTCTTAGGATTTGTGCCTGGAAGTCCCACCCAATAATTTCTGCTTAACTCTCATACTCCAAATATTAGCTACATAGTACCCAGGAAAATGTATTTTAGGTGAGTACACGGTAGTTCTTCATGAGAAAGACAGGGAGGAATGTACATGAGTTAAGCCATTAGCCTTCTCTGCCTCAGATATTCACCTACGATAAATATAGGATAGAAAGTGGTCATGAAGAGAAGAGAGAAAAAAGAGACTCACGGACACTCAGAAGATATAGAGATTATTGCTGAAGTGGATGGTCCTGGAAGGTTTCATCCTGAAAGGAAAGTTTTTCGACTGTTAAAGGCAAAACACAAACGTGTATCCACAGGGTGGGGGACAAAAGAGCAATTCAGAATAAGGACTGAAACAGGAGGAAAACTGAAGGACACACACTGGGAAAACCAACAGAGGCTGTGAAGGGTGAATGGGGTGAAATGTCAGAGCCATCTTGGATGCCAGTTTGATGAAAGATGCTCTTCTCTCTCTGCCTTTTCATAGGCTTCTTTTATTTCATGTTGATAAGCTGACCCTGTGGTCCTCCTCCCACCAGCGGGTCCATTCTGACCTATTAGGGCACTGCCTTACAATAGTTTCTCTCTCTGGTCTCCAGACATCCATTTGACTGGGTTTTCCCTATTTCTGGTAATTTCTTGGACTATTTGGCTGATTCTTCCCAAGTCCCCGACTTCAAATGTTGAATCTCTTCTCTTCCTAGATTGTTTTGCTATGATATTTGTACATGTCTAGTGGACCAATTACACTCATGGCTTTATAGGATATACATGACATATTCATATCTCCTGCTGAACTCTGCCTTGAACTCTACAGCTATATACCCACTACTCACTTGACCGGTTTTTTTGATAATCTAATATGTGGCTCAAGCTTGTCCAAAATTGAGCTCAGGCTATTGCCCCACAAACTCCACCTGAAGCTTCTCTCTGTTTAGGGGCAACCTCATTCTTTCAATTGCTCAAGTAAAAAATCTTCCAATTATCCTTGACTGTTCTTGCACACCCACTTGGCACTCTTCAATAATCTTGTTAAAATGTGGTCAGAAGTTGAATACTTCTAATATCCTACACTACCAAGATCTTTTCTAGTTTGGATCTTCTTACTCCTATCCTCCTTGACCCCTATAATCTCTTCTTAAAACAGAAAATTGATTCCCCTTAAAATAGTAACGAGATTGTGATCCTTCTATACACAAGATATCCCACTAGCTATCCATCTGAGTCAAAGGGCTTAGTGGAACCCACGGGATCCTTCATGACTGGGGCCTTGTCAGCCTTTGTCTTCAGATCCTGCTGTTGGCTTTCCCCTTCTCTCTAGCCATTTGACACGCTGAGCTCTTCCTTGACCATAGAGACCACACAACTGCCTCCCAGCTTCTGTATTTGCTCTTTCTTTTGCCTACCGAGCATTTTTTTTTTCCAGACACAGGCAAATCTAAGGCCCCCTCATTTTATTCAAAACTGCACTCGAATTCTCAAAGAGTACTTCCCTGGCAAATCTCCAATCTACTAAAATTAAAACTGTATTTCATCAGAACTCCTAGCTTAGATTTATTTTCAGCTACAAAACAACAGGGATTGGGTCTTTCTTATTCAATCCTACAACTTCTAGTGACTAAAACATAACGGCCAGATACATAATAGGTGCTAAACAAATATTTGCTAATCAATATATCAGTGGTTTTTCCCATTTACTCTCACACCAAGAATCTTGATTTTCTCCTGTACTAGTGAGTCGGAATTTTCTTTCCCTTCGTTCCTCTACATTCTGTAAAATAACTGATAAATCATGTTAACTTGGGATACTCAAAACTTTAAAAAGTGTTTCATTGTAATTTGGGTGCGAGGAATTTAAGAATAATCCAGCGGTGAATTTCTGAGATTACAGACGACTCAGCTAAGAAAACCATATTGTAGAAAACACTTCTGAAATCATAGCACGTTGACAGTTACCTATGTCACTCTGAGTAAAATTGCCTCTGACGCTTTCTTTGATTTATGGAGCATAGCCAAATAGGAAATAGAATTGTTTCTTTGGAACTCTACATGATACAAGGCAACTACAAATATCTGATTTCTCAAGTGTATGAAATTCTTCTAACAACCACCTGTTTCTCTCAATACAAAACAATGTATTGAATAAATGACTATTCTAATACCAGATCTGTTCTGTTCCTTGGAGTTGTGTTTTCTTTTGAAATCAATATTTCACTCATGTTTAATATAGTGGCAATATGGATAGACTTTAATAGTCATTCTCAGAAAGTCCTGTTGCAGGCAACAAGTATTCTTGTTTGATTGGTTATTTATTTCAGGATATTGAAAGAAGATTCCAGACACGTGTTCTTTGTACCAAATGTAACTAATGGTGCTGTGTGTGTGTGTGTGTGTGTGTGTGTGTGTACACATGTGGGTTGGGATGCATATAGCAGGATGGAGAGCAGGGCTCCATTCGCTCCCGTTTATGTACCACAATAACTAACACAGACAGAACCAGCTTCCAGTAGAAGTTGGATAAGTTGAATTAAATTATATATCTGCATGTGCATTTGTGTCTTCATGTTATACAGGTGTTAGTGTGAATAGACAAATCCTTCTGGAAAGTACATAAGATAAAAATAATGGATAATTGTCTCTAACATGCAGTAGGACAGAATCAGACTTTTCCATCTTAAGGGGCTAGATGAAATCAGAATAACTGCTCTTTGCCCCATCAGGAGTTCCTGTCGACGTTTGCCTCAAAGTTCTGAAAGTCTTTCTAATTTACTCTGTGAGGCTTATTTTTCTCCTGTTCCTCTCCTCCATCTAGTACAGATGATATCCTCTAGGACTGAAACACCTGGGTGGTCTCTCTGTTCCACAATGGCATCATGGAGCTCCCTCAAGAATATTAAATGTGTGGAAATATTTAAAAATATACATATTTATTTGGTCTTTGTCCCCACTTCCTTACACTGAGTTTCTAAATCCCTCAGAGTTTCCCAAGTGTCGGAGTGTATGTTATCATTCCTGAGAAGCTCCTTTGACCATGCTTGAATCTAAGCTCTTGACTTAGGATAAGGACCCTAAATACCTTTAGCAGAAAGGACTGATCACCAGATAGGTCAAGTGACTGGAGAATTGGAACTTTCACTCCCATCAAAAATCTCTGGAAAAAGGTGGGAGCTGGAGATTGAGCTCTATGAAAACTCTTGGCCAATGGGATTTTAAAAGATTCTCAATGAATACATCAACTTTGTGGGAGGATTGTACACCTGAAGGGTTGCAGATGGTCCACTCATCCCCCTTTCCCTACACACAAACGTGCACACACCCTGCCTTGCTGTCCTATGTGTACTTTCCCTGTGGCTACAATAATAAATTCATTATATATAGATTTTTTTTTTTAAAAAAGTGAGAAACACAGGAATTTCCGGAGTTCCAGGAGCCATTCTAGCAAGTTATTCAACATAAAGGGAGAATCACAGGGTACTTAGAAATACTGGTAGCCCATGACCTCCTCCCAGCATCTGAAAAGGAGACTGAACATTTAAGCCATCGGAAGGGAAAGAAACATGATAGATCTAACTGATGTTGGAAAAGGGATCAAAAGAAGGGAAAAGAATATGAAAGGAAACAGAAAACGATATTCAAAACAAGTAATTTGTAGTCTCAGGAAATATAATTTCAAGTCACAATGTTGAAAACAAAGAGCCAAATAGGAATACAGAGATTCAAGTAATTTTGTTACATAAAAGACATACTAAATTGTATTAAAGAAAAATGGAGAGTCATACATCCGGCAAATGTTGACATCAACAACAACAAAGACTATGTAATAATGACAATATGTGGCAAAATAGGCTTTACAGCAAAACATAATTCTAGGAATAAAGAGAGTCATGAATGGTGGAAAACAAAGGTGCAAGAATTGTGAATATCCTCATATTTGATACCATCTCTAAATAAGTAAAGGTTGAAATATTGAAGCTGAAATACTTATGAGACTATCTTTACCAGAATGGCCCGAAGACTCCAAGATTTTACTTCAACAGAACAAATTGCAATTGCCAAATTGGTGGCCCATGCTCACACAGCTTTTAAGAAGTTCCATGATGCTTCTTAAGCACACTGGTGTTAGGAACCTGATGTCTGCAGGTCAATCATCCTTTACATACATTAAAAATTTCAGGAGACAGGTAAGCCATGACATGGAGCAGTGGTTTCTGACTTGAGCATGTGGCTGTTATGTGGAGATGTTCACCAGTGGGTTTCAGGCATCTCAGAGTTTCTGACTGAGTCAATCTGACCTGGAGCTAAAGATCTGCATTTCTAATAACTCCCCAGAGGAAACTCACAATCCCAACCTAAAGACTGTACTTGGAGAACCACTGATATAAAGAAATATCCAATTAGCTCACGGCAATATGTAGTGGGGAGCCAATTCCCCCTATGAAAGATACTTCATTAGCACACAGTGATGATTAGAAAGTCCTTGGGAAATATACATATTTACTCTAAGAGTGAAATCAGCCCTCACAATTAAGGTTCTGCCTATTTTAGTCAAATGTAAACTATGAAAAAAGAACAATAAAATACTTGTTTTTAAAATTCTACTTTAGGATCATAAGTAACACTCAGAACAGAACATTCAAATTGTCTGGTTACTTTGATCTGAAGTAACTTAATGTAGGTGATTTTATTCAATCTATTACTTAGCAATTGAAGTGTTTTCATCTCCCTTTTTGACATTTTCTTTTATTTTTCCAGTGGCCCAAATCCTCCAAAGTGACCTAATGTTCTGCTCAAATGGGTTTCTTTCTTTTGTTTCCATCTTCAATTAATGTCACCTTCGGTGTCATCGTTGATGTATAACTCCTCACCCCTCACACAGAATTACATTGCTGATCCTATTGATTCTATTTCTATTAGAACATTTTAATTCCTGTGATCTTCTCAATTTTCATCTCACTCACTCAGAGCTTCTCAGTTGGATATTGCAATATATTCTGAGTGATCTCCCTACCCCCAGTTTCTCCTGCTTCCCATTAAATCCATCTTATAAGCCTTGCTTGTTTATGTTTGAAGTGTGTCTGCAGTTATTTCACTTTTACTTTTTAAGTGCTTATTTCTGTGTCTCCAAAGTGGAGTAACTGCAAATTGTTAACACAACATTAACTTGTTTATTTAATTGATATTTACATTTATAGAATACAATTGCCTAATGTGTGCAAGGTCTCTGCTAGGCTGTGGTGGTAAGGTGTTTAAAAAGGTAAAAACTATTATTTTCCATTGAGATGGACTCCAATGGAGAAGACAGACACAGCACAAGGGGATCACAGGGAGAAGGGTGACCGGCAATAGGGTTGCTTACTGACTTTCCTTATAGGAACTAAGTTCTTTTTAGGTACAAATTTCTTCCTACTCCTCTCCATACTTTATCTGAGTCACATTGGATTGCGTTCCCTTCTCAGAAAAGGGCTGATTATTTTGTGCCTTAATTTGTAGTTTGACCTCCATTTGGAATTCCCTCCTCCCATTTCCCCACTTGAGATTCCACTCATCTTTGAAGACCCAATTCAAAAGTCTTCCTTTATCCACGAAGTCAGAATTGATGGCTCCCTCTTCTGCACTCCTGCAGCATATCGAATTTCAATTTGTAGAGTGACTTACTTATCAGTCACTCCCACCAGATGCATCCTATGGGAGGGCAGAAGCCGTGCCTGCTATAGCCAGCACAGTCTCCTGTGCAGAGCGTAAATTTAAATCATGTTTGTTGAATAGATGAAAAATATAATTTAAACTTATGTTCTCTTGCTTTACAGACCACATAGCATTTGGTGATGGATTCCCCGCCCCCCCCCCGCACTTTTTAACCCATGGCTATAGTGGCTTACAGATAAGGAAAAAATAAGCCTTCTTTTCAGTACAAATTAAAGTGCAGAACTGAGGCCTCAAAAATATGTTCTTTCTCAATTATCCATTAATCAAAAATTAATCAAAATCACAAGTGATAGCTATTTCTGAGTTTGGAGTAATTATATGCATAGCCCTTCTCTAATGAATTTAAATCAAATTTAAATTTATCTCTTCATGGATCAAATCTGTATCTGAGTGGCGTTTTTGTTTCTCTGTCATACTTCAGTCGCCTCGTTTCTGAAAATTTCAGCCTCTTAACCAAGGATTCGATATTCTATCATTTCACACAAAACCCAAGAGCTTTGCCAGTCAAACTTCTGTAGTTAAAAATCAATGGAAAGGAGTGCAATTGATGAGGAGGGATGATACTAGAATAAGCCTCGTGTTTTCACAAAATGATGAGGAGTTAGCTAGATCTTCAGCTTAATTCATGCTTTATTATGGGAAATACTGCAATTTGAAAATCCACTCGTGTACTGAACATATGAATTCCGGTTGCTGCCATGAGCATAGCTGTTCCAAAGTAGAACCATCTCACTCACAGTCTGCCATTGGGAAGCAGTGTTGGGCATCATGCTATAAGTTGATGACCCCATTGCAACAGAGCTGATGGAGACAGGAATCCAAATGCTACAGTGCAGCAGGATCCAAGATCTTGTAACCAGTGGGGGGCAAAAAAAAAAAAAAAAGGTACTAACTGAACCTTTAAGGGATCTAAAATCAGCAGTATCTAAGGTTAACCTACCTTCTTGGATCTGGATGTTCAGACCTTTTTGATGAGTTGAGAAGTTTTCAGCCATTATTTTGTGAAATAGGTTTTGAAAGCCTTTCCTCTTTCTTTGTCTTCAGGAATTTCAGCTATGGGTGTATTTGGCGACTATGTCCCCCAAATTGCACAGCTTTCTTCATTCTTTTTTAGTTTGTTTTCTTTTGAAAGTTAACTTTACATCTGTAATCCCAGTGGCTTGGGAAGCTGAGACGGAAGGATCGCAAGTTTAAGGCCAGCTTCAGCAACGTAGTGAGGTTCCTAGCAAATTAGTGAGACCTTTCCTGTCTCAAAATTAAAAAAAAAAAAAAAAAGACTAGAGATGGAGCTTAGTGGTAAATTTCCCCTGGATTCAATCCTCAATACCAAAAAAAAAATTAGTTTCAAAGCACAAATAAATAGCTGACTAAAGGGAAATCCTTGAGGCACATTAATAGTAAAACAGAGAAACAAAAATCAAAGAGCTCCTGCTTCTGGATTCCTAAAACTGTCTTGGTTTATTCATGACCCCCAGGCCTACTGTGCATTTCATCTTTAAAGATAGACATGTTGCAGTTGTAATTTACACATATTAAAATCCATTCTTCTGATGTATGTAGTTCTATGAGTATTTTCAGATGTGGATTATTGCAGAACTACCATCACCATCAGGGTTTAGGATATTCCCATCAACCCCAGAAGCTAGTTCAGTTCCTGGCTCTACTACTCTTCCTGAGGGGCCTTCTTGATTCCCATGAAGTCTGACCAAGCTGCACACGGTGGCACACACTTGTAATTCCAGTGGCTTGGGAGACTAAAGCAGGAGGATCACAAGTGTGAGGTCAGCTTTGGTAACTCAGTAAGGCCCTAAGCAACTTAGTGAGACCATGTCTCAAAACAAAGGTAAAAAGGGCTGGGGATGTGGCTTGGTGGTTGAGTGCCTCTGGGTTCAGTCTTTGCTACAAAAAAAAAAAAAAAAAATGATTGACCAAATTGTGCCTGAGAAGTTAAAACTAAAAAGGTACACAAATCCTTTATAAACCCATTATCTATATTGAATCTTCCATTACTACAGTTACGCGTTTGTCCATTCATCTATGCTATTAGAAATCAAAAGATTTTCTTCTTGGGAACTTGAGATGAGACTGATGGCTGGAATGGGATCTGCATGGAGCCGCTGGGATGCTGACAATATTCTGTTTTGATATGGGTACTAGCTGCAAAGGTGTATTTAACATATGAAAATTCATTGACTTCTATAACTTTTACAATTTTCTACATGTGTTATACTTTAATACAAACATTGACTCTCAGAATACCTTTAAAAGCATCCTACAGAGGCCCAAAGTAAAACTCAAAATCCTTACTTTGGGCTGAACTCCTTGGCATGCTCTGTTGCTCTCTGCCACTCTTCTCTCTTTGCTTATTCTTATCCAGCCATCTTGGTCTCTTTGCAGATCCAAACACATAGGCTGCATGCTTCTCCCTCCGGTTGTGGTACTAGTTACTGTATTGTTTGAAACAATTTTTAGATATGTGTATGATAAACTCCCTCCTGTTCTTCAAGTGTGCGGTTTGAATGTAATATCACTAAGGTCTACCCTCATCACCCTTATTTTTATACAGGAATTACTCATCTTTTCCACCCCTGAAATGTAGAATCCATAGATTAAGCAGCACTGTGAAGGAGTGAGATGTTCGTTCACCGATGAACAAAATGCCATTTTCTGTTAGTCACCAGGTGGGCACTTTGAGGAATCAGTTTGATTTACAGACATGAACATCAATCCAGATGAATAAATTTGGAAGTTCTGGACCCAGAAAGATGTTTAAAACCTTGGATTCCTGAGATTAACAAGACTGAATACATAATGAAGAGAAATAGACCAAGAACCGGACACCAAGGTGAACCAACTTCAAGGAGCTGAGGAGAAGAAATGATAAGTCAGGAGGAAGAAAATGGTAAGTCAGTGAGGCAAAAGAAAAGTCAAACTACTGTGCTGTCCTGGGAAAGGGGGGAAGAGAGGGGCAGAAGGGAGAGGATGTTAGACACTGGTTAAAGTTAGTGGCCATTCAATCAGTTATCCAAACACATTAGAGAGTAAAAACAAAACCTGTGTTGCTAGATGGTTTAAAAACAGAAGAGCCATGATCCCCATCAATCAAGTAAGATGAGGACATAGAACTGATTCGATTTAGAAATGGGAAGGTTGTTGGAACAAGCAAGATAAGTCTACCCGGAGAACTGGAGAATTCTAGTGGATCTCCCCCATAGTGTCCATAACAAAATTCATAAGTGACTTTATTTGGAAATTGAGTCTTTCTAAGTATAATTCATTCTGGTGCAAGATGAAAACAAACTGGAGTATAGAGGGATTTAAATTCGGTGAGAGCGCCACTATAAGAAGAGGAGAAGACTCAGAATCAGGCCATGTGAAGAGGGAGACAAAGACTGGAGTTTTGGAACCCTAAGCCAAGTAGACCCTGAGGCCACCAGCTGGATAGGCTCAGAAGGGTTCTCTCTCAGAGCTTTTCAGAGGGAGCGGGGCTCTGCCAGCATCTTCATTTCTGACTTCCAGATTCCAGAAGTTAGAAAGAATACATTTTTCAGTGTTTTAAGTTTCCCACTATCTTTTGCTACTTGGGTTATGGCAGCCTTGGGAAACTAATAGAGAAAGTAAACAAAAGCATATTTTGGAAATAGGTTGAGTAAAGAAGACAATAAGAGAGCCGGGCGTGGTGGCACACTCTTGCAATCCCAGCAGCTCCAGAGACTGAGGCAGGAAGATGGAAAATTCAAAGCCAGTGAGTTCAGCAACAGTGCGAAGCGCTGAGCAACTCAGTGAGACCCTGTCTCTAAATAAAATACAAAATAGGACTGGGGATGTGGCTCGGGGGTTGAGTGCCCCTGAGTCAATCTCTGGTACTAAAAAAAGAAAGAAAGGATAAGGAGAGTGGAATCATTGTTTGAATAGCACAAAAGAATGCTATTCCAATTGCCTTACAAACTTGAAGGACAAGCATTTTTATTTTCTAATTTATTACAGAACAATGTCTCTGTTAAATATAATAAAAATAAACTAATTACCAGGAAAAAACTGAAATTACGAAACAAATATGTAGAAAACATATGCCCTACATTATTCGATTGAATTTGTCTGTAAACATTTACTATAATTATCTCTAAATTCTTACTCTCAATCTTTGTCTCCACATAGAATGGGACTCACAGTTCAGAAACTGAAATGGCCACATACTAAGACTATCTTGCTGTTGAAGACAATTCTTAAGGAGATCTTAGAGAAAATCAAGTTCATTCTTGGAAGTGATATATGAAGATTACATAACTGTCTTTTTTGTATACACTTTCCTATATATTCTGAGAATAATTATATACAGTCTTAATAAGTATGACTTTACATTTTGGGAAAGACTACTTCCTTGATGAATTCAAGCTACCTGTAGCAAATGTGTAGTAGCTACTGTTGGTCCTCTGCTTGGGTACTCTTAGATGCTTTGAGACAGGTCTCTATTACTGTGTAAATTTGCTTCTGAAGACCTACAGTAAAACTCTCTTCTGTGATACAGGTCCTTTGGTTACTGAAACTCCTTTTGTCCACAAAGGACATGGGAATTTTATTCATCTTAGGGTTCCAGTGCAGAAGTGTGAAAGCCCAGCTCCCTGTGTCCAGTAGAACCAAATGCTGAGACACAACCAAAGCCCAGAGCTTCCTCTAAGAATAGGATGAGAATGGAATTTTCAAAACTCACACAGATTTGGCTTCCTTTTCTTCTTGCTATTTTCTCCACATACTTTCTAGTTTTTCAGGGAAACATTTCTACAGCAAGCAATTGCAAATGAATCCTCTTGTCAGAGTCTGCTTCTGTGGAATCTGATTTAAGGCAAAATATAGCTACTTGAAATCTTAAAAAAAAAAAGATTCCTTAAGTTGGTATCTTTCTAATATATTATTTTGGTGTTAACTGATGTATCATTTTGGTATTAGTTAAGATATTATTTTGGTATAAATTTATTAGTCATAGCTACTATGACTCGATTACAAGGAATAAGGAAGAAAATATTCACCAAACTTTGAATCTTTTTCATAAAGTTTGAAATGCATAGAAATATAAGAGATGTTTTATTTATTAATAAACCTTTAAAGTATTTTTCAGTGTAAAATTTCTCTCAGGAGCACAAAGTTTGAGTTTTAGAAGTACAATATGGTCTATAATGTGTTTTTATTTTTTACTGTACTATGATTATTTTAATTGGTATTTTGATGTTTTTTTTAACTGTAGCTAGTATTCTTAAACTCAGATATGAGTTTTATAATATGTACATATAAATTTTGTACATATCATAAATTCATTAAGTAAAGTGTATATATTATGTAAATACAATCAAATGTAGCTTAAAAGCACTCAATGTGTGTGGGGGGAAAAGGAGAGCAATAATAATTATATAATTCTCTTTCCTTAGACTTTTACAGTAAAAGTAGACTCTGACAAAGCATTATGCGAAATCAAATATAATTTACTTGACCTGAAACCAATTTAAGTTTTATACAAGTTTAAGAATTAAATTATGAATTCCTTATAATTTTCACTTAATATATCCTTAATAATATGAATTAATTCTTATTCTTAAATATGCTTATTTGGAAGGAAACAAAGCAAACAGAGATCACTGCTATATTGCCAATCCAAAGCTCTGGTCTATTGTATAAACTTTGGATAGGAACACAATTTTCCAGAAACTGACATGTTGATGATAAATTAAGACTTTGTATAAGACATTTAGGATATTATTAGGAGCATCTCCCATTTAAGAAGACTATGTAGATTACAGTTAGCAGAAGATATTTTTTATAAAGTTGCAATACATTATTAAATCCATCTCCATTCCTTCCTTCTGAATACTCTGCCAGCCCTGTCCTTCTCTGGTGCTGCTAACAGGCCGGTAGATGAAACACCCATCAAATATGTCCTAAGGCCAGATGCAGACTCTGATTCTGGCTTGCTCTGGTAGCACTTGGAAAGTCATTTAATATTTCCATCTTTTTCCTACTTTGAAAGAAGGTTTGAATGACATAAAAGGTAGTGTATTGCAAAGAGAAGGGAAAAAAAAGGTCTCCGATAGCAATGATATAATAATCTATGGAAAATCATCCTTTTGCTGTTGTGTGGAATTTCTATGTGGGTAATCATATAAAAGATGACACAAAAGATCACAAATCTCTGATTATGTTTGGTGGATGACAGAGTGGCAGGGCTGAATGGGACTTCAAAAATCCATTTAGCCAGACCTCTTTCCTTTAGGTTATGGAGATTCTGAGAGAGCACAGCCCATATGCTTTGTAGGCTGTGAAAAATCAAATGAACGGGAAAAAGCATTTTTGTGAATCAGTGCAAAACGCATTGGCATAATGTCAGTGAAGATAACAATTTTAAAAGAAGGAAAATATTTCAGTGTGAACTGAATTGGACTCTGATAGGCAAATGATGAAAAGCTCAGGCAATTCTGCAATGAAGTTATATTATCGCCAACAGCTGGAGAACAGAACATATCCTAGTATCTACTACCTCATCCTCACTTGCTACCCAATCCTAACTTGAAACAATAGGAACAGATAGCTAATGGAGATATCAATGTTAAAATCTATAAATCTGCATTTAGATACTATGCAATTATCAAGCTGTTTTGGGTATGTGCATATTGTACTATTATCCAATTGAAGTTAACTCTATAGTTGTGAATCAAGACAGAGAGTTTATAAATGAGTCTGATTGTACGAAATGGCAATGTTTGTCAGATAAATGTAGCAGTTATGTTGGAGGATATGAGTAGGGTTTTCCACGTTGCCATTGGTATTATTTGCCTGTTTGCTTTTGTTTCATACTGAAATGATCACACAGATTAAAAGCCTTGAACTCTCAAATAGTCATCTTGGCTTTCTAATCTTGGAAGAACCTCATCCCTGTAAGGAATAGGAATGGCACATTGTCATTGTCATTGAAATGCAGCAGCCTTCTGACTCATTCTAACTGTTCTTGGGAATTCTGGCAACTTGTTTGCCTGACCTCAGGCACAAGTGTAGGTTCCTGAGAAGTCATTGACAAGCCAGGTGTCCCCAGGGATTTTATCATAACGTCTCCAGGCTGTTCTGCACTTCAGTTTATTCCTTTATTTATGGAATTTTAATAATAAATTTGGCTTGAGGATCAAAACTATGAAGCTCTTTCCCAAGAACACCAAGTCACACATATATCTACCAAGATGTTAACTCTCGATGATGAAAAATGAAGTCCTTTCCACTGCAGCCAGGAACCATAGGACATCTCTGGCAACAGCTGAAGTAGATGTGCCAATCTCTTCCCTTCTTGAAAGGGCAAAAGTCTCCTGAAATTGAGAAAATTAATATATCAACTTTCTGAAAACTGAGTTCTATTTGAGCAAATAGCTCAAAAGAGAAAAAGTAACACTGAACACCAAAGTGATCTGACAGTGAGCATTTAAATATAGTGGTTTTGGTGGAGGAAATGATCAGAGAATCTCCCACAGAGGAGTGGGACAAGTCACAAGAAGAGCATATCCTGCACTGGTTAACTTAGGGCTACAGCAGAGCCTCAACTGCAATTCTGGGTGTTCTCTAGAAAAATGAGAATATACTTGGCCACTACTGGGACAGTCAATCCTTCCTAATTTGTTTTAGTTTTCCAAGCAACTGCATTTGTTTCTCTTCTAGATTGAACCTACCGTCTTTGATGTCTGTCTTGACCTTCACAGAGAAGAGACTCCACCCACTGACATGTGTTCTGTGAAATGTTGAATAAAAACAAGCTCAAAAGCACCTAATCGAGTGCCTCATTAGTCATAAATCTAAGCTACCCAACTCTGGATTTTTCATGTGGCTATGGTTCTATCATTATTTTGTTGTTCATCTTCCAAACGAACTGCATGAAGTTATCATGATCTGTGCCATTCATTTTCTTTCTTATTCCAGTCTTTGTGGTTTCAACCTAGGGAAATTTTTAATAATTCAGTATAGTTATATCAACATTATTTTGCTCATTTGCATCTTGAAGGACCTACGTGGGGGCCAGTGCTCTGTTTAATGAGAGCCTACTTTTTTTTCCCTAAATAAACATTTCACTGGACTTTCACTTGAGTCTTTAATGGAAGGATTGGAGATGTGTAGCATTCTTTGATATTGCCAACAAAGCTACTTTAATATTTATAAGAATTAAGGTGACCACGTAGAATGTGCTAGACTCTTATTGGGCTCAGCTAGTAAGGAAGATGAAAGGGGTATAAGTTGAGACTAGAGAAAATTGGCTGTAGGTATTGGTCCTGAAGAAAAAAAATATAGTAGCAAAAATCAAAATGCCCAGTGAGTGGAATTAAGTTCCACTTGAAGCAATACTGGTGTTTAATATTGTAGGCAGAATGAAGTTGTGTCTTCAGGGAAATGGCAATTGAAATAAGAACAATGGCAACACCACGGCTTTATTGCCTCCTCCTATTCACGCTGGTTTGTCCTCTAAGAAGCAAGTTATTAGGGAACTAGTCTGGTTCCAAGTGACAACATATTGGAAAGGGATAGGCAGGTTTTAGTTTTCAAGGCTTTACCTAGTAGGCTGCAAATCAAATCAGAGGATCTTATTTCCTACAAATCTCAACTACAGATCTGGAAAATAGTTGAGTTGACACTTGAGTTCTATTACAGGGATAGCTGCCCCAGGCTCAAGATGGACTAGAAATTGAGAGAAAATAATTTGGGGTTAGCAATTGGAAAACAGAATTTCCACTAGGTACAAGAGTCTTTTTCAAGGATAACTCCAGTCCCCAGAAGCTAGAAGATTAGAGAAGACTGAAACAGAAAAGGGATGGGCCAAAGCCAAGGGTGACATTAGACCTGTGACATCATCTGATGCTGAAGAAGTAGAAAAATAACCAAGCATTGGCCTGATATTTTCCTGCACAGATCTTGTGGTTGGAAGAATCCATATAACCATATATGTAGTTACCAGAACCATCTATCATCCAGTCCAGTCAGTTTTACACCTGAAATACAATTGAGGACTGCCCACTTTCTCCAGCTGCCCTCTCACCGCACAAGGACATTCTGCCTGTGACTTCTGCAACATTTTTTCCCTAATCAGCCTACCTGACTTCATTCTTGTTAAGCACAACACCAATCCAAATCCATTTTCCTTTATATTAGAATGATTTCAATGTATTTTAGTGTCCAGTTACATCACTTTTCTATATAAAACTTTCTAATAGCTTTCTGATACACTCAGACCATAATAATAATGATGGCTTTTTTTTTTTTTTTGGCATAAGATGTTCTACCTGATCTGGCCTCTTCCTCCATTTCCAATACCATTTCCATGACTCTCTTCCTAGATTTCCATGCTTTAGCCAAATGGTCCTTCCAGTTCCTATGACAGGCCAAAGGTCCATCTGAATGGAGTTTTCTTCCTCCAGCCCTTAGTATGGCTCACTTATTTACCATCATCAAGTTTCAGTTCAAATGCCAATCCCCCCAGGCTTTTCTAACCTTCCTCCAATTTAGTCCCTATCATATCAACCTAACATTTTTTACATTTATCACAATCAAATGCCCTTATTTATTTTCACGTGTCTCCTACCACTAAAATACAACACAGATATTGTCTCTTGTTACACTACCCTAGCTCTGGTTCCTAGAATAGTGAATGAACAAAAGGCTTGAGTTAAATTATTACAGATCTGATTACTACTTTTGTTTAAGTGGAGAGATGTATCTTGAAATTTATTTATCATTGAATTTCTACTTTTTCCATGCTGGCAGCTAATCTAGTTTGATATATATATATATATATATATATATATATATATATATATATATATATATACATATATATATATATATTTAGATTGAAATGCATTATGAATTATTATCTACCAAAGGTAATAACCGTTGTCACTCCTATAGTAAATTCTGTATATTAGTCACTGTCTGATAGTTTTACACATATTAATTTATTTAATTCTCATTGCAACCTAATCAGGTAGTTACTATGATTTTCCCTGTCTTATAGATGAGAACATTGAGGCACAGCTGGGTTAATATAGATGGTAAATGCCACAATCAAGTTCAAAGCTAGAAATTTTTGTTTTATACAAAGTATACATAAATTATATGCATACATTGTCTTTTGAGTTGAATGCCCCTTTGACTTGCTTAGAAAAATCATAAGAATTGCATCTACTAGAACCTTTATATATAAAGAATTTAGGTTTATGCAAGGATCAGAAAACAAGATCAGGTACACGCATAAGGAATGTAGTGATTTTTGCAGTATTGATAAAGTGTGCACTTGGATTTTGCTTTTGTGATGTCCGAGGTCACTTGATAGATTCAATAAAAATATGGTTTTGTTTGAGGCCACAGGGTGTAGTTTATTCTCTTCTTCTGAAATTACAATACTGTGAATAGAATAAAATAAAAAAAAGGGTGGAGAAAGGCAAGATTCTCTAGAGGAACATAAACATAACTGTATGTCATGCTTGTAGGGAGAGCCAGACCTCTTTTTGTGACCAGTGATATTGCAGATTTTCATGAGTCATTGATATCCAAGTTATTCTCAGGACTTTGGGGGTTATTGGTTCAGCAATAATCCACATCATTGTAATGCAAAGGCAATAAAGAAAATATCCTGGGCATGAACACAGAGGCCTATTTCTGGCCTTCATCTCACTATGGTAAGAAAAGTTTCTGTGTGTCTGTGTTACAGTATGATGAGCTCTTGAATGTGTTTAAGTGTGAAATGCATAGTCTGTGAAGTTGTAGAGATAATATAAAAAGTGACAGAGTCCATCAATAATATTTTTTAAACTCTGAGGATGGAACTGACTCATTGATAATTTTCTTCAGCCCTTAGGAACAGAAAAAGGATTGATCTGATTAGAGTACTATCAATTTCCACAATAAGTAGTGAAGTGTCAAGTACCTTATCGAAGAGTCAAAGCAACAAGTCAAGTTGATGTCTATAGAAGAGGGGCAGAGGTCATGGGCAGAATGTCCTTGTGTGGTAGGAGGGCAGCTGGAGAAAGTGGACAACTCTCAATTGTATTTCAGGAGTAAAACTGATTGGACTGGAGGATAAATGGTTCTGGTAACTACATACGGTAGTGCATTCACATACTAGGGAGATTGTGTACTTATTGGGTTTCACAGATATAATAGGGGTCTCCATAAGAAATAACAGAGGGAGATTTATCTGCTATTGAGAATAAAAAACAAGGGTATAATGTCACTGGACAGTTCCCACAAGTCTGGCCTCAGTGCACTTTTCTTTCTTTCCTGTTTAGATATTTCCATTACTTTTCTCTTCTTTACAGCCATTTGAATACAAAGTACACTATGTTTTTCCTAAAAGACTTTAATAACAGATTGGTAGGTAAGTAGATAGGAAGGTCACTTAATTCTAACCTATTTAGTGCATAATTGTTAACATTTGACATTGGAGATGGTACGGTGGCCCCAAGTAGCACCTGCAATGCTATAATGGAAGGGCTCTTCAGGACATTTTTTCAGTGGCCACTGGCACTTGTAGAATATTAGATCATGCCATATTTCCAGAAGAAGAAAATACAATGACTGAATTTTGTCACACAAAGAAAGAAAACACAAGGGAAGTATGAGAAAGTTCTATTTTCAGGCTTCCATTCCTGAAAATGTCACCAGACTGCATTGCAGGTTATGAGTGGTTTTGGTCATGACCAATGGCAACAGAATAAAAAAGGTTTTGGGGAAATGTTGCAATGAAGAAATCATAGCTGACATAACACATCATCAATGCATGCTGTTTCATTGCACCAGTTACTCTGGCCCCAACTCTATAACATTAACTCATTGACACTCCAGCAAGCTGGAGCATCACCATGTTTGAAAGGGAAAGAGGTTAAAATTGCAATTGCAAAAATGAAATCAAGAGTTTTCAGATGAGACTGAATGGGGTGGTACATGCCTATAATCCTAGAGGTTCAGGAGGCTGAGGCAGGAGGATAGCAGGTTTGAAGCCAGCCTTGGCAACTTAGCAAATCTGTAAGCAGTCTAGTGGGCTGGCTCAAAATTAAAAAAATAAATAAAAAGTACTGGGGATGTTGCTCAGTGGTTAAGCACTCCTGGGTTCAATCCCTTGTACCAAAAAAAAAAAAAATAGTTTTCAGATCAGTACAACTGGGTTGAAAGTGAAAGGAGACAATCACCATGATGCTGTCTAAATGTTTTAACCACTGGAGAATCTGCAAATATCTGGATAAAAGACTGACTTTTTTTTTTAATGTGGAGGAGACATTGCTTTCAAATAGGATTAATGGGAAATGGAAGATGTAATGAGAAAAAAGGATTCTTTGGTTTGCTGCCTCAAAGCTCTACCTGGTGAAATGGTATGAGAGAAATGCCCAGCCCAGGGATATGACAAAGCCATTTAATTGGCCTACCTCAACAGAGCTGCTGGTGTTCCTTTGCTGTCTTTGGTAGATTCCATTTGCAATAATTTAACAAGGGGAATTGTAACTGCAGCACAAAGCTGTGCTTTATCCTCAAAGACAGCCGTTTGTTTCATCCTCACAAACTGGTAAAATGGAGATGATAATAGTGCCATGGACAATGTGGATAATAACAGTGTGTATTTCTCAGAGTTGGTAGGAGAGCAAACATGTTAATGCATATAAAAAGTTTAGAACAAATCCTGTCCATACTAAATGCTATGTATGGATTAGCTATGATCTTATTATTGCATTTCAATTTATTCAAAAATAGTCCTAAAATCCTATTAGTGATTTGTGATCTTTCTGCTGAGACTAGGAGATTTTTATTAAAGGGCAAGTGAGCAAAGAAACTGATATTTTTATTACGGCAATACCAAAAAAAAAAAAAAACCAATAAAAGAAGATTGAAAATCTTACAAAACATACAATGTTTGGTTTACAAATTGATGTGTTCATTTTCAACAATGATTGAAAGTCAAATTGATAAATGTGCAGAGCAAGTATGAACAACTTAGAATTTTAATTTATTATACCTTTCTTAAATAAATTTTTAACCAAGCTTGCAAACTAGTCATTGTGCCTATTCAAGAAAAAAATATTGATTCATAATACTTTGAACTGTTCAATTTAAGACATGCAGAAGCTAACCACAGTATGTGTGCAACATGTTAACACTGAAGAACAGTGCTTTACCCTGCAGATATCAATTTGAAAACCTGGGAGCAATCATGAAAACTCAGGGAGGCTCAGGACAGTGCCATAGACATTTTTTTTATTTCATTCCCTTAGAAAAAGCCAAATTTAATTGAAGGCACTGAAATCTCTTTTAATATTATTTTTCAAATTATTTTAAGAGCAATGAGACTTGCAAAAATTCTTTTAAAACTCAAACTTTAGAACTCTAATACAATATATAAAGATCATATCCATATATATAATTATAATAGTGTAAAGGGAAGTTCTGAGCCCTCCAGTGCTTCTTAACATGTGGTCCCTGGATTGTCAGTGGTCCAAAAACTGTTACAGTATTGGGAAAAGATTTAAGTACAGAAATTAAGTGAGCAAACAGAAAATACGAATAATAATAATCTAACATTGCTGTGGCATTCAAATATGTGATCATTTTTCTTTATAATTTATTTCATTTTAAAATAGTGTGGGTCTGTGATTGCTAATTTTTAAAACATTCAAAACATAATGAAAGGAGATTGGCAACTGTACATGAAAAGCAGCAGCAGGGTGTAAGTTAAGTCATAGAAGACTTGATTCACCTTTAGGATGAGATCTAAGCCATGAGAAAGTTGGAGAGTCTTTGATGGGCAGATATCACCACTACTTTCTAAGTGGCAATTTGTGCTGCAATGTCATAATGAAGGCATAGTTACAAATCCTTCATTTGGTCCTGGTGATTTCAAGAGCTACCCAGCCCCCTTTAAAAATGACATCGGAGTCCATGTTTTCCTGGTGTCCTGCCACCTGACTTGTCTACTTAATCTGTGAAGGCAAATGGGTGTCAGACTAACTCAGCAAAATGGCATATGGTATGGGCCACACTCGTTTTTTTTTTTTTTTTTTGTCTTTTTATTTTTTTTCCTTTTGGAGAGCTTTAGCTCTATTTTTCACATTTTTCTAGCTCTCACCTGTTACCGTCAGAAACTTGACTTTGACTTTTTCCATGTCTTGACATTTTCACAGCCACCAGAAGCAAGTGCTGTCTTTGATTTATCTCCAGCTGCTCCCACAGAGTCTAGTGAAGCATACCTCCACCTCTGTTCTCCAATTAAGCAACCTCACAGCTTCCACATCTCAGGTCCTACAATTCCATAAACAAAGATTGCCCAATTTCTTGGTCCAGCTTGTCCTGCAGAGGCACAAGAGAGTTAGGGATTATAGCTTTGAACTTGAGAATGACAGGAGCTATGAATCTGCTTCCTTCAGTGTCTTCATGTTATTTTCAGAGAGGGAATTTGGAGTTGACCAAAAATTGTTCTATGATGTTTCATTTTGCTTTATGAGAGGCAATTTGTTCTATCAGATATGGAAGGAAACCCGAAGTCAGAGGAACAGATTCTATATTCCTGTCAGGCTACTGAATTTGGAAGTTTGCTTTATGTCTGAAATACAGAGTAGTTGTTGTTTTCTTTTTTTCTTAAAATATATAAAACTGAGCTCCAAATATTTACTTCCCAAGTTTGTAGTGATGACTGACTGTGATGAAGTTATATGATAACTTGATTTATAAATTTACATTGATATTTTTGTCCACAATTAATACCCAAAGCAGAGGAGCAATATTTGCTTAAGTATATTGTGTTAGGCAGCTTTTTTCACTGCTGTGACTAAAAACTCTGAACAGAAAAAATTGTAGAGAAGGAAAAGTTTACTTGGGGGCTCAGAGTTTCAGAGGCTTCAGTCCATAGACAGTAGGCTACGTTCCTCAGGGCTCAAGATGAGGTTGAACATCATGGTGGAAGAATGTGGTGAAGGGAAGTAAGCTCACATGGTGATCAAGAAGCAGAGGGAGACACCATTCACCAGACACAAAATATATACTCCAAAGCCTTGCTCCTAATGTTCTTTTCCTCCAGCCACACTCTACCAATCTTCAGCCATCACCCAGTTAATCCCATCAGAAGACTAATTCACTGATTGGGTTAAGACTTTTATAATCCACTTGTCCGCTAAACCTTTTGCATTGTCTCATACATGAGATTTAGAGGGATATCTTACATCCTAACCATAACATTCCACCTTTGTCTTCCAAGAGCTCATGACCAGCTCATAATGGAAAATACGTTTTGTCCATTTCCACATGTCCCCATAGTCTCAAGAGTTCCAAGACTACCTAAAAGTTCAAGTCCAAAGTCTCCATTGAGACTCAGGGCAAGCTCACATTGTGAGCTCCTATAAAAATCAAAAGTGATTACATGTCCAATATATAAAGGTACAGAGTAAATATTTTCATTCACCAAAATAGGACACAGAAAGAAGGAAAATGACCAAAGCAAGACTGAAACCTAGCTGGGCAAACAAGTCTTTAGTTCCATGTCCAGCATCTGCAACTCATGGCATCATGATGGTCTCTCCACAGGGCTTGTGTAAATCCTCCCCTGTGGTCTTGTTGGTTGCAGTGAAAGTGACCTTTCTGTTGTCTCATCTGTGCTCAATTCCTACAGCTTTCCTAGGATGATGTCCCAGGTTACTGGCATTTCTGAATCCTATGGTCTCCAGTGCAGCATCAACTTTCTCCTCACATCTCTACACTTTGCCTTCTCAGGGGGTGCCCATAGGGTCTCTAACCCTGCTGCACTTTGATGACCTCCCAGGCCTTCCTTTGAAATCTTGGTGGGAGCCTCCATGACCCTCTAACTCCATCATTCTGCATTTCTTTTTTTTTTTTTTTTTTAAAGAGAGAGTGAGAGAGAGAGGGGGACAGAGAGAGAGAGAATTTTAAGATTTATTTATTTTTTCTTAGTTCTCGGGGACACAACATCTTTGTTGATATGTGGTGCTGCTGAGGATCGAACCCGGGCCGCACACATGCTAGGCGAGCATGCTACCGCTTGAGCCACATCCCCAGCCCCATCATTCTGCATTTCTGAAGAACTAGCATCGTGTGGTTAACACCAAGGTCTATTGCCATATCAAAGAGAAATAAAGTCTCTAGAGACTATGGCTGCAGCAGCCTCTGAGTATCTGGGTGGCTGAACACATTGAAAAACCTTCCTAGGTCCCTTTGTGCAAGAAGGATGCACCATAGGTCTTTTCTCAAAAGAATTTTAACTTTCACTCCCTTAAGTCTGAGATGGGTGTGGTCTTGCCAATTCCTGAGATGCCCTCAAGCCATCTTTCTTATTGTCTCTAGACAAAGTGTTTAGCAAATCTTTAGTGGCAGTAATGTCTTTAACAGCTACAACTTTCTTAGCACCAGTTTTACTACCACATTTCAAGCCTAGGTTTTCAAATCTTTCTGTACTGCATTCTGCTCCTGGATATCACAATAAACTTGGCTAAAAGCTTCCAGAAATATCCAAGACACATCCTGAAGTAGCTCTGCTGCCTAGAAATTTTCTCTACCAGATTAAGAAGACCATTGCTTTTAAAATCAGCCTCATAGAAAGCCTCAGGACATGAGCAAAATTCAGACAACTTCTCAGCCAGAAAAAAAACTTGAATAACCTTTAGCCCAATTACCAATGGTGCCCTCCTTTTTCTCTAAAACCTCATAAGCACTGTCTTCACTCTCCCCAGTCCTATTGGCATTCTGGTCTTCTGAGCTCCCACCAGAATCAGCCATTAAGCTCTGCTTACAACCATCTAAAGCATTTCTAGCTTGCAATGCTAAGCACTACAAAATTCCTCCCACCAATTTCAAAATGTTCCCAAAATCTCTGAACCACATGATCAGGTTAGTCATAGCAATGGCCCCATTCCTGGTACCAATTTCTGTCTTAGTCATCTTTTTTGCTGCTGTGACTAAAAGACCTGAACAGTAAAATTGTAGGGGAGGAAAATTTTATTTAGGGGTTCACAGTTTCAGAGTTCCATTCTATAGAAGGCTGACTCCATTCTATAGAAGGCTGACTTCATTCTACGGGGGCCTCAGGTGAGGCAGAACATCAGGGCAGAAGAGCGTGGCAGAAGGAAGCAGCTCACATGATGATCAGAAAGCAGAGAGAGACTCCACTCACCAGATACAAAATATATACCCCAATGGCATGCCTCCTCCAGCCACACCCTAGCCACATTCAGTCACCACTCACCACTCAGTTAATCCCATCAGGGGATCAAATCACTTATTGGCTTAACACTATCATAACCCAATCATTTCTCCTCTAAATTTTCTTGCATTGTCTCATATATGGGCTTTTGGGGGACATGTTACAACCAAATAACAACATACATGTTAACTACTCTAAACTTAAATACATCTTATTGAATAAATGTATATGCTTTGTAAACTTATGAATGAATTGTACTTCAGCAATAGTTAGCAATAGATGAAACAAAGAAAGATAAATTTGCTCATGGAGGCACATGTTTCCTGTTGAAGGAGGATTTATTTTCAATAAACCATAGACACAACAGATACAAAGACAGAATTGTCCAAAAGAAAATAAAAGCAGCAGCACAGATTTTTTTAACTTCTGGTTAATTAGTAAAAGACTTCAGGAGGAACACTAGTAGTAAGATATCCCCATCAGCCATATACTCCTTTGTTACTGATGATTTTAATCTGCAAATAGTATCATAAGAATTTTTGTACCAGCTGGGTATGGTGGCACAGTCCTGTAATTACAGTGACTCAGGAAATATAGGTAAGAGGATTGCAAGCTTGAGGCTAACCTCAGAAACTTATCAAAGCTCTGAGCAATACCCTGTCTCAAAATTTTAAAAAAATTAACTGTTGGGGTTGTAGCTCAGTGGTAGAGCACTTGACTAGCATGTGTGAGGCACTGTGTTCAATTCTCATCATGACATAAAAAATAAGTAAAGATATTGTCTCCATTTACAGATAAAAATATTTTAAAAAATAAATAAATGATTTTTTTTAAAAGAAGGGCAAGGGATGTGGCTCATGTGGTTAAGTGCCCGTGGTACCAGAATTCGTCAAGAAAAGCACTTTAAATTTCCGTCATAAATGGTGTGGGAAATCCCCGATGTTGTAAATGTGATTAGTGACATTGGAACCTATGATTTTCAGTCTTGATCTCTCACAGGATAAGGGAAACTGACAAAGTAAACAGTATTTGTGGGAACATCTCCTATATGTAGTGTTCTCTAGAGTGAAACACCTAGTTTAAAAGCGAATTATATTTAGGAAGAAGATTAGTGGCTCTATCCAAACCTCAGTAATGTGAATATATTTCAATGCCAATTGTTTCTTGGTTAAAAATGACTACCTGGTATAAAATAACAGTATGTACTTTTTCATGTTCCAACTATACCATTTTTGTGTGAAATACATGACTATGCATTAACTGTCCCTTTATTGTATTGTCTTAAGTCGTTATAACAGATAATTAGTTTTCCCTGTAAGGAGCAAATCTGCTAATCAATAATTAGCTACCTGCATACAAAACTAGCAATCTTCAAAATTACTTTATGTACCAGAACAGTAAGACCCAGGGGCAAATTGTTTCTATTGTTGAAAGATGCTCATAAAAACACAGAAAGGTGAGATATATTTTCATTTTATTGTTCCTAGTTATTTAATATCTGTCTCCCAGTTTCCAAGTTCATTGAATTGAATTAGTCTAGAGTACATAAAGTATATAAATTTGAATATCGAAAATCTATTTTACTTCCCTGTAAATAAGTGCTCCTAGGGATGACACTCATCAGTTATGTTATGATCACTCAGATGAAAATAATTTTCATAAAGTTGATCAAAACTCTTCTCCTTTAGTCTGAATAGGGAAACTTTTAACAATTCAAGTACACTCATTAATATTTAATGGAAAGGAGATATTCTGCTAGTGAGAATCACAGGCAGTCTTTTATAAACTTGGTTCTTCATCTGGATAAAATTGGGCACACAATTTAAAAAGTTTTCAAATAAAGAAAATTAGGCTTAGTCCTTTAAGCATTTTGATGTCAACAAACTGATAGTATAAATATGGAAATTGAAAAATAAACTTCAGGTAAAAATTTAACTACAATGTCACATCAGAAATGCTTTTTTGAAAAGTTATTTTCTCCCAACCTTTTTGTTTTTAAATGCTTAAGCCTACAAGAAAGTTGAAAGAATTCTATAATGAAGACTTCACATATATTGCTAATTATCATTTTGTAATAATTGTAATCTCTCTTTCTCTCTTCCTACACACAAACACACACACACACACACACACAGAGAGAGAGAGAGAGAGAGAGAGAGAGAGAGAGAGAGAGAGAGAGACAGAGAGAGACAGAGAGACAGAGATAAGTGCTTTATATATGGTTTACTTTTGCTATTGCTAAGTCAATTGAAATAAGTAACTTTTAGACAGCATGACAATTTATCATTGGGTAATTCAGCATTCATGTTCTAAAAATAAATTCTCCTGTACAACCCTAGTAACATAATCCATAAGGAAACTGATTTAATATTTCTTACAATTTAGAGCACACATTAAATATTCTGACTTATCTCTAAAATGCCCTTTAAAACTGTGTTTTGTTTGTTTATTTGTTTTCTTTGTTATATTTTACAGTTAGGATATAATTGGGGTAAGCTCTATGAATAGGAGGGAATCCACTTTTATATTGCATATAATCTCCTTTTGTACCTTTGATTGCCCAGATCTTCGGAATACTGCATTTCTGTCTATCACAAACAGCTACTTAAAGAGGAACACAAATAATTCATCCATTAGACAAATCTTCATTGAGAATTTTTTATGTGGTATGCAGTGATCTAGACTTGAAAGCATAATGGTGAGTGAGCCAGACAGAGAAGTTTTTGTCCTCATGAAACTTGGGCTTAGAAGAAATGAAGAGGCAGCAGGAGGGAGGAAAGGCACAGCAAGAAAAGGAAAGGAAAAGAAGGAAAGAAATGTAAAGAAAGAAAGAAGGAAGAGAGAAGAAATAGATAGGGAAGAGGAGTAGGAGGGGAATGGAGGGGGCAGGGGATTAACAAGGATGGTGGAATGTGATAGACATCAATACATGTATGAAGACATGAATTGGTGTGAACATATTTTATATAAAAACAGAGGTATAAAAAATTGTTCTATATGTGTAATAAGAATTGTGATGCATTCGGCTGTCAAGTATTTAAAAAATAAAACCAATAAAAGAAAAAAAGGAAAGAAAGAGATGGATATAGAAATAGACATATAAAAACATATAAAATCTATTCCAACAATAAGTATTGTGAATGAATGGAGTAGGATAAAATGACACAATACATTTTTGCATTCTGCTCTTAGTTAGCAGGTTGAGAAAGAATCTCTTTGAAAAAGTGCTATTGATGGAAAAAGTGTCATTTGAAGTAGGAGAGTCCTCCTGGTAGAGGGAACAGCCAGTACAAGGGTGCTGAGGCACACACATACTTGTGCAATGTGCTAAGAAAGGCATTATTTTTAGATGAAGTAATCCCTTGGCAGGTCCTGTAGCAGATATTCATTTCCTGCAGTTTATACCTTGATGTAGCTTTCTCCAGAGATCAGAGAAGTCTTCCAGTAGGACCCTTGTATTCTAGAGCAATGGCCACTAAGAATGAAGCTGGCAGTATTCTACAGCATTACTGTCAACTTCAGGTGTTGTATAGCTCCCCACAAGACAGACAGAAAGAAAAAGTTGCAACATGGTAACATAAGAAATAAGCAAATATCACTCACTACACAGAAGAGTTACTTCCTCAAAAATTTTGTTTCCCAATCATTTATTTTTCCTTCTCTTATTCAGCAATGAGGCAGATAATCTTCCAAGGGATGAATATTAGAATCAGAGAATGGAAATTTACTAGGAAGAAAGATCAAATTCATGGGAGATAAATTTCACCAGGATGAAAGGAAATGGAGAAGACAGAGCATGATCCCAGAAAGTCCAGAGAAGCCTGTGTGTTTGCTGGGTAGTATGGTCAAGAGAATGGTAAATACATAGAACTCAGTTTAAAGATGGAATTCTAGCCTTAAAAGCACAGACCAGAAGAAAACAAATTATTTTAGAGGCATCCAAATCCAAAAATGGGAGCTAGACTAAGAATCATGGATTTCAGCAAGGAGACAGGAACATGTAGCACTATATCACAGTTCTGCCCTGTTCTCTTCCTCTGTATTCAAGGTGAAGCCCATCTCTAGCTTCAGTTACCTTACCCAATTACAATTTCAGGGCTTAATGACAAATAGATTTCACTTACTTTTGGCTACACTGCTTACTAACTGTGGAATATGTGTCTGATCACATGAGTCCATAGACTTAGTTCCCTGCGCCTACCTCCACATGTCACTTATGAGTGTACAACACCTTAGAGACAGTACTTCTAAGGTATTAATGTGCTTGCCCAAGGTTGCCATGTGAGCCTCACACTTATTTCTACATTATATTTTCTCTTTAACCCTGTAAATTTCAACACATTCAATCCAATTTAAATATCATTATACTATGTGAGTATTATAGCCTACACTTCCCACTTTTCTTAAAAACATTTTGAATAGGAAAAAAGGAATAATTTGTATTTTATAAATATGAAATTTTCTGAATTCAGAAAGAATCATGTCAAAATTGAATGACATACTTTTGTTACAGGTTATAGGGAAGAGCATTTTGAAGTTATTTCTAGAATAATACTTCTAGTTATTTCAGATTCCACTACTAGAAAAAAAATTATTTAAAGATCTTCCTGCCTGATCTGGGGAGGAATTGCATAAGAAAAAATGTTCAAAACAAAAAGAATGATAGCAGTCGATGTGGTGGTAGAAAGAGCCCTCGCTGCTAGTCCTGATCAGCCTCACTGTGAACTTGGCATGATGAGTCATGCCCAGTGTGAATTTGGCAAACCACCTAGTCCTCTTAATTTGTTTTCTCATTAGTAAAATATCAGTTTAAGTCTAGAAAACATCACAGGCTGATGACCAAGCACCAAAATCTAGTTGGAAGATGTATTTGGTATATCCTTACTATTTTTCTCCACAATTTTTATTGGTGCATTATAGTTGTAAGTTGTACATAATGATGGGATTTGTGGCTACATGTTCGTACATACACAAAATATAGGGATATGATTTGGCCAATATCACTCCCAAGCAAGTCCTTTCTATTTTAGAAATTTTGAGAGCCAACATCTATCTTTCTTTTATCTGTTTACATGTATGTGTTTATATATATATATATATATATATATATATATATATATATATATATATATTCTGGCAATATATATTGGTAATAAGTAGCTACTATTAAACATAGTATCTGGGCTCATACACACACACACACACACACACACACACACACACACACATATATATATATGTGTGTGTGTGTATATATATATATGTTTTGGAGCATTATAGTTAAATATAGTATCTGGGCTCATCCTGACAAAAACCAAACATGCATGGAATCTAACCCATTCCACTTCATTCTTTGTTTCTCCCCATCTCTACTCCACTGATCTCTCTCTTGCTCATTCATTTATCCATCCTTGACTGTTGCAGTCCACATACACATAAAGGTGAAATTCCCTATAGTATATTTATATATGTACAAGAAGTAATTTTATTAAATATATTCCATATTTCCTCCTCTTTCCCATCCTTCCTTCTTCTCTCCTCTCCATCTCCTTATTCTACTCCACTGACCTTTCCTTATCCTGATGATATTTGATCCCTCCTTTCTTTCCTTTGTTTTGCCCTAGATTCCACATAAGACACAAAGCATTCATCCCTTGATTTTCTGAGTCTGGTTTATTTCACTTAGCATGAGGCTCTTCATTTCCTCACAGTTGCCAGAAAATGGCATAATTGTGTTTTTCTGAATGGCTGGGTAAAACTCCATTGTGTATATAAGCACGTTTTCTTAATCCATTTATCTATTGATGGGTATATAGACTGATTCCATAATTTGGCTATTGTGAATTGTGCTGATATAAACCTTCAAGTAGCCATATTTCTAGGCTGTCATTATTTTAGGATTTTTTTTTTCGATAAATACTGAGGAGGGAGATAGCTGAGTCACATGGAGTTTCCATTCCTAGTTTTCTGAGGGACCTTCATATGGCTTCGCAGAGTGGCTGTATTAATTTGCAGTCCCATGAATGATGTAGGAGTGTACCTTTCTCCCACATTCTCACCAGCATTTATTATTGTTTGTATTTTTGATGATTGCCATTCTGACTACAGTGAGATGAAATCTTAGTGTAGTTTCTGCATTTCCCTGATTGTTCCACATGCTGAACGTTTTCTTACATGCTTTTTGGTCATTTGTGTTTCTTCTTTTGAGAAATGGCTGTTTTGTTCTTTTGTTCATTTATGAATTAGGTTATTTGTTTTTGAGGTGTTAATTTTTTCAAGTTCTTTATATGTTCTGGATATTAATCCCCCATCAGAGGAGCAGCTGGCAAAGATTTCTCCCATTCTCTAGACTCTCTCTTCATGGAGACCCAGTGTCTTAAAAATTGAATATTTTAACATTAAAAAAATCTGCATTTCTGCCTGATCTTGAAAAAAGTAAGTGATATAACAAGTTCAGGCTTGTATTTGTATTTGCCAACAATTTTTTTGACAATAAGTAGCTACTCCCTTCTTTTATATAGAAAACACACACTTCTCTGCTTACCAATCACAAAACACATGCTCTAAATATTCCCAACCCATTTTAGCCAATTATTAATTGCATTTTTATTAGACCCTGAGTTGAAGGTTGAGCGTTCAGTTTCAATTATCCTTTGCAAATTGTTCAACTGTGAGTGGAAACAAGAGAATCACCTTAAAGGAATAATAAGCTTTGTGTGACTGAAAGATCAAGGATATAAGTCACAAGGAAATAAATTGCACATTGGATCTATCACTTTAGTAATAGCCATTAAAATATATTGAGTTTATTGGCTCAAGCTAAAATCCCTCTCAAGCATTTTACATATAACATCATCTGTTTATATATAACATCAACATCAACATCAGTAAACTTCTCACCTGGAAAAAGGGGTCTTTAGAGCTAAATAACTTGGCAAGGTTACATGAATTAATAAGACTGCCATTATCACTGAAATTCTGGAGTCTCTCTAGTGCAAAAATTCTGTTCATCATTACCGTGCTTCAGTGTTGCCCATTTGCTTAAACATGAAACCCGGCGAAGCTTCATTATATTCTGTAACTCTGCTCTCTCCCCTTTAGTTGGGATTAACATTATCTGTCTACAGGTTGTTTATTCTGGTTAAGTAAAACACAGTACATGAAAAAAATCTAAATATAGAAATTGATATAGAAGCTCAATAAATACCTGTACCTGTTTCTAGATGATGCACTGCCATATATCCAGAGCTAACAAAATCATGGAGCTGCTCTGGATTGCAAAGCACCTAATGGTTACATGAAAAACGCCTTGGGCTTCTGTTGCTGTTAGACCAAAGAATATTTATGGACATTAGAAAGAGATCATCAGGGTTTCTATCTAGAACAGAATGAATAAACACATCCGCTCTCAAGTGTCCACTTTGAGAGAAGCAGTTGTTTTTAAAATAAGCACCAGGTGGACAAACAGCATGTGTAAATCTGCCATTGATCCACAGGCTTTATCAACTCAAAACTAGAATCTGGAAAAAAGGGGAAACACAGTCTGATTCAGCCAGCATATAATAAGACATAAATGCCATGGCATGAGCCAAAGAAAGCCAACCGGCCTGTGAATATTGCAAATGAAATGGTTGTCATATTGTACTGCTGTCCATCCTGTATTCTGCTCATGCAAATGGTTAAAGTCACAGTTTATTCCAAACCCTTCTGCAAAGAAACATGTACAGGAATGTCTCCTGCTTTAAGCAAGTTCTGTGAACCAGGTATGAGATACTTAAAGAGATATTCCCTCATGTAGTACAAAACATAGATAGAAAGATGGTGCGTAATTTTTAAGGACTTCTGTCCCATCATAGTTAGTCTATTCTTTTAACTTAATTTGCTATGTTTTTCTTAAGACAAAGAATGCCATATTTTTAATTGAAAAATTAATAACAAATCATTCAATAGACATAACTAATATAGCATATACTTTAGTTCAGTGGTTGACAAATTATGGTCTATGAGTCAAATCCTGCCTGTTGTCAAATTTTGGAAATATATTAGAACACAGATATGTTCATTTATTTACATCATCTGTAGTTGCTTTCACAATGTATGTATGTGTGTGTGTGTGGGGGGGAATTTTCAAGGACAAAGAGAAAAAGAAGGAAATAAATGACATAGTGGTTACCTTATTGTTTAGAATCATAAGGGCTTTAAAATAATTTTCAAGAAACCTATTTCTTACCATCTATCTTGAAAATCTAGTTCTTTGAACAGGATTTCAAGTCTGTTGAACTTTCATATATAAGCAGAATTCAATTGGTTTAATTGACCCAAGAAGCAGAAATAGGTTCTGACAGATAACATAGTGTTTAATGCTTACATAGCTTATTCAAAATTAAGTCAAAGGCCAATTCAGGCCCAACTCTAGTATTATGTATGACTCTAACAAAGATAACTTCTTCTTTAGTGTGTGTGTAAGCAATATAAATATTTCAAACCTAATTAAAAAATCCTACAATTTTATTAAATCTGATTACTGCCTTTCTAATAAAATGCCAATGAAATTATTCTAAGCTGAAGATTGAAAATCTAGATAGTACGCCAACACAGGCCTCTGACTTCAGCCAAGATGAGTTGGCATGCCCTTGTGATGTGCTGTGACATTTTGTTTTATCAAAGGTATGTGACATTGCCACCCCTCTTCCTTCTTTTGAATATTAAAACTCTAAACTAGATCTAAGCTGCTTTCATTTGCAAACACTCCAGGAGTTCTATATCAAAAAACCCAAATTTATTCTCTATAAAAACATAGACCACGGTCAGTGCACCAGGACTCAGTGGCCAAGTCTACTAGCACCGGATTCTGCAATATAAGCCCTGTAAGCCTTGAGTGTCTTAGGCAATCATCTGTGGCTGACTTTGTGCTACATCAGAGCTGAGTAGTTGTGATAGAGACTGTATGGGCCACAAATCACAATACATTTGTTACCATCCTCTTTACAGAAAAAGTTTGCTGGTCCCTGTTTTAGAGAGTTCTCTTGTTTAGGATAAATAAAATTCCCATAATTAGCCTTTAAAACAACTTCCACACTTACCCTAATCGTTAAAAGTTTTGCTCAATTTGTGGCATTTATTTCCTAGGTGACATGCATGAGAGCACAGCATTCTGTTAGGAAGCAAACTTTCAAATCTGTAGTCAGTTATTCAGCCAATTGAATTCATTTACTCAACAAAATTTTGTGAAATATTATAACCAGACTACTTTTACTAGTGATAAAATCCAGTGATGCTGACCTGCAAAAGCCCTCACACTGTGTGTGTGTGTGTGTGTGTATTTACCATTTGTCAAACATGGTGTCTGACATGTGGTATGTATTTAATAACCATCTGTGTAACTGAATAACCATGTGGTTTCTGTCCCAGAACTACACACAGTCCAGTACAAGAGACAAACACAAAAAACAGTTTCCTTGAGGACCACGAGTGAAATAAAAATAACTTCCCTGTGATAACAGGTGAGTGAGTTTCACAAAGGTGTCAACGGAGAGGGAACTTGAGAAGCAAGTTGTACAGAGCAGCCCATGTTGGTGAAGATATCTTGATAAGCAAAGAATTGTCAGGGACTGAGTGGGCTTAGGGTGTCCCAAGTCCCAAGAAGTCAGGAAATCTGGCAGCAGCAGCAAAGCCAGTGAAGGGGCTCAGCAAGGGAGTTGGAATGTCTAGACAGATGTCCCTTTTCTAGCCAGTGAACCAGATCCCAGTGTCTGGAGGTTATGATGATAAGTGAGAGATGCCAGTCTGAGTAGGCAGAAATCTCTGGAAGTTCAGCAAGGTTAATAAACAAGTCAGAGAACATAATAATAAGGGATCCCGGGATTCAGAAGAAGCAGAGAATCAGTAAGACAGGCCTGATAGAAGACAAAAAGGTCAGAAAAGTCCAACAGGAAATGGGGTTCGTGCCACAGATTATAAATCAGGCTACATTCCAGTCCCAAAAGACTCATGAGATAAAGATGTCAAACTCCATTTAGAGACACTGGCCACTTATGTAGGTTACCAAGGCAATGTAAGGAATTATGTTGCCTCTCTCTGCCTCCTTCCCTTCATCCCTTCCTCTCTCCCTCCCCCTCGCTCTTCTTCCTCCCCCTGGCTCCATATGTCTTTTTCTTTCTCTCCCTCTCACATACATACCTGCCACAGTCTGGCTGGGCACAATTCACGAGCCACTTGTCAAGCAGAAATGAACTTTATTTTTAGAACACACAGGCCACACCACAAGAGCTCTTCAGGACGTCCCTCAGAGCCCAACTGCCACCACCGACTTCCCAGGAGCCTCTCAACCCCCCACTCCTCCTGCTCTTGAGGCTGATTGGCTGGGTCACATGGGTGGAGCCAAAAGAGTCCCCCAATGAGCAGCTCCGTGGTCTGAAAGGGTGGGGAAACAGCCCAATGAGCATCACCGCAGAGAAGCCAATCAGCTGGCAGCTGGAAGTTTTCTGGGGCCACAGTGAGCCAATCAGCTGGAAGTTTGCTGGGGCCCCTTTGGCTGTGGCTCTTAACACATACCCCGTAAATATGAAGACAAAAGCATGATTAGAGGCTTATGATTATTGTTGTTATTTTGGTAGAGGGCACTTTGTCTCTGAGCTACCTCCCTAGACTTTTTTTGTTTGTTTTAAGACAGAGTCATTGTAAGCTGCTTAGGACCTAACTAATTTGCTAAGTTGGCCTTGAACAGCCTTCTGTCTCAGCCTCCTGCATTTCTAGGATTACCATGGGTCACCAAGCCCAGCTAGAAGTATATTTTAAGTCATCACATCAGATCTGTGAGGACACAGTGCAGTACTGAGCAAATATGGCTGGCCACCAACTGCTTGGGTTGCTACTTCATGAAGATTCTTTAAATGTGCTTTAACCATGAACAGTGCTGCTTCCAGAACCCATCATTAGTCCTAGTCTACACTTCAAATGCAAGAGCTTTGACGAAGAAGTTTGGCAGAAAATTGAGAACAAAGCCCAGGGAGATTTCATAATTAAAAAACCAAGAAAAATATCAACTGTAGATTCTCAGTTACCTTAATAAAAATTGAAGCACAGCCAAATCCTGTATCAGATTTCAAAGCAGAACATCTTGAATGCAAGGACCACCAAATACCACTTAATGCTGCGTGATCCTATGAAAGTTCTGATATCATTCCACTTCTCCTCCAAAACTATTTAGTAAACTGATAAATGCTAGTGAAAGATGAAAGACAGCTTTAAATTTTCAAAAATAATGTAATATTGTCATAAAATTCTGAGACTAAGAGTACCATTCAGTGACTGATGGAAAATAATTTACTCAAAAGTTAAAGTAAATCAACCATATTATCGAAGGTGTGTTTCAGAATTCGGTCCTTGGCTTTCTCTTATTCACACATACTTACCAAGGACCTGGGTAAAGAACCAGAATATATATATGTCAAGGTAGTTTAAAATTTATTTATGGTATAATAGCATTAAAACAAATTAAGAAATTAATATATATAAATTAATTTCATATATATACATATATATAAATGTTTGGTCTAAACATGGAAGAAAAAGCTGATGTATTGAAAAAGCATTAAATTAAAAAAATACAAAATATAATGTTTGATCAATGGCCTATAATCAAGTTTCAAAGAAAATGAGATTTGGCAGTCGATTCTGTGAAAAATACTTTGTTCGTTTAGGTAATTGTAAGTTTAATACAAGTTGATGCAGTAGCTCAAAAAAATGCAGTTATAGCCTGCAGTAATAAGAATGTAGGATGTTATTATTTTGAATGATCTCACTGTACCACTGGGTCTTCCATTCTGAGCAGACAAGAGTCCAACTAGAGTCCTGTATGCCAGAGTAATGAGATAGATGTTTAGTTTGAAAATATACACATGGGATAGAAGTTGCTTATAAACCTCATGTTCCATGTATAAATATCCAGGAATGAGTAGTATAGAAAGAATTTAGTACAAGTCTGACAGAGTAAAAATAACGAAGATAGTTGCAGTCTCTGAGAAAGTAAAACTGGAGTGTGCATGTGACATGTGGAGTATAGCAACACTATTCATAAAAGCTAAGACACTGAATCAAATTAGGTGTCCATCAAAAGATGAATGGACAAATCAAATGCAGTACTTAACACAATGGAATACTATACAAGCATAAAAGGAAGGCTATTGTGTCATTTAAGCCAACACTAAATAATTGGAAGGCATTATGTTCATTTAAACAAGCCAGACACAAAAAAGCAAATATTGCATTATCTTTTTTATATCTGAAATCTAAAATAGTTGGTCTCATTGAATTAGAGAGTACAACAGTAGCTATCAGAGTTTGGGAAGGGGCTATTTAAGGTAGATAGTTTCAGAGATTTTTGTCAACGGATACATAATTAGAATTAGATTAGAGAAATAAATCCAAGAGATCTGTTATACTGTATGTAGTCAAAGATACATTCTTGAATAATGCCAAGAGAGTAGGTATTAAATATTCTCACCCTAAAAATGATAATTGGGAGTTAGTGCATTTGTTACCTTTGACAACCTTTTACATTGTATATGTACTTTAAAATATTGTGATATAACAATAAATATTTACAATTTCACTTGTAATTTTTAAAAATAAATAAACATTCAAAATAATTGAAAATTGAATTGTGGGCTTGAAAAAGTGCAAGTATATCTGCTGAATTCTGAATTCCTGAAATCAACTTTCCCCTAAATAAAGAAGCAAAATATATATATATATAAAATAACATTAAAGCTTGAAGAAACCAATACATCATAAGAAACTCTAAATTTTAAAGGGAAAGCAAATTATAATTCTTGTGAGAATAGTAAAATTTCAGAGGCAGAACGGGACAAGGGTCCCTTTCTTTGAAAGGTTAAAGAAAAATTGAGTATGAGTATTTCTTTTACTTTGGGATTTAAGAAAATGACTCCACAGCTGCTAAAATGTCTAAGCATTGCTTATTAAATGCATCAAATGCATAGCACTGGTGCTGGATTAAACTGAGAACGTCCTCTCAGATACAAAGATTTCCCCCTCATTCAACATGTAAAACTCAACTTGGTGTCTGCCTGAATCCCATTCACAAGACCACTGTCAAATTTACTTGGACTAGCAATGTATAAAACAGAAGAGAGACAGATGAAAATTTCATTTGAGTAGCCCAGGTAGTGTTTATAAAAGACACAATAATTATGTTAAAGGTAATAAAAATTAAGTAGCTGCTCACGCTCTGTGTTGTCAAGTCCCATTGAAGATAGAATAACCTAGCTTCTTATGTCAGCATCCCTTCTCACCAAGCAGCATAAGAAAGCAGTCTTTTGGACAATTTTTTAGGAAAAAAAAACAATATTTCTTTAGGAAGTATCACATTAAGTGTATATATATATATATATATATATATATATATATATATACACACACACACACACACACATATATATACACTTAATATTTATATTATTTATATATATGAATATATATTTATTTGAATTACTTAAGTAAGCATTTTTTGTTAAATTTGAGATAATAAAACAAAATAATGCTGAATCAAATCTTAGTAAAATCACAAAGAATACTGGATAAATTTTTAAAATATTGGTGAATTTATGTATTTCTTTGGACCATTCATTTATCCTGTAATTGAAAAAGTCCTATAATCCTTTATTCTCTAATTATAAAATTCTTTAATTCTCATATAATTATTAAGATTTTGTAATTCTTCAACCCATTGGTTATTAAATGTTCATTGTAGTGATGTGCTGGTTCTAGCATGGAAGGGTTCATGAGAAAACCTGATTTTTAAATTTTCAAAAAATGAAACTGACTTTTAAATTTTCAAAAAGTTTTCAAAAAAAGTAATTGGCACTTGCTATTGTACTATTAAAATCAAGCTGGAATTAGAACTGAAGCTAAAGTTGGGTTCATTTCAATGAATTAAGTATTTACAAAATATTTTATCACTAGATTGCATATGGGATTCAAAGACAGAATAGCTACTGGGAAAGAAATGAATTAGGATGCAAGTCCATTAGCCATCGCTGAACTGCATCCAGAGGTTGACTGCTGAAGACACAGATTTTATTTATAGAAAGTACGAGTGGTTTCCCCTCAGAATTTATGGATCATAAAGTTAATCAGGAAAGAATAATAATGTGGGTAATAAAAATATAAATGACAAGATAGAATTCTTTACTACGATATATTGAAATTTAATTATAAACTTTGCTTTATAAAATCCCACCAAAGCATGTATGAGTAACAAAGTGTAAGGTTTCAACTACTGGGTATAAAATTGAAGCAAAATCTAAATTTTTTTAAAAAAATTAATCCATTCAGAACTTGTGAAATGAGTACCTAGTGTGTACAAAAAAAAAACCTATCAATCACAAAAGATGCAAAGATGAGAAAGACTTTTAACTAATCCCTTAGGGGGCTTTCAAAACAAATAGAAAAATGTGATGAATTCTATACTACAGAAAGGAACATGTTCAGGCTGGGTGCAGTTGGGCATGGCAGTAGTCCCAGTTACTTGAGAGGCTGAGGTAGGAGGATTGCAAGTTCAAGACAAATCTGAACAACTTATTACTTAGTGAGACCCTGTCAAAACCAAACCAAACCAAAAAAGGTTTCGAAGAATGTAGCTCAGTATAATGTTTGACTAGCATGTGAAAAGCCCTGGGTTTAATCCCTAGTGTCCCCCTCCGCCCCCCCCCCCCCAAAAAAAACAGAGAAACTTGTCTTCGTGTTCCTATCAAAAATAACAATCTTATTTTTATTTTTACAGAATTCTAAAAAGTATGGTTACTTCAAAATTCTGTATCTTCCTGTATTCAGGATAGAAAGAACAATCCCTATGCCCTCAATTGCCAGGGAGCTACAATGCTACCTTATTGCATGGAAACTCTGACATTGAAGAATTTCTTCTCGACATGCAGGCAAATTCTATAAAATCACACGTCTTTGATGATTACTATTTTTTTTAAATTTGTTGTGATTTTAGAAAGTCAGCAATGACAACTTCTAAAATTTAGACGGCCCAGTTCTAGCTGGCAATTATTTAGAGCACAGTGACAAAGTGGTGAATCCAAAGGGGAAAACATTGTGGTTATTCTGGTTTTTTTTAAGGTGAAAAATTGCTAGAATGTATAAAAAAAAATCCCCTGTGTGCTCCAAGTGTTTTAGACTTATAGATAAATTTCCTAATGGAGAGCAGATGCTTATCCCAGGGGTGAAATATAAGTAATGATTTGGTGGAAACCAACAGGAGGGGCAATATAAATCCATGATTGGAAATAAGTAGTGCTTCTACATTAGAGAGAGTAATTCCATGAGTGGTGGTTATTCTATATTTTAAAGTCTTATTTTGAGCAGTGTTGACTTAAATATGCTTTTAAAACCCTAAGTCCAAAGTGGCTCCTCACAGTTTGGATGGAAATTAGTCATATTATAGTAGTATATAAGATGCATGTAACCAGAAATTCCTATTTTATTTATTACATCTACTCATGGTAAATACTGCTTTACTAATATATTTTTATTTTTTTTTAGTTTATGTTCCTTATATTTTGAATAGTGCCAGCATACAATAGAGAATTAAATATTTAATAAATGTATGAATGATAGAAAGAAGTTAAAAAATTCTATGGTAGCCACAACTAGCCTGAAATCTGGGGATATCATGTATAACCTTGGCTAATTAATTGGGTAGTTAACATCACATAAAAAATTTTCTTGGGGCTGGGGATGTGGCTCAAGCAGTAGAGCACTTGCCTGGCATGCGTGGGATACTGGGTTCGATCCTCAGCACCACATACAAATAAAATAAAGATGTTGTATCTACTGAAAACTAAAAATAAATATTAAAAAATTCTCTCTCTCTCTCTCTCTCTCTCTCTCTCTCTCTCTCTCTCTCTCTCTTTCTCTCTCTCCCTCCCTCCCTCCCTCCCTAAAAATATTTCTGATTACTAGTTGCATATTTTATTAAAATAATTAAAATATGGCATCAACAGGGTCTGTATGTTTACTCTGTAGGATTAGCTGAGTACTTTATGAAATTCACCAAAATAAGAAAACTTTGGGAAAAAAAATAATTCTCACTTTGTTTATTGTCATACTGTTATGAAACTTGGAGACCTTATAGCAATCCTGTTTGTTAATTTAACTAGGAAACAAAATTAAACCCATACACAAGTACATTGTTAGTTGTCAAATAGATAGTTTTATAACTTGGGATAGGGATATAGTCAGTGGTAGAGTGCTTGCCTAATACGCATGAGGCCCTGGGGTTCATTAGCTCTGTGACTAGATCTGTGCCCTTTCTTTCTCTCACTTTCCACCATCTGTAATGTCTTCTATACCTTTTCTTTTTCTATGTTCTCTGGAGTGTTTCCCTTTCTTCTTTTTCTCTTTGTTCCTTGTATAAAATTCTCAAATAGATTGTCTTTGTACCCCCAGTTTTTCTTTTCTGCAGTATAGTTGCTGGGTAGGGTTATAAATTCCTATTCTGATTTTTGGCATCAGCTTCTGAAAAGAAAAATATATTCTGTATGATTGTGATGGTCAGCAGCAAAATGACTCCTTCAAGTATTCTTCCAAAAAAAAAAAAAAAAACCCCGATATTCCCATCTCATGAACATGCCAAAAATAAATGAATGAATGAATGAATGAATGAATGAATGAATGATTAAATAAATGTATGTATGTTATCTGGTCTTCCTAAAAAAAAAAAAAAAAAAAAGTCTTCTAACTGACTCAGTGGTGCACACCTGTAATTCCAGTGGGTCCTGAGGCTGATACAGGAGGATTGCAAGTTCAAATCCAGATTCAGCAACATAGGGACATCCTAAGCAACTTATCGAGAACTTGTCTCAAAATAAAATGGGTGTGGGGATGTGGGTCAGTGGTGAAGCCTTACTGGGTTCAATATCTGGTACCAAAAAAAAAAAAAGCCATCTAGAAGAATCAATTTATCCATACAGTCTCCACAGAATCAAGATTAGATTCATCATCTGTGAATTAATCCTATTAAAGCCTTGTTGAATCTCAGCTGTGAATAATTCTGCTATTTGTCATTTAACAGCTTCCCTTTCCAGCTCATTCTGCTGCCTAAATTTGGCACAGTTATAACTTTTTCCCCAGATTGATCTTCCAGCTTTGTTCCACTCAGAACCAAGAATAGCGTGTTCTGCCGAGAGAGAAGGCACATGTACCCATGTTCAGAAACTATTCTTTCTTTTTCAGACCTGACTTTATGAATTTGGATGCATGAGCTGTTCGGCTTCACACCATGTGGGCCTTCCCTGTGTCAAGCTGTAGACATAGGAGCTCAAGATCTTGCAGATGTTTCTAGCTCAGCTTTTGAGCTGTTTCAGCAAATGCCAATTGGAACAAAAACAATGACTGTCCCTCATCCAAACTCCTGCTCTCAGAATCAGTAGCTTAATAAATGGTCATTTTATCATTCTACATTTTATTACTCTTTTTTATGGAAAACCCTATGGAACTTTTGTAAATCTACTCATCTCGAGGCTGGTTTTATATATTTTAAAATTTCTTCTATTAGTTTCCCTGCCCTTTTCATTACCTTGGGAGATATATATCTATATATATAAATAGATATCATATATATATATAGACACACATATATGTGTGTCTATGTATATATATATATTTATATATATATATATATATATTATATATATTTTAATGTGGTACCATACCTCGTTTTTTCTGTTTTCCCACAGTCCTTTTAAAGTGATGAATTTTCTGTTAAGCACTACTTCAACTGTACTTCAGAGACTACTATATGGTGCTTTGGCACATATTTAGTTTAGAATATTTTATAATTTTCTTTGAGTTTCACTGGCCTCTGGATTATTTACAAGTTTCTCAATTAATCTGTGAGTAACGATTCTGGAGAATTTTTAAAATTATGATTCTTTGGTGATGTCACTGTGGTCTGCGAAAACACTCTGAAGTATGACAAGTTTATTGAGACCCGTGTAGATTCGGTCTTTTGCAACGAATGTTCCACATAGATTAGAAGAAAAATTTCCCCAATTTTGTGTCATGTTTTACAAAAGTGTTTTATGGATTCCTTTGGCTCCTAGAGTTGTTCAGGTGTCATTTTATTTTATGTGTCCCAGCAATGATGAGCACAGGAATTCTGATGCTTGTGCTGGTGTCCTCAGTTCAGGCTTCCTATAGTAACAACTTGTTATTAGTTACCAACACATTTCAGGTTATGGTACCTCATTAATGGGGAAGTTCTTTTATCACTGAGAAAAGTCCTTCTTTATTTCTGGTAGCATGCTTTTTTTGAACTTCTAATATATACTTTTTAGGGAAAAAAAATCCTCTCCTTCATGTTTGTATTAATTCTTTTTAGTGTTTTTGGTATTTAATTTTTCCATACAAACACCTTTTTTTAAAAAAAAATTTAAATTGTCAGTGGACCTTTATTTTATTTATTTATATGTGGTGCTGAGAATGGAACCTCGTGCCTCACACATGCTAGGCAAGGGCTCTTCCACTGAGCCACAACCGCAATCCTCACAAACACCTTTTTGATATGAAAACAGTTCCTGAATTTCTAGTGACTATTCATTCTTCAATTACAGAATGCAATTCGGTAAATATCTTCTTTATTACCTCTTCTTCCCCCAGCTCTCCTGCTATTTTTGGAATTTCTAATATATACATTTTTTTGGGGGGGGAACTTATCCTTTCCTTCATGTTTGTATTAATTCTTTTTAGTGTTTTTAGTATTTAATTTTTCCATACTGAATATTGGGAAATATTCCTGTTATATCTTACAGACCACTTATTCTTGAGTTATACCTAAATTCTTTAAATTACTCTTTAAATTTACTTAAATGGTACTATATTTACTGGTACTATATTATTATAAGTAAACCTTTTGTTTTCATAATCTTTGGGGCTTTGAAGTTTTGTAGTTCATCTGTTCACTCATTATTGGTTTCTTTCCTGTCTATTATCTCAAGTTCTTGGTAGTGATAATATTACTCACTCTGGCATCATTTGAGTTTATCTCTTGACTCATTACCACAGTGCATTATAATTTTTCCTTGTGGGACATATTTCAGTAGAGTTTTTTTTCCCCACACTATAAGTTCTCAATAGCTAACATTCTAGAAGCACTTGCTTCTAACAAAACCCAGCAGTAACATGAACCAATAAGTAATATTCAAGATACATTATTAAATCCTTACACTGTTTAGGTAAAGTATTTCCTAAATCAATTTTATTGAGGTATAATTCGTATGCAATAAACTAATCCCATTTTAACAGTCTAGTTAAATGAGTTTGGTCCATGTATATAACCATGCCACCAATACCAAAATCAGATTAGAGAATATTCTGTCATGGAAAATGTTATTTTTTTTCTCCTTTTTATTTGATTCCCCAAACCATCTACAACCCAGAAACTACAGAAACTATAATTATAACTGAAATCTGTCTTCCTTAAGTTTCCAAAAAATAGGAGTAGAGTTTCAGATATAGAGACAATGACTCTTTCAATGACTAGTTTCTTTTGTATGGCATGTTTTGTCTTTTATGTGGTGGTAACAATGATTGGTATGTTTATATGGTTGAGTAGTTTTTCATTTATTAAATATGTTACAATTTGATTATCTGCATACCATTGGTAGACATTTGTTTTCAGTTAGAGGTTTAATAAATAAAGCTTCTTTGAAAATTGTTCAAAGCCTTGTCTTCACTATTCTAAATATTTAGGATTGAAAATTCTGGGCTACATGATAACCATAGTTAACTTTATTTTTATTTATTTATTTTTCGGTACCAGGGATCGAACTCAGGGCTACTTGACCACTGAGCCACATCCCCAGCCCTAGTTTGTATTTTATTTAGAGACAGGGTCTCACTGAGTTGCTTAGTGCCTCACTTTTGCTGAGGCTGGCTTTGAACTCAAAATCCTCCTGCCTCAGTCTCCCGAGCTGCTGGGATTACAGGTATACACCACCATGTCCAGCAACCATGGTTAACTTTATAAGAAACCACCACATTGTTTTTCCAATGTGGTTGTATCATTTCACATTAGGAATGGAAATTTCTGAGAGTTCTACTTGTTCTATATCCTTGTAACACTTTATTTTGACTATGGCTTTAATCTTAGCCATTTTAATGGCTGGGTAGCAGTATCTCGTTGTGGAAATGTTTTCATGAAGAAAACCTTTGCATATAGCAGACTCCATCTGTTTGGCATTCAGCCCTGTGATTGCTGATGACAAAGGTAATCCCCCAATTAGTACCACGTTCAAGACCCAGAGCAGTCTGGATGCATCCCTCTCCCAAATTCACCTGTGATCTTTCCGGAGACCATACCTATGCCTCCCTGTTCAACCCTTGGCAACAAATGATCTACGTTCTCTCTCCATAGTTTTGTCTTTTCCAGAATGTCAGATGAGTAGGATTACAGACTTCATAGTCTTTTGTGTTTGGCTGCTTCTGCTTAGCATAATACAACTGTGATGTGTAAATGGTGTTGTGAGGGCTAGAAATTGGTTCCTTAAATACTTAAGTAGTATTTCACTGTGAGAATGAACCACAGACTGATTATGTTTTCTGTAATTATAAATCAGTTGTATGCTTACTTAACAGTCATTGAATGTGTCAGGTTTACCAAGTCACTCCTGTTAAAGTTAGGAGATTGGTTAGGAAAACAGTGAAACGTTGAAACTCGGAATGTCTAGAGATAAACAAAACTGAGAAATTCTTTCCTTGCAATGCAAGGAACTTACTTTCCTGTGCCCAGAGACTTAAATATTCTCCCTAAAATAGGAAACAAACAAAGAAACAAACAAAGTAAATGTCAGAAGTATCTTTAAAACATATTATGAAAGAATTGTTCCTAAAATAATAATTCTAAATAGGATCCCAAATTTCTTGGTGTTTGGACATGGTCTCTTGTTATGATTTAATCCTAAATTGAAAAATTCAAAATAGGAAGGTGTTAAGACCACTGGGTGTTTGAAAATACTCTAAAATGTAATGACAAACTTAAGCTGTATTTTCTTAGTCTTTATAGATTACTGTCATGGCCTTTGGTAAAGTAATCATAGCTTTTAGATAGTAAAAGGGTCATGAAGACAAAATTCCTCTGATTACTGTCTCATCACATGCTCAAACCACATCATTGTCTTGACTAGTTCTTCTGTTTTGTGCTAAATCACTAAATCTAGGGCACTGTTGTCTCAGGTGTGCAAATGCAGATCATTTTTCTGGTCTACTGCAGTTGCATACATAACAACGTCCCTTTCTGTTCTTTTCTTGGCTCTTCTTCAGTAAAGAACCCAAAGAGAATCTCTAAATTTTAGGAACAAAGGTTCTTTTATTTAATATTCCTGAGATAACCAGGGAAACTGCAAAGGAACAAGAATTGGGCTCAAGAGACTGAGATTCAAAGTAGCTTTACCCATACTGTGGGGCAAGGAAATAAGTTTCTCTAAAATGTCGAAATAAATATTTAATATCTATTATACACTGTTATTGTGTAGTAAAAATGAGATTATACATGCATCAATAACTAGCCCAAAGATTGACATATTTTAATCAATTCTGGTAGCTTATTAATTAAAACCACATAGACTAAGAAAAATGGGATAATAATCTGGGTTTTTTCCCTGAATGTATATGAAATATGCATATTTTATTCTTTTCTTCATACAGTTCTCCATGTTTTTATTTAAACTATAATTAATAGCATAACATAATCAATGCAATGTAATTAATAATATAATTAAAATATAAGATATTATGGTTTACTTTTTATGATTAAAATTTTGACATTTTTTTTATTTATCAGTGGGTGGGTTTACCATTTGTGAATAAGATACAGTGACTATCCCTGAGGTGTTGATTTGAAAAAAAATAACTAATAAAAAGAATGTTACAAACAGTATGTTCATAATACTGTAGGGCAGTTTATAATCAATTTGCAATGACTGTTCCGTGCTCCTTCTTACCATAGCCTCTTTGAAGAAAAGTACACAGAAAAGGGTGAAAGTCTACAAGCTGAAAAAACTAGAACCTTTGATTTCAAGGACCTTACAGTCAATCATCTTTTGCGTGGGTGTGCTTTTCCATTATAGATAAAGGCTCTGTCCAATAAGGTACAGCCTCTTAACCATGCCAAACAAATATCTATCAAAGAAAGGATGACTCTAGAAAAATGTAATGTCTTTTATATAATGTAAGTCACACAAAGGGAAACATATTATTTGTTTCAATGCAAGAGAAAGGAAAAGGTAAAGCAATCATTGAAATTATACAGGGGCAAGGTTACTTTGGGTATATAGAGAAAGAAAACTGAGTATTCTTGCATAGGAGAAGGTGAATTCCTAAGAAACTAAATTAAAATGGCCAAAACCTGCTACAGGAGTCTAAAAACAACGTTTTTCTGTTTGGTCATATTTGTGGCAGTTTTTGATCTATCCTCATGTTACCTGATTTCAAAGGTTTCTTTAAAGGTATTTCATAATTGCCACTGTAAATGAATTTGGTTTTGAGGTCTTCGACTTTTGTAATACAACCATGTGTAGTTTGTAGAGTCTCAGCCGAAGAATTTGGTTTTGAGGTTTTCGACATTTGTAATACAACCATGTGTAGATTGTAGAGTCTCAGCCGAAGATCACAGAGCTATGGCAATGTCTAATTCTACCTCCTGATAGAAAGGTTTGTTCTGCCATTGAAGGATGTTATCATTTAAAGAACTAAATGGTTGTATTGGACAAAAAGGGTGAGTGGTCTTTTTCACTGCCTGCCTGATTCTTTACCTGATAGAATCTTTTCTGTTAATAGTGTAATTGTTTTGTTGAACCAAAATAATGGGTTAATTAAGATATTTGCTCTGACACAGGCACAATAATTCTGCAACTCAACAGGAAAAAAACACATTACTCCTAAATGCTTATCTTTTAAGCCGGCTTGTTCTTTTTCCTTCATTTTTGGAAGTCAAAGGCATTAATTAATCCAGATATATTTCAAAGTGATCACTGTAAGTTACTTTGCATGAGCTATAAATCTGAGAATAAAAGAAACACTTTATAAACTTCAATCAAGGAAAGATCAGGAATGAGTGGTGAAAATTTAAAGTTTCTTATCAAAGCTGTTAAAATATTATAGCAGCTGACAGATTCAATAACTTTGAAAACAATGCCTTCAATAGTCTCCCAGTCAAAACACATCTGTCCTTATTCAATGCTGCTAGAGAAATTGGTTAAAGAATAAATTAAAGGTCGGTATATGCAATTCTCCCTTTTAGAAAGACTAAATGGATTTCATGTGTGGAAAAGACTATATAATAATTATAGATAGGAATATCAAATGCATAATTTTAGTGGCATTTTGGCAAACACTGTTAGAAAAGTGGGTCATATTCTAGAAAATAGTTTTGTAAAAGTAACTGAATTTCAATGCCAGTAACCAGGCAGGTGATATAGTTCAGTGGTATGGTTATATTCACAGGCCCTGGATCGAATCCCCAGTACAGTTTATACACACACACACATACAAAAAAAAAATTGAATGGGAAATGGAAGACAGGAATGATGATTATCTATGGTGAATGTTGTTAAAAAATTATCTTTCTTGAAACATGCGGAAAATAGTCACAATGAAATATATATAGGTTCCTTGGATAGAGGACTGATTAATGGAATATTAATAAAAATAGAGGCAAAGGACTAAGATTAGAACTAGTCACTCAACTTATATGTTTATTAGTTGTAGGACTTTGGGGAAAGCCGCTTCAGCTCCCTGGTGTGTTTTTTCATGGGTACAATGAGAATAGTAATAGTACTTATAGCAGAGAGTTGTTATTAGAGATAAATGAATCAATAATAATAATGAAACACCTCAAATAGTGCCTTAAATACCATGAACTCCATGCTTACATGTGTTAAGTACAGTGAACTCCATGCTTACATGTGTTAAATAAAAACCTAAAGATCCAGAGATTAAGGATTTGAAAGCAGGATGGAGCCTGTCTCCGCCTGTTTAGTGGCTGGTACCACAGAACACGGGCTCAACAATACACCATTCAAGATGAAACGCAGTTATGGAATTTCTCAATATTAATAGCAAGATAAGCCTCCTAATTACTCCCAGCTAATTAAACTGATGAGAGAAAATAAGAAAGAGAAGTGACTAAATAAAGTGAGATATAAAGATTCAATTGCCCAAGACTGACCCTTTAGCTTGGACTCCCTGGCAACCAGTTGACTTCCTGCAGAGCGGAACGTGGTAGAAAAGGAGAGCTGCTGATGGTAACCAGGCACAGCTAAGTGTCCAAGGCTGTCAATCTTGGTAGAACAATGAGAATGCATCAGGGCTGTCCTCATCTACAGTACACACAACATTTCTGCATCAGATATGATGAGTGCAGGGCTTGTTCCCTAGTCAAGCAGATTACAAAAGCTTCACAGCTCTACAGCCAGTGAGTTTCTCTGTAATTCTGACATCCGTCTCCCTGAGGTTCTGTGTGCTGCCCTAGAAGGAGGAACCAGGCCCAAGTTATAGCTCTTGTGTCTGTATGTTTCCCCCACGGGTGCTGCCCATCTGATGAGTCACCCTTGTTTGCTTGATGGAGGTTTTAAGAAAAATCAGCTTGGCCCTCTGAATTCTTTCACAGTTTTTAAAGTATGAATGAACTATGTAAGCTTCATCATAACGCTAATGTGCTAATGTTCCTGTTTTAGCTACTGGTGAACAAAACCAAAAAGATCCTGCTTTACCTCTATCTATATTTTAATGCAAATAACAGTTTAATGCTTAGGTTCCTATTCATCTATATGTGTACGCATGTCAACTTTGTGATAAATCAAATGACAATAAATGAAGGTAATTAAATGAAAACCAGATAAGGGAGTAGAGAATATCATGAAATTTCAATTTCAGATAGTTACCTGAGCAGTCCCCACTGAAAATATGAATTTTGCACAAATATTTGTAAAAAGAGGAAAAAAAATGCCATAGGTAGTAAAATGGGTACAAAGTCTCTGGGGACAAGAGAGTAAAAGGTACCCTGAAGAGTAAACAAGAAAGTAGAGTTGGAAGCAGAGAGTGGGCCAGAAGGTGGGGAAATGAGTCAGGTAATGTAGGACCCCAGGTGCCAAACTGTAGACTCTGTTTCTTGTTCAGATTGAGAAGGATGGCCGTTCAATGAGCTGAAGAAGATCACCAATGTGACTGTGATTTTACTGAGCTGCCTTTTAAATGGATCATTCAATAGTCCCTGAGGTACCCTACTGATGGTGGCCTTGATCACAAGGGGGAGCACTGAAGATTATGAGTAGCAGGCAGTTGAATCTGATTATGTTTTTAAGGTACATCGATTTCCTGCTAGATTAAGAGGATTAGGCAGTAGTGTTTTCAAACAATGAGAATTTAGGATGCAGTAGGTTTGTGCTTTCATAGAGGTGAATGACATATTTATCTTTCAACAAAAAGATACAAAGTGATACTTACATTTATGTTCAATACCATATTGCATGTCAGATCCGTTATTTAGGATGAATGTTTAGTGCAAGTTTTGGAAATTCCATAGACGTTTAAAACAGTAAAATGTAAAAACGTACATCATTCCGGAGGAGAAAGAAAAAGAAAAGACAATGTGCAATTTCCTCCTTTGCATCCCTCAACATGCTAAAATAACTTTTCTTAAAAGAAAGAAATGTATAAAAAGAAGTACATCTAGAAATAGTAAATATAAAGAAAAATTTGGATTTCTATCAACATTAATATTTGGATGATAAATAAGAAAAACCACTTTGAAGGAAGGATGGGTCCTTATCCTTTCAAATGAACAAACACCTTAGAAAAACTTCTGAAGTATCGATTTTTAGAGTGAATATCTATGTCATCCCTTAGGTCATAGACAAACCACTACCATAGACTGGCCTGATTTATCACCTTCCAGCAAATGTATGGCAGGTGCATAAAAGTGAATAGGGCCTGTGAATCCCCATCCTTTGTGGGAAGACTAAGTTAAATGTGGTCTGCTCTGAAAATTTATAGATTGCTAAGTATACAGCCAAGCAAGCAGGATATGGTTAGAAGAGTGAGCCAATAATGAAACTCTAATATTCACCCACAAATATTACTTTCTGCACTACCTTTCTAGAAATATTGTATTTTGGTAGGGATCTATTCACTTCTCCAGAAAGTACACATTCTTTTTGATGAGTCTAGAGGAGGGGGTAGATATTCAAATATGACTAAGACAAGATTCCTCATGGGAGAAGTAAATAATGCATTACAATATGAGAAACATTACGTACCGGCACACAGCTTAAAAGCTAAATCAAAAAATGCACTTGAAGACTTTGAATTATTCATTCACTCTCACATTACCATAGGTGTTCATTATCTAATTATCATTATATTTGCTGTATAACTATAAAATCCTAAAAATATGTACTATTTTCTCTACTTGTAGATTATAGATAATAATAGCATAATATATGTATATTTCCTTTAAATATTGCTTTATTTTTTTTAAAATATTCTATATTCTTATGCTAAATGCATGTCTAAAATGTAATAGACATACACATATGCATAATATATGCATGTGTATATAATACATATGCACAAAACTATTGAAAGAAAGAAGAAAATCCTATCACATGTAACAATGTGGAGGACTTGGATGACTTTATATTAAGTGAAATAAACCAGACACAGAAATACAAATACTGCAGGATCTCCTATGTGGGGGAAAAATATGCAAATCATAGAAGCAGAAAACAGAGTGATAGTTACCCGGAACTGGGGTGAGAGAAGGTTGAGAATGATGTTGGTCAAAGGATACAAAATCTGTGTTAGACAAAAGGAAGAAGTTCAAGAGATCTACTATACCAAATGGTAACAATAGTTGATAACATCAAATTGTATATTTAAGAATTGGATATTTGAAGATAGATGTGTTCTCACTATAACTAAATGATAAGTTTATGAGAAAATGCTAATATTAGATTGATTTAGTCATTCAGTAGTCTATATGTATTTTTCAAACATCATATTTTACATAATATATACTTTTTATTTTAGATATAAAGATAAAATATTGTGTATTGCTTATTTACTTAAATATATCACAGTTTTTCTACTTATTACCGTGATAAAATGGCATTTAGGGTATTTACCTTTGTTCAGTATTAACAACAATACTACCGTTTTTAAGTGTCTCCTTCCATACGTAATAGCAAGGGATTATGTAGGATAGACAGCTGACTATGAAATTACTGAGTCAAAGGATATTGAATTTTAAAATTAACTAGGTATTGCTAACTGAAAAGGGGTGCTTAGACCTATCTCAGAAGTCAAAGGAGACTCTTGAAGGGCAGCTAAGTGAGCCATCAGCATGATTGGATTTCTGTTTTGAATTCTCTGGCAGCAAACTTAATTAGAATAAGGCAAAAACTTACAAAGACCTGAACAAGTCATGGCTTAAAAGACATGTGGAAAACACAAAAAGAGGGAGACATTAACCAATATTAGGCAGCTCACTGAGAAAGAGAAAGATGGTAAATTTAGGGTCAACCCTTACTAGTGGACTTGGACTCTTTCCTAGTTCCTATCTCTGAGTTATTCATGTACGCAGGTAAGTTGATTATCATTTTCTCTTTCTTCACACACTAAGTTGAAGACAGAAAACAGTTTTGTATTGTAACCAACTGGGTGTAGAACATTTTTTAGATCTTTTGTGAAAGCATATGATAATGTTTACAACTTACCTTTCTGGAGTCCATTCACCCACCGTATTTGAATCTCTTCAGTATGTGTAACTTCTGCTAGCTCCTACACTTTATTTTCGGTAAAACAAAGTTAATATTAAAACCTACCCTATTAGGTTGCCATTAATATTAGTAAAAGTAGTACATATATATTATGGAGCATTTGATAAGAATCAAGTAGACTGAGCACACAGGATTTTTTTTTAATTCAGTAATCATTCCTTCTCTTTACTACTACACTATTACTTTTAATCAGATAAATTATTTTATTCATTATTTTATGCACGTTTGTGTGTGATAATCAAGATTGAACTGGAGGTACTTTACCACTGAGCTACATCCACAGTCCTTTTTATTTTTTATATTAAGACAAGGTCTCACTAAGTTGCTGAGACTGGCTTTGAACTTGTGGTCCTCCTCCTGGCTCAGCTTCCCATGTCATTGGGATTATAGAGGTGTGCCATCATGCGTGGCCCAATTAATTATTCCTTATTCTTCAAGATACAATTTATATTTCTTCAATTTTGAAGAAGGCGATTTATATTTTGTGATGTCTTTTCTGAATAAATGATTATGATGTTCTCAGGAGGAAGTCTAGACCTGCATGAGTCATCAAATGTTACCCCTTATTATGGAAGGAGAGTTAGAAGAGATCAAAACTGCATACAGATAGGACTTTACAGTTTGCAAAATCCATTTTAATGTGGAAATACAGAACATACTTAGATAAGTTAACTGAAGGTTAATGGATAAAGATGTGTGTTTTGGTTACTCTAGAAAAATGATAGAGTTAGTTGTTTTATGCCAGTGATTAAGATAAAGTAGAAATGGATGGGTAGAAATGGATGGGTATTTCAGATGGTGAAAAAGAAGGAATAATTGAATACTTTTACTGGTGGACGGGAAATTCAAAATATATCTCCAAATAATCATATTTTTGTTCCAGGTAATATTATGTTGGCAGATCTCTCATAATTTTGTTTGCAGCTGTTTCCTCTGAAAGGTTCATTAGTGGTAAAGCACAGGGTGGCTTACTTTGTTGGTGCAGGTTTCAAGTGAAGGCATGTCTTACTGTCATCCTATGCAGGTGGCAGTACTAGGGTTATGATAAGGGAGATAGTTTAGGTTGGCCCAGTTATAGTTGACTGCTACTGGCATCTAGTGGGTCATTGCCAAACATTTGGAATGCACAGGACCCTCCTCACAGAGAATCATTATCCATGCTAAAATACTAACAATGCTAAGTTTGAGAAAACCTGTCCTATTCTGACAGCAAAAGAGAGTTCTCTATCGTCCTCACCTGATTGCAAAGCTGTTCCTCACAGAATTTCCTGAAATCTTTAGGTTCTCCGTGCAAAAATTATTGATGGGCAAGTGGTAAAAGGGAAAAAGAAATTGGATGCCAGGTCTTAAAATATTGTTTCAAATAACAATGATGATGATGATGATGATGATGATGATAATTATAATAAACAAGGATAACCTTCTCTGTTACAATTAAAACATTGATAAATACTCATTGCTAATAATGTGCCTTTGGTGTTAAAGAATGATATGATAAATGGCCCCATAGTTAATTATTTCACTACAGCTTCAACATTTAAAATACAGTTGTGAAAGTAATTAATCCAAACTGGATTAGTGTTTTGGCAGAATGGTGATAAATAAAATGTCAACATCTCTGGCATAAAAACCGAACCGCTCCCATCCCAAGTAGGGACTCCCACCACCTGAATATCCTGTGTTCTTTATCTTTCTCATTTCCATCACTGTCACCAACATTATACAGAACAACGAGCTTTCTATAGACAAAAATAAATCTATCTTATTTTTCCTGATCCACCTAAGTGAAATTGATTTCTCTTGTGCTTCTAGAATCTTGTCTTCATGGAGAGAAAGAGAACCTAATACCTTGATTCTAACATGTTGTCCTTATCATGTAAATCTCTGGAATACATCCCATTAATGCTCGACTATTTCTCACTGTTCAATTGCACTTGATCTAAACTCTTTCAAACACATTTTTCTCCATATTGCCATTTACCATAAATACAAATATCGAGCTCTAAACTTGTTAGTTACATATTTTAAAACCACAAATGTCACCCCCTTGCCAGTAGGATAAAATGCTTCGTAGATCACTGTGACTATATTTGGCAAAAGTCTGTCCAGTTTTATCCACAATTAGCTTCCTTCCTTCCCTTTTAGATTTTCACTAGGCACAAGAGTTGTCATTCATAGACAAACCATGAATGTCCTTGGTTCTTATTTTTATATGCTCACGAGTCCTTATTTTTCATATGCTCACGAGTTTTCACTTGAATGTTTTCACGCATGTTCTAATTAATTCTTCAAGGCCTGCTTCCCATACCATATCTGAATCCTGCCACTATTTCCACTTGACAGCCATATGCTATTTTCCTTTGCTTTACAAGTCCTGAGCCATTCTGTTGCTTATAATAAATCCGTCTTTGTTGTTCCATGTTTCTATGTTTCATTATGTTTGGGGATAAAAAATATTTCTAAATGGCTTATTTCATTTGGATCCATTACCAATTTTCATCAAGGCTTCTACCATTTGGCAAAAAAATGTGAATGTCACTCTATTTGCCTTTGTGAGAATGATGTAGTAATCGAAATGTAGGCAGGAAGAAGATGTGAGATTCAGGAAACAAGCCCAGTTACACTCTGGATAACTGGTCCCTAATTCTCCAAATGGGTACTATAGGATAAAAATTATGTCCACCCTAAAAGTCACTCACTCTCTTAGTTCATGAAGCCGACTTTCCTTAAGGTATTCTTACCTTCACTACACAGGTGGGACAATAACATAGATGTATTCACATACCGCTTTTCGTAAATCTAGAGCTAACTACAGAGGGTATTAGAAATCATTTCAAATGCAAGGTGGCTATTATTATTCCGTAAGTCTTTGGGAAAGCATTAACATGAAGTATACGTGGATAGAATGGGCATATACATTTTAGCCACTTAACGTTTCTGTAATACAACTAGAAGTGGCATAAAATAAGCTATGTATATTGAATAAATATTTAGCAGCATACATTATAAATTTTAAGCGACCGAAATAAAATATGCATAAAACATGGAACTTACTAGTATTCTTACACTGTTTCCTTTCTAAGAAGTCATTGACACTAACACTATCTGAGATACAGGATAATAGGCTTGAGAAAGAGAGAAGGAACCATCCAATAAGCCATTCTAAATTTTTATTTTTCAGTGGGAAGTTCAGGGGATGGAACTCAGGGGCATTTGGCCACTGAGACACATCTCCAGCTCTACTTTTTTTTTGTATTTTATCTAGGGACAGGGTCTCACTGAGTTTGCTTAGCCTCTCTCTTTTGCTGAGGCTCGTAGTCCTCCTGCCTCAGCCTCTGGAGCCCCTGGGATTATAGAGGCATGTGCCACTGCACCCAACGAGCCATTCTAAATTTAAGTAAGATAGAGTAAATAGAATAACTTCCATAAGTATAGATGCTCCTACAGACAAATATGGACTGGAAAAAAATTTCAGGCAAAAAACAAACAAACAAACAAACAAAAAAACAAATAGATGAGCTACAGATACAGCTCAGTGGTAGAGATTCTATGAAATAGATGAGCTACAGATACAGCTCAGTGGTAGAGATTCTGTGAAATAGATGAGCTACAGATACAGCTCAGTGGTAGAGCTCTTGCTTAGCAAGTGCCAAGACCTGGTTCAAGTTTAGAGCACTGTGAAGGGAAAAATAAAAGATGGGCATCTTAAAGTGATATATGAAAATCCTTTAGTCCTTTCCTCTATCTCCTGCTTTACCATTCTATAATTTTCTCAATATCTATGGTTAAATTTTCCTATACTTTTGTTCCTTTCCCCGGACCTACTTTAAACAAAATGACGTTTTTCTCTGCTCTTGTCACAGAGGAAGTTCTCTGAGAATTAGAATCAATCAGATATAACTTTAGAATCCTAGTTTGCCCCCAAATTTGGGCAAGCATATGATCACAGTAAATTACAAAACTTTATTAAAATTCAATTCCCTTGGCTAGAACATGAGGCTATAACAAGCACTGCACCCTGGGGTTGCTTCCAACATGAAATGGAATGTGCCAAGAATGCTCTTATTAGGGTCGTTATTAAATAGCTTAAAGATTATCAGGTTTTTTTTTATTTTTATAATCTAAATCAAGTAGTTATAAAAGGAATATTTTCAAACAACGCAATTTTTTGGTTGTTTTTATGACTTAACGAGGTGGGATTAACTTGTAATTGTAGCCCATTTTATTTATATATAATATAGATTGCTTAAGCATGTATGGATTAACCACTACCATCTAGAGCTGCACCTTCCAAAACATTTGCCCCTGAGCATATGTAGCAATTGAGCACAATGGTAAAATATGACTTGTCTAACATTTGTACTCATATTGTGATATGAGTACAAATCATACACCAGATTTTAAAGATTTAATATTAAAAAATGATTTCATTTTTTAATATTGATCTCATGGTGCAATGATAATATTCTGGATCTCTTAAGTTATATAAAATATATTATTGAATTTAATTCATCTATCTTTTTCTTTATTGTTGATTTTTTTAAAAAAATGACAGCAGAATGCATTACAATTTTTATTACACATATTCAGCACAATTTTTCATATCTCTAGTTGTATATAAAGTATGTTGACAACAATTCACGTCTTCATACATGTACTTTGGATAATAATGACCAGCACATTTCACCATCCTTGCTAATCCTCTGCCCCCTCCATTTCCATCCCACTCTTCTGCCTGATCTAGAATTTATCTATTCCTCCCATGCTCTTCCTCTCTACCCCACTATGAGTCAGCCTCCTTATATCAGAGGAAACATTCAGCATTTGTTTTTTTGGGTTTGGCTAACTTCACTTAGCATTATCTTCTCCAACACCATTCATTTACCTGCAAATGCCATGATTTTATTCTCTTCAATTGCTGAGTAAAAATTCCATTGTGTATATATGTCACATTGTTTTTATCCATTCATCCAATGAAGGGCATCTAGGTTGGCTCTACAGTTTAGCTTTTGTGAATTGTGCTGCTATAAACATTGATGTGGCTGTGTCCCTGTAGTATGCTGTTTTTAAGTCCTTTGGTTATAGACTGAGGAAAGAAAATGAAGACAAGAAGCTGGGTCAAATTATGGTTCCATTCCCAGTTTTCCAAGGAATCTCCATATTGCTTTCCATATTAGCTGCACCAATTTGCAGTCCCACCAGCAGTGTATGAGTGTACCTTTTTCCCCACATCCTGGCTAACACTTATTGTTGTTTGTCTTCATAATAGCTGCCATTCTGTCTGGAGTGAGATGATATCTCAGAGTGATTTTGATTTGCATTTCTCTAATTGCTAGAGATGATGAACATTTTTTCAAATATTTGTTAATTGATTGTATATCCTCTTCTGAGAAGTGTCTGTTCAAGTCCTTGGCCCATTGGTTGATTGGGTTATTTGTGTGGGTTTTTTGGTACTTAATTTTTTTGAGTTCTTTATGTACTCTAGAGATTAGTGCTCTATCTGATGTGTGAGGGGTAAAACTTTGCTCTCAGATGTAGGCTCTCTGTTCACCTCATAGATTGTTTCTTTTGCTGAGAAGAAACTTTTTAGTTTTATTCCATCCCATTTATTGATGCTTGGTTTTAATTCTTGAGCTATAGGAGTCTTATTAAAGAAGTTGGGGCGTAATCCCACATTATAAAGATTAGGACTTACTTTTTTTTCCTATTAGATGTGGAGTCTCTGGTTTAATTCCTAGGTCCTTGATCCACTTTGAGGTGAGTTTTGTGCATGGTGAGAGATAGGGTTTTAATTTCATTTCCTTGCATATGGATTTCCAGTTTTCCTAGCACCATTTGTTGAAGAAGGTATCTTTTCTCCAATGCATGTTTTTGGCACCTTTGTCTAATATAAGATAATTCTAATTTTGTGGGTTAGTCTCTGTGTCCTCTATTCTGTACTATTGATCTACCAGTCTGTTTTGGTGCCAATACCATGTTGTTTTTGTTACTGTTGCTCTGTATTATAGCTTACGTTCTCATATAGTGATTTCACCTGCTTCACTTTTCCTGCTAAGAACTGCTTTAGCTATTCTGGGTCTCTTATCCCTCTAAAAACAGGAACAAGACAGGGATTCCCTCTTTCACTACTTCCATTTAACATAGTTCTTGAAACACTGGCCAGAGCAATTAGACAAAAGAAATTAAAGGGATATGTATAGGAAAAGAAGAACTTAAATTATCACTATTTGCTGACAATATGATTCTATACCTAGAAGACCCAAAAAGCTTCACCAGAAAACTTTTAGAACTAGTAAATGAATTCAGCAAAGTAGCAGGATATAAAATCAAACCCATAAATCAGAGGCATTTTTATATATTAGTGACAAATCATCTGAGAAGGAAATGAGGAAAATTACCCCACTTACAAAAACCTCAAAAAAAAAAAAAAAAGATTGTTGGGAATCAACTTAACCAAAGAGGTGAAAGATCTATACAATGAAAACTACAGAACCCTAAAGAAAGAAATCAAAGAAGACGTTAGAAGATGAAAAGTTCCACCTTGCTCTTGGATAGGCAGAATTAATATTATCAAAATGACCATACTACCAAAAGCACTATTGCAATTTTGATCAAAATCCCAATAGTCCTCCTCATAGAAATAGAAGAAGCACAATCATGAAATTCATCTAGAAAAATGAGAGATCTATCTATCTTTGTAAATTTTCTAGAAAGTTAAAAACTACCCATGTGGTGTAGACTGTATTTCTTCTGGAATGCCCTAGTGTTCTCTGACATAATATTCTCTGACAGGAAGACTGAAAGATAAAATGTCATCATACATTTGGTTGTAAGAGATCTAAAAGCTCTCTGCCTCCAATAATCCATTTTTCCCCACATAATTTAATTTCTCAAGATAGCAATCTGCAAGGGGATTATGGTAAGAAATACCATGGGTGTGATCTGTCGTACTGAGAGGCGGAGACTGGCATAGGAAGCCCTGTTGCTAGATATCGGAATGCCAGAAATAGCAAATGACCAAAGAAAAGACTCAGAAAATAAGAAACAGGAATGTTCTAGAAATAACTGGAAAGCCCTTTAACTTCTCAAACACTCTTGCCATCTCATGATTCAGGTCACACCATCTCTTTACCAGAAGTTTTGTCACACCCCAGAGCACATTTTAAAGGTATGTGATTTCAGCTGTCCCTTAAATATACTAATAATTAATACACTAGCCCATTAATAAAAACCAAGTAAACATTAGTGCTAATAAACACTAACACTAATGCAAATAACTAATATTTATGGAGTGCTTACTATGAATCAGGCACTCTGTTTACTCAAAAAAATATGTCATTTGGCCTCCCCCATCTGACATTCCACTGATGTATTACCCAGGATTTTATACTTGAACCATACTAGACTTAGCAAGGTCAAACGATTCATTGAAAATCCTTCAGGTAGTAAAAGATGTTTTGCTATCAAGAAGAAGTTGGAGAGAGAGTTTGTGATTTAAACTCAGAGTCTGATTCCAAAGCCCAAGCTATTTAGCATAGTAAGATACTAAGCTGAAAATATTGAAGCCAGAATATCCTGATAGTGGGATACTGGGAAGCCATCCCCCTCCTCTTCCTTTAAAAACAATTCTAATGATAGGTAACAATACCTATTATGATGCCTCTCCAAAATGTTTTTTTTTTAACTGAAAATAATTACCAACATACAAAATATAAAAGGCAAAATCAATCTCCTCTGTTGTGGTCTGAATGTTTGTCTTCTTCCAAAATTGCTATGTTGAAATGACAAAGACTCACAGTGAGGGTACAAAGAAGTGAGGCCTTTTGGGGTACTTAGCCCATGAAGGCAGAACTCTGGTGAAAATGGGATTAATAGCCTTGTGAAAGAGGCCCCAGGGAGCTTGTTTGCCCTATTACCATGTGAGGACACAGCTAGAGGAAGACCATGACCCAGGGAAAGGGCCCTGAATATACTAAGTTAGCTGGCACCTGGATCATAAATTCCTAGCCCCCCAAATTGTGAAGGAAAAAAAAATCAGTTGTTTGTAAATTACTCAATTGATGACACTTTGTGGCTGAGGGCCATTGCCAAGTAGGAATGACGCATCGAAATTTCCTTGCCAGCATACCCCATGTTGCTTAGAGGAAGGACTCATGGAAATGGACTTGCCTTGGACATTCGCTATGACATTGCATGTATGTTTGTGAAAGGTGACCCTGCTCAAGGACCAGGGTGGATCCAGGTTTAGGGTGTATCCTGCAGGTTTTAGGAAGTATCCCGGTTTAGGATAATTTGGGTTTAGGACAATCTGGGTTTTTTAGGGCGGTTCCAGGTTTAAGATTATTCCTGCTGGGAATAGGGCGTTTCCTATTCAGAAAGTTTTTGGGATACAAAGCCTGGTGGAGTACGTGAATTTTGCAGGCAGAACTTGGATTTCCCCAGAACGTGTTTGTACAGGGCCGATGTGAGTTCGGGAATAAAGAATTGCTGTTTGAATCTACAAGGTGTGAGTGGCTCATGATCTTGTGCCCAGCCAGACTTCGGCACTTTGTGATAACAGCCCAGATGAACAAAAAACATTCCCATAAAGCTTTCCCTCAGTTCAACAACCATCCATTTATCATAGCTGTTTATGCAACCATTCTCCTGTGTTTGCTTATGCATTTTAGAGGGAGTGCTAGATCTCCTATCATTTTATTCCTAAATATTTCATTAAATATCTAAAACCACCATAGAGTTTCCTATCTAATCATAATGGCACTATCATATATAACACAATTAAGCGTAGTCTCTTGAAAACATTTAATACAAGACCTTATTTACATTTCCCTGGATTAAAAATGTGTATTCATAACTCCATTGGTTTATTTGAATCAGAATCCAATGGTCAACATCATTATGCTTGGTTGTTATATGTCTTAAATAACTTTAGGTCCCTTCATCTAGACCATGTGATGAGGTCTAGGTCTAGGTTGGATGAGAAATGTCCTCCAATGGATCATGTGTTCAAAGCCTGGTCCTGAGCTCAACACTATTTAGAGGTGGGAGATACTTTAATTTCCTGTGTTCAGAAATGCCTACTGGGGTGCCTTCAAAGGAGATAGTGTAAAACCACCATTTTATCTTCCTCTTTTTTTGTGCTTCAGCTGAAAAGTGAGTGGCTTTGGTCTGCCGTGTACTCCCCACCATGATGTTCTACCTCACCAAGGGCCCAAAAGCAACAGCCAACTGACCATGGACTAGAACCTCCAAAACTGTGAGCCAAGATAAACCTTTTATCTCTGTAAGTTGATTTTGTTATGGTTATCTGACTAACATATCAGGATTTTTTTTTTCTTTGATGCTGACTTTCTGAAGACAATTCAGCAGTTGTCTGGCAAAAATGTTCTACATTCTGGATTTGGCAGACTGACTTCTTCCTTGTGGTGTTTCACTTGCTCACCTACTTAGAAAACATGGTGCTTAGACTCAGCCATGTTGACATAGCACAACTCAGCGGAACATCTAGCGATGGTATTTAATTAAAGTCTATCTCTCCTGAGCACAGGAAGTTAAATCCAAAAGCATGATTACATTCAGGCTCATTATTTTGGTCTCAGTAGGTTGTCTGTACTTTCATATTGCTCCAAATCAGGTTTATAATGTTTACTCTCTCTCCTTTATTGATGTAAAGAGTGCAAAATATTCAAATTTGGATTTCCTGATCCCATCATGTAAGTTCCCCATCACCTCTATGTTTACTAACTGTGCCACCTGGATCAATCAGACTTCAGTTAAAAAAACAAAACCACTGTGTCTACTGTGGGATGAAGGATTTATTATAGCAATGTGGCCTGAGCAAATGAGAGAGGAGCTGAAAAGGCAAAGGTCTTGATGGGGCAAAGAAACAGCCATTAACCAAAGAGCAGGAATATCTTAGAAGCCAGGCACGGAGCTTCAGTGAAGCTGACTAGGAAGAAGGCTTAGGAAGAGGTGGGTAGAGTCCCTGGGAACCCATATATGGCATTTGCATCTATGAGTCTGTAGCCCAAGTCCTTGTAGTGAGCCTGGTGCCATGTGGACCATCCATCTAGCCATTAGAAAGATCACCTGCAATTAGGAGGTGTGTGACCTTCCAGAAGACTTACATTGATCTGGGTAATCCTGTCTAACCACAAGGGACATCTGAAATTGTGATTATTGATTGATCGATCGGATCGATTGATTGACTGCTTCCCATTGCCTTCTAAATTTTACTTTTATTCAACTCTAATGTCAGCCCATCCAAGAAAGGGAATTTTTGAAAATGTATTGCTTAAACTCAGCCAAGTTGACATAGCACAATCCAGAACATCATCTAGTGATGGTATTTAATTAAGGGCAGTAAAACTATGCTTTTCTAATTCTGTGATTCTACATTCTAGTTTTGTATTCCCTTGTGCACTTATTAATTAAATGAAAATAATTTTTTTTCTCATTCTTTAGACCAAAAACTGAAATATACACACACACACACACACACACAGAGAGAGAGAGAGAGAGAGAGAGAGAGAGAGAGAGAGAGAGAGGTATATCTATATATCAGAGAAGCAGAATGCAGAATAAATGTTAATCTCCACTAATTACATACTTTCAGGATAATGATAGGGAACAGGTAGACAGAATGGTGGAAACATGGAATTTATAGGATTAATTTTAAAGACTGAGCCTACAGCTAATTCTCAGCTTTTCATTCTTTGAAGCAGCTCACAGAGGCCACGCTGACCGACCTCTTGTTTGAAAAGATAATATTTGACAACCCTTGACTAAAGTTGCTGGTTATTTTCAGGGTTGTCTTTCCCTCTCAAGGTTGAGGAATGCATGTCCCCAAACTCTTCCTCAGATCAAAAGAACTCTAGTTACCTAGATCAAGGCTGGGTCCAGATAAAGGGGGCCTGTAGCAATAAAACCTTAGCCTTAGCAATAAAACAAAATGACCCAGAGTTGCCTCTTGGTAATAACATGCCCAGTAAAGTTGAAAATATCCAATATAATCCAAATTTCAATCAATAGCTAATAAGTGGGCTTGGGTGGGATTCTCCAGAAACCTCCTCTCTACCCCAGTAAGAAGGCTTTAAAGAAGAAGTTGAGGTATACACCCACTTCTTTGCTTCTTTCCCTTCTAATAAATTGCACTATATTTTTTACTAAGCCATGCATCTTACTTGAAATCCTCTCATGCAAGAACACAAGAACCAAGATTTCCATCTCCGTAGGATCTTAACTCAAATATTATAAGATCTCTGTTATCAATGAGTGGTTGCCATAGAGATGTTCAACAGACTCTGAGTAGTGAGGCTTTGTTCCCACCATTCTCTCATCATTTTTATCTCTTTTTCAGAGGAGATGGTCTAGAACTTTAAATTCCTAGATTTTTTTCACTCTTCCTTTTCAAATCAATTTTAAACTTTTTTTTTTATGGTGTCAAATCCATCCTTACAGTTGTTCAGATCTTTCCCTATATCATGTGTATTCAATTTTCAACTGTGCTTTCTGCTAGCTCTTCTTAAATTTGTCTTCCATGATTACTACTCTGTATGTGGGTCTCTCCTCTAGGAGTGATAATTTGTGGACTCCCAATACTGTTCCTTTATTATTTCTTTTATCTTTGACACTACTATTACATAGTTGCTGGTATTGTGAAAGTTATGTTGCTGGTGGGTGCTTTGGCCCAAATTACCCATGTCTGAGATTTTTCGAGATAAAATTCCTTTTATCATTTATGACTTAATTTCAATATTTTCAATATTCTACTTGTTCTGTCTGCTTTATGAGAGAATTTTATAAAAAATCTACATTCCCATCCTGTTCCTTCTGTAGAAATTTTTTTCTATATTCTTTGGAGAGATTTAACTCTTCAGTATAATCTTTGACTAGTATAAAATAGAGACTAATACTTGCTGAATGGGACAGTGTGATGTATTTATGGGAATAGGTATAGCATATAGGGGTATCATTTGATCAAAATAACTGCAAAATTTCTACTTTTATCTTTAAGTTTTATAATGCCAAAATATTATTTTATGCCAAGTTATTTTGAAAAGGCCAAAAAGTTTTGTGGGGTGTTGATGTCAATAGAGTTTTTTTCATAATTTCAAAACGGTGTTAAAATAAACATTTAGGTCACCTCACTTGTTTTTATGGACACACTATCTTTATTTCTATTTATGTACTTTTATGTGGTGTTGAGGATCAAACCCAGGGCCTCGAGCATGTGAGGCAAATCCTCTACCACTGAGCTACCAGCCCTAGGTCATCTCATTTTTATATGGATACAGGTCTGTAATCTCTTATCAAAATACCTTGGGGATAAATAGTTTTTAATACTCAGAATGTTGTACATTTTTTTATAAAATAAATAGCAGGACATATATCAAATATTAGGCAATGCCCCTATTGTCTGTTAAATGGCACTCCATTATAACAAATAGCTAGTCTTTCTCCCACAGGAGCATGAATACACTACACTAGGCAAATTAAATAAGAAAAAAAAGTATCATTTTAGTTCAGGTCAAGTTTGTTAAAAAATCAAACTTTGGTTATTTAATTTTTTAAACAGAAATCAGGGAATGCCATTGTTTTGTAATAAACTGCTGCACTAGGTCCCAGCAGACCAGATCAAACTAAAATAGAGTCATACAGGTAAATGCCTATAATCAAACTGAAGGTTGATACGGAAGCAGGTAGATCCCCAAATAGACCAATTTTCCTGAAACCTGGGTATTGCAATTTACCTGAGTCAGCATAATAAGAAGTCCTCTCTGCTCTAATCCTTATGAAAAACAAAAACAAAAATCAATCAGCTTTTCATTCTACAGTTCCACTTCCTTATTTCCACCCTTTAAAACCCAGTGTGCTGCTGTTGCCCTGTGGGAGTTCTCATTCTATTTTGAAGAATGGAGACTTCTTCCATTTGTGAATTGTGAATAAAGGCCATATAGGTCTATCACTAAATTTGTTGTAAATTTGTTTTTTGACTAGTAGTGAGAAAAAAATTATTTGGGGGTATAAAATTATTTTAGATCTTTAAAAAAAGTAATTCAAATCTTTATAACTATTAGTCATATTTTTAAAAAAAAATAGCATGAAAGGAGTGCTTATCTTTCATTCAATGAAATGAATGTCTCTATAGCATTTTAATAAGAAGTTATCTCACCTACCACATTATATCCAGCAATGATTTATTCATCAGGCACCAGTGAACAGACCCCCCAGTCCTGTGGGTAGCAGATAGAGAGGTTTGCCCAAAGACACTGCTGGCTCTCATGTGAGAAACTGATGTGACTCCATTTTTGAAAACAAATAAATAACAGCAGCTTCTACCTCAAGGCCTGTCCTAAGGAAGGGGGCATGACCCTTGTCCTGGGAAAAAACCACAGAGCACTCCTAGGCACATACCCACCCTGCTGAGTTGTTTGTCTGTAAATAACAGGAGAGATCTGTGGCGCCAGGTGTCCCTGACTCAGTAAAGCTAGGTGAGGACCCATAGCAACCTCCAATCAGCATGAAGCAGGGAAAATACCTGGGATGCCAGATGACCCCCCAGTAGTTTACGGTGGTTGATAACATGTTGGGAAACCATGTAGTTTAGCACGTATACCCCTCATGGCCTAAACCAATCAATTCAAAGGAATCCCCCTCTTGTACTAACCAATCACCCCTATCCAACTTGTTCCCGCCAGTGAATGTGCTAATAAATGTTAAGAGCTGTTGTTTGATTTTCCCGCAGTATGGAATGATTTGCTGTGTGATGTTGTAATGCATAGAGTATCCCCCCCGCCCCCAAACCTATAAAATCTCACTGAACAAAGGTCCAGGACTCACTCCCTGGGACTGCTGCTTTGGGAATGGTTGTGAGTCCAGGCTCGAGCTTGCAATAAAGACTCTTGTGTGATTGCATGGGATTTAGCTCCTGGAGGGCTATTGGGTCCCACAAATCTGGCATTACACACGCTCCTCATATTTCCTTGGGCTCATCAGTCTCTTCCCATTCTCTATGACATCTATATCTTTCCTACCCTAAGTGTGGTTCAAGCCGCCAGCATTTTATCACCTTGGGAGTTGGTTAGAAATCAACTGTATAATCTCAGTGACCATACTAGATCAGTGAAACCAGAATCTGCATTTTAAAACTATTCCAGAAATGTTAGGATAAGTCAAATTGATTGACAATGGTCTACCAGGTCTTGGAGGAACCAAAATAAGTAAGCTTCCAAGTAAGCTCTTCAATTACTTGTGCTTGTTTCTAAAATTGTCATCTTAATGTATTCACTTTGGTTAAGTTATATTCTTGGGAACTTCCATTCAAATGTTAAAATATTGCCTGGGGTAGGATGAAGTCTTAAATCCTCAGTATCCATTTAGGCTTTGGGGTGGATTTTCGAGGATAAAGACCCATGCCTGGAAAGAGTAGAGGAAGAAAATCCCAATGATCCATGATTTTGATTTTGAGTTTATTACAGAGAATGAGATTACTCTAGCCTTTTCTAAGAAAGCCCAAAGGAAAGGGGCAGATGGATGGGTCTAGTACTTAGGTGGATAAAACTGACTAAAAGAAATTCATCTACACATAAAGCGACTATCTCAGAAGGACCTCTGGAGCTAAGCTTCCATAGTAAGGTAAAGTTCTATAAGATGCTGAGATTCTGTTACTCCCTCTAGTTTTGGTTATACCTTAGGCTTATTCCCCACCTGCTCCAAGAAATTCCAGTGAAAAATAACTGCCCTGCAAAAGACTCTGAGACTGAATAAAGAGGTAGACAGATCAAGAAGTAGAGGATAACCTCTGTGGGGGACTTACTGGCACACGCATGGCCAAGTTCACCAACAAAACCAGTGAATCCCACAACTTGAGTCAAGGGAGGGGAATTGTACAGTGCTCAGGACAGAGTTGACTTTCATCCAAGCTGGAATGGACCTGCTTTGTGCTGCACTGACATCAAAGACATGTGACTCATTCCAGGAGCTGATGGTGCCAGGGTCCATTTCTGAAGCTCCACATGGTTCTGTTTTTTTTTATATAGTCTGCTAAGGAAACTTTACCTGGAAAACAGGCCAAGGTGGCTCAGGGGCATCATGGCATTACCACTCAAGATGACCACAGCTGGGTCAAGCTGTAGCCCTCTACCACCTACCTTTTTTACAGCAAGGAGCCAAGGGGTAGCATAATTTGCTTCTGCTTCAGTGTCAATTTTAGTAAAATACAATCACAAGAGCCACAAATTGGAAGGTAAGCTGTTAGAGTCCCTATTGCTAGAAGGGAGAGAAAAAAATAATACTAAGCCTTGATGATACAATAGCTGATATGTGGTTCCCAGAGCAATAAATTTTGGTTCAAAAAAATGTGTGTGTGTGTGTGTGTGTGTGTGTGTGAGAGAGAGAGAGAGAGAGAGATAAACATATATACACACACATATATACGTATATACATATGCAATACATATATATATATATATTTTTTTTCCCCCTTTTTGGTACCAGAGATTAAACCCAGGGGGTCTCAACCACTGAGCCACATTCCTAGCCCTTTTTATTTTGAGATAGGGTCTTTCTACATTGCTTAGGGCCTTGCTAAGTTGCTGAGACTGGTTTTGAACTTGTGATCCTCCTGCCTCAAACTCCTGAGCTTCTGGAATAAAGATATTTTATTTAGAGTAAATTTTTAAAGAAAATTGTCTAAAAGCCTTGAAATACATTGTATCCCGGTTTGTCATCTCAATTTGAGAGACAAAGAGATAATGATGTAGATGTTGGGTAGGAGAAAACAGCTTAACTTTGATACTCTATTATCAATTGAGAAGAGAATGAATGAAAGAGATTCAGCTTTTAATGTTCTGCTTTTAAGTTCTTACAATAAGAATCCATTTCAAATTACTTTGAAAATTGTAGGGTTCAATTCACCTGAATCCTGATAAATAAAAATTTTACACAATTATGGGGCTGATTTAAAGTAAACACTGATTGCTTTTATTGACAAAATGAATTTGCAAAGATGAAGATGCTTATGTTAAAGATGAGAAATAAGTCTAATTTTTGCAACTTCTTGTATATACAGGAATCACAGGGATTTCTACTTTTGTTTCTTCACAGAGAGCCTTGCAGAAATGTTTTCCCAAAGCAGAAGGGAAAATAAAATAATTTTAAAGTGTTTCTTCACAGTTGTGAAGAGAGTACAACCTAGAATTGCCATTTAGAATTAATTTTCTTATTAGGGGTTTGCTAATATAATTATAACTTTAAAGAATTCAATTTAACTCCATAACCTAGTTTGTTCATAAATATAGAAATGCTGGCAAACCTGATTATCATAGAATTTTTTAATCACCCTACATAAGGTTGATAAAGTTTTTCAATCTTAGCCTGCTCGGCTTTATATAAATAAAAATCCATCTTTGTTGGCTGTGCTATGTACAATTTTACTGCAAAATAACAATGGGGAAATCTCAATCAGCTCAAAACTGAAATATTCAAGAAACATTGGTTCGACCTTCCTGTTTCCCAAGGGTTGAATGTAATTCACTTGAACTGACTCTGTTCTTAGTTGTTTGAGCATTGAGCTAAGTGATTAGAGAATGAGATGGTGAATCTCAAGGAGATTTCAGTTTAGATATGTGTGTGGTAGAGGCAGTAAGAAGGGGGCAGTTGAACAGGTGATGACAAATGTATGGCTACAAGAATTATTACTAATAATAACAATAGCATTCAGCAGACTCCTGACACCACCATGAATATTAGCAACCAATTTGTGGAAATCTAAACAAAGAGACATTGCGCTAGGAATTTTATGTTAGGGCTTTTATTTGCCCAAATCAAAAATCTTGTTCCTATTTGAACTAGCTTAAGTAAAAAAAAAAAAAAAAAAAAAGAAGAAGACTATATTGAATTGCAACTAGTAAACAAGATTATATCTTCAGACACTCAGGGATAAAATTCCACAAACTCTTCATCCCTCATAGCTGTTATTTTGCTTATTGATTTCTTTCTCTGTGACTGAGCACACTGTTTTTTTCTCCCCCCCAAGGGACAAAGGGATAAAATTGCCAAATTCTTGAGGTTTACATATCCCCCAGCTTTACTTAGCAGGTAAGAGAAGCATTCTCTACACCCCGCTCCAGTGAAGTGGAAAATCCTTAGGAAGAAGCCCCACAGGGTTTATTCTAAACCAACTGCTGTTAGGCTACCAGAGATTGGTATCTACTTTTAGAACAATTACTATAAGCAGAGAAACAGCACAGTTGCTATTCATATCTAACAGTAAAAAATATGTCTACTCTGGTGAGAGTGGAGCAGGAGAGATTGCTATGGAAAACACTGGTATAGCCATAGCCAAAGCAATCTTCTCAATTTGTTTTCAGTCTCATTTATGACTCTTACAAGAAACCATTGAAAACACAAACAATATTTTTTTTTTTCCTGTATTGGAGATAGAACCCAAGGGTGCTTAACCACTGAGCAGCATATCCAGCCTTTTTTTTTAAAAAATTTTGAGACAGGGTCTTGCTAAGTTTCTAAAGGCCTTGCTAAGTTGCTGAGGCTAGCTTTGAACTTACCTGCAATCCTCCTTCTCCAAACTTCCGAGCCCTTAGGATTACAGGCATGCACCCCTGTGCCCAGCAGAGTTTCCTTTGTTAGGGAAGAGACTTTCCTTGTTCCCATTAGTAGTGGGGTTTTGATCTGGGATCTAAGTGTAGATTTGTCCACTGTGATCAACATCACCATTTCAACATCACCATTCGGCTTGCCTCAGGCTACACCTGCATGGACCCCTTTGTATTGACATCTTGGAATCAGTGTTCACAGTGGGTTTCTGAAAAAATTTCTAAGTCCCCCTTTAAGGCCTGTATTGACTGAGGATTATAGCACCATGCTAGATGGATGGTGGCCTGTCACCAGGTCCTGCTCCTGTACCCTCCAGTCTCTAGGACCTGAGGTCAGCAGGCATCCTTTACCCTGTTGACTGTCCCACACCCTGCACCTCCATTCACACCCAGTACAGCAGCTCCAGCCTCTATAAACTCCCTGCCCAGGTCAGTCATTCTTTGATATGACCATGCCTGTTTCTTTGAATTTTTCTAAACTCTTATTCCACCATGCTGTGAGGCTCTTCTGATGTGCTCTCCTGATCCAGATCAGTGGGGTGACCTTGTGCTCTCCTGGGACTTTCTGGAGCTGTGCTAGATGAAGGATAGAAATTTCTTGTGTGCACAGAGAAATTTCTTGTGTGCACTCTTCTTATTCTACTGATATTCCCCAAGTCTACCAAGCAGGTAGCAGTGATGTGTGGAAGACAAGAAAGTCACTGTGTTGAAATAGGTATCCTAAATTTGCTGTAAATATGGTCTAACAAATTTGATAAGTTGACTGGAGCTGGAGCTTAGTGGTAGAGTACTTACTGGCCAGGGTTCTATCCCCAGCACTGCAAACAAAAAAAGAAAAAAAGAGTTTGAAGTGATTTTAGAAAATATGTTCTGTATTTCAAGAAGGTCAAATTCATAGGACAAGAATAGAAACACTCTTTCACGTTTCCCTCCACACTCTGAGTAAGTCTGGCCTTTGTGGTCATCATCAACAAAGCAGATAAACAACTTTTTTTCAAAGTCATAGAAGCCAGTATTCACAGGAAAACCAAAGAATGGCGCAGTGTCATAAATAATACTGTGATTGACATGAAATAAATTGCCTCAGGGAACTATAGAGATAAGAGGACTAATATTGTCTCAATAGTAAGATTTTACCAAGAACCATGGAACTGTGAGTAGTAACACTGCAACCCTTTTACTAGTGGTAGAGATAGGGTCATAGCCCCGAGCAGCACTTTGACAATGAGCTGATTATTTAGGTGGAATAGAAAGAAAGCATTCCAGGAAACTAAAAAGAGTCTTTACAAATTCTGATGATACCATAAACAAATACATAGCTGCCTGTTTTCTACCTGTGGTTCTCAATATGCATTGATAACCACTATTCTTCACATGAGTCCATTAGATTTATAATGTATGTCGAAGAAAATTGTTTATATAAATAGGGACTTTGCAAAAATATGTTTTCCTGAAGATTCACATACCCCAGTATCCTAGTGATTGCCCAGATCTTCAATATAAATATCAAATCAAAATGAGATATCACTATACAGCTGAGTAGTAAAATTTTAGGAAGAGGAAAAAAATAAAGAAAAAGAAAGAGAAGGAAGAAAGGAAGGAGGAAGAGAGAGAGAGAGAAATAACTCTTGATAAGGAAATGAAAGGACTAGGATTAGAGAGAGAGAGAGAGAGAGAGAGAGAGAGAGAGAGAGAACTCTTGATAAGGATATGAAGGGACTAGGATTATTGTTGCAAATATAATATTGCTATTGTATACATTTATAAATCTGTGTTACTATACCAAAAAATTGTTCAGTGCAATATATGAAAATGAATGCATGGTCCACTGGATCCACTGTTATATATATGGGAAATATATATATATATATATATATATATATATATATATATATATATCCATCAGAAGTAGATTCATATCTTTAACAACAAAATATATGCACAAGAATATTCAGAACAGCATCAGTTTGCATTAGTCAAAAAGCAGAAGCCAATATTAATCCACTGTACTATCTTGGATAAAGCCAGAAAAAAAGAGATCACATGCTATAAATTTCAAAGTCACACATATTTCAATGGTGGTGGTGGTATAGTGGGGAAACAATCTAAGATATTTTAATCTAGGATACTTGTTACTTTAAGGAGAGTATTCACCTCGAATCAACATAAGTGGAGATTCCCAGGTACTGGTGATGGTCTATTATTTGACCTTGGTGCTATTTGCACAGTTTTGTTTACTCTCCAAATATTCATTTGATTCTACACATTTGATTTGTGTGCTTTTCTGTAGTCTTATATATTTCAATAAAATGGTATTTTAAAAAATGGTTGGTGTTAAAGAACTTTATTCAGTGAAATATCATGAATTGAATAAAGATAACAAGTAGATACTATCTATAAATCGCTAAACAGTGTTGAGAGGGAGTATTGCACATTTCAACAGAAGTAACATCAAGAGTTCGTGAAAGATGACTGTACAGGTGAGCTCTGAGAGCAGAGTCTTGGTACAAAGGAAACTCAAGAGAATTTTGAATGAATGAATGTCTAGAGCTGATGGGGAACATGAAGTTTCCAAGAGCTATATGAGGTCATGTTTTCTGGTTTATAAGACACATGGGAAGAAACCTACCAGAAAATTAGGCATTGTGGAGCACCCAGATAAAGTTATAAAGAATATTATAAAATGAATTTGAGGATTAGAACATGGGTATGAGATACTGACAAGGGAATGATTGTTTTAACTATTACTCAAAATTCATTCATTCATCCTAAAAATGATAAAGAGATGCCAACTTCTTTGTTACAGAGAAACTGAAAGGTGGAAATTCAATGGATAAAAATAAGTAAGATGTGACAAATTCAAGCCAACAATCAATGTTACCTTGTAGAAACCTAGCTCAAATAAATTACCTTGTATGACAAACCGATACATCAAACTTTCAGAAATTTACAAATTTTTTTTTCAAGAACTTACTATACCAATAAAGTCATGTGTGAAACAACATATTCTTAATTAATCCTCATAATAATCCCTGGTGATAGATAATAGATAACCCAATTTTAGATCATTCATCTAGATCACAGTTCTTTTGGTACTATATTCATGCTCAGAGAGCTAGTTGGTGACAGAGCCAGGAATAAAATCCAGATATAATTTCCCTTCTATGCTTTTGCCATTAAGTTTTTGGATATAAAATAGGAGGTCAGTTATTTATAAAATTCAACCCTGTGCATTAGTGAGTTTCTTCATAATCAGGGAGTAAGGAAACTTTTCTTACCCTCATTCAAAGTTGAGATTCCAAAAGAAAACAGAATACAACATATTATTAACTATTGCCATAGGGCCATATTTTTAAAATGCTAATATAATGGATTTTAAGTGTTCTCACTACAAAAATGACAACTAGGTGAGGTAGTGTATGTATTAATCAGCTATATTTAGTCATTTCACAATATACATCTACTTCAAAACATTAAGTTAAAGACATATATATATAATTTTACATGTCAACAAAAATTAAAATAATACATGAATAAATATTAAAAAGCTAAGATATTTAATTGGATAAAAGTAAAATGAAACTGAATGGCAGAAACACGAAAAGCCAAGTAAATAAAACACTAAGCTTAAGACATGTTTCTAATTTTTATTATCAATAAATTAATATTCATACTATTTTAAAGGCTTTGAGAAATAGGGAGAATATTAACTAGTTCAGAGAAAATGTGCTTGAAATCTGAATATGACCTTCATTGTAAAAAAACACAAGTAGAAATTAACTATATAAAAGATGCAGATGAATACTTCATCGAGATAAATTTCTCACATATCAAATTGTCCAAAGAAGTGTTTCATAACTCACTATTGGTAAACTAAGAAAACAAATTTTTAGATATTGTTAGTAGAAATGCAAAATGTTACTAATTTTATGGTGGGGAATTTGCTATATAGAGAAAAATTACATGGATAAAATTATGAAAAAAACTGTTCAATGAACCAATCATTGTTATGTCAAATACCAAAAACTCTAAATACACTATGAAATAGCCATGCATTGTAGCTAGGAGAAAAATGCAACTGGAAAAAATTGAGTAAGGTACTTCTATGTATACTAAAATTGCCCGACATTCAGGATTTAAGATTAAATGGGAAATTACCTGGAGAAAAGTGTTTAAAATATTTTGCCATTTTAAACAAAACATGTATGTATGTGTGTTGTGTGGTATAGAGAAAGAGGTAACAGATATTTGCATAAAAATACAAAATAGAGTAAGAAGACACGATATTAAAACAAATTTACCTAGAAAGAGAAGATAACAGAAAAACCAGGGCCATCATAGAAACTATACTTTTAGCATGTAAGTTGATATTCAGATCTTTTTTAGAACCAGACACATGTTTACATAATTTCAAAACAGAGCTGATTTAAAAAAAACAATCTATGAACAGCAGAAACAAAATGAAACAAATGAGCAAATTTTGAATCAAGTCAATGTTGTAGCTACAGGAGAAACAATTCCAAATGTTCATAAAATACCATGATTTGGCTATATATGTCCAATGAGGCATAGCAGAAAAGGTATGTGCCTTAAGGACAAAGTAAAGTACAAAATATTTTAAAAATATTTTAGTTATATTTTTGTTAGTGGTATTGTTATAATTTTACATAATAATGTATTTTTTGGAATAATAGAAATAGTTAATTCTTTGGGTACCTTTGACAAACAATTTTTGGCAGGGAATAAAGAAAATACAGGTGGATTCAGAAGAGATTGATTAAAAACTGTAGCCTGATACTGTGGCGCATGCCTGTAATCCCAGCATCTAGGGAGGCTGAGGCAGGAGGATTGCAAGTTCAAAGCCAACCTCAGCAACTCTTAGAGGTTAATGACTTCCTGAGACCCTGTCTAGAAAAAAAAATAAAAAATAAAAAATAAAAGAGCTGGGGAGGTTTCTCTTTGCTCGGTGGCTAAGCATGGTTGGGTTCAATCCCTGCTATAAATAAACAAAGCAAAAGAAACAAACCAAAAAAAAAAAAGACACTTATCCTATATTAGAATTAGAAATATCTATATGAATGCACAGGCATTTTTTGAATAAAAATGTATATATTCTAGCTCTTTCCACTGAGAAGTTATATAAACAATGACTGACTCATTGACAATAACTAACTATAGTATCCAGATTTTATCTTTAATTATTACTGCTAAAAGGAACCAGGGCACTTTTCAAATATGTAATGGCAAGTCTCAAGCAGGAAACACAATCTGGAACATCCTGCCATACAGAAAGCAGAAGATCTTTCAAATACTGCTTTTTTTTTTAATTAAAAGTATTCAGGATCTGATGAGAATAAGTTCCCTCTGGTCAAGTGAATATATTTTGAATATTGAGACTGATAATATTGAAATATATCAATCTTGGTTATATTCTTGAGTAAGCAATAATATAAATAAAAGAAAAACTGAAAGGTATCTGCCTCTGTAGCATGTTAAGAAAACATTTTGAAAACTGGTAAAAAAAAATATATATATATATATATACACATATATATATATAAAATATTAATTTGATTTCTGCTAAAAACCATAACAGTGCCCAAAGTGTTGAAGAGGGAAGGTGCTTTTTAGAGAAACCGGTTCAGCTAATCTATAGTGAACCTGTGATACTATCAGACAAGCACCAGTTTTTGGATGGAATGAAAAAGTGAGGTAGGATATAATCACTCTGGGATGTTTGTGTCATGCAAAGCAGGGCAGATACTGCATGTTTTTTTCAGATGGGAATATTCTTGGAGAAAAGAAAGAAAATCAAACGGAATCTGATCAATTCTCAAGTTCCAACTATCAATTTACAGGAACTGTGGAGAACAAACAAAAACATTAATCAACACCACAGGGATGCAATTGGCACCATCCAGATTTTGAGAAACTATAGGACAAACCCAATTTCGTCAACAAATTAATTGCCAAGAAAATAAGATGGGCCTTTCTAAATTGTTTCAAACAAGGGCAATGTGTGAGTGTATGCATGCAATTAATAATTTGGAAAATCCAAAGAAGTGACTGGATATTTGGTAGTGTTAATACATTAGCATGGATTTATTGACCTCAGTAAGTATTGTGATTATGTTAAAATGTGATTCTGCAACCTGTACAATCAGAAAAATAAGAAATTATACCCCATTTGATTCAAGTGTATGAACCGTCAAGATTATTGTACTGTCATATGTAACTAATAAAAATTTTTTTTAAAGTCCTTACTTTTAATATACCTAAAGATCTATTTATGGATGAAATGCTATGATGTTTAAAACTTGACTAAAATATCTAAGGTCAGAAGTAATTGGGACTAAATTTGAAACATGATAGCCCATGAATTATAGACAACCATGAATTGGATGAAGCTTCAGCATACTAAAACCTGTACTTGTATAAATACTTAAAATTTTATACAATAAAGAGTTTAAGAATATAGATAGTTTCATTTTTTAGCAGGGCCATGCTTATTCAGTGGCTCTTTCACAGTAGTGGTGGTTAAAGAAGTACATTTCTTGGAGCAAAAAGTCAAGCTCTCCTCCATGAGATCTCTGGCAAAGTGATAGTGCACGGCTTCTGAGTTTCTTCTCATTCGCACAAATGCATTTTCAAGACCATCTCAACCATCCTTTAATTCTATGCACACGGTCTTCACTACTTTGGTTTAGGAATATATGGCACATTGTGTTTTATGAGGTCAGAGAATGATCCAGTCTTGAGATGAAGAAGGAACCCATGTGGGTGGTCAGGTTCTCAAATCTGAAGGCTGCCCCTGGTTTTCCATCATGAAAACAAAAATATTAGACTGATGCTTTTATGTGCACCTTTGTGGGGGTCAACTTGGTAGATGGAATTCTTCCCCCTCCTGGGCCATTGTTACGTGCAGACAGATGACACCTTGGTCTCTTGTTGGTGAGCCCTTCTGCCTTCAGTCTTGTCTAAAAGCCTGGCCAGCTCTGCAGAATGTTGGTCTGTGTGCTGCAGCAGCGGGCCTAAGGAACCATTTACCCAGTGGGCAAAAAGGCATTTCTGGGGAATTAACCTCAAGTGATTGACAGGGTTGGCTAGTAACTAGAAGTGGGCTTTTAGAGAGAACCAAGATCAAAAAACAGGTTTGTAAAACCATTGGCTGCAGATTATGGAAAGGTAGAGTTTGCCTTAAACATGTCTAACTCTCAAATAGTTATATCCAAAAAAAGTGCTGTTTTGTCCCACTTCCCTACCTTACCCCCAGTTAATATAGAAACAGGGATTGACTTAGGTCTCACCCTGAATACATGTAAAACTTGTACAAAAATATCTTCTATGAAAATGGTTTATAACTTGTAGACTTACTAACTGGAAGATTTCTGGAGATATAAAATCCCATCCTTTGTGTTGTAGGTTTTTGTTTTCTCCAAATAAATCTGATCTTTAAATTTCAAATAATAATAATAATAATAATAATAGTAATAGACTAATAAACAACATGGGAATTTTGTTCCAGTCATCCAAGGGTCAGTCATTCTTTTAGCCTGTAAAGCATTTCCTTTATGGCTGATCCTTTTGGATAAAAAGAACTCAATGAGTCAGCCACACACAAAAAGACACACATGTTCTATCTGATTATCTGGGAAACCCAAGCCTCCTACGTGTCTTCTCTTACAAGAATTAAGGACTAGAGAATTTGACATTTATTACTGGAATGATTGATTCTTTGGGGAAGATCAAAAACCATCATCCTTGCTGCTTTGTGGTTAATTTGGAAACCTCTAGAGCTTCGGATACGTTTGGCTTTTAATCCAAGATTTAAATACATGAAAAGCTACATACAAAGTGACAGGACCACTATGAAAAATGAATTTCTTATCAGAGAGTAGCCCTTTGTTGTTTCAATATGTTTAATGTGTTCTGACTTTAAGGGAAACCGAAAAGCTTCTTGTGGACCATTTTTGTTCATGCTGAGATTGTTTTTTGAGGAAATAATTATAACAGAAAGTCCCCAACTGCTTCCAAAACTTGGGACTTTGGGGGAATTTCAAGATTCTCCCAAATTCTGAGAATAACATGTGTAAAATAACGATTAAAGCAATTTAACAAGAAAATCTTGTTTGTTTAATTAGAAATAATAATTTCAGGTTTTGGAGAGCAGGGCCCTGCCTCCAGGTGTTTAGACTTAGCAGAGAGTGTGGATACCCTGTGGTGGGGGCTGAGGCCCCCTGGGTTGTGGGAAGAAGAAAGAATCCCAGACCCAAGTTGCCTTATTGCTGCTCTGGTGCTCTCCTTACTGAAGAGGGAGAGAGATGTGGGACCCTCCTGTCTCTGGGCAGTGTGATGTCCTGCTTCAGGGCATCCTGGATCTACTTTCCATATAAAGGTGTGTTCCTCAAGGAGAAGAGAGCAAACGGCCTTCTGTGAACCCAGCTTGTCCTTTGTAAAATGAGGGCAAGAATGCTTACCCACAGGAGTGCTGGAACCTTCTGGGATAACGCGTCTCTTCATCTGGTGACCCAGCTCATATCAAGTGTCTAAAGAAGACAGCTTCTGAGGGTGTGGGTCGTGGTGGCTGCTGAAGCTTCTACTCCAGATCTGGAGGACAGCAGTGCTCAGGAGACCCCCACCACTTCCATCCCCGGCATGTGAGGATGCCACAGACTAGGAAGAGAACCTCTGCTAGATAAAGAGACGGTCTGCACCTTAACCTCGAACTACCCAGCCTCCAGAACTGTTATAAATAAATGTCTGTTCTTTAAGCCAACCATTTATCATATTCTGTGATAGCAGCCCTGGCTAAGCCAAGGGACAATAATAATATTAGTATTTTTTTCCCTGTCATACAGCAAGGTTTTAGGCTTTGATGATGATAAAAACCAAACCAGAGCAATGGTTGGGTGCTAGATTGTTTTGTTTTTTTACCTACATATTTAACACGAAGAATAAGGAAAAGAATGTAAGTAAATAGTAATCTGTTGAGAGCCATAGCCAAGTAGGAATGATGCATGGAAAGGTGACCCTGCTCGGGGGGATTAGGGTGGCTCCAGATTTAGGGTGGATCCTGTTGGATTAGGGTGGATCCAGGTTTAGAGTGGATCCTGCTGGGAATAGGGCATATCCTGCTGCCTCAGGCGCCCACTCCTTGAGTTCCCATGGAGTTCTCGCTGAGGGGTTCTGAATTGATATGCAGAGCCCTATGGAAGGAGAGTGTATTTTCCCAGAACGTGCGTGTAGAGTGTGGGTGAGAGTTCGGGAATAGAGTTGCTGTTTGAATCTACAAGGCTTTTGTGGTGGCTTGGTTATTTTGTGCCCAGCCAGACTGCGGCATTTGGTGGCCCATAATCACATGAATATTTTTCTTTTAGGTATGAAATTAGAGGTATTCCATGTAGCACAAACCTTTAGATGAAATTTCCTTCATTCTTATTCATTAAAAATGTAAAACTGTATCCTACTTAGAGAAGAATTTAATACATAGTCTATTCTAAAAATAATAATAATTATTATCTTAGGTTTTAAGGTACAATGTCTCCTTCAAATTTTTAGCAAATTTATTATCCTGCTTAATTAAGGAGGTCTAAAACTTATGACACCTTGTTGGTAATTTTCTTCTAAAAAAAAACATCAAAATTTTATCCTAGCTAGTCCTTTACAGCAACCTTGCTGGAATTTCTCCAGGAAAAAGTAATCCATCTTATTAACAAATGTATTAGAGTTTATATAAAAATGAAAAAGAAATGTACCTTCACTGACATAATGTATAAAGCAAATATAATTATCCATATTTATGTACTGAAGAATGAAAACTTGATTTTCAAAATGCAAGTACAGCTTGCAATATTGGTGGACATAAAGTTTAAAATAGAAGAGGAAATAGTCTACCATGGCTATAATCTTCCAAGTGAGTGTGTATGTGTGTGTACCGTTTCTGACTCACATGAGCAGAGTTTTTAAAGATAGGCAACCCTGTGAATTACCAATTGATAATTGTTCTGATTTTGAGAATCCTATAAGCTAGTTAAAAGCAGTAAAATTATTAATTCTAACTTTAGTAGATTAAGATGGGAAAAAACTCATGAGAATTCATTTAGTCATTTTCCTCAGGCTTTCTAAATTATCAGACCCAAGGTCTCAAAGAAAGAATTTCACAAAGGGAACCCAATTCTGTGGTAAGAGAGATTTCTGTTTCAATTATTAGATAAGCCACTTACTAGCTAGAGGGGATTATATATCATTGATCCTGATTCATTACTACTCTTCATGTTGCTGCCTTTTTTGATAGACTTTGCAGTTCCTCCTGCTAGAAGCAGAAAAGACTTCCTTGATTATCAATGATTTAGCATCGGTGAGTAGAAGTAAGAGTGGGCCAGCATGAGTCCAATCCTTATAAATCATCACACATTTGTACTTATCCCTCTTTGATTTCTGCTGTGAACATGAGAAAAACAAACCTTGAGTAACCTGTAGTCCCAGAAGAATGAATGACACATTAAGCTCACCTAAACATCAGTGTAGGAGTTAAACTCAGTCGGTGTTAACTAGTTCAGATGAACCACTACCAAGCTGCAATTACATGAATGAAAAAAAAATTAAAATGAAAAATGACTTGCTATATCATTTGAATCTCCTGTTATATAGCATTGCAGTGGCACATACTTACTGCTACAGACAATGAACTAAGATGCTGTTATGTAAAAAACCCTAAAATGTGTTTCAGTGGTTGGGGAGAGAGAGCAGAAAAGGTGAGAATATCAGTATCTGGTACTGGAAGATACATTAGCTGTGTGTCTCAATGTACTCTACAACAAAATTGGAACAAATAAAACTACTTAATAGAGAACATAAATATTTAATCAGGCAATATGCATCAACTATTTAACCGGGGTTTGACATATACAAATCACAGTCAATAAATTTTTACTTTAGACATCTTTATAATTGTTAGGTCCAATATTCATGGAAGTCTTAGATAAGGACTCCAGGAATGACTGTGGATTTCCTAAAACTATAAAAATGGACAGAAGAAGCACCTTCACCATCGACCTACTATATCTCATCAAATTATTGCAACCCAAATACCTTCCAGTCTATTAATTTCCCCATGACAAGAATGAACTGTATTTTTAAAGATAGCATCTATTAAATGTATACCGTAGGCCAGTAAGCGTACTAAATAAATATTGAACATTTTCCCTGCAGCAGATCCATCATGTTGTTCTGATGTATTATTATTATTATTAACAGAAAAATGAAGAAATCAGGCTACATCAAGCAACTTCATCGTAACTCAACTCTGAAAGGAGAAGGACTAACATTACTCCCTAGATCATCTGATGACACAGCCATATGCTGAGACTGGAGCCCTGAGGTTCTCAAACTGGCATGCACATGGGGATCAGCCACAGATCTTCAGAAACAAAACAAAACAAAACCTATACCCCAGCCGAATCTATAGATTCTGACATCATTGACCTGAATTTTTAAAATGTCCAGCTATGGCATAGCTATGAGTGAAGACCTCCAGCATGGGGGAAAGAGACAGTCCAACACAGTGAGTAAGAGCTTGGCCACTGGGTTCATCGTGCACAGGTTTGAATCACAACCACCTGGAGACATTTTGCTTCTCATTTTCCCTGTCCATGTGTAGCACAGGCATGGGATCATGCTTATGTCTACCTCTAGGATTGTTATGAGGATTGCATGACACTGTTTGTAAAGTGCTTGCAACCATATCCCGAGGTATTATCTGACACATTGGTGACTGTGAAATAAAGACAGCATGCTGTGGAGACAGAAATAATGTGGTCCAAACTGACCTAATTCCAATTGCTGTTTGTGGACACAGAAATTCACTTATTTCTCTATGCCCTAAATTTTTCACCTACACACTGAGAATAATTGAGACTCTTCTTTATCTCTTCCTCGTCCTCTTACCTTATTATATATGAGCTTAATTGTTTATTGTTTACTAATTCTTGTATCGTGATAGTATATACTATATTAACTTTGGAAGTACACTGGAAATTTTCAATGCTGACTATCAAGGTCTTGAAAATGAACCCTAGAGATCTTAGATGTTAAAATGTTAAAATTATGTATAAGTGGCTTACTTCATTCTTGCCATCCTAAGAGCAGAGCTACGGTTCAAATCAAGCATTCTTTCCTCAGTTTAGGTGATGCACAAATTGCTCAGTGAACACAGAAGAGCATTATGATAAGAATATAGAACTTAGGATGCTTTGAATTTTAATCAATTCATTTATAAAAAAAGCACAATAACAGATTGTCACTAAAATACAATAATTCTCCTCTTCAGGGAAGGTGTGTATTGAGCTACAGTTCTTTTTTTTTCCTTTTCCTTATGAAGAAAAATACAGGAACTAATATTATTCAGGTCTGGGCAGCTTCCCAACAAAAGTTGCTGAGACAGGGAGACTTGTGATCGCTTTCATTTTTTGTGGAGGTGGGACAATTTCAAATTTGAAAGTATCTGCAAATATTGGGGGGAGGGCAAATTATTTCCAGATTGAATTTGGAAGACTAAAAACTTTCAAACTTGATTCTCTATGCTTTTTCTATGTAGTCTATTTGGATTGGCCCCATGCAGACAGAGATGATTAGTAAAACATTGTACTTGGCTCTATTTGTCTCAGGTATTATTTCCTGAAACTTTCCAAAATATTATTTTTATGACTAAATTTCTTGACTGCACCATGTTGTTTTATAAATATTTATTCGGATTTTGTTTCCCCCATGAGAACACTGACTTTTGGAGGTTTATGTCACTGTCTTCCTCAAATATAAACTAATAGATGTGTGCATCTCTGTGCTCTGTGGTGGGATTGCAAATTATTTTTTCAGAAAGATAAATTATTGATATGCAAAGCTTGAAGGTGGCTGAGAAGGAATGAGTAAATGTCATGAGGAAATCAAGGGAAAGAAGAATGAAAACTTTTCTCTGTTCTACCAATAATTCTATGTAAACGAACTCAGGTTTTTCTACGCAAGATGCATGTGCAAGGAAAGAGAAACAAGGATTCTGGAATAAATACTACTACATGAAATGGAAAATTCAGGGCCAGCAGACTAAACCCTCAAGTGGCTTAAATGTTTGGTGCAGAAGAATGATTTGAGAGCGCTGCATGGAGGAAGTAATAGACACTAGACCCTCTGCAGCCACAACCATTTAGGGGAACTGAGGGCATAAATGAATATAGAGAAACATGGTGCTGAAGAACATTGCAGAGTAAACAACTTTTAACCAAAGAAAGTGCAATTCTGCCTTTATTTTTGAGGAGCTACAGTGGTAAGCCTATTGTCCCTCTTAATAGCAGTGGAGTGAGAAGGATGACATCAAGTTCAATCTCAACACATTACAGGTGGCTCTTACATATTTGCAGTTTGGCAGGTGCAGAAGATGCAAACAGTAACAATGCTTTTGTGATAAAGCCACACCTTTGCACTAAGGACATCTCTCCAACAACTCTAGTGCACCCAGAACACAGCAACAAAACTTGAGATACTTCTGAGCTCCATCTTCAAGGGACTGATATTTTGAACACAGAGGGTGTCCCAATATACACTTCAGCAGATGCAAAGGAAGAGGTTTTGGTTGTTGTTTCAGGCTGCCTTGGTGTACGTGGAAATTACCAGACTTCTTGTTTGGGCAAGAAGCATTGATAGATTCTGTAGAAAACCCTCCATAAGAGGCAAGTTGGTAAATGCATGAGTATCAAATAGTTATTTCTGAATTCTAGAATTATTGGCAATGAGACAGGATACTTTAGCAACACAAAAAGATCCAATGGACACGCTGACGCTGTAGGTGCTTATGTTTTTTAAGATTCAACATAAGTCCTATATTTTACACAGAAGAAATTTGGAAATAACCTTGTTTACTTCAAGTTACTTAGCTCAATTGCTCCTCTTAGTCCATGAATCAGACCTCCATGTGGAGCACTGCTAGACCACCTAGGATACTCTGAACTGACCCAGTCAGCTCCTATATCCTGATCTTAGTTCCCTTACATTTATTGGCTTGGATGCTTTTATCTTTCCAAATAATTTACACACATCTAAATTCACTCTTCTTCTTTTTGATTCTGCACTTTTTTTTTACCTTCATGAAACATGATGAACAAATTAATTTGTAAATATATCCAATATGATTAAGAAATGTGATTCAACTATCAATTTTCTAACAAAATATTACATTTGTAAATTCTGTTCTTGGGTGAATCCTTCTCTAACTGTTCCAGAGAAGATAAGCACACTTTGTGTATTTGTTGTTTTAATAAAGATCTGAATTTTTTAGAGCAGTTACAGGTTCACAGAAAAATTGAGAATAAGGTAAAGAGTTATCCCATATCCAATTCACTACCACACATGCACAGTCAACCCCATTATCAACATCTCCTACCAGAGTGAAGCATTTATTACCATCAAGGATCTTACATTGACTCACTGCAATCACCCCAAGTCCACACTTGAGAGTAGAATTCACTCTTAGAACTCTACTTTCCATGGGTTTCAGAAATGTATAATGACATGTATCCACCATTGCATTATCATAGAATGTATTTCCACCACTCTAAAAATCCTCAAGCATAACTTCTTTAATTCTCTTATTAGTTCTTGTATATACTATTGTTATAATACTCATAATATCACATTGTAATGTTCATTTGTTTCCTGTTGGACTAGTTCCTTACAAGCAGGAACTGATGTTCTTAATTTTAGCACCATATCATTAAAACAGTGACAAATCTGTAGTGAGATTTTAGTGAATAGTTATGAAATAAAATCATATTTATGGAACCAACCTAGGTGTCCTTTAATAGACGAATGGATAAAGAAAATGTGGTATATATACTCAATGGAATATTACTCAGATTTCAAGAAGAGTGAAATTATGGCATTTGCCAGTAAATGGATGGAGTTGGAGAATATCATGCTAAGCAAAATAACTCAATCCCACAAAACTAATGGCTGAATGTTTTCTCTAATATGCGGATGCTGATTCACAATAAGGTAGGGGGCACTAGGGAAGAGTAGCATTACCTTAGATTAGGTAGAGGGAAGTGATAGGAGGGCAGGGGAGTGGATGTGGAGATAGGAAAGATACTAGAATGAAACAGACATTATTACTGTATGTATATATGTGACTGCATGACCAATATAATTCAATAACACGTATACTCAGAAAAATGAGAAATTATATCCCATCTATGTACGATATACCAAAGTGCATAAATGCATTTTACTGTCATGTATAACTAATTAAAATGAATAAAACTTAACTTAAAAAATCATATTATTTAGAATTTGTGTGTATTCCTTTAATCAGAAAAAAATAGATAGCTTTTCTTTGGATATTAGTATGAGACTTTAACTATGATTTGACTGATGTGTACAGTGTTAACAGCAGGGAGGATAAAATTGTTTTTTACAGAAGGTCGGTCAACAAAATATGTTCATTAGCTACTTCAAAATCCTGCAAACATCCTTGGATGAGAAAGATTACCTAGATTACATGAGATTTGATTGAGGAGCTCCAGGTTTTAGGGTATTATAATCTTATACAATCAGGGGGGAGCTTTCTTAAGAAAAACAAGACAAATTATAAATACAGATTTGATGTAATATCTTGAAAAGGGCCAAGGCCTATGAGGGATTCTAAGACTAGGCATCATTTACTATACAGTAAATCCCCTCTGTCTTATATGTGTATAATTACCTTTATAGAAAAAGAGTGAAGTGTTTTTCTGCAGATTGTATACAACTTTTACATAAGACGCTGTTTAATAAAAAGAGAAGGGTTCAAAGCTCCTGAAGAGATACTTTTTATTCTTTTATCTTTTATACTTGTGTCTGTCCCCCAGATGTCTCATGACCAGCCATGACTACGTCAGACATGCCCCTCTCAGAGGATTAGATTTGGCTAGTTCGTGACTTCAGTCTTCAGTAGAGCAGGCTGAGCTAGATTCACTCAAGAGCTGGTAACACTGAGACTGCTGGCACTGAAAATGGCCAGTGGCCAGAACTGGTCACATTGAGGGCAGCTAAAAGCAGGAGAAGGGTAGGTAGTGATGGAGAGCTGCCAAAGTTCTAGAGAGTCACCACTCGCTGCTGGTTCTGGGTACCAGGAGAATGGTGAGGAGGGCTGCTAACACTAGGAGCTGAAAGCCATTGCTATGCAAAGCTCGGAGCTGCTAACACCAAGGCAGCTGCACTTTGATTATTTGTGATTTCCATAAGCATTGATAGAAAGAGCCCTTAGCCTATTGCACCAGTCATATGTGGAATAAAAGCACATTAAAATTAAAAAATATATATTAAAAATATTGTCTACTACTTTTGTTCAAAATTCCTCATACAAAGACCTACAAGGAGTTTCTTTTTTTTTGTTTGTTTTTTTTCTCAGACCTCCACTCAAGCTATAGCCTGTTTCTAATTTAGGAACTTGTCTGTCTCCCTCTAATAAAGAAGGAAAACGTTATGACCCTTAAATTTTTCTTCTTTTTTAGAAACTAGGAAATAAAAAATAAATGGCAACTCAATTACTTTAACTATACTCAGTTTCCTGAATTTTCTTTTCCTTCTCTTTCCTCCATATAGATTACTAGGATTTTTATCTTTTCTTTTTTTCTTTTTGAAAAGCTTTGCAATGTCACTCTATTTACCTCAGATCACCTAGTGTAAATAACCAAGTAAAGTCTGAATTATTCACCTAGAAACCAGCAGCTGAAGAGAAAAACAAATGGAGATGGAAAAAATAGGCATCTATAGAGATGGTAAATGAGGACAGAGCTGTTGAACTTTCAGACCTCCATTCCCAATCTCCACTCACTCAAGAAAATTAGAAGTACCTTTCTCTCTCTCTCTCGGATTGGGAAGATGTAGAGTTAATATGAGAGGCAAAGTTAGCCTACTCACTGTGGTTCTCACAAGGTCAAGGCTAGCAGCAAGAGGCAGCTTCGCTGGACTTTCAGAGAAGCTGAAATGGTGCTCACAGGAAGCTGGTTTAGGCAGGGTCAGGAAGGTTGCATGCGCAAAAAAGTCCCAGGACAAAGCAGAAGTCAAAAATAGTTATCTGAATCCAAAGATGCCAGAAATGAAAAAAGGAAACATAGTGGTGTACAGAGGAAGAGGTGATCTGGCACAGGCTGGGGCCAATGATTGACACTAACTTTTCCATCTGTCCTTGATACCTGAATAGCTTTGGGATATTTAAAGGACCAGAGTAGGACAGACTCAGGAGACAGAATCCACATGGTTTTCAGAGTTTGGTTGGCATCATCTCTAAGAAATATTGATTTCAGCATTTACGCAAACTTGGAAATGCTTTCAGTATTAGTTAACTTTTACATTGTCCAATCAACACTATGTTCTTTTACTCAGTCTTCTTCAGAAGTCTTCCTTGATAATGCCAATCTGACTTCCAGTGTTCCATCAATTTAGCTGGGCTTTTTCTACTTCGGTGATAGTCTAAATTTTCAATAATCTCACATCTACCTATTGACAAGATTATTTTATAAATATCCTGACAGCAAAGGCTATACCTGATTTTCAACATAGTCCATAATTTTTAACTAAAAATTTCTGTGCATACAGCATTCCATTTTCTTTAACTTATGTTATATATGAAGAAGCTACCTTGACATTTATTTTCACTCATTACATGCAAGAACTCTGAAATAGAACTATTAGCCTAGTATCCACCAATCTCCAACCCTAAGATAGAAAGTAAAGTGACTCACCTCTGCCATAGAGCCATAAATAATCTATAATAAATACTCGAGTTTTTATTCTAAGTTTAGTGTTTCTGCTCTATGCTACATAAGACTCCATGAAGTTGTTAGAATTGAAACACCTTGAAGTTCTTACCTTCACTATTGTGAGAAGTCAAATCTACTCTAAAATTCTGTAGTATTACCCAGCCATCTATGCATTCCATCTATGAGGTAAAATCAATTAATTTCTGCGTGCCAAGTAGAGTGTTAGTTGCTAAAAGTTGGACTTACATATTATTTAGGTAACATTTCTGAGACATTACCTTTAGGATAACAGCAGAAAGTGTCAACTTAAATAGTCTAATCCTACATGTGACTATCTACATAAAAGCAAAGCATCTGGCATGTAAATGTCACCTGAACCACACACTGGGTGTTAACCCAGCACTAAGTGAACAATGCTTGACTACACATGGCCAGGCCCAGGGTCACCCTGATGCCAGCAACAGGGCACAAAAACCTGGCTCAGGAACTGTAGGCCTCTCCTCAGCATCACAGTGACTATGTTGAGCCCTGGAGACCATGCCATTTCCAAGAAGGTCTGCAACTGGTTCTGCTCGCTGTGCCTCACAGCTTCTGCTTTGGAGAGGCTCAATAAAAGGTGAGTTTGGGTAGGACTAAAAGTTCAGTGGAGTTGATCCAAACACGAGGGAGGCTTGCTACAACCAACGTGAATAAAACACTGAAGTCAGTGAGCCAGTTCCTCTCTTCTCCAAGTGAGATGACTTGTTTCAGGAAAAAGAGTACGAAAGATGGCAGAGTGGGGTCCAGATCCCGACTCTGTCAGTACTCTGGCCATGGGCAAGATTTCTGACATCTGTGATCTTCCATGTCTATATCTGGGTGTACAGTATCATCACAATTTCCCTCCAAGGTTGTGTTAAAGATTAAATCATGTGGGTGTGCATGATAAGTAGAAGCATAAAAAGCAAGTTGCTGATGAGAAGTTATAAGATTCTTCTGTTTCATTTGAAAATGGGGGGAGTGTAGAAATATAAGGTGACTAGACAGAGATTACTAGGGTGTGCTCTATCTACATGGCATTAAGAAAAGTCTCAGACACTCTAGACCAAATTGGGAGTAGGGTGAGATTGAAGGGACCAGGGGATGTATGCTTTATAAGTATATTGAATGGTTGTGTACTCTGAATGTAATTTCATTCTGTGTATGTGTGTGTGTGTGTGTGTGTGTATGTGTGTGTCTGTGTGCTTCATATAAGACACTATGCAGAGAGCAGATGTAAAGAGCCTGATTCCCATGACATGTTCTCTCCATGGAAGAATTGTGTTTCCTTTGCCTTACGGTTACTTAAAATGGTGAAACTGACCTTCCTGGTTACTAGTATCTTCTAAAGGAGTTGCTACAAAACTATTGAACAGCTGGGGGGGGGGGTACAAGAATAGACTTTGAGGAAGCAGAACATTCACCTACGAAAGGGACTAGAGGGTTCAGGATTGTTTAAAAATAGTCAGATGATTGGTTCACTCCTTTCTTGGCTCTGTATTGAGAAAGCCTATTTAATTAATCTTCTGAGAGACGTCAAGAGTGAAATGGAAAGAGGAAAAGATTTGGAATTAAAGCAGCTGTGTTCTACAAAGCCCTGATTCTGCAACAAAAAAATCAAAAGTCATGGAACCCAGGCATGTTTCACATTCCTAATTTAAACAAACAGGAAAAAGATAAAAATGGGGTCAAATGAGATGGCAAATTTGCAAATATGTATATTCATTCATTTTTTTCCCCAGTGTGGTTAGAAGATCTGCTAAGAAAACAGAAGTAATAGATATTGTAGTGGCACCCCCTTTCTCCATAGAAAATATTAAGTGAGTTTCTCCAGAAATCTTCACCATAATTGATTTTAGGACTATCAGCAAAAGAGTCTCTACAAAAGAGTTCAATGTAGATAAACTTCCTATTTTCGTGTTGCCTATTTTACTTGGCCGCTAGCCTGGTAGAAATCAGCATTACAGGTGCTGGACACCACTTTACTAATTTTTCACAAACATTTCTTTAATATAGTAGTTGGTAGAAATATGTAAACAAGGCCTCTGGCCTTGAGCTGGGCTTCACAGAGATGTCTACATTTCTAAGATAAGAGAAGTTACCAATTGGGCTCCATGGTAACAGCTGGCAGGGGGAGGAATGAAAGCAGAGAAGTTCTCCCCTTCTCAGGTGTTGTCCTTGAAGGGTTAACTTGCCCAGAACAGTGAAAGAAAAAGCTGCTTTTATGTGAACTTCTGCAGACTGTGAACTTCTGAGCCCCTCCCCTTACATGCTGGGTATAAAATTCTGAAACTATCTGAACTCGGGGTTCAGGGGATTGATTGATTCGAGCAAAAGCTGTGCCCTGTAAACCTGGCTGCAGCCAAATAAAACTGTTTCCTGCAAACTCTGGTCCCTTGCCTTGTCTGTCCCTACAACAACGTAACAGAGCTGAAAGTCTAGTTGGGGAAAGACACTGCCTTAAAACACAATACAGGGGGTTGGAGTTGTGGCTCAGTGGTAGAGCACTTACCTGGCATGTGTGGGCCCTAGGTTTGATCCTCAGCACCACATATAAACAAATAAATTAAATAAAGGTCTATCGACAACTAAAAACAATAAAAATACATTTGGATAGGAGGAATGAATTCGAGAGATGTGTTGGGCAATATGATTAACAATATATTGTGTTCTCGAAAATACTAAAACATATTAAAGGAAATTGTTTCTACACTTCAGTGTAAAATAACGTTTTATCACAAAATATAACCATTGTTTTGATTAAAATTTTTTAATGTTTCTATATATTTTCTAGTATTTAAAAATAGAATATAGTAAGAGCTTTCTTTGTTTTGCAGACTATGACACATTTCACACAACCTTGCATGCTTTTAATCCTGCTGAGTTTGGCTTGCATTTTTCTCACATAATGCTTTGGCTATGAATTACCAACTCATTCTGTTTTGTCTTGAGCTAAGCAAAAGAAGGAATTTTTCTTTAAATCTGGAGTTCTTCAATAGCCTCTATAAGCAGTTTGGAAGATGAACTCTTCCCTCCACTGCCTCTCCAAGAACACACCTCTAGTTCCTCTCCACTTTATTCCCTTCCCTGAAATGTTCTTGTTACTTATAACTTGGCCTCCAATCATCTTCCAATTACTGGTGCCAGTTGCTATTCTTTTAAACAATGACTCTCTGTAAACCAAATGTCCTCCGGTCAGACCCACTCCAGATAATTGGGATGACTGCTTAACTGCCAGGGTTTTGCTACCAATTAGAGTGCATGAGGCAGGAGAAGGAGTTTCTTGATCAACTCCTCTATTTCTGTTAGGCAGATCTGAGGCCAAATTACCATGCCCAACACCATTCGCGCCGTCTTTCTGTCTTGCCCTTGATCAGACTCACAAATGTCTGTGAATGTTCCGGAATGTTTCCCCATTTCAAACAACAGTGCTTGTGAAATAAAGATCAGTGTCTTTAGACATCTCTCAAGGGAAAGTTAGCTCATCTTCCCTCAACAACACAGCTCAGGGAGTGAACTCTGGACTCCGCTTCTGAGAAGCTACATACCTGCTGGCTTCTAATTGCCTGGATATATTATAGTATTCCCTTGTAATTTAGCAGCTTTCAGATTTAGGGAGAAATTTTTCATATCATTAGTTACCTTGGGCAATGCAAAGTGGGAGACAATCTTTCTCACAAGACAAAAGCAATACTATATGGCTGATTGTATTATGTATAACGATGTGCTTCCTCTTCTATTCTATGGAGCTTACTGCCAAAAGCCGATACTTCGATTTAACCTTCTGTAGCTCAGCTGACCTTGTTGTATGACTTTCCAGTTGCTTTATTCTTTATACTTTTTTTCTTTGAGCAGATAGTCATTTTTTACGTGCATGTGGATTTGGGAAATTCAACTTCAGAGACACCATTAATTATAAATGCTTCCTTGTTTGATTATAAAATCATCAAGGAATAGATACTCTTTTTTGTATCTTTAGCATTTCTGATTCATGTTATTTTTTTTCTTATTTGAATCTTGGATTAAGTATGGCATGGGGATGGGATGAGATTTGGTTAATCGTAATCCTGGCATCATTTGGACAATTTTGCAAGCAGAAATTCTAGTGGTTTTCACTGATTCCTCATTTTCTCCTCTCCTCCCTCGCCACCCAGTCATCCACAGCCTATGTTGCCTCCACTTGTTGAATTTATTCAGAAAGAAATATTTTTTTCTATCTCGATTGTTAAAATTGTCCCTGCCACCAACATGTCTCACCAGAACTGCTGCAGGAAAAGCCTTCGAGATGGTCTCCTGCTTGTTTTCTTGTCTTCCTGAGACTCATTTTTCAGTGATATTCAGGGACCTTCTAGAACCTCATCACTGAAAAGATGGACTTTGACCCAGCACCAGCTTTACTTGGGGATTTGTTAGAATTGCAGAATCTTTGGCCCCACCCCAAACCCACTCAAACATAATCTGAATCTTAATGAGATTTCTGGGATGCAAGTGCACAATACATTTGAGAGTTTTCCATTTAGAATATAAATTAGTCTTTCTGTCCTTCAAATGGAACATCTTTCATGGCTTTTTATTTTACTTAGAATACAGTCAGTAAAACCCAAGCTCTTTAATATGGCTCAGGATTCTCTTGAGTATTCTACTTTGCCACACCCTCTGATGTCCTGATGTTCCTTTCTCCTTCCAAGTGATAGAACCACCAGCCTCAGAAAAGATCCTGCTGCTCCTAGAAGACATCTTGGTTTGTCCATTCCTTCTGTCCATAATGCTCTTCCTTTATGCTCTCCTGCATAGCTCCTTCCTGTCATTTGGATTGCAGTTTGGTGGTGGCTGACTTGGGAGGCTGAGGAAGGAGGCTCACAAGTTCAAGACCAGTCTAACCAGTTTAGCACAGTTTAGCAAAAACCTTCAGCAACTTAGCAAGACCTGTCTCAAAAATTTTTTAAAAATTTAAAAAATAAAAAAATAAAAACAATTGGGGGTTTAGCTGTGGTATAAAGTGTCCCTGTGTGCAAACTCCTGAATCAGTCAGTCAATCAATAAACAGGCATAAAAGATATTTCTAAAAATGAAATAAATAAATCACCTTGTCTGACACAATCTCCTCTAACTATTCAAATGAGAGCAGTCATAGGATCAATCTGTTTCTGAGCCCTGTGTTCATTCTCCATTTAGTACATTATTGTCATTTGAAAGTTTTGAAAATGTGTTCATTATCCTTTTCCTCCAATGTATAAAAGCCTTGTCAGTCTTGTTCTCTGTCCTATGTCCAGCATTGAAAACAGTAGGTGCCACTGATTACAGACAACCTACCCATTTATATTGAATGGAAAAATGAACAAAGGAGGGAGGGGATGGGAAAGTGGACACGTGGAGGACATTTGCAGGAGGCAGTACAGGAGAGGGTGCTGGAGAGACCAGTGAGGGCTAGACTGGGTCTCCACAGACCTATGTCCACTCTTCTTAAGGGAAGGTAGAAGAGCATTATTATTTAGAGAACAGTTTCCTGAATATTACAAGCATGCTGGGTTGTAGACAGTCCTTGCCACAACCTCCCATAAAAAAGAAACACTGTGTCTTTTATTTCCTTAAAAACTCTCTTTTTTTAATGTGATTTTTTTTTTTTGTGTGTGTGTGTGTGTGTGTGTGTGTGTGTGTGTGATCCATGGTGTGGCAAACAAGACTTTGATGGAGTGTACTCCTACCACCTCAGGCTCATTGCTCCTTAGCCCCAGCACTAGAAGTATTTACATCACATAGATGGAAATGTCTGTATAGTCAGGAAGGTGGCATAAATGCTATATTAAGAAAAGAAGGGGAGGCAGATGCTGTGGAAGGAGGAGAGTGTACCCATATCACTGACTGCACTCCCAGCTTTGACCCTGAGTTGAAATGATCCTGTGCATCCACAAGTTGGTGGCTTTGCTGTTCCAGGATAAAATACTGCCTTAACTTCTGTGAAGCCAGTGACCTTACCTGACTCCTTCACTTTACTTCTCCTGGGACTAGTAGAGAAATTGATGTATAAGAGAGTCTCAACAAATATGAATTGCAAGAATGAACAAAAAGGAAAGCATTACCTGTTGAAGGGAGTTTCTGAGGGCCAGGAAGGACTGGAGTAGAAGTTAAAAAAGGCATATGCCTTTCATTGAGGCAAGATAGACAATTAAAAACAGCTGCCACTAAAGTACTTCATTTGTGAAGATCCATTCCTATATTTATAGCAAAGAAGGAAACTTCTGGACATAATTCACATTTCATTTTAGCACATGTTATTTGCATAATTTAGCATAAATGTCTGCCTAAGTGGGACTTCTGACTCTAACTTCCCACCCTGCTTCTCATGGTGTCACTTGTACATGCAAAAGGGAAAATGGAGGTAAGTTTCCTGTTGGCAGGAAATGACTATGAAAAAGTCCAAGCAAGAGCTTGCCTATAGAATGTCTTGTCCTAAGTATGCTAGTTGACTACCCAGGAAGAGATCAATGGTTTATCTAAGTGGGTGAGTTACTGATGGAGGCAGTGTTCCAGCTGTCCAGATCCTTACCTCTGGTCAACACAAGACTGTGATTACACCCTGGAAGTCTCCAAAGATAATGACATTACGTCATTGAAGATGCTGTTAGGAGACACTGCTCCAAACAAATGCATAATCAACTTTAAGCAACCCCTTAATTGGCAAATCTGGTCTTGATCAGAGAAGAGATTAAACCATTTGCTAAGAATTCGTTTCAGAAGAAAGTACTAGAGATTTTTTAGACACTAAAATTTAGAATGGGTATGGCAGTATATAAAAAAAGTGGATGTGTAACCGATGTGAATCTGCAATATGTATACGAGGTAAAAATGGAAGTTCATAATCCATGTGAATCAAATGTATGAAATATGATGTCAAGAGCTTTGTAATGTTTTGAACAACTAATAATAAAAAAATTTTAAAAATCCTAATGCTTATAATCATTATGATCATTTTAAGATTGTATATTTTAATTATGGAAAAAAATAAATAAAATTCAGAATGGGAAGTAAATATTTTCATAGCCATTCTAATATCGATTACAAATAGAATAGAGTTGTAATGCATTGTGCTGTCATTTATTTTTTTAAAAAAATCAATTTTAAAATGGATAATACAAAAAAAAATAGAATAGAGTTGTCCCTTCCCTTCCCCCAGTGTGATGGGGTAGAGAATAGACCAGGAGGAATGAAAACACACAAGCCAAACAAACAGAAAAAAAGACTCACAGATAAGTCCCAGCTCTGGGAAACACTAATGATGTGAATTTAGACAAAATACTAAATGTCTCTGAGTGTTCCTCTTGCTTTATTGTACAGAGGGTGGAGGTGTTTATCTCATTATGTCTATGTGAGAGAGACAAACTCTGCCAGCAAGACAGAAAATGAGAAAAGCTGTGCCCAGCACAGAGCACACACCAAATAAGTCTCAAATGTTGCTCTTATAATGATCAATTCAAATAAAGTTGGTATCATGGCAAATTAACTAATTGATGCAAAGTAGTCTATAAAAAATAAAATAGCCATATGATTATGAATATTATTTAAAATGTGGCTGTGTAAAAATTTTCTTTGTTATTTTTCCAAAGAGGCAAAATGCTGTTTAATCTCAATGGGCCATAGTCCTCCAAGGTTATGCATAGACAAATGAGATCAATTTTAACTTATTATTCTGGTTAGCATTTCAGTGATTTATTGCACAAGAGCACATCTCCTGCAGACCTTCTAAAATCTAACTTGGCCATATTCTGTATCTAAATTCCTCTTTGTCATTTCAAAACACATGCCATATTCTCTTCCTTTTCTCTATTATTGTAGTGAGAAGCTTTAATAATCATCAATCTAGGAGTTAGAATCTATCATGCTAAGTGAAATAAACGAATTCCAAAGAATCAAAGGAAGGCTGAATTTTTTTTTTTTCATGTATGGATGCTAATTCACAATAAGGTGGGTGGGAGGGAAGAATAGAGATAGTTTGGATTAGACAGAGGGGAGTGATAGGAGGGGAAGGAGGTATGGGAATAGGAAAGATAGTAGAATGAATTGCACAGTATTACCCTACATGCATATATGATCACAAGACTGGTGTAATGCTACCTTTTGTACAACCAGAAGAATGAGAAGTTATTCTCCATTTATGTATGATGTGCTAAAATTCATTCTACTGTCATGTATAACTAATTAGAAAAAAATTGAGGTAATTTTTTTTAAATTAGAAAGAAATGATCAATCCACACTTCTTAACATGACTGATAATCATTCAGGGATGGCATGTTAAGATTTTTTATGATTGCTTCTGTTAGGTGTGTTTCATGTATTGCTGTGCTTCTACAGGTAGATAGAAAAAAGTAGGCAGATTTTCTTAAATAAAAAGGAATCTTCTTTGGAGGGTCTGGAGGTTTGTGAATCTTCACTTAATTAGGAAACTTAAGCAGTTTAACTGATGTGGTTGCTGCTGCAATGCTCTCTTCTTGTGGCTTTTACTTAGCATATTATTTTAAAATCATGTTCCTGATTCCATCTTTCCCAGGAAGTTAAAAATCATAGTGGCAGGATTATTATTATTAATATTATTTTTACTATTATAATGTATTTTTTTATCACCCACTTTTTCAGCACCGGACTGGGAACATAAGATGCTTACTAATTATAGTTTATATTAAAATATTTTGTTAATCTGACAGCATCACAGAAGTTTCCTTTTCTCATCTGTAAAAACAGGAATCAACCTTATCACATGAAGATCTAGTGAGGACTGGGTTAAAACATGGATGTTTTTCATGTTATTTGGTAGGGGGGGGTAGCTTAGGACCTGAAGTCATTACCCAATGTCCAGATTTTGGAAAGCAAGGACTTGGGACCAAGACTCTGCTGTTGTCACTGTAGCAGATCCTGCAAATTATCAGGTAACTTACCAGGCACAACTCTGTCTAGTCTATACACACCATTACTTCTGTGTTAATTATTAACATCTTTGTTTTTGTTTCTCTTTGACACATAGTGAGTTATCTACTGGCCAGACTGAAGGGGGGTGGAAAAAAAAGCATAACTGCTTCATGGATAGTGTGCTAAAATTTCTGGCAATAGATTCCAAATACTTCCTTAAAATATTTATACAGATTAACTAAGATGACTAACAACAACAAAAACAAAAACAAAATAAAATCAGCTAGTCTGTATTTCCTTCCTCTTTCTTTCCCTGGCTTCCTCCTCCTGGCATACAGAGGACATCAGCCACACTGGGGAGAAAAGAGGAGGAGAGAGGACTTGGAGATTCATGTCAACACCTGCTCACAACTGGCCAGAGGATTGACAGGCCAACTGAGACATTTTGCCTCTGTCCTTCTGCGTTTTTCAGAGATTCCCCGTTAAAAATTAGGAAGTGTGTAGTATCTTTCAGGCTAATGATAAAAAGAAGTTGATTTCTAAGTAACACCTTAGCAATAAATGCACTGTTAACTATCACATAACGATAAATATTATAAATGTTGGTAGCCATGTTCCAAGATTGTCCCATAAGAAATTAATTCAGAATATTAACAGAATCTACAGAAAATAAAAGAAGTCCCCAGGTCAAGTAAGTTAATAAAGCATCTGAAGGTTTGGGTTTTCATGAGAAACTGAAATAGGCAAATGTGAAATATGAAGTCTCCAAGAAGGGGATACATTAAATGATTTTTTTTCATTCTTTTTGGGCATATCATGAAGTGAATAATTCGTAGAACATACTCTCATAAGTGATTATACTGTTAAAATATGAGCATACCAGCATTAACCATCTGTAATACAATAATAATTTCATTTGTAGCCTCAGTGGTTGATGCTTTCTTTGAGGCGAAAGCTATCCCCCATCATTTTCTCACATGGTTCTCAACTGGTACTACATAAGTGATTATATAACATATGAATGGGTGAATGGACAGATAAATGAAAGGATAGGTACAATGTCCGTCCTTATAGTTACAAATATGAGTGTAGACTCTCTGGAGTTGGGTCTTTGGACAAGCCATGGCTCCTCCATCTATAAACATCTTGATTGCAGTGCTTCTTTATTCATTGGCAAAACCAAGACACTAAGACTCCCTAACCCATAAGATTGCAAAGAGAATTACATGAAACATTTTAAATGTGTGCACACATAAATATATAAGTTGTTAACATTTGTCATCTATAATCTATTAACATTAATATATAATATAAACTATTATCAAGACATTATATAAAATATCAAAAGACATGATATAAAAGAATGAGCACACACACATATTTTTATTCAACTTGCTCATTTTTTATTGGCTTAAGAACTTTCATTGAAAAGCTACCTTTGTAAGCTAACACCTTCAAATGCTAGATTCACGTTGAGAAAACTGTTAACTGGTGCTCTTTCAAAATGTTTAATCTTGATGGTGTTTATCGTAAGTCCCAATATCAGATTCCCCCATGGAAGAATGCTGTTGCTGATTTTGGAATATGCATTTATACTCCCTTATATTAAAGGAAATACATTTAAATATGAAAACTGTTTTATGCAACATAATAGGAAGATCTTTGAAATGTAGAATTTAACTTGACTGGTTGAGGTTTCTTTCTCTTAGTCCTTAGAATCAGTAACCCTTTGCTCACATGTGACTTCCAATAAAGTCAGAAATTTTAAAGGAGTACTTTGCACTGGAAAAAGTAAAATCTCTGACTTCATTAAATAACTGCTAATCAACACAGAGCAATGCTTCCAATTCTTTGGTCACTAATATGTATAAGTAGTTAGACTCCTGAGAAAGCCTTGTAACGGTTCTTCTGATAGCTAGTGAAGGCACTAAAAAGCTTCTGACACCAGGATGACAAATAAAATTTGTGTTTAGGTTGATAATGTAAATAATGATTCAGTCTGAGGCTTGCCATGGGCAGACGTTGATGCAGAATAAGGTACTAATGCTTTAAATGACGACAGAGCTCCTTTGCAAAATTTTGCCACTTCTCATCCATGGAAGTTAACTTAGTGTCATGTGCATATGTCAAAGTTGACATTTTTCCAATCCCTGTTTGAACTCAGTAAAATACAGATTTTAGTTAAACAATCTGAGTATGTTTGAAATTAAATATATATATATATTAAAAATTAAATATACTTATTAAATATATATTTAATTGAATATATAAAGTACAAATTAAAATATACGCACATGCACACATATGTGTGTGTGTGTGTGTATACACACATACCTATAGTGTATATGAGGAAATCAGACAGACCTGAATGTGAATCTGACTCTTCTGTTGTAGGAATGCAAAACTTGAGCTGCGTGCCTGTTCCTGGCTACTCCAGTTTGCACAACCTTCCTGAGATGGTTTGATATGAGGAGATTAAGGATAAGGACTCTGCTGAGAGACTTCTAGGTTCTGACTCTCAGCTATGCCACATGCTAAGGCTGTAATTAAGCACATGCAATTTCTCTGCCATGGTTACTCGCCTGTGGTATTAGTTTGCTAGGGTTGCCATAACAAAATACAGACTGAGTGGCCTACACAGCAGAAAGGTGTATTTTCTCTCAGTTCAAAGCCAAAGTGTCAGCAGGCTTGGTTTCATGGACAGCCCTCTCATGTGCTCCCCTCTCTTATGGGCATGCCCTGGTGTCTTCTCTCGCATGCACATTCTCTCTTCTCATATAGACTACTGGATGGGGCACGAGCCTAAGAGCCTCATTTTAACATTAGCATCTCTTTAAAGGCCCTGTCTTCAAATACAGTCACATTCTACAGTAAAGAAGGCTGGGTTTCAACATATCAATTTTGGAGGACATGATTCAGCCCATATCATTTATACGTGGGGGAAATAAAGAGTCCCTGTCTCACAATGAGGAATGAATGAATTAACATATTTGACAGTTTAAAATTGTACCAGACACTTAATTAGCACTCAATATGTATTTGGCCATTCTTGTTCTATTTCACTTTGAACAAATAAATAAACCTTTATAAGCTTTGTTAAAATAGAAATAATAATAATCCTCTCTTTTTGGGGGGTAGGGGCACTAGACCACCAGGCCACATCCCCAGCCCTATTTTGTATTTTATTTAAAGACAGGGTCTCACTGAGTTTGCTTGGGGCTTCACTAAGTTGCTGAGGCTGGCTTTAAATTCACAATCCTCCTGCCTCAGCCTCCTGAGTCACTGGGATTATTGGCGTGCACCACCCCTTCGGCAATAGCCCTCTCTTATAGGGTGTCTGCATGAACTAAAGAGCTCACAGGTGAAGTGGTTAGCTCAGTGCCTGGCATATCTTAAGTTCTCAGTAGCAGTCAGTTGCTTTTATTAGCATTAGTGTTATTGCCATTATCATCACTGGCCTTTTAAATTATTATTTCCATGTACCACATATTTATATTATTTCCATTTATAACAACTGATTTTTTTAGATTGGTATTATTTTATCTATTTTTTAATGAAGTGAAATTTAGATTCAAAATGCAATGAAGTTAACCAAATCTGTTGGGCTATAAATGACAAAGCCAAGAATTATTCCCTCTGAATTGAACTCTGTTCTATCCATGTGCATTCTCTCTTTGCTTATTGGGCAAATGAATGTGAGAAACAACACATTCCCTTCTTTTAGAAATTCAAAGCAAATTGAATTCCTGGTATATATATAATTTTCTGAATATATCTTCCTTTTCATTTACAAATGAACAGTTTGCATGGATTCTAAGTTGATCTCTCCAACTGCTTTTTTGTGATTTTTTTACCACCAACTGTTTCACTGTCTCATAATCATATGATGTCTTATCAATATCTACTAGGAGGCTGTGAGATTCTGTAAGGGAAGATACCTCATTTATTTTTAAATTCCAGAGAATGGTCAATAGTAATTAAATAACTGATAATCAATCCAGTGGTTGAATACAGTTGAAACTATGAATATGCATACAGACCTCTGGATCATTATTTTGGATTGAGAGTCGGCCACATATGGGGTGACTACAGAGTATGGAGTGTCCTTACTTTGCTCGATATTTATAGGGATCCTAACTGAAACTATGATAAGAATAAAGGCTTCATGTGAAACAAAGGAGAAATTGAGAACAGAAGTTCCCCCATTTTCAGTAATTCTTCAACACAAACCTGCTTAAATTACTGCACAACTGATATATTGTGATTCCCTTTAGATCGAATATAGGTTACTGCTCAAGACCTCTGGGCAGAAACAAATCTTCTAAGAAGTTTGTCTTGTTTCTTTGTGTGTGCCTGCTTAACACTAGCCATTAAAAAGTACAGGACTGATGCCATTTGTGTGCATTCTGGGAAAAACAATAACATTTCTGAGATTACAACTTTGAATACTTTCTTTTGATAGGTATCCGTACAGTTCACTCTTGAATTTTCAGTGAAAGGGGTCCATCTATTCTCAGTGGTGGTGGTGGGGATTACAGTGATGAGTTACAATCAGAGCAAAGTTGACGTTAGCAAACATATTCTATGTAATTATCGAATCTTGCCAGTTCTGGGTGGGCACCAGCTGTACAATACAAGTATGCAGTGCCTTACATACCTGAGGTTTTGATCAGAGAGCCGGACGACTGGCTGCTCTGCTAGTGAGGATTGAGTTGGTGTGTACAATGAATTAGGGACGCTAGGGCAAGAATGATGACTTCGGTGAACCTGAATCACTGTTTTGAACACAGCTTCCGTACGATACAGAAACAGATGAAAAATGATTCCTGTAGAGGTTTTAACCGGAGCATCTCTTTAAAGAGATTTAAGAATGTTTCTCTAGGAAGAAAATGTTACCTTATACCCTTGACTTTTGACACCATACGGACTAAGTTATTACTGTAGCTGCCTCTCAGTCTCATTGGTTTTGTCCAAATTTGATAAAAATTGACAAAAGTTGACTCATCCTGCTATGGTTTAAATGCATATGTTCCTCCAAATTCTCTATATTGCAGCTGAGACTCCAAGGTAACGGTATTAGAGGTGGTTCTTGGGGAGGTGAAGAGGATCAGTGCCCTTATTGAAAAGCCTTCAGATGCTGTCTCCTGTCATGCAAGGATGCAGCACCTTCTGCCATCTGAGGTCACAGGAATGAGCCAACGTGACCTCACAAGACATCAAATCAGATGGTGCCTTGATCTTGGACTTCACAGCTTCCAGAAGTGTGAGGAATAAAGTCCTGTGGTTTGTAACTTACCTCGTATGAGGTATTTTGTTATAGAAGCAGGAATAGATTAAGACCCATTCTCAAAAGAGCTCCCAGACCAAGGTTATTAACAACTCCCTGTGGAGTTTTGGAAGACTGTTCTCTTCCTTAAGCAAGAATAGAATGCTGTAACTAGGCCATAATGGGAATATAATGTTGTTCTTTCTGATGTAAAATCTGAATTGTCACTCTGGATTTGCTTCATTAACATCCATCCTTGGTTATGTATTAAGAAAAATGTGATTTCATCTATTCATCTTTTGGAAGAAATGGTTTTCATGTCCTTATAATCATTAATTCCTTCCTAGCTTAGACATTCTCTTGTGTGTGTGTGTGAGCAAAACTTGTGTGTACATTCTAATCGGTACCTCTGCTATAGAGCACACTATCTCATCTTTACAGCCTCTTTAAAAAGACTGAAAAATCGATTGTTTCTTGTCATTAAGAATATATTGTTAATAGATAAAAATAATCGTCAAGGGTACATATTGGTGGAGAAATTTTTGCTTAAAAATGACTTGTTTTAGATTCAAAAGTACTTAAATGTTGCACCACTGAATATTGGGACGTACAATTAAGCCTTTGCCCATAAACAGTAAGCGATCTAAGCAGAACTAGAAGCTTCCCTTCTAGACCTTCCCTTGGACATTCTCTCTTACCCTGTGCTGCTCTGTCTGATTTGGATAGCACTCAAGACTCTCATACGCAGTTGAAATGTCACCTCCAGAAATCTCCATTAAAATGTCCACACCATGCCCATTAATCTAAAGGTAAAGATGTTCTTTATGCATTTCTTGCCTTTAAAAGGAATTATTCTGTTTTATTACTCATTATCTTCATAATCAAAGGCAATTTTACCTAAGAATGGGACAGGATGACTAATTTTGATAGAGGAAAAGTAATAGGAATAAATGAAGACTGGAGCACTGTGTGTGTATGTGGCCACCTGGCAAGGGACAGAGAGCTGCTAGAGAGAGTCTCCGGCTAAGGGACCCACCAGAGAAAGTGAAAGCTTCAAATAGATGGCAGGTTGGAAATAAATGTTGTGTTCTTTGCAAATGTGTCTGGAGCTGTTTTGAGGCCTCATAAGCTAGTATATTAGGTATTTTCATATCACAGAACTTAAGGACAGTCTGATAATAGACTCCCAGCTTAATATATTGATTCTAACACTGTTTTTTGAATATATGATATCATCATTTTTAAAATGTAATGTGCATTCCATTTATTCAATCTCTTTCCCCTGAATGTCTGTGCTTCCCGAGATGATAGAATAAGAAAATAAACAGCTCAAACGGCTTTTCCTCCACACTTTTATCCATTTAGAAAAAAATAGGGTGATAGTAAGTGGAGAGATCTAACATTTGTAAAAGGCTAAACAGGGGTTAGGCATTATGTTAGGTACTTTATATACATCATCTCTCGTTACTTCTTAAACCTCTCCTTTATGGTAAGTATAATTATCTACATCTTATAGGTAAGAAATAAGGAACTTGGAGAAGTTAAATAACTTATTTGAATTCCCGTAGCTCATAAGGGTGGACTTGTAGAATTAAATCACAGATTTCGTTTAATTTCATAATGTTCTCCTTTACATTAGGGCTGCATTTGGAAAAACATAAAATTTTAGGGTCATAAAAAGTCATCTAACTTAAATCCTTTCATCCGAGGAATTTCCTTAAATGCTACTACGACCTGTCCAGATACCCAAGTGATATCTTTTTCATTCAAACAACAAAACTAAAACAAAGTGGTATCCCCTCTGTCAACTCCTCCTTTATGAGAAGTTTTAAGACTTAGCATTTTCAGTGAATAAACTCATTAATATGTCAATCATGGTGAATACACAAGAACATGATGAAAGAAGCCAGAATCTCTGCAAACTAGGACAATGAATCAGGTCATCCCTGGCTCCCACTGAGAGTGAACAGTGAGAAGAGGAATTGCAATCCACAGAAGGAAATCAGAGACCACATCTAGTTGGCACTGGTCAAAACAGAATACAGAGGCTGGTCCACTGTGTTTCACAGACAGAGCATACTATTGGAAGATTATTGGGACATACAATCAAGCCTTTGCACACAAACAGTAAGTAACCAAAGCAGAGCTAGAAGTTTCCCTTCTAGACCATCCCTTGGACATTCTCTCTTACCCAGTGCCACTCTATCTGATTTGGATAGCACTCAAGACTCTCACATGTAGTTGAAATGTCACCTCCAGAAATCTCCATTAAAATTTCCACACCATACCCATTAATCTAAAAGCAAAGATGTTCTTTGCTTTGCTTTGACTAGGAATTAAAGCAGTTCCCCCTCAGACAACTCTGAGAGGTGATGTGGACTAGATCTACTGCATGGCTGCTGTGAAAACTTATAAGTCTTGAAATTCTGACTTGTATTCTATAAACAGTCCTATCACAACAGTGCTTCCTGATGACTGATGTGTGTAGGACTCACCTGGACATCTTATTTAATTGAGATTCTGCATTTCTGATACCACCCAGATGATGCCAAGGATGGTGTCCCACCCACTCAATTTCAAGCATTGGACCATGATGACTCTGCACACTTACTTACCTGTGACTCATTGCTATCAAAAAATTATGAAGGTCCTTAAACCAAACTAACTCATTGGCATCATTTTTTTTTGAAACAAAAGCATTTTTCTGAAATTGTCTTGAAAATACCCTTGCCCACTCCTGAGCCATGTGGTTTTTAATTCCTTGTGATTTAATTTGACTTCCCTTGTATTGACCCAAAGCGCTTCCATGATTACAATGTGCAGTCATCTTGAGCTTTTATTCTTTTCTGAGAAATCACACTTCCAAGACATGTAAATTCCTATCACACTTGCCATGAGCTCTAATCACTGCTATAGAAGAACCCATTCAGAATCTTGGCTCCTTTCTTTTTTGATTAATTAAAAGGATCTATCTCTTGCCTGATTTTTCAGGGAACAACATAAGAGTTTTTACATAAGACACTAGCTAGCGTTGCAGTTTAAAGAGACAACAAAAACCAGAAGAATCAAAAGTTTCAAAATATTATATGAAATCATTGCAAAGTATGGACAACTGTTATGAGTAGAGTTATAATAGGCAGGTTTTAAGTGGCCTACAGGTAGGATACTATACTTTCACACAAAGAGTGCTAGATACAAGAACTGAGTCAGATTTGCAGTACGTGCCTCTCCTACCTTTAGACCAGAAGCAGCTTGAGAGAAGGGACTGCATTGCTTTCATCTTAATCCCTGGCATAGGGACTCACAGGTAGGAGAGTGGGGGTCCTCCATATGCAATTCTGGAATGACTGCAAGAGATAAATGATAATTAGTCTTTAATTCTGGCCCAATCTCCTCATCTGAACAAAGATCAGTATTAATCAACATGAGTGCAACAGGGTTTTTACATAAGATACTAGCTAGTGTGGTAGTTTCAAACTGTAACACATTATGTATGCACAATATTTTAATATTAAGCACTAACTCTTTCACTAGCATTTCTTAAAAGATGGAGGCTCAGATATTCAGATATATTGTTTCAGATATTCAGGGAAGATCTTCACCTTAGTTCTGAGACTCTCACAAGGTACTGCTTATTATTTCAGATAGAGCAAGGCTTCTAGAGCAAAGCTTCCCACTTTTATTTTTTTCTTTTTTAATCATAAGGCTGACCATATGCCCTCTTCTTGAGGACAGCCTCACCTCTTTTCTACGTATCTCATTTAGTCAATGGACCCATTTAATCTCAAAAGGGCACTCATTTAAGTGATAAATTATATTGTCACCCTAGTCATTAGATAGATTTAGATTTATCATTAGATAATTTGGTGTGAAAAAGCAAGTACTCTCTTTTACTTAAGCATCTAAATTCTGACCGTTCAGAGGCTGAGCAGAAGCAGATACCCTGATGGGTCTAATGTCATTAGGCAAAAGGTGTGAAGTTTGTGTAATCTGAAAAAAAAATGGATAAAATACAGGAATACAAAGAGGGAAAAAAAAACACGTGGCTTTAGCAAGGGGTGTCTGGGATGAGTGAATACCCACATGGCTTTCTTCATTTCTTGGCTAAGAGACCACTTTGTTATTAAGTGTTTGGGGCAGAAGGTGCCTATTTACTTGAGATTGGTGAGAAGGGGTATTTATCTAGAAAGGCTGGGAAATCAATATGTCTCTGAGGTTTGCCATCAGAGTCATTCAATTACTAATACAGATAATTGCAGCATTAATCTGCTTCTGCAATTTGGAGAAGAGTCCAAACAGTGACTGATTGATTTTAAAGGAAAATAAAGTCAAAGGTATATGGCATTTATTCTTCCAGTAAATAGATCTCTGGTGAGAAAAACTGGGGCCCATTTTATTCCAAGCAAGTGTAATGAAATACCTAAACCTGGCACACATGCATTTCTTTGAAGATAATCCACCTCTTAGAAGGAAGAGAAGACAGAAAATGCTACACTGTCCCAATTCCCCACTTTAATAGCCAAAGCACAGAAAGCTGAAAGGGAGAGTACTTTTGGTATGAAATGATGGATTCACATTTTTTTCCAGAAGCTGACAGACTGCCCCATTTGTATTGAAAGAGGCTACAGGGTACATCACAAGAATTTCTCGATGTTTCATGTCCTTTGAGAGAGTTTTTTCCTCCACATTTCCAATGTAATTGGAATTTAATTTATCCACCAAAATATGTTAATGTTTACTGAAGTTCAAATTCCAGTTGAAAAAGTACGAATGTGACCAGACCCATCCACTAATGAAGACTCTTGCACTTAACCACTGGTTATTCCCTTAGGAGAAATCATCCAGAATACAAGAGATCCTCCTTGGGGTTCAGAATGCATCACTTCTTTGGAGAGACACTGTGCAGTTCTTGAAAGCAAGTCCAATATGGCCTCATGAGGGTGTATTGATGTGTGAGATTTTTAAATTATAAAAGGAGCTTAATATTTTGTATTAAGAAAACATCTGAAATAATTTCAGGACTAGAGGAAAGTTTTATTTATTTATTTATATAAATAAATATAATAAATATTATTTATCTATATAAATAAATAATAAATATAATAAATATTATTTATATATTAATATATAAATAAATAATATTTATTTATTTATATTAAGGATTGAACCTAGGGGAGCTGAGGCACATCCTCAACCCTTTTTATTTTTTTTATTTTGAGACAGAGTCTCACTCAGTTGATTAGGGACTCATCAAGTTTGCTAAAGCTGGCCTTGAACTTGTGATCCTCCTTCCTCAGCCTCCATAGGTGCTGGGATTACAGGAGAGCATCATCATGCTAGGCTGGAGGAAAGTTACACAGAGTACTATCATTCACACAGCTCTTCCTGATTTTTCACACCCCAAAGCATGTTGAATTTATAGAAATTAAGAAATTAGTGCACATACAATGCTGACATCTACATCAAATGTGTTGTGTGGATTTTACCAGTTTCCTACTAGTGCTTCCTCTCCATTCTAGTGTCTGATATAAGACTCCAATTTAACATCATAATTCATCCGGTTTTCTTAGACTCCTATAGTCTGATAGTTTTTCAATCTTTCCTTAGTTATTTTAATACTTTGGGTCTCTTAAGAGTACCAAATCAGTTATTTTTCAAAGTGACCCTACCCTGACTGTGGATGTGTTTTATGTGTCTCGATGACGATGCATGGTCTATTGTTTCAGGGGAAGAATTCCGTGGAGGTGAGGAACCGTTGATCACATCATATGGGGAATCTGGTATCAACATGCCCTGTTGCTGATGATGTCAACTTTAACTTGATCAGTTGGTTAAGGGGATGTCTTCCAGATGTCTCCATTGTAAAGTTGCCACTTTTCTTCTTCTCAATCTGTTTGTTACTAGTGGGTCACCAAGTGCAGTTCACACCTTACTAAATATTTTTTATTAAAACAAAAGTGGAAGGTCCCATTTTGAGTCTATGCTGTGGTCACCATCTTGAATGCCAAAAAGCTGGGGGACAAAACCAACTTTCTTTTTGAGAGAAAGAAGACATTTGATTTTCTTTGACACAACCCCCTACTCATAAGTGCCGCAATCACAAAGAGCTGTGAGCAAACCTTGAACAGTGGTTGAGTGCGACCCTTGTTAAGACATTGGAGGACAGGCAGCCCTGCTCTGCCACTGCATAGTTTAGTATAGTACATTAAAAAAAAAACAGCCATGTTCCCCATTTCACAACAAATCTGTGGAGAAGTCAAAACACCTTCTGTATGGGTGTTGGCAGCAGGGATATGGGTGTGGAGCACACTCTGTGGCTGATGGTGGGGGCAGAGTGTACAAGGAGTGTATCCCAATCCAACCAAGAACACCTGCTGGGTTGGGGTCACAGTGGGAGGGAAGTGCGGTAAAGGGATGAAAGAAAATAAATCTGGAATGTTCATTACTTGAAAGGTGGGGAAAGGCGTAAGAGAAAGGAGGTTAGGGAGGGGTCACTCCTATTAAGTATTTCAAACCTTCTAGATGCTTCTAACAATGCTGAGAAGGGCAAGAGGAGAGGGAGGTGGGTATGACAGTAACTTCCATGCTACATCAAAACAGCAGCAAAAGATTTAGACATAGATCAATTATCCAACGAATGGAGGAATATTCACTTGTAACATGCACAGCATGGTGGACTTGCTAAAAATTAAGTTCATCACTTTGTCACACCTCATATATTTTTCATTAGGAAATAGTGACCTTCCAGCTAGGCATGTTCTCATGAGTTTAAGGAAATTGGGATTTTTTTTTTTTCCTGCAGTGAGCTTTCTTTGCTAGGGGAAATCTAAGGTTCCAAAAATGATTTTAAAACAACCACTGAAAGTCTAGCACGATAAGATCAGGAAATAATTCAATTAGAGAGACTTTTGGGTGCATTTCTCTTTCGTCCAATAAGTCCAGCTGCTCTACAGATCTCAGAGTGATAATATAAAAGTGCCTTTCCTAGCAGCTGTAGGTTTTCATGCAAGATATTAGAATAATATTTCCAGATATGCAATCCAAGGAGAGTAGAAGGTCTGTGTATTGTGTAATATATAAACATTAAACCACTTAAAATTGATGTGTTTACCTGAAAATAGAGGAGTTTCTCATCACCCATTCACATACCCTGTGCCTACTGCTGCTTGCAATTATATTATTTCTATTTAAAAACAAATTATTAGACTCATGACATGGCAGAGTTGGCTCACATGGCTAAACTATCAGCTTCGAGCACACAAAACAAAAGCTTTATCATATATATCTCAAATGTCTAGACAAGTTGGATAGAAGAAACAACAAATCCCTGAAGCCACTGAAAGAAAGAAAATCAGAATAGTCAGGAAGAATAAAAAGCGGGGATGCTTTGAGGTATTTGGGCCATGAAAAGATTCTAAGGCTATAACTATGAATGAAAACCAGAATTATAAAAAAAGAGAGAAAAAAAATAGACCTTTTTTTTTTCCAACCAAAATCTGGAGTCCCCAAACTCTGCCCATCCTCAGGAAGTTAAAAATAAATTATACAATATTCTAAAGAACCAGGAATAGCTAAATAATCTGGAAGTGATCATAACCATAACATACACACCCTTAAAATGGTGGTAGGAATATTTTGAAGGACAGGAAACCAAACAGAAGGAATAGAGAGATGTGGATACTCCCATGTGCATCCCAGCATGATTCACAATAGCCAAGATGTGGAATCAGCCGAGATATTCAGTAGATAGAAGAATGAATAAAGGGAATGTGTTACACATAATGGAATAGTGTGCATCCTTAAGGAAGAAGGAAAACCTGCTACTTGAAACAACACATATGAACCTGGAGGACATTATATTAAGTGACATAAGCCAGGCATTGAAAGACAAATGCTACATCATTTCTGTTAGAGGTATAGTTGAAACACTGAACTCACAGAAGCGGAGAATAGCATGGTGATTACCAGGAGCTGGAGGTGAGAGGTAGGTTTGAAGGACTGGGATAGGTGCTATTCAAAGAATACAAAATCTTTCAGTCAGGATGAACGCAGTTTGGAAATGCATGAGGATACTTACCATTGTTTGCCTTGCTTAAGTTTATGTGTCCCTTAGTTTCCTTAGATAGTACAATATTTTAGCGATCTTTACTTTTTTGCCTATTGAAATGTGATTAATTGCTGTTTATTTCAAAAGAAAAGCCTTTTTCCTTAAATCTTTCTGGTGAGCTTTCAGTAATTATGCTTTCCTAACAATTTTAATCTGTTGGTATATGTTCCCGTGTTGCTTTACTCCAATTCATTCATTTTCTCTCATTCTTATTCCATGTACTCCAAAACCTAAGTGGATGCAATTTATCTTCCTCTATGTGCCAATTTTCATGGAGAAAATGCACTTATTAAACTTTCTTCATACCATTGAATAATTTATCATGAGCTCTCACAATATATTATACATTGATATATGATTTTTATAATAGTCTTGTTGAGTTTATTACATGTAAAGTGTGTGTGTGTGTGTGTGTGTGTGTGTGTGTGTGTAAGAGAGAGAGAGAGATTGATTTATTCCTAATGGATGGGTTCACTCTTGTACTAGCTATTCAGTTAAGGGCATATAACATTAGTTACTTTAACAAACACATCTTCAAATTTGAGAGATTTAATCCAATTGGTGCTATTTCTTAATTACATAAAATTCAGTAGGGTGTTCAACAACATCTTTGGTATGGTAACTACAGCTAATAATAAAGCACACGATGGAAACTATGGCTAATAATAAAGCACACTTGAAAAGATCTACTCTACTGAGAGTAGACCTTAAATGATCTCACCCTAGGGAAAACGTGACAAGCATGTGCAGTGATAGATACAGTAATTAATTGGAGTTCATCATTTCACAACGTATGCATATATCAAAAATATCAAACCACAACTCAGTAAATACACATAATTTTCCTATGACAAGTGTAGCATAATGAAGGTGGGAGAAAAAGAATAGGATACTATAAAGTACATATAGACATATTTTAAATAGATACACAACTAATTTCTAGACATAACAATATAATTATTGGAATTTAAAAATATCTTTGGCTGATTAAATTCAAGACCTCAGTAAATGAAGATTGAAATGATAAAAATTATAGGACAAAGGAAGAGAAATGAGAGCATGACAGAGGTTAAGGGACTTGGAAGGTAGGAGGTGATGTATATCATTTGAATTCAGCTTCATAAAAATTGTTTTGACAGAGAGGATTATTTGAAGAGAAAGTGTCTATGAATTTTTCATCAACTGAAAGAAGACACAGAAAGCCGAAAGACACTCCTTCATAAGCAGCACAAATAATAATAATCTCACATCTGGAAAATTTATGCAATAATTATAAAAGGTCCCCAAGAAAATGTAATTGATTAGAAAATGAGGAAGGAAAATATAGTTTAAAATTAAGATCTATTACAGTTAAGAAAAGAAAATCATAAACTAGGTCAAAATACATCATCACAACAAATATTGGCTTAAAAAATTCTGTTTTCAATTTTAGGATGAAAATGAATCTGGATATTCCAATGGCTAGTGCTTTATTAGAAGTGTATTATCTCCACTATGTTGATGAATTCCTGCCTTGGATTGAGCAACTTTGTAAATGTGAAGTCCTATGTCACAGAGAGTTGTTGTAAGCCAGCATGAGGTGGAAGGGCCAGTTAGTGGAGACTGATACACCAACAGCCACTTCAGCTCAAGCATGCATGTAGGTGTCAGGCTTATATGGAGCTTCTGTTTTTCTCTTGTATTGCACCTCAGTTTTTTTTTCTTAGAAGAGAGGTTTATAAAGTTACAAAGTATTAATACGGTATTTCATGGTCATATTCCATGTGAATATTTCATTCCCTCCTTCATTTCTAACTCCCCTATTTATACCTATATTGATTTGAAAAGAAAAGAATATTGCTAAGAAGAACAAAAGGAATAACCATCAAAAATTACATTGTTAAGAACGTTGTTAGTATTTTGTTGGAGATATGACACTTTTGGTACCATTGCCATTTGGATAATGTGAATTCTTTCCATCCAAGAGAATAGGAGGTCTTTCCACCTTCTAGGATCTTTAATTTCTTTCTTCAGTGTTCTATAGTTTTCATAGTACAGGTCTTTTTACCTCCTTGGTTACATTTATTCTGGTTCTAAAATTCACTTGGAAGAATGAAAGACCAAGAATAATGGAAGCAATTCTGAGCACAAAGAAAACCCAAATTATACTACAGAGCTATAGTAACAAAAACATCATGATACTGACACCTAAGTAGGCATGAAGACGAATGGAAAACAATAGGAGACACAGACAAATCTACATAAATACAATCATCTGATACTTGACAAATGTGCCAAAAACATTTGTTGAAGAAAATATAGTCTTTTTTTTTTTAACAAAAAGTGCTAAGAAAACTGGAATTTCAAAACTTGTTTTCATTCTCCTATAAGGGGAGAAATTCTCCACTAATGAAAATTTGTTTCATTCTCCTACATGGGGGAAAAGTACATTCACACACTGATAATAGAACTTAAAATTCATACAATCACTCAAGAAACAGTAGAGAGATTCCTCAAAAAACTAGGAATGGAACCAGCATACAATCCAGCTGTCCCACTTCTTGAAATATATCCACATGATCTAAAACCAGCATATTATAGGAATGCAGCCACATTAATGTTATGGCAGCAAAACAATTCATAATAACTAAGCTATGGAACCAGCCTAGGTACTCTTCTACATATGAAAGGATAAAGAAAATGTGGTATATATTTACAAAAGAGAATGACTCGGCCATAAAGAAGGAGATTTTGGCATTTTCTAGTAAATGGGTGGAATTGGAGAACATCATGCTAAGTGAAATAAACCAGAACAAATATGGCAAGGGTTGAATGTTTTCTGTCATGAGCAGATAGACTAAAATAAGAAAGGAGTAAGAAATGGAAAAGGATAAGAAGAAATTCCATGAAAATAGGAGAGAAATCAGTGGATAAGAGGAGGGGGATTGAGTGGGAGGGAAGATGACTGGGAAGTGAGAAGAATCATGTAATAGATTTGATCAATCTTTCCTGGGTACCATGGTGAATTTCGATTTTGTGAATACCCATAATGCTCTAACTTTCATAAAACTATACATAAATAGAAGAGAGATCAGTAAAGTAGAGGAAAGAGAACAGGGGATGGAGGAGGGAAGGAGAAGGGGAAGTACTGGGAACTGAATTGGAGCAAATGTTATTCCATGCTTAAATAATTCTCTCAAAATAAAACTCAATATTTTGTAGATCTATAGCAAACTATTTTTGGGAAAAAAAGGAATTACATTGTTTTCTGCTGAATTTTCACAACTACTGTCTAGTAGGGATTTTGTCTTGGTGAATTGTACAGGAAATTTGGCTTGGAGAGTTTAAGTACTTCACAAAGGCCTAGAGATGGCAAGTTGCAGAAATAGGATTTAGGGACATTGGAATAGGTTAAATACAAGTGTGAGCATTTTTTTCACTGATAGCCAAGTAGTAACAAGTTTCAATTCACAAAAATTGGAAAAAAAAATAGAGCCTCAAGAATAGAACCTCAAGCATGTCTTCTATACTATGAATATACCTGACAAGTCAGGACTTCCCCTACCTTTGCATCTAACTCTCCTACTGCCTGCCCTCATAATGAGCAGCTCAAGTATTTGTAGGAACTTATCTTTATCATGGAGCTTTCCTTATTAAGAGAAAGAACCTTATATATATTGAAATGGTCTACCATTAAGTTCTTATGTTCTTTTCATGTGCATTATATTTGGAAGGACTGGGAGAAAACTTTTCTTGAAATATAATTACAGAGGAAGTTTGTTGTGTGTTGCTGCTTTGATGTCTGAGATCTGGGAAGATTGGCACTTCATTTAATAAATAATAAATAATTCACTTAATAATAACAACTTTATATGTGAAATCACTGATATTTAGAAGTCAGTGTATTACAGAAGCACAAGGTAAACTATCATGGCTAAGAAAGTAGCAACTGTCAAACAATAACTTGGTGGTATATATGTGGTATATATTTACAAAATAGAATTACTTTCATAACATCTTTTTCTGTGCACATGCAATATATCATTATGTACCTATTGTATGTAAACATCATATGCCTCTCTCCAAAGAGGAAAATATTGTAAGCATCTATGTTTCTGCCAGTTTTATACAGTGAATTTTGACTGTAAAAGATATCTGCTTCATTTCATTTTCTGACACACTATAATAAAATATATGATCAATGGATAGTGTCATTTGAAACTCAGATTATAGAAGAAGAATGTTAAATATATTGCTTCTGGCCTCAAGCAAAATTTTCCCAAAAGAAATGTGTTGAATAATTATTTTGCCAAAGAAATGTCATTGGATTCTGGAAATCACAATCCATTTTATGACTACAGATGTCTACTGAGAAATAGGTATTTGGAACTTTGCATTATATAGAAATTAAGCCACTTTCACATACATATTTCAATCATCTTTGTAACATTTAATTGTATTTTCTTCTCTGTGATATTTTATTAAGTAAGTTTAATTCAATAACAATGTTTGATGAGCACCGGTCGTATATTGGGAATATCACTGTATATTAGATTCAACTAAATTAATGATTCCCTGTTGCCCTCTAAGAGCTTATAGTCTAGAAGGACAATGAGCACTAGAAAATAATTTCAAAACATAATGATACATTGCACAGGGTTCATAGATGAAGGAAAGCATTCAGCCTGTGGGAGGGAGGGAATAAGAAAAAGCATCTGTGAAACATCAGTAGGAATCAGAAAGTAGGTCATGAGGACTAGGAATTTTAAATAGAAAAGCATGAACTATACAGCAGAGCAATTCAGCAAAATGCCCTGCTCTGAATCTAAGCAGTCCAATATTGTTGGAACATAACATTCAAGGTACAGACCATTATTAGGTCACAGGGGTCTGGGGGTCTCTTGTCATCCCACAATCATGGAAGCTACTGTAGGATTCTATACAGACAGGTTACATTATCAAATGTATGTAATAAGGTTGATCACTCTGGTGGTAACTTGGAGGATCCAAGGAAGGCATATTTTCTTAAGAACATAGCTTTGGGGAAAAAAATCTCCATGCAACACTAAAAATTTCATAGATTTATTTATAACACATGATTTATTGAAACCATGTGTTACTCTCAGAATAGACTCACTGAACACATATTATAATAATAACCAACTCAAATTATCTCAATTACTTTAAATTCTAACAGCCTGTAACATCTTTTTCTGTGCACATGCAAATATTTGATGAGCCAAAGCTGATGAGGGGGTTAGGCAATGTCAACACAGGAAAAGTGAAATAGTAAAAGCCTGTGAATCAGATCATCCTAGAAACCAGGCTGAATAATTTAGTCTCCTACCATCGTGTTTTCTTAGTCTTTTTTTTTAAAGCTTGAATTATTAATCTTCTCCTGTTTTTCTAGCTAGACACCACCATATGGATACATATGTCTACATATAAAATATTTTCTGAATGAATAACTCATAGAAAATAACACATTTTATCACCCAGTCTTTAACACAACTTAGCAAGCAATTAGAAGGTGAGTACTTTGAAACCAAGAACATGTAAGACTTAAAAGATGTAATGCATATGTAAATTAGCATGGGTTTGTATCTATTCTACAATGTATAATTTAATACATCATATTGAATATGATAAATACAGAAGATTTTTGTCACTTAAATATTTCAATTTAAAAATAAGGGAAAAAGGAATATAAATCCATTGAATTTGTTCTCTTTCTTCTAAAGAATTTTAGTATGGAATATTGTATATATGATGAAAGTATCCAAACATCAGGAGATATAAATACAGGCATATGTCAAGATTAAAGGGAAAATTAAAACCTAAAAATTATATGGAATAGAATGTTTTAGCACAATTAAAGCTTCAGACTTTTTGCTTCATGATTGTAGCTGCAGCAGGCTAGTTCTTCCCCCCAAATTCACCTTTTTCCTCCTTGGTACAAACTGGATAACATTTATTAGTGTTTTATGAAGTTTTGGCTAATTTACATAGAAGGAGTTGTTCTCTTTCACTTTTATTCTTGGCCCATTAATAAAGAAACCACTCATGTAATCCTTCACGATTTCAAATCCCTTATCTTCCGCATTAATTCAGATATCACTAAAGCCCTGATATCGGAACCACTGCCATAGAAAGATGCTGTTGAGTACCCTACTGAATTTTACATAACTAAGAAATAGCACCAATTGGATTAAATCACTATGATTCGAAGATCCGTGTGTTAAAGTAGCTAGTGTTATATGCCCTTAACTATATAGTTAGTACAAGAGTGGACCCATCCCTTAGGAATAAATCTCTCTCTCTCTCTCTCTCTCTCTCTCTCTCTCTCTCTCTCTCTCTCTCTCACACACACACACACACACACATACACACACACACACACACACACTACATATAATAAGCCCAACAAGACTATTATAAAAATCATATATCAATGTATAATATATTGTGAGAGCTTATGATAAATTATTCAATGGTATGAAGAAAGTATAATAAGTGCATTTTCTCCATGAAAATAGGCACATAGAGGAAGATAAATTGCATCCACTTAGGTTTTGGAGAACATGGAATGGGAGAAAATGAATGAATTGGAGTAAAGCAACACAGAAACATGTACCAGCGGATTAAAATTGTTAGGAAGGCATAATTAATGAAAGCTCACCAGAAAGATTTAAGGAAAAAGAGTTTTCTTTTGAAATTAATCACATCTCAATAGGCAAAAATGTATAAAGACCGCTAAAATATTGTACTATCAAAGGAGAGAAGGGACACATAAACTTAAGCAAGGCAAACAATGGTAAGTATCCACAGTGGAAACCCAGTGAGGAGGGTAGGAAAGCAGGAAAGTGGTTGGGCAGAGATATTATAATGAAGGTGCCATCAGAACATATGTCATAACTAGAGAGTTAAGGTTGCTCTGTACCTTAATTTTGTTATGATTACAATGTGATACTTACAATGTCACAAAATTAGTAATGCTACAAAGTAGCTGCTTTTTCATTTGCTGTGTAAAAGTTTTCAGTTTGCTGTAGTGCCCTTTAATTTTTCTTTTCTTTTTCTTTTTCTTTTTTCTTTTGTTGCCTGTGCTTTTATCCATGCAATCATGGCCAAGACCAATGCCAAAAAACATCTTTCTCTATGTTTTCTTGTATGAGTTTCACAGCTTTAGATTTAACTCTAATCCACTTCCAGTTGATTCATGTGTGTATCACGGAGGAGACAAGTCCAATTTCTTTCTTTCCTTCGTTTTTTCTTTTTGCATGTGGATATTGAATTTTCCTAGCACAATTTTTGAAGAGTCTTCCCCTTTTTCTACTGTGTATTCTTGTAAAAGCTCAATTGACTGTGAATGTATGGACTTATTTCTGGGCCTTCTTTTTTTAAATTGATTTTATTGTTTTCTTTAAATACACAACAACAGTGAAATGCATTACAATTCTTATTACACATATAGAGCACAATTTTTCATATCTCCGTATATAAAGTATGTTATCTCTGGGCCTTCTATTTGGTTCTATTGGTCTCTGTGTCATTATACATATGCCAGTATCATAATGCTTTCATTATAGTAGCTTTGTGATACAGAATTGGTCTTTGTATTTGTGAATTCCACATTTGAAATATGGATTTAATATTTCTTGGATTAGAAAATATTTGAAAAAAATCATATCTATACTGAACATGTCTTCATTTTCTGATTTTCTTTTCATTTCTTCTTTAACCCCATGGTAGTTCAAGTATTTGATCATTAATTTCAATGTATTTGTCAATTACTCACTTTTTCTATTGCTTATTGATTTACTCTATCATGGTACAAAAATTTACTTGCTAGGATTTCTGTCTCCTTAGATTGGCCAAGACTTGTTTTTTGACTAAATATCTGACCTATACTGTAGGAAGATCCACATGCACTTGAGAAGAATTTGTCTTTTGCAGGTTTTGGTAGAATGCTCTGTAAGTCCTGTATTTCTTTATAGATCTTTTGTCTGGATGTTCTATTCATTAAAAAAATGGGATATTGGAGTCTCCTACTGGTATTTTATTGCTGTCTATTTTTTCCTTTAATATGCCAATTTTTTTCTATGTTCATAAGTATTTTGATGTTGACGTTTAACTTGTCTTTTTTAATAAAAAATGCATATTTTAATATTGTCTAATTTTAATATTTAAATCTTAGAGCTTATATATTTTAAATCATTATGCTGGATAAATACTTTATCATTAAAAATGTCTATTGTAATAATTTCTAGTTCAAAGTAATATTTAAAAAATTTTTAATCAATCCAATTTCTTTTTTTAAACTTTATTTTGTGTATTTATTTTCATGTGGTGCTGAGGATCAAACCCAGTGTCTCATACATGCTAGACAAGCACTCTACCACTGGGGCACAACCCCAACCCAATATGTTAGAATTTTAAGAAGAGCTACTCCTACTTTCTGTTAGTTACCATTTGCATGGACTATCTTTTCTATTCATTCTCTCTCACTCTATTTCTATCCTTAAACCTATCATAACTTTCATGTAGACAACACATAGTTTGGTCTTATATTTTGTTTCTTTATCCATTCAGACATTCCATACCTTTGAGTTGAGCACTTAATTTATTATTTACACATTAATTAATTACCAATAGGAAAGGATTTACTACTGCCATTGGGAACACTGTTTTGTTCGTCTTGTACTCCTCTTGTCTGTTTCTCTCTTGCTGCCTCTGATTATGTGTTGTTGACATTTTTTTATTAATAATATAGTGATTCTTTTCTCTTTCTCCATTGTGTAACATCTTTAGGGTTTTAAGTGTATGTTTGCGTGTGCGGGGTTGGTTCCTTTGGCACTTACATAAAAATACATTATAGCTCAAAACCCATTCATTATAAACTGGTAATATACTTAAATTAAATAGCATACTGCCAGGTTTACAAAAGGCTCAGGGGTCACTCTAGTTAAACTGGGCTAACTGGGCTGCATGAAATAACCACACAAGAGACACAAATACCTTTTTCTTTGGGGTCGCTGTGACGGCTCCTCTGACCTTAAGGGTCTGCAGAAAGAGAGAGAGAGAGCGAGAGCACGCACTGACCCCTTTTATTGAGGAGAAGCTATTCAAATGAGGCAAGGGGTCAGGTTTCAGGGGGCTGAGTCTGTCTTCATGATGTCCACTGTCAGCAGGTTAACTGACACCTGGGTAGGCCACACCCAAGGGCACAGTAAGAGAAGGGGACACACACAAGGCACTTCCATGGGAGATTCTATCCTAAACAGGGCAAGGGGTTATATTACAAAGGAACAGGTGAGCATAGCTTCACCCATGGGGCTGTAGTAAGACACACCCATTTCTGTGACTGAGTGCCTCAGCACCCAGCTGGGGAGTGTAACTCAGTCACCCATAAGGTTGGCCTCCCACAGCATACAGAAACTCGAGACTACCTTCCCTTCTGCACACAAACTCTTTGTTATTCCGGTCACTCTCTACTTACATTTACACTGTATGCTTTCAACTTATTTTTAACTATACTAATTTTAATAGGATTGTCTATTGTCTTTTATGCTATTATTTCAAATGATTTACTCATCACCATTACAATAATATCATATCCTATATTTGTCTATACATTTATCTGTATGGCCAGTTTTAAACCACCTTATGTTATTGTGTCATTCCCTGGAGTCCTTTTATTTCTACTAAAGAACTTCACTCAGCATTTCTTGTCAAGTATGTCTAGGTAGGTAGTAGCTTTCTGTTTTGTTTCTCTCTTTCACTTTTGAAGAAGTTTCGTCAGAAGCAGTATTGCCTATAAAGTATTCTTGGTTGAAATTTTCTTTTATTTGCTTGATTTTTTTTTTTTAATTCAACACATTCAATGTATCTCGCACTCCTTTCTGTCCTGTTCTGCTGAAAAAATCCATTGGTAATCTTTTGGTTGTTCTCTTCTGTGGAGCAAGTCAGTTTTCTCTTGCTGCTTTCAAGTGTCTTTTAGGACTTTCTGTAATTTGTTTATTTTGTATCTCAGTGCAGCCTCCTTTAGGTTAATTTTATTAGGTTACCTTGGGATTTCTTGGATCTGAATGATCATCCCCCATATTTGGGGATTATCAACCCCTATTTCTTCGAATAAGTTTTCTCATTCTTTCTCTGTCAGTTCTCCTTCTGTGTCTCTCATAACCTTGTCTGTTTGGTGGTTTTTCCATTATTCAACTAAGCTTCTTTTTCATTCTTCATGTTTTGACTTTTCAAAATTAATTATTTAGAATGATCTCTCTGAGTTCACTAATGTTTTTCTCTGTTTTGATTAGTCTACTGGTAAGTCCAGAAAAATTTTCAGTTCAGTTATTATGTTCCTCATTTCCATGATTCTGCTAAATAATACTAAAATACATTTTCTACCTCTGTGAGGAAATTCTCACTTTGTTCACATATTGTTTTATTGACCTCAGCATTAATCTTTATAAGAATTATTTCTAATTCTTTGTTAGGTAAATCTTACATCTCCATTTCATTAGGATTGGTTGCTAGAGATTCATCTTATCCTTCATAAATCATGCACAGATGTATTTTTGTCATAAAAAAAGAAAACTGGAAATTTACAGAGTGATGGAAGTTATTTTGTGGCTATATAGCCACAAAGAATGATGTCTAGACTATTTTCTGAATTAAATTAAGAAAAAGGTAACTTAAAATGGACTTGACATTTGAATTCCATGAAAAAGGGTATACAAATGTGCATAAATACAAGAGCTCATCCACTCTGCAGAAGGAGTATTAAAGTTAAAAAGCATAATAAAATACCACCAAACACCCATCAAGATGATAAAAATAAGAAGATAATAGCTACTGTCAGTGAGGAGACAGGGCAATGACAACCCCTGACAACGATGGGAGGAGAGGAAGTTTATAAAATTAATGTGGAACATTGTTGGTATGATCTCCTTATATTGACTAATGACAAAACTGCAGACACAACGTTTCCTTTAGGTAGTGTCTACATACTGTAACAGCATACATATGTGTGAAAAATGGAGACAAAATGTTCATAAGAACATTTAAGCACAATATCTCTACACTGGAAATAACCTATGTATCTGTCCACATTATAGTATATAGCAATTGTGCTGTATTTATATAAGCTAATATAGCAATGCAAATGAACAAAGTACGTGAAATTGTACATATTTTTAAGTGAAAGAAGATATATGCATAAGGCTGTGGCATGGCTTAATTTATATAAAATTTAGAAAATGAGCAAAACTATAGAGATTCACACTTAATGTTATAAAACTGAAGAAATGCAAGGAAATCATTACCATATAACTCAGGTTGAGGGCTGCCTGTGTAAATTTTAGTGACAGGTGGAAATGTGAGAGAGGTTCCTGGCTCCTGGTAATACTAATTTGATAGCAAAATTTGTGATAAATCATTGAACTCTGTGTGTGTGTGTGTGTGTGTGTGTGCGCGCGCACGTGCACATGTGTGTATGTGCTTCTTGGCATATGTATTATCTGTATACAATAGTGAATTAAAAATAATTTTACAATAATGAAATTAATTTATGTATGTTGGTGTTGTTTTATGAATTATAAAGTCTTCCTAGGCATAAGATTTTCATTTTAATTAATGTTACTCATTTTAAGAATCTTGCCAGGTGCAGTGGTGCATTCTTGTAATCCCAACATCTGAAGGCTGAGGAAGGAGGATCATAAGTTCAAGTCCAGACTCAACAACTTAGCAAGGTCCTAAGCAACTTAGACCCTATTCTCCTCTTCAAGCGGGGAGGGTGGCTAGGAATGTATTTCAGTGATAAAGTACCTCTGGGCTCAATCCCCAGTATCCTCCTACCAAGAAAGAATCTTATTATCACCTAATAATTGTTTTCACAGTTTTATTTTTTACTAGATGACCAAATGCAAAGAAGAATTTCTTAAAAAAGTACATGGATACTATGTTTTCCTCTGGCATTAGAACAGGTGTAATTGAGCAGTATAAATTTTGAGCCAGGAGTCATAAATTCTCATATGCGTTCTGTCACCTGTTTGCTGCTTTGACCATTACAAAGTCTATTTAAGCAACCTGTGCCACTTTTTCTCCACCTGTTAAGTCAGCTTATTAGTACCTTTCTAACTCACTCTGAAGATTTAACTTAAGAGTATACAGTTTTCAAAGTAAGTTCTTACATATGTTGGAGCCACCAAGACAACAGCTGCGTGAATCAGTGATGATGATTAGAATGCTTTTCAGAGGAATTACTTAAACATACTCTGGGAATTAAAAGAGATGAGCACATCTACTGGAAAAAGAGAAACTAAAACTATTAAATAATGAAGCATTGCCTACAGTACTTTTTAAACAGTAATTTGAGAAAATTTTCCATTTAAACATTTCTGGAGGTGGCAGCATAAACTTGGCATTCACAGTTTCTGAAGCTCCTAGAAACCATTATTTGAACTATGCTGACACACAGTTCCCCTATTAACATATATCTTACCACATTTACCAAAAATAGATACTATGAAATTTACAATAAAATATGCACACAAGATCTAACAAAGGTAACAGGGAGTAACCATTTAGAGGAAGGAAGAGGAAAGGTTTAAATGAACCAAGATAATTACTATAATTAAATGTTAAAGCTTACATTGCCACACTGTGTTTTACTTCATAAGAACATTTGTTTCCCAAGTTTTCATGTCCCTGCTAAGCATAATAGTAAAGCCCTCTATGATCAGTTGTACAAGAGATTAGGCTTATTACTACCATAGAAGTTAAGAGTGCAAGGACTAACTAATTAAGTGGTTCATAGTCTGTACTATTGTGACTGATTTGTTTTGTAACCTTGAACAAATTATCATCCTCCTAAGCCTCAGTTTTCTCTTTGGCTAAATGAGTTTGAATGGCCAGGTAACTACTTTGGTTCTTTTTATCACAGTGATCTATGAATGATACTCTGGTTTCACTTCAGATACTATAAATCTTCTGCCTTTTACTGATAATTGGTGAGTTGATCAGTATATATCAAGGTTCAGCAAACTTCAAGAATGTAAACTCTTGAAGAGGAAGTATTTTGGACTTTGCAGATCACACTGGTTAGGTGGGAACTATCCAGCTCAGTTCTTGTAGAGCAAATGCAGCTGGACATAGGAGATCACCTCATGGGCACGGCTAGGCTATTTGCAAAAACAGGCTCGAGTCTGGATTTGTCTCTTCTGCAGTAGTTGAACAAGTCCTTGCATATACGAACATATTATTAGCCTTCTATCAAGTATTGGGTCAAATTCATGTATGGACATACACTTGAAAAAAAAATGGCTAATAAAATGAATGGGTAACTTTTTGGCTTGTCAAAAATCTGAATTTGTTTTATACACTCATTTGTGATGAAATCTTCTGCCAGTCTTGCCACTGTGGTTTTTGAGATCTTACTTTGACTTGGTTGATTAACATTCCATTGATACATAAAGGACGGCATAGAGGAATTGGCAACATGGTTTGTTTTATGCTATAATTTCAATTATACACAGTGTCTAACTTTAAGCATCCAAAGACAAGGGGAAATTGAATAATCATCTCTAAAATATGGTCAACGTGTAAAGTTCATAAGAATAAGTTGGGCTTGCCAACTTAGGTTCCCCTAAAAGCAAATTATGTTATTATCATTTACAATTGATTATAGAAGGAAAGGGGTACTTCAATTTATGTCTTTCTGGCTTTTACTTTGTCTTTTCCTTGCCTATTTCTTTCAAACCTTTACAGTACGAGCCGGCTGAGAAACAGCTATTACTGATTGGTTTTTAGAGAGCCGGCTGAGAAACAGCTATTACTGATTGGTTTTTAGAGTTCTCCAAGGGAATTTTTCGTATTAAGACACCAAGAAAAGGCACTATTGTTTCTCTTTAGAGTTTATAATTTGTCATATCTCACAAGTAAATATAGAGAAAACAGAAATCCACATGATATAGGCATAACTAGAGACTAATTCATTCTTCCTGGGAAATCGTTCATTATTTAATTATAATTTTATCCCTATGTTGCTTTGCCCAGTCAAACAAACTGCTAAAAATAATGCCTCCAGGAAACAATTAGTAATCTTTATTCAGTAAATTGGATCTAAGCATTAAGAGACAAATGGATAAACTGTAGCATAATCTTAACAGTAAAAGTGAGTAAAGATTCACTATTTCAAATAGCGATTAAGATATAAACTTCCATTAAGATGCCTGCAGTTGAACTAATTACATTTTAAAAATCAAAATCTGATTGAGTATATTATAAATTATATTCTTGGGGGAATTTTTGATTACAATTATCAAATGATTTTTTATACGTATCACCCTTAGACTTTCTAAAAATTATTCCCCAAATATAAGATAACGATTTTGTAAGGATTATTTCCCCTGGGTAAGGTAACTCTACTTGTAAAGATTCAGGATGCTTCATCTTTATGGCATTCTATAAGCAGGCCCATTAGTCTATGTGCTTCCCTGCAATACTCACATATTCCATTGTACATAATTTATGCTGTTGTTAAGTATTTATTGGCTGATATTCCTTCTTGCTATTGGAGATTTATAGTTGTAACACTCAGAAATTCAGAATCCTCAGAGTAATAGTAAAGAATAAAGTTAATGCGCTAGACAATTTTACAAGAAATATACATCACTTCTGCACAATCAGTGTTTGGGGGATTCTTCTTTTATGAAGTCCTGTCTTATTAAATTCTTTTTGAAGACTTCTTCCTACAAAGTCTGGCTCCCAGAAGTTCCCTCTTTAATATAAGATGAGGCATTACACGTGTTCGTCACCTCCCCCGGTCTTTGCTTTCTTTTGATTAGCTGCATTTCTATTTCCTTGTGATCACTTTTATCCATATGGTCAGCCTAGCTAAATGCACCCTTGGAGAGAATATTGTGTAACTCATGAATTTTATAGAATAAAATTCAAGTTAAGAGAGATAATGAATTATGTGCGGTCTCATAATGGTCCACTCAATGGTCCCGAAATACTATAGTGTTGGGCTCATCACTGTGAAGTGTAGGAAGAACCAGAAAAATATCTGGTGTCTTTAGGCAAATGAGGATATGCGGGAGTGAGGAGACAAAACAGAGATCAGAGCAATCCATCTAGAATCACCTTCTAGATGATAAGTGTGATGTTGAAGAAAGAGATGATGAGCCAGAGGAGATACCATCAGTCCTAAAGTGAGTGAACCACCGTAAATCATTAAATCAAGAAAACAAAAGTTAAAACCCATTTGGCTCCTTGAATAGAGGTAGAACAACTAATCTTTATAATCTTTATATTGCCAGCAATTTAATCAATCAATTTCCTTACTATCTCTGAGAAATATTCAACAATACGCAAATTATAAAGTCGCTATAACCTGAAGATTTTTTTAATGTAAAAATAGCTCTATGGACATTTACTCTGTAATGAGTAAGTTCATGGTGATCAATGAGCATAGTCATTTCTACTTTTGGACCTTTATATGTCCTAGAATAGACACAGTTTTTAAAGCAGTCTGGTAAATTAAGGAGATGACACATTTTAGAGAAGAATGGCCAGTGCTATAATACCCGTGGGATAAGACAACCCAGAATGATACTGATTTCTAATAATACTAATATCAAAGTATAGTCTATATTGAGTGATTCTAACAATCTTTTTTGAGATCATTTCAAAAGGATTACACTTGACCCACACCCAGAAATAAACAGCATGATAGAATTTCATAAAGGGGAAAAAATGAAACAGTTTGTCAAGAGTCTGTGTAGCAAAGGGTTAAAATGATGGGCCACCATGCCAAAGTGCTCTGAGCTTGAATATCAATCTACCATCCAACCTGGTTAGCTTACTATGGTGTTAAACAAGTAAAATAATTCACCAAACCTCAGTGTCCATAGTTTTAAAATGCAGATCCTAATGCATACCCTAAGGGGTTAATAAGAAGTCTAAATGAGATAACCCCCAAATAACCCATAATTGTTTCTGGCATGTGAAAAACAATTAAATGGTGGCAACATCTCTTAACGTCTTCTCAGAGCAGGAACAAGGCTTTCTGAATATGCAACTAAGTATCTAGAAGGAAAATAAAATAAAAATAAAAATCTTCAGTACTCCAAAGTACAGAAATAAGCAAGTATATAAGAGATGCTTAGTATTAAAGCTGGAATCAACCTCAGAAAAGAGTGTTTGATAAAGGACATTTTTGGGGAAAAAAATCTACAAATTGACCAATTTAGGGGTATAATAATCAGAGACTAATCATTTTGGGGACAAAACGTGAAAAATTCTATAAAATATAAACAATGTTACACACAACCTCAACACATCCCTCAAACAGCTCCAAAGAATAGGATTTTAATAATTTGTGAAAAGGAATCCAGAGCAAGCCTACTTTGTGTATGGTGTTTCCTACATGGTAGGAAACAGAAGAAGTGACAATTTATTTATCTTCTCAAAGGCCAAAAGCCAGCAGGTGTGTGATTCAGGACAGGAGCCCAATTGTATCCACTGGAATGACAAAGGCAATCTGTATATGTCTCCCAACTCTAAGGCTAATTCTGGAGTTAGAGATTTCTAGAAAGTAAAATATAAGGAGGAGCAAAGGAGCAAGCAAACCTGAGTTGTCCTACAGAAATCCTAGATCTGGCATGTGGACTTTCATTATGGAATTTTACAAATTCCTACAGTGAGACTGAATGGACAAGCGAACTCTACTCATAGCAATCAGGATAAATTGCTTGTAAACAGCCCATGTCTTCATTTTCTCATATGTAAAAGAGAATTATTATTAATAACTTTACCTACCCCTGTGGGTATTAGAGATAATGGATTTGAAAATAATTTCAATTGAAATAAAGACAAAACTTACCCTGTGGTTTTTAAAGTGGAGTGAGATGGATGATATGAAGTTTAGGGAAATACACACACACACACACACACACACACACACACACACACATAGCTGGAGCTATTTATATTCATCCTTTAAAATATTATCAGTTTTATAATATAGCTAATATAGTTTAATCATGTATCTGCATCATTTAGAAATACAGGCTATACATAAGAAATCCTACTCCCAAAAGAGAAACGTCAGAATGCACCCCAAAAGCTTTGAGACCACCAAGTTGCCACCATTGTCACAAATACACTGAACAGCTTGGAATTTACTGTTAGGCTTTATGAAGACTTAAAGATGTTCTCCTGGTTCAGCAGAGGGAGGACAGGAAGAATGCTCTGGTTTTTTTTTTTTATTTTTTTTTTTAAACTCCAGCCCTGGTGCACTTTGTCACATTGCTTTGGTGGCACCCTTGATGACTTCACATCAGCAGGCGTCAGATTGCCCTCACAGGTTGCTTTGCTTTGATTCTTCAAGCAATTCCCATGTTTCTCTTATTTCCTCTACGCTTACTCAATTCAGCTTTTTCTCCATCACTGAATTTGGAATACACTTGTAAGACTTTTTTTTTTTTCCCCTCACTTGCATTATGTGCCTGCAACCACTCCTTCTCTGCTTCTTTTCTTCTGAGCATTGAGTCCCCTCTTGTTCTAATTATTACCAATACACTTAAAGTATTATTTATATGTGCCCATGGCTCAGAGGACACAGTTCATGTCCAATATTTTCCAGTGTTTCCCACAGAGCCATATCACTTTCCAGCAGAGAAGACAACGAACCATATATAGGACAGTTCCAGAGATTGCTGCGAGGAAAAAAAAAAATAAGCCAGGGAAATACAATAATAAAAATTGTAGGACAGGCCCCAGTATTAAGCCTCGTGGTGAAAACAGTCAGTAATGGATTTCTCAGCTTGGAGGCTTCAGACAAAAGAAGAAAAAAAAAAAGAGGGAGAGGAATTTAGAATCCTCTCCTGCTGGGCAATTGCTCCATTAACAATATAGGGAAGGAGGTAGATGGTGTGGATATGCAGGAATATCTGAATTCCAAACTTACGGGAATGCAAGTCATGGTGTGCCAGTGACTGACAGATCTTTGCTGTGACTGTACTCTTTGACACCACCCTTACAAACAAAGAAAGTCCCCTGGGAAGTATCATCAGCCCCGCCGCCATGCCACTTTGATACTGCAGCCTGTTGATTCTCCTGGCCAGCCTGGCCTCTGCTGACTTAGTGGTATGGGGTACAAATTTCTGAAGGAAGAGTTAGGAAAAGATCTGCTCTGTTTTATTAGGCAGGGGGGCTCCCAACTGCTCTTCCTCTCAAATAGAAAAACACAATCCAGTCTAGAGAGAGGACGGTTTTCTGTCTTAGATCTAAGCAAGTCAGATAAAAGTCATGTCTCTCTTTGAAAACAGGGTTCTGCATAAATGAATTCGGATCAGAAAATATTTAAGAACCAAAAAGATGAAATGTGAGTTGCAAAACAAGTGAGTGATAGCCCCAAATTCCCCATTAAACATGTGTTAGTTTTATGGTGACTGAAAGTGTTCGAAGCATTGGAACCTAACGTAAAATAAAGTGAATGATTCATATTAAACACACACATGTGCACACTCATAGCATTCACGAGGAACAACATTTAGTATTTTAAAGAACATAAAATATAAAACACTTAAAGGAAAAGGAAACAAACACAAATGTAGTCTTGCATCACTCATACTTTACCAATATATTTATGTATAAAAGATATTGAAAGTATTTGAATGAAGGGAAACATAGGTTAGAAATGGGAAAGGAAATGGAAATGGTTAGAAATGGAAAAAGCTTTGGCTCTGGTCCCCGTAAAAGAGCTTCTACAAATCAGTTTCCCTTCTGTGACTCGTTCTCTTATCTAAGGAAAAGGCCAATGGTACTCTGTGTCTAAGTGCTAGAGGGAAAAATCCATAAAATAAAATGTTTTGTATTTTGCTTGTGTTAATGGGCATGAAAATTATTCAGTAAATAACATGATTTGAAACAGTACTTTTTTTTTCCATTAGGTTGGAATTTCCTCTGAATTCCAAAGCTAAAAACAATAAATAGTGAATATCCTCTTCATTTATAAATAAATGTGCTATATACATCCAGGTGATATTTACTAGAAGAGAATAAAATATCCCAGAAACAACTGCTCACATCATTCATACAGAACATAACAGAAAAAAAAATTAGACATTTGAGGAAGAATTCAGTCCAGCAGGAGAATTTGTAGAAGATGAGATTCTCTTACTTTTTTCCTTTCTTATCCCCAGGGAAGGAGGTATGTCCCATGAAAGCAGTCCCAAAGAAACATTAGTTGAGATGGGAATATTTGTAAGCTCACCATCTTGTTTTACAACTGGATCATAGTAAGATCCCATGACACTAGGGGGTGAATCACAGCTTAGTGAATGAGGTCCTAGGATACAGTGACATGTGTCTTTCAGATTTGGAAAAATATTGGAACAGAGAGACAGGTAAGGTGACTGCTTCTTATCTAGAGAAGCCAGAAGTCAGGTGGATGGCTGAAGCAGACCCATAGCATGGTGAAGCCAGAAAAGAGGAAATGAGAGAAGAAACCATTGAGACCTTTTGTCAGGGCAGGGATGCACAATGTCACCCAGAAACCAAGGACACACAGAGAAAGCAGATGTGTGAACTCTAGAGTCCTAGAAGAGGCTTGCTGGCCAAGGCAACAGAACCCCTCAGTAAAGCTACAGATGGACCCTGGATGGTAGCCATTAGATTATAGAAAATATAAAAAGGATCAGATGGAGAGCCTTCTTCTTAGCAAACATTATCTACTCTCTTCCTTAGAGTTTGCCCAGGTTGGACATCTTCAGGCTTCAAGATTGAATAATGTCCTATGTTCATGTAATCTTGTTTATAGTTCGTTTAGCTATGGGCCTGCGACCCAAACAGATCACTCACAGCCAAAAAGACTGATGACTAAGAATCTGGGAAAACAGGCATTTGTCACTAAACTTGAAACTGAATTTTAACCTAGATGTTAGGAGCTATCTGTGACCAGATAAAGATGGCATGCCTCTGGATATAACAAAAACTTAGGAATGCACAACAAAAATAGGCAAAAGCAAAATTCCCTGGTGACTGATACACTATTTGAGGTCCTGGATTCATTTGTGTCTCTGGAATTGAACTAATTCTGTAGTTTTAAGTTATGTGAGGCGATATATTCCTTTTTAGTTTAGGTCAGTTTGAGGTGCTTTTTTTCACCTTTTGTAACTAAAATAATGTTTAGAAATTGACTAAAAGTTGAGGAATTTCAGGTGAATGTGATCAATAGTTATGAAGAAATAATATTAAAGAATACTAAGTAATGGGAAACTAGACACGTAAGTAGATTAAAAGTTCATTGGAGTTAAATGGGGATCATATACTCAGTCATTTGAAATAATGTCTTGACCTATCTCAATAAAATGTTTACACATAACTATTTGTAAGTTTTATTATCTTATTCATTAAAATTATGCATCTTGTTTTAGGATTCATAGGCAAGAGATTTTTTGAATTATGGTCTTTTTTTACTCCATAAGCAAGGTTATTCTTAAGAGTAAATATTTACATATTGTGGTGCCAAAGTATACTGTACTAAGCAACTTGAATTTGATTTCCTAACTTTTTCAAGATTGTTTTGATGTTTATAAACCAGGAATTTTTTTAAAAAAATGGGCATAAGCCAATCTTTGGAAGTCTGATTCTTTTTGTCTGGTAATGCAGCAGTTGTTGGTGGAGAAAGTAAACACATCATATCAGCAGAGAAGGAAGCGTTCAGAGATCCTGTCAAGTTGAGCATAAAATTTGTAAATCCTCTGGCCATTGGAGCTACATTTAGAAAATGAAATTTTCTTTTTCCTCATATGCACAGATTTAAAAATGGAAAATTAAAATGCAGGGATTTTTGACAAGTGAGTCTCCATTGATTATTTACTTTTTGAGATACCCTTATATAAAAATACTATCAATCAAAAAACATTAAAAACATAATACAGACACGTAGATGATCTATTATCTGATTTATGTCAATTATGGAAAGAATCCTTCATTTGTTTCTGGCAATGTTCTAAACATTTTGTATGTTTTAATTCTCTAAAACAGTTCCAATGATACAATATCAATACTGTTCTCTAATTTACAAAGTTGAGGAAACAGGACAACATGAACCTTGTTTAAGTAAATTAAATATAATATAATGAACCCCAGCAAAGTTATGGTTGTGCCTTTACAGTCAATTTCATACTCCACAACTATTGTTTTACTTTGTATTATTCCATTTCCTTCAAAGATGGATGTCATTAATATATTGAGTTGCTAGATCATTGTTATCTGCATTTGCTTATTAAAAATATATTACACTGTATATTATCCTTCTTAACTGACCTAATATTATTTTGTAAGCATTCTCAAAGTGATTACATGGTCTTTTTAAACATTTCAGTGGTTATATTATACTCAAATGACTGTATAAGTCAATTAATTTAGCCACTGCAATAATGTAGGGCAGAGAGTTGCCTTTGGATTTTTACAATTAAAAACCAATGTTGCTACAACAAACATGTTTGGCATAAAGATTTTTCTTCATTTCAGTGTGTTTCCTCAGGAAAGATTCCCAGACTGAGAATTGACAAATCAAAGCATTAATACTGGTTTGAATCACATGCTGTCAAAATTTTTATTTCAAGGGATTTGTCCTAATTTACACTTTTACAATCTGTTGACATTTCCTATTATTATTATTTCAAGGAAAAATATGATTCTATAGTCATTCATAGAATCTCTTTAATAATTATTTAAAGTAACACTTATATAGTTATTTTATTTTTCAAAATCTAGAGATGGCTAAGTTTTCTGTGAATCTCTTTGAAGTTATTACTACACCTCAAATATCAACAGCACCTTGAATTCATCTGTTCCCAGTGTGACAAAATTTACTCTGCACTAAAAGAAAATGCAGCTGTGCAGCTTAAAGATCTTCATTCTAGTCTGTCCAATATTCTCATCCTGAACTCTTCCCTCAGACCTTCACTGAATAGAGAATTATTGTTAAACAAAACAAAACAATAAAACTATATATATATATATATATTACTATTTAGCAATCTTGACCACGTTGAATAATTATTTTTCTTAAAAACAAGCTCAAGTGACTTTTACGGAATTGTGTTACTACTTTGTAAATTATATTTGGTGACATTTGACTTCTTATTGAGTGGTATGGCACATATAGTATTGACCTATTTATATTTTACAGATCTTGCTTCTTCCAGCTATTCATTTCACTTTCTGAGACTTAATACGCAAGCTTTGTCCTTATAAAGGAAAGTGTTGATCTCTCTTCTTACATCCAGTTCTTCAGACAGCAAGACACATATCAGAGAGAGAACTCTGCTCACCTCCAAAGGATCTCCTTTACAGATTCACCCCAGTACTGATACATACATGCACTTGAGGGAACACCCTAAGACATAAGTGAGAGGTTCTTAACAGGATTAGAAGAAACAGTGTCTAGAGGTCACAAAGTTGGGATTAGTTCCTAATACTACTGATTAATTCCATAATTCACTGGGTGCCAGTTAGAATAGTCTAAATCTGTTCCCAGTGTGACAAACTTTACATTAAATGCTGCTCTGAACCCATTTAACAGAGTTTTAGCAAGAGCTGAAAGGGTCAAAATGATTTCAAGGATACTTTGGGGAATGCCAAAATTTCTAACTCCTAATTAAGTAAAATCTACAATGTTATCTAATTAAAAGGAGAGCAAAGGTATACAGAAAGGCAATAAGATAAAACCCATGATGAGGAAAATTAATCAATCATTACTGATCCAGAAATCAGATGATAAAGTTAAAAAACATTAACTTTAATAGTTCATTATCATTATTGTATATGTCTCAGAAGCTAGAAGAATAACTAAAAAAAATTTAATAGAGACATAGAAGATATAAAAAAGACCCCAAACAAAATTTTAGAGAAAAAATTATACTTTTTGCAATGAAAAATACTATAAGTGGGTTAATGGCAGATTAGACATTGCCAAAGAAAATATTAGTGAACTAAAAGATGTAACAATAGAAATTATCCAAAATTAAATGCAGGGAGAACAAATATAGAAAATACATACACAGAGCATCATTGAAGAGTGGGCCAACTTCAAGAAGCCAAATATATGTTAAAATGTGAAATTTCCATCTGGCATGATAATTATTTTACTTGCAGGATTTTTGTTATACATGATAAAATATATGTCTGTTGATAACAAATTAGATTTTGTATATTTAAAAAAATCACTATTTTATGAGTGTAGTTTACCAATGTTGTGCTTTTCTATCTTGCATGATTTCTTCTCTGTTGTATTATGTTTTTCTTTTATTCGTTATATGCAATCAGAGTTATTTTGGTATTCTGCAAATAATATGTTTTTTCTTTCTGATTTTTTTAAAGATTTTATGTTTAATCAAATCTTGTCTTAATGAATATCATTTGTTGTCAGAAGGTAATTTATAAAACTAGCACCTAAATAAAAAAGAAGAAAGAGTGAAATAAGTGATCTCAGTTTCCTCTTTAAAAATGAGAGCAAATAAAACCCAAAGCAAGCAGAACAATTTGAGGGAGAAGCTCATAGTGGAAATAAATGTTATAGAGAAGAAAAATAAAAGATGAAATCAAAGAACCAAAGTGAAATATTTGATGAGATCAATAAAGTTTATAAAATTGCAGGGCCAAGCCAATCAGGGGGAAAAAAAGAACGGAAAATACAAATTACTAATTGTAGGAATATGAAACAAGACTTCATTGCAGTTTTTATAGACATTAAAAGAATAATATAAGAAAAAAATAGACAACATATTTTTTGTGAAAAGAATACAACCTAGTCAAAAGGGCAGATGTGTTGGAATATATAGACGAACAAAGTAAACTGTGGTTTATTCCAATGAAGTAGAATTTTAAAATTTATGTATTCGGTAAACAAGTTAAATTTGTAGTTAAAAAAGAAAAACTTCCAATGAAATGAACAAGAACAAAATTACCAGACCCAATTGCTTTATTAGTGATGTCACACTAACATTTCAGTACAACATAATATTAATTTTAAACAACCTGTTCCAGAAAATTGAGGTGGGAGGTAATAAAGTACTTATAAACTCTTTTTTTTTTTTTGAGACTAGCCTCATCCTATTGCCAAATCTAGATAAAGACATTATGTAAAGAAAAGTACAAATCACTATGGTTCATGAACATATGCAAAAATTAGTACAAAAATTTTAGTGAAATAAATTCAACAATATATAAAAGGATAGACTAGCAAAATTGAGTAGAATTAATTATAGTAAAGATGCATTATTGCTTTCATGTTTAAAAAATCAATCAGTACAAGGTGTGCTTATAGGTAACATCATTTTTAATGGAAAAGCTTAATTGATTTTCCTCTCAAATCAGAATAAAGGGAAAGATGTCCATTTCTTCCACTTCTGTCCACTTCTGTTCACCAATATATGACAAGTCTCGCGAATGCAATCAATACAAAAATAACATATGATTCATCCTTATTAAAGAAAAACTAATCAAGAGAATAAATAATTTCATTTTTATTCATTGATGATATGATAAGCTATACAGAATATCCAATGAAAAGCTTCTCATAAGGAAATTCAGCAAAATTGCAGAATATAAGGTCACTATGTAATAGTCACTACATAATAATTGCAAAATAGAAATTGCTACTTAATATAAAGAAAAGAAACAAAATACATGAAACATTGGACACAAACTGACAAAACCAATGCAACACATTTTTAGACTGAAAACTAAAATATTTCTAAATGGAAATTGTACAAAAGAGAGAGACATATTTTCATGGGTCAAAAAATACAATATTAATATGATGCCTTAGATGTGACAAAAAATTACCCAGTAGATAAAATATTGATATATTGAACTTCATTAAAATTAAAAACTTCCATTATTTCAAAGGCTATTATAATAATAAAAATATAAGTCCTAGATTTAAAGAAAATATTTGTAAATCTCATCTGATAATAGATGATATGCATTCTGAATATCTAATGCACTCTCAAACACTATAAAAGTAAGAAAACAGATACCCATATAATAGAAATTATATGGATGGAAAATAAGCACATGAAAAGGCTCATTATCATCAATTATTAGAAAAATGCAAATTAAAAATATGTTGAGATAGTACTATTCATTCATGAAAATGGTTAAAAATAAAACTGGATCTCAGCAAATAATAGGGTGAACATAGTATAACCGGAATTCTAATACACTCATGTTCAGAACAAAGAAAAGAGCCACTTTGAAAAATCAGCTAGCAGTTTCTGAAAAAGTTAAATACAAATGTAGCACAAGAACCAGCCCATCTACTCCCTGGTATTATCAACACAAGCTTATACAGACTCACATGCAAATGTGTGTAAAACCTTTACTTGTGAAAGAAAAAACTTAAGAAACAACTCAACTGGTTGTGATTAAATGAATATATTCACACATTGTGATATGATCACACAATGCATTTCGGTCAGCAATAAAAAAGAATGGAGTTGATAATGTTACTACACAAATTAATCTCAAAGTAATTATTCTAAGAAAAGATTTCAGATAAAAAGTCGTATGGTACACTGCATGTAAAGCTCCATTTCTATAAAATTCAACAAAATTTCAACTGATGTACAGTGACAGAATGCAGAACAGAGGTTGATTAGGACATGGGAAGAAGGAGAGAGGCATTAAATGGGACAAAGGAAAATTATGGAGTGATGCACATACTCATTATTTTGTCTTTGATGATTATTAGATATTATTCTATTATTCACCAGTAAATATGCACATTAATACATCGGATCATATGCTTTAAGTGTGCAATTTATTGTGTATCAATTATACTTCAACAAAGCCATTAGAATTAGTTTGTTTTGCAGCAACTATAGCACTTTGGTTATGATACTTCTTTTTTTTTTTTAAAGAGAGAGTGAGAGAGGAGAGAGAGAGAGAGAGAGAATTTTTAATATTTATTTTTCAGTTCTCGGCAGACACAACATCTTTGTTGGTATGTGGTGCTGAGGATCGAACCCGGGCCGCACGCATGCCAGGCGAGCGCGCTACCGCTTGAGCCACTTCCCCAGCCCTATGATACTTCTTAATCTCTCATAATTCTCATGCAGTTAGATGATTAATGGTGCATTTTAATTAAATTAATATAATTAATTGTAAGAAAAAAATAGATTGTGTATAAGGCAAATTAATAGATCTTGGTCAAAGCTCAGAAAATTTGGAAAATTGACAGAAATCAGAGCAAACTATCAAATTTCTGGAGAGACTGTTTTGGAGACTGCTGTGGTCAACATCATAACAATGGGTCTTTTGCACCTGCCAATATCATGGTTTCTTCATCTGAAGTGAAGAAGTTTGGATGATACTGGTTTCTCAACATCAAAGGGCAATCTCACTGACAAACCTATGTACTCATCTGGTACATCATGCAGAAGGAGGTGGGCAGTGGCCATAAAGGAGATCTAACGAAGATCACAACCCCAAGCCCTATAGCTCTCAGTCCACAGAAGATATTTCCATCTTTATATATTTTTGCCAGTTTCATTACCTCTGTATTTTTCACATAGAGGACCAATGCTCATAAGTAGAAAGTACAACTCACAGACCCTTTTCTTTTTATTTTATTCAATGTTCAAGTCAAGAATCATCATAAAAGATGTTTCTTTTCATCAAACAATATTTCAATATTATTTGTTCATATAAGTAAGGCATTGAACCAAGCATGCAAGAATCAACAAAAGGACATCACCAAGCATCCTGCCTGGAACTTACTGTCTAGTTGAAAAGATAAAAACTAAATATAGCACACTGAAATGTAGTGTAGATGGGTAAAGAAACATTCCACAAATGAATAAAATGGTGCGTTAATAGGTGTCCTCACTTAGAACCTGGGTAATCAGTGGTAAAAAACCATTCAGATTGTTTCAGAATATTTACTTTCTATGTGTTTACAATAAGTACAAAATGTCAAAATGTTTCATATTTAAAATCCTCTTGAAAATAGCACTAATTCCTTCTAATTTTAAAATAAATATCAACCCATAGTATGGCTTTTAAGACCTATGTGATCTGACCTGTACTGTCCTATCTGTTTTAACTTTCCTGAAAGTGGATCCAGATCCTTGTTTTCTTATCATAACACTATTTCTTTTGCAGCGATTGTTAAAGCCTAGAATTTCTGTCTGTCTATCTCACATTCCTGCTATTCTTTGGTCACCAATTGTTATCCAAGAACTTATCACAAGTGCAGGGGATTGATAAACACTTGTTGAATGGTTGAACTGCTAACCACAAAGTTATTAATTCATATTGACAAAAGTCACAAAAAATGTATATCAATCCAAAACGTCTATATAATTTTATCAAGGGGCATAAATAATATTTTCACAAATAAGTATTCTATGATATTATAGGGTAAGTTACAATATTTTTAAAGACAGTGAATCTCTTTAGATAAATCTACAACTTTAATATCAATACAATGAAAATCTCAAGTGCTCCTTGAAAAATCTAATCCAATTTTTATATTGTTGATTCCAATAAATTAACTGGTAGAAAATTTTTGAGTGCTTTGATATAGAATACTATAAGGCAGAGTGATCAGTTGTTTGGTTTTCTAAAACAAGTTGTTTGATTTTATGAATGTATTATAAAATAATCAAAATAGAATTTAGGTGTTTGAAAATAAAGAGACAAATGAATGTAGCAGAAAAAGAAAATACCTCAAATTGTATGTAATAAGAATGGCCCTACATAACTACTATATGGATTGCACATTTCCACATTTATAAATCATAAAATGCTGGAGAAAAAAACAAAATCAAATTTCCCATCTCACACTTTGCATAGCTGATTGAATTCAAAATAATCACTGAGTATAAATTATTTTTAAAATCAGATGCTAATGTATTTCTACATTTTTATCCTTCTCTGGATATTTGTGCATTCATGTGTGTATGAGTCTCATTATAAAGCATAGTTTTTAAAATATGAAGCAAGGGAGAAAACTGTGCTTTAGTACATATTAGTCAAAAGACAAAATGGTGGGAAAAAATATTTGCAACATAATGATAACTTAGAGAGGATTAGTCCTAAATATATAGAGTTCCTGAAACCAATATAATAAGATGAATATCCCTATAAGTGGAAAAAAACCTATGGAAAAATGAAGTTACAGTTTCCAAAGGAAAAGTGAAAAATAGCCAATTAAAAAAATATGTGTATACAGACAAATATACATGAAACCAAGAATAATGTCAAGAAAATGTAAAGCATCAAGACATCAGTTAAAATATTCACCATCATTTCTCCAAAGGCAACATATGTTTAGTGCTAATGACTAGTATTGAAAGGCTCTAGGTCAGCAGGACTCTCATACAGTGGTTCAGAGGGCCTGGGAAACATGCATCTGATCTGAGGCACGAACCCTTTAAAAAGTCTTTATTTACATCCTGCTGACAACAATTTCTCTGCTAACAATTAAACAGAAAAAAACTTTATTACAGTATTAATTTCATGAAATATTGGAAACCACCAATAATAAGAAATGGTTTAATTGCATTGCCCCTAGAATAGAGTATATTAATAGGTAAATGTTCAAAATGTTTCTTAAGAGAAATATGTAATGAAAGGAAAAATTCTTAATTTATATCAATCATTTAAACAAACAAAACTACAAAATTACATGTAGACTATGATCTCAAGTTTATGAAAAACTACCAGAAGATATTAGAAATATTAAAACTGCTTACTTCTATCTCTCTAATGTTTTGGATGCACTTCATGCAATTGTGTGGGCTTGTTCTTTATTATGCAAATTCCTACAATAACCATTTATGAATGTTATGAACATTAGAGACGCTATAAAAGCTATTTTCTTAATAAAAATATTTGCTTAGCATTTATTTTGCTTACTTCTCCTTTGCTTATTGCTGTATTGTAGTAGATGGTATGTTTTTAATTTAGTGTAATAAAAATGCACATGCCTTGGGGTATTTCATTTTAGGATTTTCACCCATGGGGCCATTATCTCCTTGTTAAATTTCTCCACTTCGAAGGAGCAGTCAGCCACTATAGTGAGAAATGCTTTCCATGAGTAAATGGAATTTGAGCACTCAGGGTGGCGACTCGTCAAAAAGGCTGACTTTGGGAATCCTGCAATGTGGTTTCCAGATCCCCTTCCAAGATGAGTTGGGTCACTTTCACAGCTGGAATTGAGGCATTTGGGGATATAGCTCAGTGGGAACATGCTTGCCTAGCATGCATGAGGTCCTGGGTTTGATCCCAACACTACCAAAAATAAATAAATAAAGGTATATGTTCAAAATGTTTCTTAAGAGAAATAGCCTTGTTTTAATATTTCTAATATCTTATGGTAATTTTTCATGAACTTGAGATCATGGTCTAGATGTCATCTTCTGCAAGAAAGAAAGGAAAGAAGGAAGGAAGGAAGGCAGGAAGGAAGAAAGAAAGAAAGACAGACTATCAATCCAAATAGTATGAAGAATCATTTTATGTTTCCCCAAATGGGAGCAGCATAACATCTTCCCACAATCAAAATTTATACGGCAGAATCAAAACAAAAAAGAGGAATCCATGATCACTATGCCTGTCTGCTTGACTGCTGGCAATGCTGATGAGCAACTGTGCCTCAGTGGGCAAGCCAAGACAACTCTCTGAACTTCAGTTCTCTCATTTGGAAATGCATGAGCATACTGATTTGTAATTTGAATAACTTTATAAGGATTAAAATTAAAATTTTGAAAGCAACTGGCCTCCTAGTAAGTTTGACTATAGTAGATTTTAAAACATGTCATCTTCTACAAGCCTGAAACTATTTGAAACTGTATTGTTTTTAGCAATGACAAAGCAAGCTGCTGTGGTACAGCAACACACTAAATAGGTCTGTGTAAATCCATGAAACCACTTTCCTCTTGTGCTAGATGCATACCGTCTCATACCTTTAAAGTCATTTTTTTGATAGCATTAAAAGAGATCAAGATTTTATAGACCTTTAATAGATCTCCTGAGACTCTTGTCTGTCAGATAGCCATTTCATTGGTAGTTCAGCCATTTATTCCTGAATACATTTGCTAACTAAATCTGAGAATAGCATAAAGACAGTGTTGCCCCAGGCAAAAATCTCTGACTGGTATTCATTGTACTAATGTTCTCTTACTTAACACAAAAAGCTTTTGTTTATTGTTCATTTTTTGTCATGTAAAGTAAGATTTTGTAGATATGGTAGAAAACTAACATACCAAAAAATATATATGTATATTTTAATGCATATATATATGCATTAAAATGACAGCTAGTCCAGGAAACTTGAAATGGAGAGCTACATACCAGTGATCTCCCTCAGAAGTGAGAAACAAAATATATTTATATGCTTCTGGGTACAAAGCAATGAACAACAGCCATCTGGATCCAACCATTTCTGAAAGATCACATTAATTCATTTACACATTCATTCATTCACGATGATTAGCCATTGCTAAGTCAGATATTGTATGGTGCTTTCATAGTATCATAATATAAGGAACCAACATTCTTTCAAAAAGAGACTCTGTTTACTTAAGCTTGTTCCTAATGGTCCCAAATGTGATGGGAAATACATATTTGCTTACAATTTTATCTGCTTGGATAAGCAAAATTGTCAGAAAGAAAAAAAAAAGCATGTTAAAAAGAATGTAAGAAACTTTTTTCTGCAACTTTTCCACTTAAAGAATATGTATTTGTGTGTGTTTGCATATATGAATATGCATTCCCTAAAAATGTATATAAATATTATGTATATGCATTCTAAATATTAATAATTTTATTTATTTTTACTCTTCATCAACCAGTGAGAATTGAGCCCATCTACCTATGATTAAAGATGCCCTGAGAAAGAGTTTTTGTGATCTTGGCTCCCCTCAAACTCTCTAGACCCTCGCTGGCCTGTAGTATGACAGATCAAGCAAAGAAATCACAAATCCACACCATTAGGAGGTTTTCAGAATTGGTAGTACTGGATAGACTGGTGCATAAATATGTGAATAAGGGTAGTTCTTTGAAAGAGAGGTAGATACTTACTCTGCTTTCTAGGCATGTGTTGAAAGCTCTATTCAGTGATACAGAGGCTCAGAGTACGAAGGGTATTCTGAAAGACAAGGCTGCCCTATTATATTTTACAAACTAGTATTAGTTTCTTCATTGTTCATTTGAAATTATTTTCCCTCCTTTTCCTCAAGATTATTTAGGATAAAAACAGGACTCTGCATGTTATGGATTCAGATGCTAAGCAATAGAGAACAATGAATGCAGGGAATCCAGTGACTCTCAGGGCTGCTGCTGACATCCATGCATCTGTCCCAGAATGCACCCCAGTCCCCTTGTCCGTGCAGAGCTTTGCATCATTGCAAGGGTCACAGAGTATCTGTCTAAATTTTAGCTGCCATTGTGTTTTTGACATAGGCAAAAGCAATTACTAAGTCACATACTTCTCTGTTTACCATTCCTCACAATTTTAACAGCTAATATGAAATGCCAAACCACCACACTAATTGAAAATTGATTTTGGAAATCAATTAAACAGCCAGCTCTGTTGAGGAGAACACAAGGAGAAGTTTCACCCACTGCCTCTGTCTCCAGTGGAAGTCTTTGTTAAATTCCTCTGACTGTGGCCTAAGTACAAATTCACAGCTCTCTTGCCACATGAAGAAGAACCATATGCAAGTTTAACTGCTGAGTATAGAAGGACAGCTTCACTACAAAGACTTTAATTCCATGTTCACCACAGGTCAAATAAATCATACCTTGCAAAGAAAAATGTAAGTATAATTTATTTAAGATATGACCAAAGAAAAATATTTAAGTTTGTCAAATCCATTCTATTCCTAATGCTATTAATTTTGTGATTCTTAAATAGTAGATGAAGTATTCCACATTAACAATAATAAATTGTGGGTTTTATTACTTTAACAGATGTTAAAGTGGCAGGAAGAGTGTATCTCCTTCTCATATACCACGCCCAAACTTGTAATTACAATACTTACCCTTCTCAAACTTCTCAAATTTGAAAAATGATTTCAAATGAACAATGAAGAAACAAGTACTAGTTTGTAAAATATAACAGGGTCACTTTGTCTTGGTTGAGGACTTACTACTTCCATACTCTGTACCAAATGTATTCTATGCACTATTTCATTTAATATTTGCTTTAACCCTATGGTGTTGTTACAATTTTTTTCTAACATTTTCTAGATGATAAACCTGAGGTTCAGAGAAGGAAATTAATATCACCAAGGTCACACACCTAGCAAAGAGTAGAGTAAGATCTCTTGACAAAACCATCCACTTCATTCACATCCACTAGGCTATGCCATCACCACTACTTTATTTGTACTTGAAAATGCTATTTGCAAAGATTACTTTTAATACTAGAACAGTTACATGGACATTGAGATGCAGTGGGAAGGTTAAATGGGTAAAAATGCTGGCCTTTCATGATTCAGCCTTGAGAATGACACAGGCAAGTAAATCAAATCCCCCAGAGCACTGGGCTTCAGGGGCATTGGGGGTTGGACCAAACAAGGTCCTGAATTTTTCAGTGAGTTCTATTCTGTATTTTTTTTTTTTGCATTCTTTACTTGAGGATTGTCAAAGATACATAGTGCCATGTAGTAAAGAGGAATTAAAGCGAACTTTGCTCACTCCATATACCTCCTGAACAAAAAGAGATTTCCCTACTTGGCCTGGTCTCACTGGATATTTCAATGAAGGATAAGCAGAGCTTTTTCTGTAGAAGCATCCTAGATACTTGGTGCTCATGGCATTATGCTGGCATTAGGGATACAGAAGCTGTAAGCTTAACAAACTAACCCAATTAATTGATGCTCGCCTTATAGTTCTCCAAGAGAGTTCACATACCTACTTCCTCTGTGCTTGATTCTTAAACTAGCCTGAGAGTAGGGTATTTGAGAATTTAGGTTGGTCAGGACACTGACAGATGCCAGTAGATACCAGGGATGATCTGAAGACATTGAATTAACTGATAATTCTAGACTGTCTAATCTCTTAAGAAATTTTCTAATATCCTTAACAATAGATCTTCCCTTCTCCGCCACTGGCTACAGCACAATCAAACACAAAGTGTAAAAGTCATGAAAATCCTTTATCAACCAAACATTCCTTTTCATGTATATCCGAGAGTTTGTGATAAAATACAGTCAAATGGTGCCAAAGTTACTTTATTATGGTTGGATAGAGGAAGAATTTATATTGTGTGGCCTATAATTTTTTCGCTCAAGGGTTTAAAAGGACCAAGAAAAGACAAAGTTAGTAGATTATCATCATTATTATTATTTCATCCATAAATATGTGTACTTGAATAGTGCTAACTCTAAAAGATGATATGGCCATACAAAAATCTCAAGTAGATTGGTCTAGTCTAGATGCACAAAAACACAGACTTAGTGGTTAAATTTTGCCATTGTTCACTCTTCCTAACTAAGCCTTATCAGAGATTTTTAATGAAAATGTTCATTTGAAAGAGTAGTTGCATGAAACTCCTTCCCCTCAGGCCACAGGAGGCTGGAGTCAGAAGAGATCCCTTCAGCCTTCCCTATTTGCCAAGGAGATCTCAGATTACCACGTGAAGTCAAGACATCTACTTGGGCAGCTGATTTGATTCTGTGGATACGTTAAGTTGAAGAGCGACAGGGTAGAAGATCTATTTAGGTGCAAATAATACAACAGTGATTTCAGTACACTAGAAAATTAAATGCATAACAGGTATCTATTAAGTGCTGCCTATGCAGCAGACACCTTGTTAATGCTTGCGGTGTATTCTCTTAATCTCACCTCACCTTGATGAGACCTGGATGTCAGTCTTGACTGTGTGGCTCAGGAACCAGACGTGCAGAGTCACATGGCCAGTAAACAGTAGAGTTGGGATTACACTCAGATTCTGTAGCTCGAGAACTTGCAGTATCAGACAAGACACTGATTTGAATCTATTTTCCCCTTCAGGGAAAAAAGGCTTTCGAGCAATGTTTCATTAACTCTAAGACATCATTCTCCCAACTAAAGTAAAGAGTGCTTTGAAAAATCACCTATAATCAAAGGGCTCTTCTGAAATTAAAGGTGTCATAGTACAAAACAATTGATAATGGATGATTATTGCTGAGTCACGTTCCAAGAGGTTTTATTTTTAAAGTACCAGAGAACTTGATAATTTTTTTGTTGATTTCCCACGAGATTGAACAGAGGCAGGGGTGTTTTCAAACTCTTAAATGTGCTTTTCAGAGGCAAACTAAAGTCACATGTATAGAGCAACAGAAAAAGACATCATTTACCAGGTTTGTAATGGCAGGGAAATTGCTTAACCTTTCTAAACCTATTTCCTATCCCCACATGCACAAGTCACCTATCCTTCTGTCTAACAGCTTTATGAGGTTGCAGAGGAGTGAGAGGGCCCTCTGCTCACAGGATGATGGAAGAAATACTTAGCTCCACCCGCCCACAGAACACAACTAGAAAATCTGAATTAAAAAAATCTGCTCAAAAGCACTGGAGTTTGAGAAATGACTGGATGAAGATGTGGTAGTCAAGAAAGCCCAGAGAATAAGCTAATTTCCCCATGGAAATATTTGTGTTCCAGAAGAGGTGACTGAGTAGCTGGGAATGAACCATGTTGTGCACAGATCCATGAAGATAAGCAGATAAAAATTGGAGGTCAGAGCCCTCCTGACTTTGGGCTCAGAACACTAAGTCTGTGCACCTGGAGTAAAGGTGAGCCAGAAGAAGACCAGCTTTTACAGAAACTGAAGTCCATATTGGACACAGAAAATCTGGGATTGTTAATGCACCAAAAGCAGAGGCTGTAGTTGGAGGAGATTGCAGTGAGGTGTCTTGGGTGTTAGAAACACTTTAATTCTTGACCTGGGAGGCGTTTCCAAGAAATAGTGACTTCATGATCAATCACTCATTTGTGTATCTATGACTTGTAGACTTTTCTGTACTGACTTTGTATGTCAGTAAAAACATGTATGGAATTTTTATATTTTTAAGGCAACACACACAAAAAACCACAAACAAAACCTCTTCAATATTCTCTGCTGTGTTAGAGACTTATTTATTCTTTCTATTCTATTTTCAGAGATCTTTTCCATAGTAAATATCTCTTACATGAAAGTTTTAAACTAACAGCAAATGAAAGAATTATTAAGATGCAGCCTGAAAACCCAGCGTTTGTAATACTGACTGAGGATTGGTTTTCTTTGTTTCCTAGTATTTTGATGATGTACTCACCACTTACTGCTGCTGAACTAGAAAGCAGAGAATTGAGAATTGTATGCCCTGCTGCCAGGCAGGAAGGGAGAGAGGGAGGGAGGGAGAGAGAGAGGGAGGGAGGGAGAGAGAGAAAGGGAGGGAGAGAGAGGAAGGGAGGGAGAGAGAGAGGGAGGGAGGGAAAGAAAGAGAGAAAAGAAGGAGGAGGTAGAGGAGGAGGAGGAGAGGGGAGTGAGGGGAGGAGAAAACATGCTAAAGATAGATAAATAGATGATGAAAGTTAGATAGATAGACAGACAGATGGATGATGGATTGGGAAGAAAGAAAAGAAAATCTCTGAAGAACAGATCTCAGAGCACTGAAACCAGTATATTTCCAGGAAAATGCCCATGTTGCCAGGATCTCCATTTCTGCAGACTCCTCAATGGCCTAGCTCTCTGCTGGGGACACACACATCAGATGCTCATACCCAATTGTTCAGGAACCTCAATGAACACAATCCATTAAGGTAACAGCCTCTTGCCAAGGTTTCTGGAATATCATTATATCAGATTTATTTTTTCTTTTAAAAGTGACCATATCTCTGACACTTAAATAGCCAAAGACAAAAAAGATAGACACAATCTAATTTCCTAGCAGAATTTAATGTGAGGTAGCCAAGAAATGCCAGCCATCCTTATCATTCAAAAGAGCCAGATGACAAGATTCTTCTCCTGTCCTCACTCGCAAAATTGTATCAGTTTCTACTGAAATGAAACTGTCAGTTTTTTAAATTCTTAACTTTGTGCTTTAAGAGGGTAGCATTTTTGAATGTGTGTTGAAGATGGTCTTTGGAAACCAGGAAAAAAAAAAAAAAACAAAGTTAAGTACAAACACTGGCTTCTGCCTGTTAGTCCCCTTCAAGATTTGGGGCAGACTTGAACCTCACTTTCTGGATCTGTTAAATAGACAAAATAACACTGAATTCTCCGGGTTAGTCTTAATGCAGGAACAGCACCCAGCACAGGTCTTGGAATGTGAAACATCTCAGGAAATGAAATCCCCTTCTGCTTCTATTTTACTTTTTTTTTGTTTTTGCAGTGCCTGATGTATTGTATTCCAAAGCAACCAGCAGATCTAGTCAATATAGATTGAAAAATTACACTGGGATTATGCTCTATTTTACACTTTGGATTGAATAGAATATCTGGCTTTTCAGAATCAGAACTAGGTGGACGGCATAGTGATACAAACAGTCTTAATATTTCCCTCAATTGGATTAATCCTCATAGGGGCTTCTTCCTGATACTAATCCCTTTTCTTAGAGCATCTTCTTTAGAAAATTTGCAATTGTAAATCCTTTCTCTACCCCTTTTAGCTGTAGCCTTTTCTAAAAAGCTTTTGCTAGTTTTGCAACCCAGGAAATACCTTTCTCAAGGACCTAGAACCATGCCTTTGAAATGTAATCATTATTCAATGTGGTACCCTTATCTCCACTCTCTGTGAGAAGGTGGTACTCTAACTTGCACCAAGTTGTGAACAACTACCTGTTATAATGATGCAGAGAAACTTTTCTGTTAGTAAGGCCACTTAGCAAGCACATATTGCCTTGATTACCCTACAAAGCTGGAGATATATACACATACACACACACACATATATGTACATTGATATTAATCATCAGTAAATGAACTCCTGTAGTAATCTATTCATCTTTAAACATTTATAATCTTATTAGAGTTTCTGGAAACTAAATAGTATAAAACATATCTTTGAAAAAAGAACAGAAGGTATAAATAAATCAATAAGTCTTTGATTCAGTGTATGATTGAGCTGATGAATCAATCGAGATGTATTAAATAAATTCAGAGTGATTAGAGATAGTATAAGACTTTCCCCTCATGAAGTCTATTCTCTCTTTTATTCACTTTCCATCCATTTATTTCCAAGGTCATTTGTAAAAGTATTTTAAAGTATATAAAGATGCGAAGTACACCAACAAACAATCCAAGTGAAACTTATTTTAAATAAATATTAGTCATAGATCTTTCATTAGGTGTCTCACTCAGTGTCCAGCAACTTCAGTAGGATCTGCTCTATTGTTTTTGACAGTTATGTAAACTTTCTTTCTTCTTCACTTAACTCATTTCATATGGAAATGCAGATTGTCCTCCAAAAATTAGAGTCCAGCTGTGCTTACCAAGCACAGGTATCCTCAGCCACTTTTGATATGTCTGTTTGCTTCAGTTACCCTCAGCTATAATATTGTCATGAATATCTTCCAACACACTTTTCTCTAGAGGAAGCCACATATTAATAATTAGTGAGTGACACCTGTTTCATCTATTATACTAGATTCACTGTTTTCATGACAGGAATCTACTGACAGGCTGTGCAGGAGCCATGGATGATGATGATGATGATGATGATGATCATTATCATTATCATTATCATTATTTTCATGTGACCCAGTTAAATCCTTCACTATCCAGACAGGGTTGAATCTAATATCTGTGGGAAGTTGCTGATTTCAAAAACAAACAAACAAAAAAAAAGGAGATAGAAATCAATGCCTGTTTGTTCAATAACAGGGCAGAAGAGGAGAGAACACGTTTGCAAACAGCAGGTGAGGTTTTCAATTTGAAAAGCAATCAGAGTATCAGTTGTCTGCCTTCAAGGGCAGAGCTCATAGATATATACCAATGCAGGGGAAGAGATCCAAATGCAGCTCTTCTTTTTATTTTGAGATTTACAAAGACATTCCTAACACTCCTACTTATACTCAGATTCTGAAAGCTTATGCAATGAGGCCCAACTTTGATTCATAGTAGTCATTCTAGCCTTGTTGGTTGCCTCTCTACATATACCTTAGGGTAAAATTTAAAGTTGACTTTACAATAAGGAGTGATGAATTTTAAAATATAGGCATATGTTGGTCATCAAAAAAAAAGTGCACTTAGAATTTGCAGAGTTCTTCCTCTTGGCTAGACATTGCAATGGGTACTGAGGACATGCAGATGTTTTGTTCTTGAGGAATGTAAATGGTTTATTCTTAGTAGTTAAATTTGAATCAGGATTACACTCCAGAAAAATATTACCATATATATATAGTGTCAGGAATTTCATAACGTTCCAAGTAAGTGATGCATATGAAAACAAAAATAGGCTAAACTGTACTTAGCACAGTATTGACTTTTCATTGGACACACATGAATCATAGAAGCACCCTGGGAGCCATGAGTTAACCTATTGAAGGGAAGGGGGAGCAACTGCTGTGTTTTCTCATTTTTCATAAATATAAGAAAATATCTGGTTGGGCCCTGAATAAAATATGTGAGCTGGACATTGATTTCCTTCCTGCAGCAACGTGAGAACACTGTTTTCAACACCATTTGTCAAAGGCAGCTCCGGTTTCCTATGCTTTAAAGAGGCAACCTTATGATTTGAACCCAGAAACTCTGACAGTGATTCCTATTATTTCTCTATATTAAACAGCATCCTAGCACAACACGTTCTACATGTCCACGTCTAATAAATATTTTTCAGTGGGACTTATTCAGAAAGCCATACTCTCGTTTCTAACCTGCATCTGTGGTCTGATATGGATAGTGAGAGATTTAAAACATGAATCAGACGTAATTATTCTGTCGGGCATGGAAACAACACAATACACAAAGACTTCTTCCCAGACTTATTGTGATATAAATTAAATGCAAAGAGAAGAGAAAGGGAAAAAAAAAAGATTTCAAGTTTTGGAGGTTCACATATTGTGTCTGTGGGAGATGCTGGAAAGAAACAGAGGATACAATAGCACAAGACAGTTGAGTGTAATAAAGGAATTATCTACAAAGCTGTGGATGGAGTTAAGAGAAACAATAAATATTAGGCAGAGCCATAGGGAGGATATCACCAGCACTGGACTTGACTGTGTAAGAGAGGGAGGGAATACTGCAATGGGTGGCCACCTGATAGGACTGTGGCTTTCCGAAGGAAGAAATGGCCAACTTCCAGCTAGCCAGCAGAGGGAATATGGAAGTAAAGACCCTCCCCTATTTTTCTTTTCCTGAACCCACTAGGAAGGCTGAGTAAGGGAAGATCACTGGTATTATCCATACAGATGAGCCTTTCAGAACCAGAGCAAGGTGGAGAAGGTTGGGTCTGTAGAGGCAGATCAGTCTCCATAACAACCCACCCTTTGTCCTAGTACCCACTCCTATCTTTTGTCCAGATGAGGGCACACTCAATGTCTCACTCACACTTTACTATATCATTGCACAATAACATTAGTTCTTCCAGCTGAGAACTAAAAGCCTGTTTCCATCACTACTACCTTTCAGATAATTTAACAAGGGAGGGGGATGAAGAAAACACAGAAATATTAACCTAAAGTTAGCTATAATAGTTTCTACTTCTGTGTTGGTTCTGTAGCTGTTCCTACAGCTTAATTTGATCTGCAGGCTTCCTTTCTCCACTCTTTCCATGTCTTTCCTTGGTCCCTCAACTGGGTCTCTGTTGTGTCTTTATCTGGGGGGGGGGGAGTGACACCAGCTTTTAATACTTTGAAGTCTGGGTTTTTACTCCTAGGAATACAGATTTCTATAATTTACCACTGTCCAAAACTATTGAAAACCGAGTATTTCTCTTGGGTACCAAGGTAGGTATGTTTCTATTCATAACGTTCTCACTGTGGTGGCAAATCACATTAATCTAGACATATAAACTAATCGCCCAACTTTTATATTTCTGGTACTTGAAGAATCCAAAATGGCAAGAAAAGAGATCTTGGTTTCCAGTTAACAAAACTTGTGCTGTGAATTGGACATATTTTTATATCGGTCAACCAGCATTTCTCAGGTCAATTTTGTTGAAAAAAGAGACAAAGATTCTTTAAATGAATTATAGGAGGAAGCGTGAGAGGACAAATATGACTTGCATCTGTTGATTTCTGCACTGAGTATTCAGATGTAGGTGTTACTGTATCTTGATTGATTAAAACTCTAACAAAATATCTATATCATCCTGTGGTATAGCGCCCCCAACCACATAGGGAGCAGCTTCTACTTCATCTTTCAACAGACCATTCTACTGTCCTGTGAACTTGGTCTTCATGGATAATGAGGTATATGAGAAAGCCAGTTATTTCTATGAGAACAAATCACTTGCTCCACTTCCTTTGCTATGAAAAGCACTGGCGACCAGCAATATTGTATGCCAATTAATAATACATTCTGCAAATGTGTAAATGTTGATGAGCAGGTAAGGCAACTCTGTTCCTGAGGACTAAGGATCTGTCCCTGTGGTGGCACACCACTGTCCCATCCACAGGGAAAGGAAGAACATTTGGCTAGGGCTTCACATTGGCTTTTGCTTTTCATTTTTTAATGGTGACCTTATCTAATCAGTCACCTGGTGCAATGTTTTCTTCTCCATATATTTTTTTCCTTTTGTTTTCTCTCACTTCTGTGTGGTAAAAAATGTTTTCAGCTGAGCATATTTCATTTTTTTTTCTAAAAACTCACTAAAGTTAGCTTTTAAATATTCTTTCAAAACATCAAGGAAAACAAGTATATAAACATTGCATATGTTTCCTCAGTAGAAGAAACCAAAAATATAAGAAATTATAGTGGATTTTACTTCCCCCCCTAGAAAATGCCATATCAAAGAGCTTTATAATTGTTCCATCAAAAGGTTCCTGGATTAGTAAAATAAATGGCAAAAATTTCCCTTGAAGACAGCTAATTGTTTTGTAACTTTCAGAACGAATATACCTAACACCTTAGAAATAATATCAGGTACTCCTTTAAACCAAAAAGATTCTGTTTAATATACTGAGTGATTTTTTTTCTAATAACCTAATATCATAAAGAGTTATGGATCTCCCATAGTATCTAACTTGCTCTTCAGTGGGAACTGTGGATGATAGAAAAAATTTATTCAACATATACAAAAACAAGATGCTTGATAATAGTTACTTCCAGGCTGGGAATATAGAACACATTGAGCTCTTGAACGCCATGTATGATTATGGTGCCCTGAGTTTGATCCACAGTGTTAAAAAAAATCTGATAATAGATCATTCTTCATTTAGGCAAATTGAAAGCATCTCTTATCTTTAACTTATGCTAATTAATGTCTCTATTTCTAGTCATCCATTTCAAAAAGTAGTAATTTAAACAATTGCATATGCTTCTGTTACAGAACATTGATTTTTTTAAAAAAATATTTAAAATTATAATCACTTGAAATAGGATTGCTACAAATCTTATTTCATTTGTACATCCAAGGCACCTGAAGAGGTAATGTGAAGGAAATGCTGTTTATGAGCTCATTTCTGTTATAGGTCACATTGTGCCCTCCCCACCAAAAATTCATATGTTGATGTTCTAACTCTCAGCACCTCAGAATGTGTTTTTTTCTAGGAAATAAGGTCATTATAGGTGTAATTAGTTTAGATAGTTTAAATGTGGTCATAATGAAGTAGGGTAGGCCTTTGTGAGATTGTGATACACATTTTTATTCTTGTCCATAGTTCCTGACTTGCAACAACTAAAATCCTTTTATTTTCCTACAAGATTAGAGCAATATGACTATCTTTTGTCATAATATTTGTCCCCCTCCCTTAGTCTTTGAAAGTACTCAGTAGCAATTCTGGAAAGTCAAAAATGAAAGAAGTGTTCTTCTTTGTTCTTAACTAACTGCTTTTAACCACACCTGAGTTGATGTCAAGGAGGTGATTTTTGGAAAACCCTTACAAAAGCACAGGATGGTGGACTGGTTACCAGGGGAACAAGCAAGTGATCAGAAGCTTGGAAATTCCAGCCCTACTAGAACAGGGCACTGATCGCCACTTGATCTTGGGCTTCTAGATTTCAGAATTATGAGACTGGTTTAAGATATTCAGTGTGTAGTCCTTTGTAAAACACACAGGCTGGCAATGGTATACCAATACCTTGTGACATTCAATTCTAGGTCACTGATGAGCACTTCATTCAAGGGAGAAGGAACGAAGAATGTGGAGCAAAGAAATTAAAGATGAACAGACGAACAATTTCCCCTTTCAAAAGCCATAAGAAGGGTATTTCTATACCTTTGTCAAGGTTTCTTAGAAAACAGTGTCACAAGGGAATCCACAGGTAAAAAACACAAAGGTCACGTTGAACTGTAGAGTAGCACTCACAACCAAGTCAGATCTAAGCTGTTGCCCTAATAAATAACATTTGCCTCTCATGTGAATATACTTGAATGTTCGAGTAGTTAAGTTTTAAAAATATCTATCTTTACAAGTTTCATCAAATTTCTGAGGAAATCACTTGTTTCTCTTTGTTGGCCATGGAAATCTCTAATCTTGCATATTTATCAGCAAACTGTTAATCAGGTTCCAGGTAAAACACTCATAAAGATGCCTAGTTAGCCTTTGAATTATAACAGCAAAAAGTAACTAAAATATAAATGCAATCTTGGAACAACATAAAAATATACAAATATATTCTGTTTCAACATGTTTGTGATGAATACAAAAATTAAAAATTACCCCACACCCCACCACACACATACACATGAATATGTGTGGGAGGAAACAGTGATTTGGGTTAAGTTTTGTCTATCTTGTAGTTTCTAAACCCGCTGGCATATTATTTTGTAGATCTGACAGTATTTATGTTGTATTTTGAAAAACAAGAGTCTATCCATTTTTAGAAGTAGTAAAAAGTAATGCATGAATTCAGAAAAATTATCAGAGATCTAGGCACAACTCTGTGTAATTGTGTAGGGTAAAATATGCTTGGCATTATCGAAGGGCGGTATAGGAACATACTGTAGAGATTGACTATTATGGCAAGCAGGAAGGAATGATAATACAAATGGGTTAATGAAAGAGGGTCTAAAGAAGGAATGGTAACCAGCTAAATTAAGAGAAGCAACAAGGGATAACAATATAATGGTATCACCAGGAGGTGGTGAGCGCCGTAGCTAAAGGAGGGTCCCTCTATCAGGATGCATTAGACTGAAACAGAAGAATATGCTCACAGCTGAAATTTCCCTGCAAAAAAGAGAAACATTCTGGGATATCTCCCTTTCTCTTCTTGGTCTTCTGTTGGTGCCTCCCAGAGTGCCAGAAAGCCCAGGAGAGGCATCCTAAAGGCCCCAGCCTTCAAAGGCCAAGAGCTGGCAAAAGGAGCAGAGAGTGGATGATAAAGGCTCAGCTGGTTGCTCTATTTAGGAAAAGATGTTGCTGCAAATACTCCTTCCTGCAACGCTACACTATCAGTTTTACGATGACCCATTGGGAAGGATTTCCTACAAGTCTTGTTACCAGAATAACTCTGCTTACCTTGTATTTATCCCTATCTAATAGTCACTGTGAGATGCTTAACTAATTATTTTTCCTTTTTTTGCTTTGCTTCATAGAAAATTTAAGTGCATGCTCTATGTCTAGTAAAGCATACAGGGTCTTATGGCATCAAATAGATGCAAGCCTTGTCCTTGCCTTTGTTTTTAATTATCTCACTTCCAATTTCACCCTCATTTGTCACTTCATGGGCTGAATCTACCATGTAAACAGCCTAAAATTCTATTTTGAAAAAAGGCAGCAATGTATTAGTCTGTCCAAGATGCCATAGAAATATAGCACAGACTGTGTGACTTAAAAAAAATAAAGAAAAGAAATTTATTTTCTTTCAGATCTGAAGGCTGGAAATCTAAGAACAGAGTGCCAGTATGGTTGGGTTCAGGAGAGGGCTCTTTTTCTGGCTTCTCAATGGCCACTTATTGCTGTGTCCAAGAGAAAGAAAAATAATAAGACTGTCAGATTGCTAGTGTCTCTTCCTATAAGGGCACTAAACCCATAATGAGGACCTCACATTCATGAACTCATCTGACCCTACTTATATCCCAAAGAGTCTATCTCCAAATAAAATCATAGTGGGTGTTTAGGCCTCAACATATGAGGTTTGGGTGATGTTTTAATTTAGGATCTTTAATATGGATAGCACTCTGTCAATGATTAGGAAACACAGAGATGGAAATAAAGATTTTATCACTTATAGGTCTTGGGTGGTACATAGAAAACCAACAGGTGACACACACAGTCGTCAAGGAGTGCTTGGAGAAAGAGAAGGGCACCCATAAGCCAAGGTCTTTATTGGGTGCAGGAAGTTATCCAAAGATTCCCATGGGGTGTTTTATTTGTTGGATGTAAAGCAAGCAGGCATGAGTTACAGGTCATGCTGTAACTGAGAGGTAGTGACTGTGGTATATCTGTACAATCCATGCTAGAGGTAGGTCAGGAAGTCTATTCACGTAGGCTCCATCTAGATGTCCTTTAAGGAAGTGGTTGTAAAAGATAGATATCTGGATTGCCACATTGAGTAACTGGGAGAAGGTATAAAAGTGGATATTGTGTCTAAGGTGACTGAGCCCTACTTGTGGTATGAGAAAAATTCATGTATTCAAAATGAATGCTAAGGTAACATAAAATTATACAAAATCACTCAGGAGGTCACAAACATTCAGTCAATAATAGGTAGCATATAGAAAAATAAAGTATAGCCAGCATGGTGGCACAAGTCTCTAATCCCAGCAGCTCTGAGGCAGGAGGATCACAAGTTCAAAGCCAGCCTTAGCAACTCTGGAGCTGGGCAGGGATGGGATAATTTATAATTTATAACTTTTAAAAATTGGATTTTTATTTAACATATTTAAAATACAATAATTTAACTCTCAGTTATATAATGACATCCATTTTTTTGGAAATTTGTAGTAAATATCTAAGACAAGTTCTTTTTAAATTATTAAAAACTTTTAAAGATAAAACGAGTCTGCATTTTAAAAATGGTGAAAATAAGAGAAAAAGAAGTGTGCTTTATCAAGGGAAGTTTAATTGCGAGTAAAGAAGACATTCTTTAGCAAAGAAGAAAGTCCTGTGAGGGGAATCAACCAACACAAATACAAAATTCCCAAATAAAAATGAAGAGATCATTTTTATTTGCTTAGAATTATTTTATAGATAGTGTTGCTTCTTAAAAAAATACATTCTTTTGGAAAATAATATGTGACAATATTCACATTGTAAACCAATAATTTATAAATCTTGTGGGACATACCAGTTATTTCTGAGACTCTGGACCTGACAGATCTTACTTGAAGAAGTCTATTGATTTAAAATCATATCTTATGGTAAATTTAGGGCTTCCTATTTCTCTGACCTCATAGTTTACTACATGTAAACATAATAATCATGTCTAAGTGCTCTAAAATGACAGGAAATAATATCTCATATAAAATTCTCAGTGGGCAGGGTGGCATACACCTGTAATCCTAGCAGCTCCGGAGACTGAGGCAGGAGGATGTAGTTCAAAGCGAGCCTCAGCAATGGCAAGATGCTTAGCAACTCAGTGAGACCCTGTCTCTAAATAAAATATAAGACAGGGCTTCCCAGCCCTGTGGATCAATGGCTAGTACCCCTGAGTTCAATCCCTGATACACCCTCTACCAAAAATTTCTCAGCTCATTTAGGGTGCTATCAACCCACAAAATGGAAATGATAAATGAACAGAATGTCTTTTGGGGATACTAGAAGACTAATTTATTATGAAAGACAAACACTGAAAATTCCTAGGACAGATTGCTTCTACTTTACAGTATCATAATTTTAAAACTCCACTCATGAACTTCCAGATGTGCATGTTTTCAGTCTACTACCCAAAAAATATTTTCATGGTTTATATGATCAGGGGATTTCTTTTCATCTTAGAAGAGCCAGAAAAGATGTTGATTCTGAGGAATTTCTAATTCTTCAAACTCTATAAAAATAATAATTTAAAAAAATCTTCCATACAACCTAGGCAATTTAAAATTTAGTAAAAGAAATATTGTGGTAAATTTCAATGATGATCACTAATCATCATGAATTTATTGCACGGTTTTTCTTCATAGAAATATGAATGGGAGGAAAATTCAAAACAAAACAACAAAAACAACAAACACAACAGCTGTGCTATGCATTAGGTATGAGATAATCCAAAGGTAATGTCCACAAATACAGTTGCTGAAAGAATATCTAGTGGTCTTATTCTAGAAATCTCAAGACACTCATGTTCCTGGATATGAACAGGATATCTATTTTAAATTCTCATTCCAAGCAAAATAAATCTCTCCTCTCCAGGAAAAAAAAAACCCTGAAACTTAACAATGAGAGTCGGTGAAATCAGGGAAGTAGCAACTCTATAGAATTATATTTTACTATGTATGATTTATATAGAAGAACTTGGCTAGAGGTGAAGATTAAAATGAAACTGGTATACATTAGACTATTAACCCCAAACAAATTTTCAGATGATTTCTCTCTTTTAATATAGAGCATCTTATTTGTTTTCAAGATCAAATGTGTTTTAAATGATAACTGCATGTAATCAAGTTAAGTTCTACTTTTCTAAGATGAATATCTTTCATCTTTTTATTTCTCTGTTCTTTTCATAAGTATTGATTGGCCATGCTACAGTAATCAAGAGATATTAGTGTAATGATGGACAAATAGGTCAAAGGAATATATGGATCTAGAAATGCAAATAGACATGTCATTTGATTTTAATAAAAGTGCTAAAGCAATTCAATAATGTAAAGGAAGTTTTTGACAAAACTGTAGTAACTGAACAAGTATATGGAAAAAAAAAGAAAAGTTTTGACTCCTACCTTACTCATGAACAAAAGTTGATTTGATAAACCTGAGATTTAAATTTAAACACTAAAATTATAATATTTCTTCAAGAGTATAGGAGAATAGCACATCAGAGCTGTCAAAATTTCTTAATGTAGGAAAAGCAGTAACCATGAATGGAAAACAAAGATGAGTTCCTATTCAAAATTTTAAAAATTTCTGTTTTCCAAGGGAAAATTTATAAAATAAAAAGGCAGGTGACATTGTGGGAGAAAATATGTACAATACTCATGTCTGTCAAAGAAATATATATATATATATATATATATATATATATATATATATATATATATATATATATATAATAACAAAATAATGCTCACAAATCAGTATTAAAGGTAAATATCCAGAAAAAAATAATTGAGTAGATACATCTCAAAGATGATACAGGAATAGCCAAAATGATATAAAATGACACATACTGCTATAACTCATCAGTGGAATGCCAAAGTGAAACTACCTTGAGATTTGACATCCAACTCATGAATGGTTAAAAAGAAACCTTGACAATATCAAATGTTGTCAGGAATGTGAAGCATGTGGAATATTCTTTCATCCTTGAGGAAAATATAAAATATTGCTGTTCTTTGAAAAAATTTAGCAAGTTCTTTTTTCATTAAGCTAAATATATGCCTATTTTGTGGCTCAGTAATTCTACTCCCATATATCCACCAAGGACAGATGAAAATGCATGTCTCCAAGGGATTTATACACAATGGGTAAAATCTGGAAATAACTGAGATGTTTGTAAGCAGAAGGAATGAATGAACACACAAACTCACGTGGTATAACATAGTATAACAGAATACTATTCTGCAACAAAAGGAGCAAACTACTGGTATACACAATATCATGAGAAAGCTACCCTTTGCTATAGTTTGGATTTGGGATGGTCCCCAAAGGCCCATGTGTTAGAGCCTTAGTCTCCAGGTTAGTGCTATTGGAGGTGGTGGAAATTTTGAGATGGGGTCTTGTTGGAGGTCTTCTTATCATTGGAGGTATGCCTTTAAAGGGGATAGTGGGACTTTGTTCCTTCCTGTTTTTCTCTTTTTAACTTCCTTATCATTAGGTGGATGTTTTGCTTCACCAGGCATTCCCTGCCATGATATGATGTCTTGCCACCAGTCCACAAGTGATGGGACAATCAATCAGAGACTCAACCCTCCAAAATTGAACCAGCTAACTTTCTATCTTTATAATTGGATTATCTTGGGTATTTTGTTACATTAGTGAAAAGCTGACAGCCTGACACAACCAAGACTCACATGGAAATAGTCTTATACAGAAGAAAAAATAGCATATAATTCTATTTATAAGAAGTCTTAGACTTGGCAAGACAAACCCATGATAAGAGATGTTAGACTGGGGAATGCTTATTATGATCAAGCTAGAGGAGTGGACTGAGAAAAGAAGCACTCATGAACTATCGATCACTTGGGAATATTGTAAATCATGATTGGGATGGTGGTAGGATGGGATCTACACTAGTAAATGCTGAAGAAATTTTGCATTGAAGATATACATATATATATATATATATATATATACATACACATATATATGTATATATACATTCAATAAATGTATCAAGAATAAAAATAATAAAAAAATAGAAGACATGTTAAAACAAATCCATGTAAAGAGAACTAAATTTCTCAGCTGTCTGCCAATCCTCAATTCCCAGGACACTTTAAGGAATATATGGTAATTTTGTTAGCTATTATTATTGAAGGATAATTTCTAATGTCTTTCTTTTCTTTCCTCCTCTCCTCTCCTCTCCTCTTCTCTCCTCTTTTCTCTCTCTCTCTCTCTCTCTCTCTCTCTCTCTCTCTCTCTCTCTCTCTCTCTCTCTCTCTCTTTCTCTCTCTGTCTTTCTGGTGTATGTGTGTGTTAGAGGGTTAAACCCAATGGTACTTCACCAACTCAGCCACATCCTCACCTTTTTTATTTCTTTTATTTTGAGACAGGGTCTCACTAAGTGACTTAGTGCCTTACTTATTTGCAGATGCTGACTTCAAACTTGTGATTCTTCTGTCCCAGCCTCCTGAAGTGCTGGGATTCCAGGCATGTGCTACCACACCCAGCTAGAGGTCAAGTTCTTTTAATTTATTTCAATAAACTTAGACACAAAAGAATATTGGTGAGATGGAGATAAAAGAAGATTCCTTATCTGCAGATAACTAGTCCAATGGTATTTTGGAAACTCCACAGAGAACTATTCTGAAGGCAGCATGTTAGGTAGGACTGGTGACCGTGCTGTCATCATGACTGTCATCCTTGTAGCTGGTACAGTGTCTGAGATACAGGGTGGGAGGTACTTGTAAAACTGAGCATTAATAACAGATAAATAAGATACCCCTTTATGGCAAAGTTAGGAAAACATAAGTTCAGCTAACCATGGAGACTTTTTATTTTGATATGTATGTTGTTTCCTTAAGTACACAGTGGGCTGTCCAAAAACTATTGGTTGTTGAATCATAAACTAGCTATGAGAAGGAACAAAGGGACAACAAATAGATGCCCTTAAGGTTTTTTTGTTTGGTTTTGTTTGTTTGTTTTGTCACAAGTGGGCAAGTAGGTACTGGAACAGAGGGACTGAACTTCTAGGTAGGTGGGAACTAAATGTTTTGCTTAGTGAACTGTGATCTAATCCATCATTTGCCTTCTAGATAGAAAGGCAAAATGCATACCATGCCCCAAATAACAATATCCACAGAAAAATGTAAAGTCAAAGAGCACTCTCTGTGCTCTGCCATTTACCAGGTGTGGCCATATCCATCAGTTTCTTCTTTACCTTAGCTTTTCATCTGAAAGTCGGATGATTAAACCCTGTGACATCATAGATTGCTTCTGAGCATTAAGTATGTTCTTCATATAAATTGAACATAAATTCTCTAGGACACTCAATAAATATTTATTATTATTACTAAAAATCATAAAGATCTTTGCATACTATTTGACACTTGGAGACAATATATATTACTTCAATAATATTCACTATTTTTAATTTAACTTTAAGTAAAAATAATTAATATTTTCATCCCAACTCAGTATATAATTCTCAGAACTGCAAATGTATTCAATGAATGACCAAACACACATTTAAACAAAAGGAAGCAAAACTATCAAGTGGCCTGAATTTTTTTTAAAGTAAACCAACTCCTTTCAAAACAAACTCTAGGGATATAATTAAATGCTCTGTAAATGACAAACAGAGGAAAGTGAAATAAAAACAGACATTTTGTGTGGTTAAAAAAAAAAGTGAGAAATTTCTCATGCAAAAATGGCCTGAATCGATCAGGAGAGATAATGGAATAGAGAGACCTTTTTAAAAGCAAAATCAATATTCTGATGGGAAAAAGGCCTATAGCTCATTTTAAAGTAAAAAATGGGACAGAACAAATAAACTACAACATATGTGACAGTATTAGAAAACAAATTGCAACTTGTCAAAGGAAGAAAATATCAAGAGACGGAACTTGCAACACAATGGCTTTTCTGAAACTTATAGCAAAGTGACATAAGGTAACAACAGGATGTGGAAAACAGCTGTAGAGGTACAAGTAGGAATGAAGGCAAAGGATGTAAAAGCAAGTGTGGTGAGGAGGGTTCTTGTGATGCTAGATTTTCCAGCTTCTGCTCTTGATCATGACTGTCAATATCTTTTCTCTGTTTGCCAAACAAATCTTGCAAATCACACGGGCATGCTGATATGGGTGAGCATGTGTTACATCATGTAGGCGTTATATGTATGTGCGTGCACACATATGCACATGCACACTCATACACACACATGCGCACTCATACACACACATGCACACACATACACACACTCCCTTGAATAAACCATGAAACCAAGCTCTTTGAAGGTAGAAACAGTAACAGTGACCTGGAAACTACTCTTCTGACAACTGATTTGTGAGAAGAGCAGCAGGTTGGGGAAAAGCCTGTCAGGTGACTTACCTTGGCCACTAAATTGGATAACTGTGCGGCAGGCAGAAATTACTGAATCTTTCATAATTCATGAAATGTGAATATTAGCCCTTGCCCCAACTCTCCTGCTGTGAGAATCTGAGATGATGCAAAAAAATTATGGATGGGAGATATGGAATTTGTAAAAATTCTATTAATGCATTATTAGAAACTTACAATAAAAAGATAAGCCAAAGAGAATAGTACAAATGCTCTGGCTTTACCATTTCCCCAAACTCAATATCATCTGTCCTGTATCAAGTACTCCAGGTTGAACCAGGAAATGTGTTGAGCACAAGACATGCTTTGACACTTTGTTGTCATGCCTGTGATTACTAGCCTAATTTTTAACTTGTTATTTTGTAATCTGTTTTTTTTTTCTTTCCTTTGTAAAACAGATCATGAACTTTCAGAGTTGAGCAAAGGTTATACCATCTAAGGAAACATCTACTGTTAGGGAACAGAAGCCCAGAATTTCCTCAGGAATATGGGATGGGAGGCCAGAAAGTTCTGCATTGGATGCTGATTCGGTCCATTAATAGTGGAATGTCTGGCAATGAAAGCACCCAGGGGGGTTGATCTCATATAGTGCATGTCTTCTTCTATAAAACAGGAGAAGTCCTTCTACCTAAAATAATTATTGGGAGTTTTAAAAGTTGTAAATATCCAGCTCAGTACCCCACCCATTAGTGTTCCTAGTGTTCCACAAGTGTTTGTTTGTTTGTTTGCTTTTGTGGTGCTGGACATTGAACCTGGGGTCGTATTTATGCGAGGTAAGCACTCCACCAACTGAGCTATATCCACAGACCCACATGTTTTTATTGATGACAAGAAAGTGTTTCTTTGTACTATTTTCCAAAGAAATTTTTCACAGATTTTGTTTTAAATTTCTGCTTTAAAAAAAAAAACTGTTAGTATTTTGCCACATATCCTCAAGATAGGAGACACAAAGTAAGTAGAAAAGCAGAGAAGAAAGAAAGCAAAAACAGTCTACCAAAAAAGCCATGAGACATGGCTATCCAAGCCACCCACAACTGCTTGCTTTTTTGTCAAAACGTGGAAACATCTGTATCTGTGGACCTTTGAACACTTAAGAATGGCTACTAGGTACTTCTACTAATGAATAACATCATTGTGGGTGCAGGATATTTTTTGCATGCCAGTCATCTCTCCCATTCTTTCTCTCTCTTCCCATTTCTATTTCTCCTGCAGAAGATGGTTAGTTCTGTGACCGCTTACCTTGGAGAAGGAATGCAGTAATTCAAAACAGGAAAATGTCTTATAGTAGGTTTTAGATTTTGACTTCCAAATATTTGAGCTTTTAGAACCCAGGAACTGACTACATACATGTTCAAGGAAAACAGGACTGGAAAATAAGAGCCTCTCTATAGTCTTTTACTTAAGAAAGAATTTCTTTAGTCTAGGAAAGACACAGAAAAATGGAAGAAACGCTCATGGATCTGAAAGAATCTAATCTCATGGATCTGTAAGAGGAAGCAAAACCTTTGGGATATCTCAGGGACTTGAGAGCAGAGAAGATTTAGGATCTGTTTTGTGGGCCCTGGGTTTTCCTTAGACAGACAGCAAGACCCCAGAAAGTGTAACCAAAGAGACAGGACTATAGACAACCTCACTGAGATCCTTTAAGCTAGCCTCCTATGAAAACAAAATGACATCTTACTGAGGGACATAACATGGTCCTGCATTAATTGATATGACAGCTCTTTGTTTTGTGGGTTTAGAACTTTCATAATTCATCATTGATCTTTTAGCGCCTTAGAAAGAAGGCTCAATCATCTATGCTTAATTATCAGTTAATGGCATTTATATTTAGTTTTAAAGGTCTAATTACGTTTCTTCACATTTTCCCTTATTGTTATTTTTATAAATGATAATACTTTTTAAAATTTTATTCAAAGGAAACATAGGGTAGAACATGACCTTAAATGGTGTATTAGTAATTTCTGGTTTCTTAAAGAGCAATTTGACTATTGCTGCATCCATTCTCCCACTACCACCCTATACCCCCCCCCACACACACACACCAACATTTTTATACCTAGACAAGAGAGAGAAGTTGCAAGGAAAAAGGAGTAAGTGACATGAGTATTTGTTGGTTTTCTCTGGGTTGCAACACAGTGACAAAGAGTGACATGGTAAATCGAAAAAGCTATGGCTTAGAGCAATATAACATGAAAATCAAGGGTGTTCTGACATATACATGGCCCTGCTTCTGTTTTCGTTTGCAGTGAGTTACTATAGTATGTATTCATCAAATTCAGTGTATGTGTGACTCAAACTTGATTGTCATAAGGGTTGTGATGGTTAATTTGTGGACCTAAGTGGGCTTAACTGGACTTGCTTAGTGGCTGCCTGGGCAGCTGATTATTTGAGTGTGTCTCTGAGAGTGTCATAAGTGACTTCACATTACATCTCAAAGCCCTAGAAAAAGAAGAACAAATCAGCAGTAGAAAGCAAGAAATAATTAAAATTAGAGCTGAAATCAATGAAATCAAAACAAAAGAAACAATTGAAAAAACTGACAAAACAAAAAGCTTTTTTTTTTGAAAAAAAATAAATAAAATTGACAGACCTTTAGCTACGCTAACGAAGAGAAGAGAGAAAACTCAAATTACCAGCATACGTGATGAAAAAGGTAATATCACAACAGACACTACAGAAATACAAAGGATAATTAGAAAATATTTTGAAAACTTATACTCCAATAAAATAGAAGACATTGAAGTCATCAACAAATTTCTTAAGTCATACAATTTGCCCAGATTGAATCAGGAAGATATGCACAATTTAAACAGACCAATATCAAGTGATGAAATAGAAGATGCCATCAGAAGTCTACCAACCAAGAAAAGCCCAGGACCGGATGGATACACAGGCAAGTTCTACAAGACCTTTAAAGGAGAACTAATACCAATACTCTTCCATTTATTTCAGGAAATGGAAAAAGAGGCAGCACTTCCAAACTCATTCTGGAAGAGCATAGCATTTAAAGAAGCCAACTGAACAAAGAATATCACCCTCACCAATTCCAGCAGGTATCCTTCAATTCATGTCAGGGCGGATAGAACAAAAAGCTGTCCTGGATAGAATAAAAGGACAAATTCACCCTGTCTGTTTGAGCAGGGCATGCTTCTTCTCCTGACCTCAGACATGAGCCTTCCTTTCTCTTAGACCCCGGAATGAGGATCGGGACTTCCCCCACTGGTTCCCTGACTCTGGGGCTTAAGACTAATACTAATTATCCCACTGGCCTTCGCAAGTCCAGTTTGCACATTATGAGACTCCTTGGCCTCCACACTCAAGTGAGATAATTCCTATAAAACCTTTCCTCATGTAAAGGTACATGTATGTATTTGTGTGTGTATATATGTGTGTGTGTGTATATATGTGTGTGTGTGTGTGTGTGTGTGTATATATATATATATATATATATATATATATATATATATAAATCATTAAATCAGGTTGATTTAATCCATCAGTAGTATAACATTCTAAATTTTTTTTCTAATCTTTATCTTGAATTATCTTATGTAGGTTAGATTATGATATCTAAAGACATCTTTATAATCTTCAAAAGAGTTCATAGTTCCAGTCAAAATTTTCATAGTATTCTGAAATAGAGGAGTGGTTCTTGCAAAGTACTGTGAGTACAATGTGGGGTCTTTCACTGCATGGTGATTTTCACCTGAAGGACTGTGGTTCAACCTGTATTCTTCCCTCAATATACAGTAATATGTACCCATGATATTAAATACTATTCTGTTTTCTGAGTATCACATTATTAGTGTTTGCTATTATAAAATACCAAATTGGCAAATTTCTCCAAAATTGGAATTTAAGACTTAAAATCCAGCTATATTATAAATAATATTCTGGTAAATATTATGATGATTAAATACTTTTTCAAGTTCATGATATTTTTCTCCCAAATACACTCCAAGAAGTGGACTTAATAGGCCAAAGATGATAGCAAAGTCGATGGTTTTGATATATGTCATTAAATCACATAGGAATCATGCTTGAGTACCCCCTGGATAAACCTTAGGAACTCCAGCTCTGTGATCTTTGGCAGTCTGATGACAAGAATTGTGTTTAGTTCAGTTTGGGGTGAAGAGATCATCTTTGGGCTCCGGTGGCCAGACCAAACTTGAAAGTCCCCATCCCAATCAAGTGACCAGGCACAATGGCACATACCTGGAAACCAGCTGGCTTTGAAGACTGAGACAGGGGAATCACCAGTTCCAAACCAGCCTCAGAAACAGCGAGGCACTAAGCAACTCAGTGAGACCCTGTCTCTAAATAAAATACAAAACAGGGCTGGGGATGTGGCTCAGTGGTTGAGTGCCCCTGAGTTCAATCCCTTGTACCTCCCTACCCCCACCTCCAAAAGTCTGGTTAGCAGAGTGGATTAGCACAGTTATCCAAGACAAATTGAGTAGTTTTATTAGAAGAACATGAGAACATATTTTGAATGTAAAAGAGCAGTAGATGACTTTTCTAGAGCTCATTTTAAAATCTGGTGGTCCAACTTTATTTCACCCTTGTTTTGCCTCTTTTTTGGTTTTACCTTGGCTTATTTTTCATGTTTCTTTTGGATAATGAAATTTAGAATGACATTTTTTTGAAGAGCTAAAAATTAAAAAAAATAATTTTGGTAGATTTTAAATGAATGTGAGGATAACCTTCTATTCTGCCCTACTGAGCCTTAATTTTCAGGAATATAATCACTGTCTTCACATTCCAAAAATCCTCCTTTCTGTCTTTTACAGATGTTTTGAGACACCAGGTAAGTTCTGATTATCTTATTATGCTGACCACAAAATATTTTTGGCTTTTGTTGTTAGTGTCGTATTTTTGGGGTAGCAGTTCTACTTAGCGTGTGTTATGTGTTAATAATGTGTCAGGCACTGTGCTGAGCACTTTAATTCTATTCATTTATTTAACGAAACAATCCAGTGAATTGAGCGAGTCCCGTGTAAAATCATTTAGAGACTATAACACAGAGTCTCAGGTATAGTAAGACATGTATCCAAAGTCACCAGTCAGCATATGGCAAAGCAGGAATTAATACTCGTTACGATTGTCTCTACATTATAGGACTTTATATCACTATACTATTCTATTTTGCCTTAATGGTTTAAAGATGCATAGATATAAATATATCACTAGGTCACACTGTTGATATGGAAGCCATGTGTAGAAGACATTAAAGTCAAAGGACAAAGTAGATTGGAGAAACCCCCCTCCTCCAATTTTAGGCTGAGAGGGCAGACAGGACAGACTTCTGTCACCTCTACCACCGAGAACTTGTGTTTGCTGATCCATTTTCCAGCATATATTGAAATCCCACCAGGCCAAGGGCTGTGGCATCATGGGGTTTACATGCTGTGAGCTACAGATTCATTAGAGCAGAATGTTCTGGTCCTGCAGACAGCCACCAGGGCCACCTAGGTCCTCATTCCCTTCATTTTCCAAGAATTTTCTTTGTTCATTCTGAGAACTGCTTTAAGTATATTCCTTAAGTACCCACTCCCTTTACAGCTTCTTATCCTGCCTGTGTCTGTCTACATGCTTGACAAATGATGTTGTCTCCCTTCTTACCTGTGCTTTTACCTTTAAAAGGTTGCTTGGAATCTGTATCACCCTGGAGCACATAGTCAAGTCTGCTTGAATATGTGTTTGCCAAGCTTATCAACCAAAAGAAACTCTTTTTTTTAAAAAAAAAAAAAGAAAAAAGAAACCTATTTTTCAGTTTCTCTTAAGGATCCACAAGTTTGTAGATATTGTTTAAAAATAGTCTGACAGTGAGGTGCAGTGGTGTATGTCTGTAGCCCCAGTGGTTTGGGAGGCTGAGGCAGGAGGATCACAAGTTCAAAGCCAGCCTTTGCAATGGCAAGGCACTAAGCAACTTAGTGAGATCCTGTCTCTAAACAAATTACAAAATAGGGCTGGGGATGTGGCTTTGTGGTTAAGTGCCCCTGAGTTCAATCCCTAGTACCTCTAGGGAAAATCAATGGTATGAAAAATTTGGTTTTGTAATCTATTATTTTTTAGGTATGATGTGTCTCCCAAAAGTTCATGTGTGAGACAATGCAAGAAAGTTTAGAGGTAAAATAATTGGGTTAGGAGAATTTTAACCGATTAAGTTAAAATTAATGTATCCCCTGATAGGGATAAACAGAATGGTAACTGTAGGCAAGCATGGTGTAACTGGAGGAAGTGGGTCGTTGAAGTGTGGCTTTGTGGTTTATGTTTGTCCCTGTCTCTCTGCTTCATGATTGTCATGTCCTGAGCTGTTTTATTCCACAACATCCTTCTACCATGATGTCCCGTCACATGTTCTTGTCATGCCTTTGGGGCACAGCTGACTATGACAAAATCTACCCATTAATTGCTACAAACAGTTCTTCATCACACATCTTTGGTGATTGGTGGTTGTCAAATAATTGCACTCACTATACTTATTACAACTCTCACCCTGAAAATTGCTATAGATGCATGTTGTGTATAAAAGATACCATCTAGTCAGGCTGAAGTGTTCTACTTAATGGTTCTCTAATCACAGCATGATCCCTTGCCATAAACCATTGCAGGAAAGTTGTTCATATTATATTACAGGTTTATGTTGCCATGTTTGTCCTAAGAAAGGGAAGAAATAACATCATTTGGCATTTGTAAAGCTTTCTTCAGTAATAAGCTATGTGGCTACCAAGAATCCAAGTAACTACTCAATTTCCATAGTTTTCAGGTTAATATAATAATGCAACGGTCCTTTTTATTGCAACCAATATATAATTTGTGTTTATTGTTTGTTCAATTTTTTATGCTGAGCATCATTCCTTTATAGAGTATTATAAATATACATATTATTTGGATTTATTTTGACAGAATTATGCATAAAGGAATTTCATTTCAATATCTATTTCCCTCCCCTTTTCTCCCCTCCTCCCTCCCACTTTTTCCCTTTTCTACTGGTCTTTCACTCCTCTATGCATTTATTTTTGATTGGTACTTTCTACATACTCATAAAGGAAAGTTCCCTTTGGGACATTAATAAATGTATATATTATGTCTGACTCATTCCATATTTATTTTCCTTTTTCTTCCTTCCTCCTTCTCATTCTCCTATTTCTACTCCACTGATCTTCCCTATATCTTTATCATATCTGACCCCCTCCCATACTGCCTTCTTTCTCTTGTTTTGTTTTAAAGAAATAAGAGGAAAAAAAGAGAGGGGAGAACAGAGAAAAAAATTGATCCTTGATTTTCTGAGTCTCTTATTTCATTTAGCATTAGGTTCTTCATTTCCATCCATCTACCCAGCAAATGCCATTATTTGATTCTTCTTTAAGGCTGAGTAAAACTCCATGCAGATTATATACAACATTTTCTTGATCCATTCATCTATTGATGGGCATCTGGACTGATTCCATAATTTGGCTATTGTGAATTGTACTGCTATAAACATTTTAGTGGCTATATCACTACAGTATGCTGATGTAAATTCTTTTGGATAAATAGGAGTGAGTCAGCTGGATCACAGGATGGTTTCATTCCTAGTTTGTTGAGAAATCTCCCCACTGCTTTTCAAAGTGCAGTCTCAACAACAATGTGTTAGAGTGTTCTTTTTCTCCCACATCCTCACCAGCATTTATTATTATTCATATTCTTGATAATTACAATTCTGACTGGAGTGAGATGAAATCTTTGCATAGCCTTGATTTGCATTTCAATGTTAAAACTTTTTTCATATATTTGTTATCCACTGTGTTTCTTCTTTTCAGAAATTTATGTTTAGTTATTTTGCCCACTTACTGATTGGGTTATTTGTTTTCTTGGCACTGAAATTTTTGAGTTCTTCAAATAATCTGAATATTATTCAACTTTCAGAGGAGTAGTTGGCAAAGAATTTCTCCCATTCTGTATCCTCTCTCTTCATTCTCTTATTTCCTTTGTTGTGCAGAAGCTTTTTAATTTGATGGCATTCCACTTATTGATTCTTGGTTTTATTTCTTGAGTTTTAGGGGTTTTGTGGAGGAAATTGCTGCCTGCACCTATACAGTAGAATGTTTAATATTTGCTTCAATTTTATTACTCAATGTTGGTCTGTTTAGGTTTTCTACATCTCCCAGTTTAATTTGAGAAGGTCATTTGTGTTTAGTCGTTGTAAGGTTTCTGATCTAATTCCTAAGTATTTGATCCATTTCAATTTGACTTTTGTGCAGGGTGAAAGGCAGGGACCTAGTTTCATTCTTCTACACATAGATATCCAATTTTCCCAGCATCATTTGTTAAAAAGGGTGTCTTTTCTCCAACATATATTTTTGGTGCATTTGTCAAGTATCAGATCATTGTAAATATGTGGGTTTATTTCTGTGTTTTCTATTCTATTTAAGTGGTTTTTCATGTCTATATTGATGCCAATACTATGCTGTCTTTGCTACTATAGCTCTGTCATATAATTTCAGGTCAGGTGTTGTGATGTCTCCTGCATTACTTTTCTTGATCAGTATTGCTTTGGCTATTCTGGATCTCTTATTTTTCCAAATGAATTTAGGGACTAGTTTTTCCTACTTCTGTGAAGAACGTCCTTGGTACTTTGATCAGGATTGCATTGAATCTGTAGGTTTTTTTTTTTTTTGGTATGTGAACATTTTAACAATATTAATTTTATGTATCCAAGAACATGACAGGTTTTCTATGTTCTGAGTCTTGTTCTAAGTTTTGGGTTCTGAGGTGTTCAATTTTTTTCTTCAGTGTTCTATAGTTTTTGGTGTAGAAGTCTTTCACTTCCTTGATGAGGTTTGTTGTTGTTGTTTGTTTTCTTTCCTTTTTTTTTTTTTTTTTTTTGGAGGTGGGTACTGGGAAGGAATGGTTTTCCTGAGTTTGTTCTCATCTGCATCACTGCTATAGAAAAACTATTGATTTATGAGTGCTGATCTTGTGCCCTACTACTTTGATAAATTCATTTGTCAGCTCGAGAAGTCTTCTAGTTAGAATTTTTTTGGTCTTCGAGATATAGCATAATGTCATCAGCAAACAATGATAGTTTGTCTTCCTCATTTCCTATTGTATTCCTTTAATGTTCTTCTCTTGCCTGATTACTTTGCTTAGAGTTTTGAGAACTATATTAAATGGAAGAGGTGAGAGCGGACATTCTATCTTAATCTTGATTTAGAGGAAAAGTTTTCAGACTTTCTCCATTTAGTATGATGTTAGCTTTGGGTTTTTGTATATAGCCTTTATAAACTTGAGATAAGTTCCTTCTACCCCTAGTTTCTCCAGCATTGTTAACATGAATGATGGCTGTATTTATCAAATACGATATGTGTATCTATTGAGATGATGATATGGCTCTTGTTCCTAATTCTACTTATGTGGTTTACACGTTTATTGATTTGCACATATTGAATCAAACTTGCATCCCTCGGATGAAGCCCACCTGGTCATGGTGTATTATCTTATTAAGATGCTTGTGAATGTAGTTTGCTAATAATTCATTAAGGATTTTTGCATGTGTATTCATCAGGGACATTGGTCTAAAGTTTTTTTCCTGACATATCTTCATCTGTCATTTATATTGTCTTCATAGACATTCTTTTTCAATGTCATGAAGTAATTTGAGAAAGACTGGGGTTAGTTCTTTTTAAAGGTCTGGTGGAACTCAGCTGAGAATCCATATGGTCCTGGGCTTTTCTTTTTTGGAAAGATTTTAATATTCGCTTCAATTTTAATACTCAATATTGGTCTGTTTAGGTTTTCTACATCTTCCCAGTTTAATTTGAGAAGGTCATTTGTGTTTAGAAATTTGTCATTTTTTTCCCTAGATTTTGCAGTCTATTGAAGAATAGTATAAATTTTAAAATAGTTTCCAATGACTCTCTGAATTTCAGAAGTGTCTGGTATGATTTCTTCTTTTTCATTTCTAATTTTTTTTTAATTTGGGTCTTCTCTTTCTTTGATTAGCCTGTCTAGGGGTTAATTGATATTATTTATCTTTGCAAAAACTGTCACTTAGTTGCATTGATTGTATGGATTTTTTCACTAGTTTTCTCTTTGATCTTTATTATTGTTGTATGTTGTGGTGAGCCGTTTCTGTGAACTGTGGCCGCCATTACAAGATGGCGCTGATAAGCGCCGTGGCCTGTGATAAACAACTCCTTGTTTTGGGAGAGTTGGCACGTAGCTGTAAAACACCCTATGAGAAAGGTCCACGTGGCAGTTGTGCATTGGGGCTTGATGTGCTTTATCAAGGCTGGGGCGCTCGGGTGAAGAGTAGTGGTAGAGTAGAAGTAGAAGTAGAAAGAAGTGGTAGAAGTAGTAGTAGTAGTAGAAGAAGTAGTAGTAGCAGTAGTAGTAGTAGTAGTAGTAAGAGAAGCTTCCAGAGACACATAATTAAAGGCCTGAATAAACTGCTGAAAGAAGAATCCTGTGTCGTGTTCTCCTTGCTGGCGAGAGGGTAACGGCAGTATGTATTGTTGTCTATACTCTTGATGATTGCCATTCTGATAGGAGAGAGATGAAATCTTAGAGTAGTTTTGATTTACATTTCTCTAATTGCTAAGATGTTGAACACTTTTTCATATATTTGTTGATTGATTGTATATCATCTGAAGTGTCTGTTCAGTTTCTTAGCCCACTTATTGATTGGGTTACTTCTTTTTGTGGTGTTAATTTTTTTTATTTCTCTGTATATTCTAGAGATTAATGCTTTATTGGAGGTTCATGTGGTAAAGATTTTCTCCCAATCTGTCACTCTCTCCTCACATTATTATTTGTTTCTTTTGCTGAGAAGAAGCTTTTTAATTTGAATGCATCCCATTTATTGATTCTTGATTTTACTTCTTGTGCTTTAGGAGTCTTGTTAAGGATGTCAGATCCTAGGCTGACGTGGTCAAGATTTGGGTCTATGTTTTTTCTAATAGACTCGGGGTCTCTGTTCTAGTACCTAAGTCTTTAATCCACTTTGAGTTGATTTTTGTTCAGGGTGAGAGATAAAGGTTTAATTTCACTTTGCTACATATGGATTTCCAGTTTTGACAATAGGCTAATGTTCTGCTCATGGTTTCTTACCATATTCACTGTGTGGTCAACATTCTTTTCAAGATTATATATTGTCTTCATTGTCTGAGGTCCCATCTTCCAAGTGATCTAATCTGTTGATGTTTTTAATTTGGTTTATAATTGGGTTTATTCTTTCTTTCATTTCAAGCATTTCTGTTTGGTAATTTTTCATAGCCTCTATCTCCTTATTAAAGTAATCTTTTGCTTCCTGTATTTGCTTCTGTAGCTGTTTATCAAGATGATCTTTTGCTGCCTGTATTTGCTCTCTTATATCATCCTTTAATTCATAGAACATTTTAATTATGTACATCCTGAACTCCTTCTCTGTCTTTTCTTCTGTTGTGCTGGCCATGGATTCTAGTAATGTAATATCTTGGTTTGGTGGGGGCACTTTCTTCCCTTGTTTTTTCATGTAGTTTGTGTGTCTAGCACTGTGGATCTGAGACATTACAGTTTTTACCCTATAGGCTTATAGTGGCCCTGCAGGTTTCCAATACCTCTCCTTTAAGGGGGAGAACAATGTTATCAGAGTCCAATTTAAATAATATACAACCCTAAACCAAATAGTTGCCATTAAGACATTTACAGTTTTTTTCACAATATATGGACATGGTAGGTTCAATTATTATCTACAATATAAACAGTAGTTTTGCAAAAGAGTCTACAGTTTCTGATCTGGACAAAGAACTAGGGGTGAGGTGTAGGATGAGATGTTGAGGGGGTAAAGTTGAGGATATAGAGTTATTAGATCTTAGAAAGCATGAAAGAGGAATCTAAAGAAGTAGGTTAATAGCAGAAGAAGAGAAAGAAAGTGATTTGGGGGAGACAAGTAAGTGGGAAGACAGTAGAGGATAAAAAAACACAAACATAAATATTAAGAAAAGTAAAAAAAATGTAAAAATGGGAGATAAAATAATATATAACACCACTGTAATATACTATTCAGACATCCACATCCTCAGAAGCCTAATTCATTAAAAATACTTGAGTTTCACAGATGTTAAGGATGTGAGGGCGGGAGGAGAGTGAGAGAAAAAAAAACCAAAATCTCAAAGGAAGATACAAGGATGGTTTTGTTGGAGATCAGTTTCTTTCCAGCTTCCCTTCTCATCCAACAGGTGGGGTTGTCTGTTATTTGCTGGGATCTCCACCCTAAGGATGGTGAAGATTACCAGGGTTGAGTATTGATCTTGAAGACAATGCTGATCCTCATGTTCATTACTGCCAGTAGCAACCATGCTGGCACCCAAGCCATGTCTCCTGGTGAGGGGTACAGCACTTGCCATCCTGACTGTATCCCAAGGATCTCCTCTGGATCCCACTCATGTGATGTGGACACCTGGTTTTATCTCCTTATCACCTGTAGACCTGCAACTTCTGGTCTCTAATTTAGTCTCTAACTGTATCTCACTCACCCCCTCCCTTTCTACTTCCCAATCAGGAACCTTTCCATCCAAAGTCTTGTGGGCTGCACTCTGGGCGCTATGCACCTGTCCCAGAGAGCTATTTTATATTGGGCAGTTCAGGACCTGGTTTTGTGACCCAGTTTTGCAAACTATAGACCGACTGCATAGCTGCAGGTACTGTGCCAGGTGAGCGGCTACTGGGGAGAAGGGGGATTTGGGGAATTTCCACACCTTGATATTGTTTCTAAGCCCCATTAGGTGTTCCAAGCTTGGAGTTGCCCCAACTAAAGATGGCGGCAAAGGTGTCACAAGATGGAGGCAGCTGTTTTCAGTGTTGGGGTGTCCACTCTGGTGGGTAGCATTGAGCAGTGTGTTCAGAGATGCAGCCCTGTTGAATGCAGTGTTGTGGCTGGTAGCAGTCACCGAACCCAGTGCAGTGTCCCCAGGTACAGGCTACTACATATAGGGACTGTGGCATTGGTTGCAATGCCCCAAGATGGAAGCAACTGGAGGAGCCCACGTTGGTAGATAGGGATCCACATGGGAATGGTGGCTGGAGTTCCTTTGTGTGGGCTACAGCTGGGTGTCCTATGTGAGAGAAGAGGCTCCTGCAGGGATGAGGATCTAGGAGTCCTGGGTGGGTGCTAATGCCCACGATCTCACTCAGGCACCCAGAGAACCTGCGTGAATGAGTGACCGGTTTCCAAGTCAATTCTTTACTTTACTATCCCTTCGTTCATCTGTGCTGACCCTCATGTTCATTACTGCCAGTAGCAACCACGCTGCCACCCAAGCCAGTGCTTCTCTAATGTATTATTTCTTATGTTCTGTTTCTGGACTCTACAGTGTTTTTGTCTTTCTTTCTTTCCTTTTTTTTATAGTTCAGTATTAAGTTTCAGTGAATGCCCCCAGTTACCCACCTTGCTACGAAGTTGTCTTCCCACTTTGTAAGCCCGGAGCTCAGGAGCTGCTGTTCTGGTCTGCCCTCTTCTGCCTCCTGAGCGGCATTCTGATTGGCTGAATAGACAGCAACCCTCTATGGAGAGGATGACATACCTCTGAGCAGTTTGTTGAGAACCTTCAAATGACCTTCTGCAAAGCTTGCACAAAACAGAACAATGTGTCAGCTTTGTAAATCTTCAACTGAGGTAAATGAAGTGAGCAGCCAATGAGTGTAAGTGGATTATTTCAGTGTCTCCTCATGCTACATCAGAGCTGTGATGTATTAAGTATTAGCTTAACTTTGTTCATAGTGAGCACATTTTCATTCTCCACTATGTATTCTGTTCTTATTCTCTGTTATTGCACCCTGAAATGCAGTAGGAATTAGTCTCCAACAACCAAAATGTGCTGCACATCAACCATGGGCAAAGCTCTGTATGAGACACTCAGGATACAAATGAATTTATAGGGGACAAAACTGTGTAAATCTGTGCAGCAAGGTGACAAGTCTCACAGAGAGGACATGTGAAGTGTTTTGTTATGGAGGTAATGAATGATGGATTCAAAGAATCAAGCACCCATGAGATATAATGAGATCTCAGGACTCATTTTTTAACATCAGGAATACCCTATTTATTATCATCACACATCCCAGGAATAGAATGCTTGGGACAGTTTGACAAGAAGAGTATTAATTTAGAAAGTAAAGCTTAGGAGATAAAGAAAGATTGGGATGTTTGTATTATGCTGCACAAATGGATGGGAGCCTCCCTCCCCCCTCCACTTGAAAGCAAAGCAGAAGAGGCAAAGATTAATGAGTCGCAGCTAATTAAAGAAGTAATTGCTTCTGGGGATGTGCCCTAGGTAAAGAGGTAACTGTGCTGGAGACCAAAAATATCTTAGCTTGATCAGATGAAATTGCATAAATGAAAGGTAAGTAGAACAATAAAATTCCAGACATATTAAAATGCACTCTGTTTATTAAAAAAATAAATTGTATTTTGGGGTTCAATAAAAACCTAATTAAGGTTGATTTTGACTGGATTTTACTATTGTTACAACTACTGTCACATGTTAATTGTTCTCTGGGGTACAGAAATGTCCTTCTGGATTGGAGTTTCTGAGATCCTAAATTTCCTGAAGAGCAGTAATTGGGTACAGGGGTTTTTTTTAATTGAAAATGTCCAAAATGCTAATGAAAATGGTACCTTTATTCAAGATCAGGCTGTACAGACTAATTAAGACATTGGGTCTCTTTGCTTTGGGGTAGAATTATACCTATTCACTCTGGGAAACCTGGCTTCTTCAGATATTGGTACTAAATATCTTCTATTAATAAAAAGGAAAAACAAATTAAACATTCTGTGAACAGTGAGTGCATCATGGTAGTGAAGTTTTTTTAAACATGGATTCATTCATGAGTGACAATAACACAGGAAATATTTATAAACAAGATTATCTCTAAAAATTATCTTAAAAGTTGTTCAAATTTTATGGCACCCAAATCATTCAAGTTACTTGCAGTTCTTTTGGCTTCTCTCATGCTTTGAAACAGGACAAGACTGACTTGTGGTGTTTACATGAATAAAATTTCAATGAAAGTTGATTCCACAGTGAGTAATGTTGATTAAGCAAATGTTTTGTAGACAATTACACTCTTATTGCACGAGTAGACATTTAGTTCTAAATTGTTTGAACTGCTTTGCTTGGTTCTGTAAGTTATCCAACACCTTAAAATATATAAGCTATGCTTAAATAGTTCTTTGAAGAAGTTTGTCACCACTTAAAAGACATATTAACAAACTCAAATTTACCAAGCACAGCAATCCCTGGTCACTTCCTAACAAGTTATATAGAAATTTCTATTTATTTTCTTTTAGATATAACTTGAATAAAGTTTTCCTGTAGTTATTTTATTTTTTGCTTTCTCTAGTGGTTAGACTCACTAAAAAAAAACTCTGTTGTTAGTAAAAATGTTCAAATTAATACTTTGCACTCAATCGGTGTCTTCTCCAGAAGAAGGTTTGAAAACCAGTTTAAATTACTAGAACTAATGAAAAAAAATAAAAGAGAACAACAACAATTATGTTATACAAAGGGCAACTAATTGTTATAAAAAAATCATTTTAGGGAGTTCAAAGCTTTTCCAGAATGATTTTATATATATATATATTTTTTTTTTTTTTTTGCAGTTCTGATCTTGGTATGCCCACAATTACCTGTCTGATATTTGTCTGCCATGTTACTTCATCTAGCCTGTGACTCTTAATCAGGAGGTTCATTAGTTGATAATTGAGTTGATAAGTATTGATTCACCCTCCTTTTACTTCATTAAGTTCACTTGCCATGTCACTGATATTTGCTTTCTACTATCTTGATATTTGCCTGCGATGTTTCTGGTCCCCAGCTTCCAAAGCCGCTTTGTAAGTCTTCTACACACATCATTTTCCTATTTGGCTCAGCTGCAGGATGGATTCCCCCCCCCCCCCGCCCCTTTTTTTCTTGCAACAACACCTCACCAACTGCACACTGAGATCCTTCTTTTTAATTTGCAGTAGCTCTGCCAAAGGGAAAGTGTCTTTCCCACATCATTTATTTTCCAGGGGAGGGCAAGATTTGCTTTGTTTAACTGTGATTCTTTGGTGCAAGTTTCCTTCATAACTCTGTGTTGAGGAGGAAAAAATAACTCAGAGAGTATGCCTCAACTCAAATCGTAACAGCTCAACTTTGGGCTCAAGGTATGATCTTTACAGCAAGTGCTAAATTTGTAAAAGGCAGCTCTCCAGTCTCCAAAATTAAAAATTCCAGGTTCTCCCTATTTAAAAGAAACCAGGTCAACAAGTAAGATGTTAATAAAATTTCTACCCCTTTTTAAAAATCTTTTTTGCAAAAATCTCCATGGCAGAACTCTTTTATGGAAAGACTGATGTAGATTCCTTCAGCTTTCCAATTCTAAAGTTATGAGAATTCTTTTCATTTAAACTTTTAGGAGGTATAACTAATGTGCTCTAAGAATTATATCAGAGACCTTATGTAAGTATAAAAATAATACAAAAATAAATGTAAACAGGGGATCCTAATCTCAGGAACATTATCTAAGGAACTGAGGGGGGTTGACATCTCAGATTTTTAACAAAAGAGTGAAAAATAATATAAGGACGAGGTCATTTCTAGACTTTGGATAGATCTGGAATCTCTAGATTTAGGAAAAGATGAAAAACTCTCCGCAGGTGGAAACAATGGTTAAGGACACTCAAAGGGTAAGAAAGTCCTGTTTATTCTAATGTGGTGCAAGGGAGAGGAATGCAAAGAAATGAAAAACAATGTTAAGGAGCAGAGACACTGGACAAAGGTGGAATTACATTTATTCCAACAAACAGGGACTCTTGCTGGCCTCCTTATGGTCATATTCAATGAAACAACTGTAGATCAGAGCCTCAGCTATTACCTTTAGAATAAATGGAACTTCTCTATTCCCCAGGTTTAACTAGGGGAAAAAAATCAGTTTCCATGTCCTTTATCTACTTTTTAAAAAATAGATTTGGTAGAGCTCTGCAAGTTTTAGCAATTGCCTAATAAGTTCCCTAGCCTATTTCAAATTCAATATACAGTATTTCTAGGAAGTATTAAGTATGATAATTATACTGCCCATATATTCCCTTTTAATGTTTGCAATAACCAAAGGAAAATTAACACAAGAGAAGAAATATGGATAATAATGCATTTTTTTTTCTTAAGACATCTCTCTCTAAGAGAGAGATTCTGGACACTACTATAAATTACTATACCCATTTAAAGTGTTATAAAAATAAAAACTAGTAGGTAACAAATGGGGATTTGTACCACTACAGATGATTCTGCAGAAATAAATAGCTTCTCACAATGGAGACTTTCCCTTTTAGCAAAAAATTATTCTAAACTATCTTATTTTTTTAATTTGATACAGTAATGTTGCCATGACCTTCATCTACATTAGGAATTTGGTAATATTTTCATTTATATCTTCTCACCATAGGAACAAGTGATTCTAACCTTGAAATCTCAGTTCCCCTGTGAAAAATAACTTTGTAAACACTTCAAACACTTGCATTTGTAGCAACAAATGTTCCAACAAGAATAAAAAAACAACATTCTCTGTCAAATCCAGCAATACATAAGTTGAACCCAGAGGACAAGAGTCCCTCTCTGCATACAATTCACATTTCTCAAATAGTTTTCATGAAACATTGCTAAGAATTATGAGCCCTTTATGTAATCTGCATTATTTTCTTAATGGCACTATGATTATCCATATTTTTAGTTAGGTTCTGGCTAACATGAATGAACTTGGAATTTCTATATCTATTTACTATCAACATATAAGCATTTGTGATTCAGTTGCACCCTTTGCTATGCTTATTAACATCAGTATTGATAATAATAATATAAAACTTCAAATTTACACACTTAGATATTCATTTCAGACACACACACAAAAAATACACTGCCCATCTCTTACTTGCCATGCTCTTCCCACGGCCCAGAAGATATAAAAATAAGTCATATCTAATGTCCTTTACTATGTTCAAGTAAAGAAAAACAAACAAGTGAAAATACATTTTATTCAATGGAACAGTTCTCCTACAAGAGCAGGAAATGAGAAATGTACTATGGTTGTGTGTGTATTGGCAAGACATGATAGAATTGCACTGAATTAATTTGAGTTTCCCCCAAAGGAGACCTTGAGTATAGACTTGTGTTCAAGTAACTTATTAAGGAGCAGATCACAAAGTACTTTGAAGGATCAACTTGGGCAGTGGTCTCCAGGGTAGGCCTAAAGCAGTGATTCTCAAACTAGGGTGCCTCAGAGTTTCCTGGAAGACTTGCTAGAGCAAGATGGCTGGACCCCACACTCAAAGCTTCTGATTCAGTAGATCGATCGGGGATGGAGTTTACATTTTCATGAATGTCTGTCTGCTGCTGCTGGTGATGGTGGTAGTAGTTTCAAACTGTATTTTGAGAATCATTAACCCAGTAGATACAGTGGAGCACAGAGGCATAAGCCTCATGCATATATATTCAAATAGTTTTGAAGTTCTTATTCTCATCAAACATTAGGTTTTCTCATAATTCAACCATTGCTTTTATTAACAATTGAATTTATGTGAGTTTTAGCTCAGCATGCATCTGGAAAGTCTTTTCTTGTCTTTAACTCATCATTAACCAGAGGACTAACTTCCAGAGCTTAGTCAGAAAAATATTTGGCATAATGAACATATTTTATTTTATGTATTTTTCTGGGATGCCTATAACTACAACAAAATGTCTGCCTCTGATTTGAAATAAACAGGTGGCAAAAGTTATATTTATTGAACCAAAAACATCATCCGGGATAACTCATGTGAAATAGCTTTCACTTGTTTATCTAGATCAGAATGTGTGAGGTTGAAAGTGTGTGTGCCTGTGTATTAATGATATGTGAATGTATAGCAGGAATAACTATTTTGTGTTTATAAATATTTGATAAAATTCTTTCAAGCATGAAATCGGAATTTTCTCTGCACACAGCAAAACATTTCTGAGAGGTTCATGGATTAGGAATAAAAAGCGCAAGTCTCATGAAACAGTTTGGCAAAATAACTACACCTGTACCTTATCACTTTTGAATAAGCAATGTTTTGCGGAAAAATCTTTTTCCTCTTGTTCTCACCTGTATCTACACGACAGGTAAGAAAGCCATTTATGGAAGGAAGTTTTTAAACCAACATGAAAGTGTTTACTTATGTGGGTAGTTTAGTAAGAAAGAAATGTATTTAACTTCAGGATGCTATTTGTTTCCACAGAACACACATGCGATTTTCTATTCTGAGTGCACATTTAGATTCTCACAAAAAGTGCATTTTATTTTTCCAAGGACACTGAGTGTAGTCATATAAACTAACTGAAGAGAGATGAGCATCAATGTTGCATAGCCTCTAAAGTCATCAGAATCAGGAAAGCTAAGTAGACAATATCGGCTGCATAAGCTAATTTTTCTAATATATAATTCTAGATGGTAAGGGTCTGACATAACTGTATACTAGTTCTGCCTTTTTACTGAGCTTGTTTTTTTTCTCTCAAAAAAAATCATATAGAAACACCAAGTGGTAAATAAAACATTTGAACAAGGAAGTCCTGACTCCAAATATTTTTTTTTTTACATTTTCCTTCTTTATTTTTGTTTTTGTTTTGTTTTGTATGTGTGTCTTCATACATGTATTTTGGGTAATAATGATCATCACATTCCACCATCATTAATAACCCCATATTAATATGTGCTTTATCTTTTAAATTCCTGAGAAGCTAAAGAATAAACTTTTCCTGGTTGAGGCATTCGATTTAAATGTCTAAGGTGAAAACTTAATTCAACCTTTCTTTGGGGGACAAAATGTACATAGGAAACAATGTTTTCCTCCCATGTTTTTCTTAACTTTGAATCTATTTCTCGCTTTCATGACTGCATCACCTGCTGATAGCTGAGACTCCAGTTATTTCAGTGCTTTTGTTTTTTTTAACCATTTGTCATATTCCAACTCAATCCCCTGCTGGAAACCCAGTGTTCTGTCAAAGAAGGTTCTGTAATTGCCAGGCCTTCCCTGTCCCCACCCCCACCCCCAGGATTCAACTTAAGCCATAGGTTTAAAGGCTGATATATAGATAACTTTGGGGGTCCCTTCAGAAGATGGGGGGGAAAAAGAAGCAGAACTTAACATAGATTCATTCAAGAATTAGTAATCCCTTGCTGTCTCCTTTTTGCTGGAAGGTTCCCTCCATATGTGTAATTCTTACTCAATCCAGAGAGCATTCCTCTGAGGTTGTTTTGTCTACATAGTCTATACATCAATATGTTCCCCCTCTGCTCAAATTTCTCCCTCCCTCCAAACTACTCTCATCTACTGTCAGCCCTTTGGCCCTGATGAAAGTTGGCAGCTCTAACTACAAGGCCCATCTGCAATGTCCCCTTCTTTATAAAACGTTCTTACCTCTCTACTTTCTGCTATAAATTAGCCTCTATTTTCTGTGCTTTTTGAAAGCTGCTTATAGGTTTAAATCTCTATTACAGCACTTAGCACTTTGAATGCAGTGCATAGTAGATGCACCTGCTATATCACACACAAAAAAAATCTATAAACTAAAAATGATGCCTGTTTCTTAATAGCTCACAGGATATCAAAGTTTCCATGGACTGCCATTTTCTTTGTAATTTAGTTTTGCACATTTCAGGCAACATTTATTGAGTGCCTACTCTGTGCCAGGAAATGAGATGTTCTTTAAGAATTCAAAGGTGGACTAATATTGAGAGTCTAGGTTAGGAGTGATAGGTATGCATGGAGAACATATCAAAACAACAGAAATACTACACGGGGGTTTCCAGAGCAAGAAGTCTTTTATATCTTGACCCAAGAGAAGAAAAGGGTGGACTCCAGATTGAAAGAGGAAGGTTGGGTCAGCTGTAGCTTTTCAGAGACACAGGGAGGGAAAAGGGGTGATTCCTAGTGAAGAATCTGACTGAACCTAGAAAATGTGAATGTGTGTGTGCATAGATATGTCTATAAACTGAAGTCTCATGGAGATGTGTCTATAAACTGAAGTGTCATGGAGATTGAATAGTTGAAAATAAACATTACGCAGTGATAAACTATTTGTCAGGGAAGAAGAGTAGTCCTGCTTTTATCCAGCAGAAAAAGCATTGCAGTCAGCCAGGTTCCAGGGACAATGGCCATCTGAGGCCAACGTGGTCATCAGAAAAATGGGATGGAACAAAGGCACTGGGTTCCAACACCACCTATGACCCAGACATTGTTGCTAAATGTCTTTCAATATGATTCTGTGGTGAGGCTTTTCTTTGCACTACTTTATTGTGCTGTTTGCTCATGATAAGAGTAAATAAGTCTATAGCTATTTGGCTTGAGTTAAGTGCCTCACTGCTTTACTAGCAGAAAATCTTTCAATGGCGAAAGGCTGGGTATGAGTTATTTTATTTGAACATATTCCAGTTCAAATTAACTGGTAGTGTAGTGGGAACAGTAATCACATAATGTTTTTAGTAACTCAACCAGACTTATAAATTGTAAAGTCTATCAAACATCTTCCCAGTACTACTAAAAATCCTTAGCTAGATGAATGCACGTTTAAAGGCCTTAAACAAATGTCTCATTCCCTGTGTCCCTAGTGTCTTCTATTCTGTGTTATCCAGAGTGGGCTCAGCTTTGACCCTTCTATTCCTAACCCTTCCCACCTCTCATTTCTGTACAGAAGCCTTCTAAATTGCAATCCTGACTTTCTACTTTTTTTTAAGTAAGGGAAAAGCAAAACATTGGGAAAATATGTACAGTAACAGGAGAAAAGAGCAACAGAGGAACCATTGTGAACTAGGGTTAGGTGGGGTATTCCATTCATCCACCCATCCATTCATTCATCCAATCAATTTTAAGAAATCTTGAAGAAATACTTGCCTGGGAATCTATCCAAATGAATGAAGTAAGTAAATGTGAAAAACAATGAGACTTTTAAAAAAAGTCTATGTATCCCCTTCACTTGGTTTGAGAAACACATGTGAATAACTTAAGTTTTGTGAGGATATATATTTTTTTTAATTTCTGTTTTCATGGAGGACTATTTTCAACTTCAGTAATGCTTTGGGGATCCACTATATGGATTGAAATTTCGATAGGATTCTGTGTTTCATTTCTTTCCCCAGGTGTTTCCTATTGAATATGTGACTTTACTCAGATGCCTTACCCCCAGGAAAGGAAATTTCACAGTGGAACCAAGAGGAACTTTAAAAGAATCCTCTAGTCAAAGAATGGGGCAGCTTATAATAGTTTTGTTTCCTGGAAAAGAGAATTAACTGTTGAAAACTAAGTGGTAGGACTTATTTTCCCAGAAACTTGCCTATATTGGTAAAAATCCTCAGTAATTCAACATTGTTTAATGTTTGCTGAGAGCTAGTTAAGTGGTCAGGATTGTTATGTGGATCTAACAAAACTCTTAAGAATATACTTGTGTAATTCTAGTAGAGGAGAATTGAAACACAGCTAATGGAAGGTACATCTTCTTTCTAAGACACCCTATGCACCTAAAACATAAATGGCTAATTATTCAATGAAAATTTAACATGTATGCCTCTATTCTTTAACAAGGTTTAAGGTCTATTGATTTTTAGGCAATACTTTAATTCATGCTCTGTTAGAGCTCCAGGAAATATATGAATTATGCATGTTTGTTTCCTCAACTAAATGTCCTATTTCTTAGAGTCAGGAATGGTATTTTACGTACATGTGTGTCCCTAATGCATATCAATGTGCCTGACAAATGAGCACTAGTTCACTATATTGTGCTAAGGAGTTGCATGATAGTACCTGAATACATTTGCAAGAGACCTTTGTACAGACTATAACCAGTTCTTTATGAAGATCCTAAGAAGCCATGCGGCGGTGAAGGAAGCACTTTCTATTGTACTTGACGTTGTTGAAGGATTTTGGAAGTTATCATCCAACAGTGTTAGATAATATACCTCATATATTACATGGCAGAGGTCTGAAATTATGTCTGTTATATAACAATTTTCTGAACAATTCTCTTTCGTAATTCACAACTGGGTCCTAGACGATGAGGTATCAGGCCCCCAAGGCTCCCATTCATTGACTGTAGGAGCTGTACTGAACTGAGCTTCTCATAAGATCTCTGATTGGCCTTGATAAAGGAGTCCTATTCTGCAGGTCCAATGGTCTCTTGAAGACCATCTTTACTAGCCAGTTGTTGCAGAGAACTGGAATCTTCATGTAAACTGTTGAGGTCCACACCGCAAGATTTTCCCTCACTGACAAAGTTGTCTTTCATTCTTGTTCCAAAGAAAGAATAATATAGAAGTCAAGTTTCTGCTCTTCCTACTGCAAGTTAAAGAATGACCCATATGTGCTCTGGCCCTACAATTTCTCTTCCCAGCGATACAGGGTCATGAAGGGACTATTTACCTTCTCTTTCTGTCAATGTTGTCCTTATAAAGTTCCCCTAATAAATCCTGTTCTCTATACCCTATCTGTGACATTGCCAGTTATGTCCCAATGTTCCAAGCTCTGTTGTAAAATAGATGGTGTTCAAACAGACCTGTCTGTGATGGCTAATCTGGATTGTCAACTTGATGTTTTAAGAGATGCCGAGGATCAAAAGACTTCTGGGTGTGTAGAGGAGGGTGTTTCCAGAGATAATTGGCGTGCAGGACAGTGAACTGAGTGGGAAAACACACCCCAAAGGGGCTGCAATATCCCAGTACACTGGGGACTGGGTGGAACAAAAAGAAAAGGAAAAAAAAAATAAGGCTGATAAAAACTTGATTCTTTTTTATCCAGATTCCTTTCTCATTTGACCAGGACTCTGACTTGCAATTTTCCATGGAGTTCCTAGGCCTTCAATATCAGGCTGGGGCTTAATCATTGGCTATTCTTAATCTGCAGATTAGACAGAGCAGCTATGGGTTTCTCCAGCTCTCAGGTGTGCAGATGGCCATTATGGGACAGTCCAGTTTCTGATCCTGTAAGTCAACCTAATAAATCCCCTTTTATAATCCCACATATACATATCTTGTGGTTCTGTTCCTCTAGAAAACCCTGACACTAATATACCATCTTATCCAACAATGTGATCCCTTAGAAAATAGCGTTGTCTTGGTACTTTCATTGGATAGAATAGGGGAGGGGATAGGCAAAGAGAGTTACCTTCTGAAATGAAACTTCTGGGAGAGGTCGCTACCTTATTCTGAATGAGTCTTTCAAAAAAAGTTTGTTCTTCCTGGAAAGGAAAAATCAGTCCAAATGAAAATATTCAGAAAGTGCTTATTTAATCACTGTTTTCTAATTAGGTCTTCATAATACTGTTGTATAAAGATAGCTCCAATTCAAGTTAAATAAATAGGTCAATATCATAAAAGTAGGGTTTGTTCTTCCATCTGTCTGACTCTGCCTTTGATCTCTCCTTTCTGCCCTTTTTGTTAATGGATAGTACTTAGATAATCATGATACAAATAATACAAACTGGTCCCTGATGGGTCCATTTTTCCGAGAGAGAACTAAGTTTTCTTCCTTCCTTCCTTCCTTCCCCCACCTCTATTAGAGTAGGCAATGGCACATAGTAGTAGGTGCTCATTAGTATATGCTAATTCAACAAATCAAAAACCCCAGAGCCTCGAGCAAGGTATGTGCAAGCGCTTTACCACTGAACTATATGCCCCAGCCCCAATATTTTTTTTCTTTCTTTTTGCCTAATCTGCTGTTTTGACTTAATAGTAGTCAGAAAGTTGAGAATAAGAATCAGCTCCAGAAAGGGAGAATCCTCCAGAAGAAGAGTTAAGAAAATGTAGCTCAGTTGTGGAATGAGATGGACATCATTTCACTAGGTACATATATGACTGCATTTATGCTGCGATGCTACATTGTGTACAAGCAGATAAATGAAAAGTTATGCTGCAATTGTGTACAATGAATCAAAAGTCATTCTGCTGTCACATATACCTCATTTTAATTAATTAATTAATTAATTAAAAAAGAAAATACAGCTCAAAGACCAAATCTACCGGACCACCTAATTGGTAAAAAAAAAAAAAAAATAGTTTTATTGTAGCACATCTGAAGCCACTCCTTTGCCAATTTTCTATGACTGCTTTTATGCAACAGCAGAGTTGAATAGTTTCAACAGATTGTTTAGCCCACAAATTCCAAATTACCATCTGGCCTTTGATGGTGAAAAACCATCAAACCCTATTCTTGAAGCATCAAAACCCTGAACCATTCACTCTTCTAAGCTCCAAGGGCATAGGTTCACAGTAGCTCTTTGAGTATAATTCAAGTAAGTCAAGAACATGTACTTTGGGTTGGTTCCAAGACAGCAACTAAATTATTTTCATTTTTCAAATGAACCAGTGATTTCCACAACTTGGGCATTAAGCAAACTTTTCAGAAACAATGGAAATAAGAACAAACCCCAAGTGCCAGAGATCATCGGATGGTTTTCTTTTTTAAAAAATCTTTTTCCAAGCACAGTAATTTACATGTCTAATTATAATTGACAAGAATCAGTCACAGGAGAAAAAAAACGTATCTCCCATGGCTGCCAACTTTACTTAACCTAGTGTGTTTGTGCTGATGACTGATAATTTGCATTTCTGCAAGGTCTTAAAAGTCTTCTAGGAACCAGACTGCTTTAAAAGCAAACTCAGAGGATTTTGAATGGAAAGCACATAGGCAGGAATTTTTCTGAGCAGAGATGATGAATGCTTTGTTTATCAAGTTTTGTAAAAATTACATGGGTAAGCTGTACTCGGTTGCCCCTTGTAGAACAAATATGGAATGTGTAGCTGAAAGTACAATTTCCTCCTAGTGTGACCTCTGAAGACCTGTTCAGCATAGGTGATCTCTATTATAAGTGTTCCACATACTCTTATACTTCATCTGAAGCAGTACGTGTATTAAGATAGAACAGCATTTCTCAACCTCAGCAGCATGGATCAGATAATTTCCTGTTGTGGAATCTGCATTATGCATTGTAAACTGCTTGGCAGCATTCTGTTCTTTATTCACTAGATGCTAGGAGTCAACCCCTCCACAGTTTGGACAATCAAACTATCTTTAGACACTGCTAAGAGACAGATCACTTGCAGCATTGTTAAGGGTGGAGAGGCAGCATAGTATCATGGTTGAAGACACAGGTTCTGGGACCGAAGTATTTGGGGCTGAATTCCAGATTCACATCTATGATCTGAGATAAATCCTATAACTCAGGGTGCCTGAGTGTCCTCATCATGAAATAATATCTAATAAAAGTGCCTACCTCACAGGTATGTTATTGAAAATAAATATGTCAGCATTTGTAAAGTCCTTGGAAAAAAATCCTGGCATGTAATATATACATTTTAAACATTTTTAAATAGATAAAGAGGAATAATATTTAGAGAGAATAATTGTATATGTTTTCTATGACAAGCCTTCAGAGGCTAGAAAGAGAACACCAAGTGACATGTAGTCAGAGAAAGTTCTTGACTCTGAAGTATGACACCTCCATCCATGCCTGTAAATTAGAAATATATTGCATACATAACAGTATCTATAAAGGCATCTTTTCCAATATGACTTGGAGCTGCTTACTAAATTCAGGAGAATAAATCAATAAATGCTACAAAATTATATTTTAAAAGTTCAACTTGGGGGAAAAATGAGATAGCCATATACTCGCTGCTCATCAAAGCCCTGTTAAAAGTGTTTCATGTTGGGTATAGAGGAAAACGTATCTTCTCTAGATTATAGTAGAACTTTGCTAGACTCCCTTAAAAAAATCATTGAATACCTATTTAAAATATCATGAAAGTTCTAAGTACATAATTTTTCAATCTGAAGTAGTGTGTGGTCAGCATTTCCTTTCATGTTCTATGACCATTCAAGGACAGTGACACCCCTCATTACTGTCATTTAACTAGGGGGGATAAGGCTGCAGGACCAATAGTGCTAATGCAGAATAACTAAGTTACATTCGGTATTTCTCTTGTGCTAGTTGTATTTACTTTAGAAGTCAGTTATGAAACTGTTTCCACTCTAACTGCATAAAAATAAATGTTCTTCCATATGCTGGGTATTTGTAACTAGATTTCTTAAATTCCCCAGACTGAGCTTCTTTATAACTCAGACTGTGCAACATACTTGGACATTGACTTCCATCTTGTTCATTTTGTCTTTATGACTCTTTTTCAGAAGAATTCAGGTCCAGTCTCTCTGAACTTCTTGACATTTTTTATTCTTTTTTTTTCTTCAGCCTTTTTGTTACAGGCACAGAAACTTACAGATGAACAAATTCCATGTTGCCACCCAAGTTCCAAAATTCTTGTTACTATTGGTCTACTTGAGCCAAGAAGGGAGTGTTTAGAAAGAGAAAAACATTTAATCACTAGATCATGTTTTTCAAACTGTGTATTAAGGAATATCTTAGTGCAGCCTATGATGAGCTTGTTAAAAATGTATGCTCTAATTGCATATTTCAAGATAGCTAATAGTCAAGATTTTTAATATTCCCAACACAAAGAAATGATAAATATCTGGGGTGATAGATGTTACCCTGAATTACCCTGATCTGATCATTACACATTGTATATATGCATTGAAAAGTCAAAATGAACATATATAAATATGTATAGTTACAATGTGCCAGTTTAAAATAAAAATATATTTGAAAGGGGTATGTTCCTAGGTTCAGTCTGGACCTGGGGAATCACAATCTCTGGGGAAGAAGTAAAAAATCTGTATTATTGGTCTGGAGTTGTGGCTCAGTGGTAGAGCGCTTGCCTAGCATGCATGAGGAACTGGGTTCGATCCCCATCACCACATACAAATAAAATATATTGTGTCCAACTACAACTAAAAAGATATTTTTAAAATCTGTATTATTAAACTCTCCAGATAATTCTATACATACCACTTCACTGTAGCCAAATTCCGTTAAGAAGCTATCTTCTCCTAGAATTCTACTGTTTAGAATTTGTTGATTTAATTATGGTTATACATATAAAATCATTATATTTCTTTTGCAAAATTATATTCACAATTTTGTCAAAGTTTAGATCATGATTTGACCTGTCTCATATTTTTATCAGGGTTAGAAACATGATGGGTAGAAAAAACATCGGGTGAATATGCTTATAGAAAACAAGAGCAATGATATTTCTGTGGTTATGTGCATGGAGTTTTTAGTATATTTCTCACTTCCCTGTGGCTTTACCTTCACAAAAATTTCAGAAACATTTCTAAATAATAGATCATAAGCTCTGGTATAGCAGAAGCAGTGCTTCCTCCCATCTGTAACATTTCCTAGTGTGATGAAATGTCCTGAATTCTCATTAAAAATTAATAGCAATAAGCAAATCCTTCTGAATAGTCCTACTCCAGACCAGGATTGCCAGAATTTCCTCTTGAAATGACCACCTATAATCCATTTATATATTTGTATATTCAATAAAGGCAAAGAGTGCTCATCTCAAGCATCTATTTGACACTGGATAGGGATTCACTTCTCCTTTAGCGACTAAGTCTCTGGTTTTGGCATAATTAAATTAGAAGCAGAAATATACTCTAGAATAGGAATCATCAGTCATTTCAAGATCCTACCAAAGTAAATTTGAACAAACGTATAGGATTATGACGTTTACCTATGTTACAATTTTTTCCACAATCAACTTTGCTTCATACCAGTGTAATAACCACAGCCCACAAGAAGCACTAAAATTATCAGAATGACAAAAATGAATTCTAAATGAAACCTGTCCTCAAAATGTGAAGGCATTTGTCCTAGGACTTTTCATTTGAGTTTTACATTCTTAAGAACTCTATCCCTTTCAGTACAACCTGAATCTGCGAGCTTTTTGAAAATCTTAAGGGATTTAGGTGCCACTAATATCTCTACTAGAGGAATTTTACTTGGATCTTCATGGGTCTTTCATTAATATTCAGTATGAATATATGAGATATATCTTAAAAGCCCATTAATTATAGATATCAAATATGAAGAGATATAAGGTCAGACTCTTTTTCTCAAAATACAAAAATGTTTCAAGACAAAATTAAATACAGGTTAGAGCTGTATAGGGAAAACAGTGCTTAAGAAAATATCACATGCCAGAGATTTTTCTTGTCTGTTTGTTCTGATTTGGACCAAGATCCTCCATCTGAGCATTTCCTAAGCAAGCACACCTATAGTACCATCAACTACAACAGTCATTAATGTATGGTAACAGCTACCAAAACATGCAAGAATGATTGATCGATTGAGTTAGTTATGGTATTTGAATTTATTGATAAGCCTGAATTTTAGCATTTTTCATAAGACAGTGGAATTTTTTAAACTACCATGGAATAGCATTATTTAAATGGTGATTTAAAAAGAATCAGTGATATTTTATATTATTCTATGCTTGAGCTTTTATCTTTAATGCATATTAATTGTAAAAAAAAAAAACCCAACAACTGGGTTTCACAGCATTTACAGAAGTGCACATATCATGCCTTGATCATGTTCCTTTTCCCTTCTGTCCTCTCTGCCCACTTCTCTCTGCTTTTTCTTCCTTAGTAGTCTTTCTTCTACAACTTTCAGGTCAGTTATTTATTTATTTATTTACTCATTCTTTTAGCTTCTACACATAAGCAAAAAACATGCAATATTTATTTTTCTGTGTCTGACTCATTTTTCTTAACATGATTTCCTCCAGTTCCATCCATTTTTCCTCAATTAGCAGGATTTCACTTTTTATTATGGCTGAAGAGTACTTCTGTGGGTGCTTCATGTTTTCTCTACATATTTGTCTGTTGATGGGCACCAGGATGATTATACATTTTAGCTTCAGTAAACATGAGTATGCAGAAATCACTTTAATATGCTGACTTTGTTTCCCTCCAATACATATCAGGAGTGGTAGAGCTGAATCATATGGTAGTTCTAGGTTCAGGGTTTTGAGGGACAGCCATACTGTTTTCCATAGTTGCTCTACTGATTTACATTCCCATCAACACTGTATAAAGGTTCCTTTTCTCCACATCTTTACATATATATATATATATATATATATATATATATATATAGAGAGAGAGAGAGAGAGAGAGAGAGAGAGAGAGAGATATAAAAGAACTCTATCCCTTTCAGTACAGCCTGAATCTGCGAGCTTTTTGAAAATCTTAAGGGAGTTAGGTGCCACTCTACTAGAGGAAAAAAAAATTATATATATATATATATTAAATAATAGTCATTTTGACTAGGATGAGTTTGAATCTCAATGTAGTTTTTGCTCTGATTTTGCTACTGGATATTAAACTCAGGGGTGCTTTAACGCTGAGCTATCTATACCACTTGGCCTTTTTATTTTTTATTTCAAGACAGGGTTTTGCTAAGTTGCTGAGGCTGGCCTCAAACTTGGAATCCTCCTGTTTCAGCCTCTGGAGTTGCTGGGTTTACAGGCATGTCTTTGCCACTAGACACAGCTCAATGTAATTTTGATTTGCATTTCCTTAATGGGTAAAGATATTGAGCAATTTTTATATATTTATTTATATATCTATTGTCTATTTATACCCCTTCTGAGATGTGACTTGCCTATTTTTTATTGGCTTATTTGTCTTTTATTGTCAAGCTTTTCGAGTTTGGAGTTTGTTTTATATCCTGGTTATTAATCTGTCAAATGAAGACTTGGCAAAGATTTTTCTCCTACTCAGAATATTCTCTCTTTACTTTTCTAAGTGTTTCCTTTATTGTGCATAAGTTTTTATAATTTGATGTAATCCCATTTTTCAATTCTTTCAATTTTCCCAAGCTATTGGGATCCTCTTCAGTAAAGTGTTGCCCATGCCAACATCTTGGAACATTTCGACTGCATTTTCTCCTACGTTAAGGTCTTTGATCCATTTCTGAGTTGAGTTTTGAACAGGGTGAGAGAATGAATTCTGGTTTCAATCTTTCCCAGAACCATTTGGTAAAGAATGTGTCTTTTCACCCATGTCTGTTTTGGGCAAATCTGTTGAGAATCAGTTGGCTGTAATGCGAGGATTTATTTCTGGGTCCTCTAATCTGTTTCATGCACTGGTCTACATGTCTGTTTTGATGCAGGCACTATGCTGGTTTTGTTACTGTGGCTCTAAAGTATGTTTCAAAAGAAGGTATGGTGATGCCCCGAGCACTGTTCACTTGAGTCAGGATGGCTCCGGCCACTTAGAGCCTTTTTCACTTCGATGTGAAGAATGCCATTGGTATTTTGATGGGAATGCCATTGAATCTGACGGATACTTTTGAGAGTATGGTGATTTAAACAATTCTAATTCTCCCAATTAAGAATACAGAAGGCCTTTCCATCTTGTAGCATCTTCTATTTCTTTAGCATTTTATAATTTTCACCACAGAAGTCTTTCACCTCCTTGTTGGGGTTTATTTGCAGTATATTTTTGAGGCTATTATTATTGGGATTGTTTTCCTGATTTTTTTTTCAGAAAGTTTATTATTGGTATATAGAAAAGCTATTAGAAGTTGACTTTGTATCCTGCTTCTTTGCTGATTTGGTTTATCAGCTTTGAGAGTCTTTTGGTAGACCCTTTGGATTTTCCAAGTATAGAATCTCATCATGAGCAAACAGGAATAATTTAACTTTCTTCCTTCCCATTTTTATCTATTTTATTTCTTTGTCTTGCCTAATTGCTCTGGCTAAAATTTCCAGTACTATATTGAATAAAAGTGGTGAGGGAGACAAATTTGTCTTATTCCTGACTTTAAAGTCAATGTTTTTCCCCATTAAGTATGATGTTGACTGTGTGGTGTTGGGTTGTCACACATAGCCTTTATTATGTTGAGGCAGTGATCCTTCTATGCGTGGTTTCCTCAGAGTTTTTATCATGAAAGGATGTTGAATTTTATCAAAGACTTTTTCTACATCTATTCAGATGCTCATTTGATTTTTATCCTTCATTCTATTTATGTTCTGATTATGTTTATGGACTTGTCTATATTGACCCATCCTGTAAGAATGATTTATAACAATACTTCCAGATAATAAGAGCCCAGTAAATGCTGATTTGCTAGCAGGTTTGTCACTATTGTGAAATATTCTGCCTTTGGGGGATGAAAAGGCAGAATGGCAGTTTTGAAATAGAATTCATCTGAGATACACACGTGTGCAAACACACACACACACAGCTAAGTATGAAACAATTTATCCAATTTTTAATTGATTAACTTTCATTAAAACACATATGCATACAACTTAGGTGAATTCTCAGAAATGTAAAAAAAAAAGTAATTGTCTATGACATATAATTGAGACCAAAAAATCCCAATGTCATCCAGGGATACCCAAGAATAATAGGTGGAATGAGTGATGTAGTCTTAGCAGATGTCCTATTAAAGAGCTGAGGCAATTCAATATCATGTCATTTCTCTCTGTCTTTATTATCACTATCCTGTTCTTATGGGTACATTTGAGTTAGCCAGAATGATGAGTTCATTGACATATACATAAAAAACTACTGTCACTGTCTTGTTGGAGCTTTGCCTCTTCTTTCCAAAATTTCCTTTTTTAAAAATATGCTTTTATTTTTATGTGGTGCTGAGGGATTGAACCCAGGGCCTCGTGCATGCTAGGCAAGTGCTCTACCACTGAGTCACAACCCCAGGCCCTTTATTCCATGAGTTCTGCAATGGTCTTTCTGTTCTTCATGCTGACAGTCTTTTCTTTTCACTGTAGTTTCTCTATATTGCTATTACATGTTTTCTCCTGCTTAAAACATTTTTGGTGGCCCTTAAATCTTTCTTAGGAAGTCCTGGTTTCTTAAAGTAACTTAGAAGACCTTGTGTCATCCAATTCATTCCTAATTCTGTAACCCTGTTGCTTAATACCTCCCAGCTACATGAACCACATGCTCACAAGCACACATTGTGTATCCTGGTTGGTCAAACTCCACTTTTGCTAAATTCTCTATGGGTTTTTATGTCTCATTTGCTAAATTCTCTATGGGTTTTTATGTCTCCATGCCATGCTTCATTCCCTCTCATACGCCTGGAAATCTCTATTTTCTCTCATCTATGGGGTGAATGTCATTTGCCATCTGCTACTCAACAAGTACTGTTGGAAAAATTGTTATGACTGAAGAGGATCAATTAGGTGCCCTGCATCAGTAAGTTTCTAGGGCATGTAGGTACCTCTAGTACAGTATTAAATTGTTTTAAAAGGTTTGGTGACTTTGTCACTCATCCAACAGATTGCGAGTTTTGCAAGGGTGAGGAATGATGGTGGTTGTGCTGGTATCTCTAGAAGTTGGCATGGTGCTCTCAACATAGAAGCTCAATGAATGCTTTCCAAAGTGAATCATCATATCAGAGTTGGATTATCAGGGGATGGGAAATGGGGAAGAGGAGAGAGGATGCTAGGATGACATAGTTGAATTTGCAAATGCAGTATCCTTTATTTCTACCCAAAGAAACTTAGGTACCACAATAAACATTTCTTGGTGCTTTTAGGAGTTATTAGGTCTCACATTCATGCTATCAGACCACGTCTGGCTCTTGAATCACAGAAATGTACAATCTACCTTTTTTTTCAAAATCATTCCTTTCTGTTTATATAATACCATAGATCTTAAAATGCATGGCCTGTATTCCCAGCATCCAAGGAGGCTGAGACAGGAGGATCACAAGTTCAAAGACAGGCTCAGCAACAGCGATGTGCTAAACAACTCAGTGAGACCCTGTCTCTAAATAATATACAAAATAGGGCTGAGGATGTGGCTCAGTCGTTGAGTACCCTTGAGTTCAATTCCTGCTACCCACACCCACCAGAAAAAAACCCTATAGTTGCCCCAAAATAATTATGAATGCACTAAAATAATCGATACCATATATATGATTAGTTCATTTACCTAGCATTTCTGAAATTATTTCATGTGTAATACTACATGCTACACTATTATTATTTTTGTTAATGAAGAAAAGCGGTGAGGTATTCTCTGATCAGATATATTGAATAACATTTAAACACAAACATGTCACTTTGGTGCAGGATTTTGCAGTGACTGCTATGTTACATGGTGAATCTACAAGGAAGGGGACAAGCAGTTAGTTCCAAATCTACTTGACCATGTTCATTATTTTTTTTATTTGATTTTTCCTCCAGAGGAAGTCTGGCAATAGCAGATTCTGTAAACATATTTTAGAATATTTTAGGAGAGTGCTCTCAGGTGTGGATCAATGAGTATGATACACATTTTTTTTAAATTTTTTAACTACTGAGGTTTTTGCTATAATCTCTACAAAGAAAACCTATTTTAAACTAGCTATATATCCTTTCTGAATTCATTTCTTTTTCTTTGCTACTTTGGGGGAAAGAGAAGTCATTCAGACCAGAAGTCTAGGGAAATCACTGAATCTCAGTCCTACTTGGCAACATATGAAGCCTTTTTTTTTCCTTTTTTTTATTGGTTGTTCAAAACATTACAAAGCTCTTGACATATCATATTTCATACATTTGATTCAAGTGGGTTATGAACTCCCATTTTACCCCATATACAGATTGCAGAATCACATCGGTTACACATCCACGTTTTTACATATTGCCATACTAGTGACTGTTGTATTCTGCTATCTTTCCTATCCTCTACTATCCCCCCTCCCCTCCCCTTCCCTCCTATCTTCTATCTCTACCCCTTCTACTGTAATTCATTTCTCTCCCTTGATTTTTTTCCCCTTTCCCCTCACATCCTCTTATATGTAATTTTGTATAACAATGAGGGTCACCTTCCTTTTCCATGCAATTAGCCTTTCTGGGCTTCAGGTTTGCTTATTGTCTTTTCATTTTTTAATGAATCAGGATATTACCTGACCTGGGGGATTAGGTAGGAATAATGCAAGGTATTTGTAAGGTGATATGTCACTATTTAGTCAGTGCCTGGAATATTCCAGGCACTTCACAAACATTTAGTCCATTGGTTGATCAGTGAGTCAGTCAATTATCTATCTATTCAACTACTGCAGGGACGCTCTCCTAGGTGGCTTGTTGCCACCAGCAGCTGTCCATATCATTTTCACTGTGATGGATATAAAAAGAACTTGCCATCTGCACATGCCTCCTTCTCCAGCAATGACCAAAAGCCATCTTAGCTACACTTTGACAAGCATTAATTTTTCATTGCTTCCTACTCTTTCATCCTCTTTTCTAATAAATGCTTCTCTTACATTGAATGAATTTGGTGGGAAACAGGATTCTATAATTATGGATATTTATAGGTTTTATCCTTTCTAGTGACTTTGTATACTTGGGTATTTTCAAAATAGAAATGAAGATAAATCTACATTTCAAAGGAAGACCCTCTTCCCTTAATTTTCTTGCTCACCATATTTTGACTAAAAGAGAGTTGGACATTAAAACACTAGCTGACATGGATGAGCCATATTTTCCATACAAGAAAAATAAAACTGTAAGTGGTTGGGCTAGGATAGCCTCAGAGCTCATTCTGACATTGCACAAGATGTCATGCAGCCTCCTTCTAAGGCAACACCCCATTTGAATCCTACCAATTATATGTTTCCATAGGGCTCTCACCCCCATTTACTGGTAGGGAAGCTCGATATTAGAGGCTCTGACAGTTTAAATGATTTGCTGATATTACACGTTTAGTGAATGACAGAGCTGGCATCTAAACTCAGGTACATCTGATTCAAAAGTCACCCTCATTTCACTCTATCATATTACATCAAGACTCCAAACTGAAGCCAGAATACAACCTTTGCTTTCTGTAACTGCAACTGATAAAATTTGACCAGAAGTTATAGTGCAAATATTTCTGGAACTGTCTTGCACTCAAGTTGAAAGCCAATATCAAGAAGGGAAAGAATCAAGAAGATGGCAAGTGAAATGAGAAAGTGTGTGGGGTGGGGAGAGAAAGAAGAAGACAGACTCTATTGAGAGGCACTAGAAGGGCTGGGGAGATAGCTCAGTTTGTAGAATGCTTGCCTTCCATGCACAAGGCCCTGGGTTTGATCCCCAGTATGACCAAAAAAAGAGGGGTGAAGGAAAGGTACAATAAGTGATGTGTTCTATCCCTGAGAACTAATCTTTGGTTGGACTTAATGAAAATTTTAGCCTTCTGTGCTTTTTCTTGGTTTTCAAATGTGTGTGGTAGTTGATTCCTTGATCATTTCACAGGACACACTAAATCATGTACAGACTTCAAATTTATGCAGTCTTTTGTACAGTTAATTAAGTTTTTAATAATTTGGTCTTAGTATAATTATTTTAATGGATATATGAAAATATAGACCTGTCACAAATGATAGCTTTATAGGCTGGCTAATGTCTTAAATTGAATATTGTGTCATATTGAATTTGGAGAATTTTTGAACTTGGAAAATAAAACTCAACTTTTTATGTGTGAATGAGTATATTGGCTATTTCAATTTGAAGATTCTGTAGCCCATCACAGGTTACTGTCTTGGGTTTTTTTGTTTTTGTTTTTGTGTTTTTTTAGGCACAATGGAATATGAAACAAATGGTCTTTTATAAATCACAACAACTTTCTTCCTTAAAGAAGTTCTCAGAACATCAGCTGGAAGAAATTTTAAATGATATGGAATCCATGTGAACTTTATTGATATGTCATTTGAAACTGTATTTCCATGGAAACAAGGTGAAAAAATAGCAGGAAATTTGATGGAGTCGGGAACTAGAGTGGTGGAGAAGGAATCTTTAGTGTGTGACCTTCATTAGGCTGAAAGCAGCAGCCCTGTGGGGCCAAAAGCTCAGTTCCACACGAAGCAAGTCACGGAATCTGTGGATCTAGTGCTGTTCCTACCACATCCAGGGAGCCATCAATACCACCTCCACCATCTTGTATCTCTGTCCACCCAAATTATTGCCAAAAGTACTGCACTTTTATTGTGTCCTAAATTTTCCAAATTGTCATTCCCATACAACTACTTACGTTACTTTTATTGAAAAACAAAAACAAACAAACAAAAACAAAAAACCCAACCAACAAAAGAACAATAACCCTTTGCTTCCCTCTCAAACTCTTCCACTGGGATCTTATAAAAGAGTTTGAGAGTTCACCCAATGATCATGAACTCCCTTGTATCCTCAAACTCTTCTTCAAAGTTTCCACGTTCTTGAAGCAATTAAGCCTAGATTACCCCGATGATACCATTTTTCTTCCATAAAGTGACATTGGATTTTTTTTTTCTCACACTGTAGTGATCTCAGGACCCGTAAGTATATCAAGGTCCTCCAAGCTCCCTATTGACACCTCCAGATGCTTAAGAGCTCTTGCCTCTGAAGAAGCTCTTATTCTTTAGAGGCTTAGCTACCTGTATGTCACTCTCTTCAGAGTCTCAATTATATGCAGACTCACCGATCCCTTTCTATTAAATATTAACCTTTAGGTCAAAAACATCATTTCCTTTCCAACTTCTGCCATTATTCTAGACGAAATCCAACATATGACATCTAGCTTTCTTACACCCTCTCCAAGTACATATTCCTCCACCCAACTTAACTTCCAAGTTTAGTATATGCACCTTTTCATTACTAGAATGTCTCTGAAATCACAAATACCTCTATTTGACAAACTTCTGGCTTCAATTGAGTTGTCCAGGTGCCCAGCACAGCAACTGCTACATCTCATAACAGCACTAAATTCATCACTTCTTCAGCCCTCCCTGATATATTCTCCCCTTTTGTTATCTTAGACTCTACAACTATTGTAATCACTCCATTGTTAATAGCTTCAAATACCTTCTTATGTCATCAAGCATACATTTCAAAACCTTACCATTAAATAAAATTTCATCCTCAACTCTCTTTCCCTGCAATTTATAAACCTAGACAGGGTGATGGAAAAGTTTCAGAACTAGACAGGTTGGCATAACAAATAATTTAAGATTTTTCTGCCTCAGATTCAAAAAAAATCACCTGAAAATGTTTCAAAACATTATAATAAATTCATGTGCCTACACTCTACAGTGATGATGGGATAGCTCCTACAGCTTTCCTTCCTACTTGATTTTGACTAAATGAGAACCTCTCATCTTCCCAGACCCACAAACCTATTTTCTTGAGAACCCCTTACCTTTTTCTCTAATCCCTTGTATTTCTCCAGGAGATTATTTGCATCTGTCAGAGTGCAATCCTTCTCTACATCTCCTTAAAAAAAAAAAAAAAAGGAAGTAGACTGAAGCCATTGACAGACAGAAAGGAAGGAGACACATGCAGCCTGTTTTTTTATATGGTAGTTTTGTGTGTGTGTGTGTGTGTGTGTGTGTGTGTGTGTGTGTGTGCGCGCGCGCGCGCATGCGCTGGGAACTGAACCCAGGATCTTGCACATGCGAGGCAAGTACTCTATCTATTAAGTTAAACCCCCAGGCCCAGCCTGGTTTTTGAGACTTCAACATATAACCGTTAAAAGCAATAGAACATTTGTGAAGCAGCAGGTAAAGTGACAACATTACATGATTCTAATAAAGGTTAACTGGAGTGGGAAGAGGGACTAAAGCCCAATTAGAAAAGCTGAAGTCAAGTTTTCAGAAGATCTTTAGAAAGTAAGAAGGAGATGAGCCACAAGCTATATATCAGCCATGAGGACTGAAAAGTCCCCAATGAATTTTCTAATTAGATATTTGGTAACTTTTTCAAAGAGGTTTGGTGCAAGGTCCTAACTTGATTTTGGTAGAGTGATGAAATAACTGAAACCATCAGGTGTAATAGATACTGTAAGTCCTAAGTCCATTTAGTTGAGGGAGAGGAGGAGGGGGGAGGGGAGGAGGAGGGGGGGAAGGGAGGAGGAGGAGAAGGACAGGGAGGAGGAAAGGTAGGTGACTTGGAGGAATGTAAGAGGCAGATTTTTCTCTTCTTTTTAAGTGACTTAAGGCATTAGAAAGCTAAATGGAAGAAGCCAGTAAAGAGGGAGATTTTTGAGAATAAGTGGAAGATCAGGTTACTGAAGAAACTCTAACCCTAAGGGTACAAAGTACGATTTGACTCTTGTGGGGAATTATCTTAGAGCAGAGGTCTCTGGAGCAGCAGCAGCAGCACTGGCTGGTGTTGAGGGGAATCGTGTTCTGAGCCCCACTCAGACCTATGAATGCAGAAGGCTGGTGCGGGGCTCATCAGTCTGTGCTTCACCCAGCACCATGTTGTTCTGATGCATGTCAATTTTGAGAACCACTGGGTTGGAGGATGAAGTTGCTGTTCCCCAGAATAAAAAGAGAAAAAAAGTTAAAATGTACATAAGGTTGATATGTCAGAGGAAGTTGGAGGAGTTCCCACAGGGAGGTTGTATTGTCTCAGTAAAATGGTGAGTAGGTGCGGTAGTCATCTCTGTGACAAAGTACCTGAGAAAAACAATTTAAAGGAGGAAAGATTTATCTGACCGATAGTTTCAGACGTATTAATACATGGTCACTTTGCCTCTCTTATCTCTGGGCTGTAGTGAGGCAGAACATCATAGCAGGGAGCATGAACTAGCAAAGCTACTCCTCATGGCATCCAGAAAGAAATGGGAGTAGAGAGGGAAGAGAGGGAGAAAGAAAGAGAGAGGGAAGAGAGAGGCAAGGGTTAGGTACAAGACAGAGCCTCCAAAGGCTGCTGCCCAGTGACCTATCCCTTCCAGCCAGGGCTGATTTCCTAGTTTTTACCATCTCCCAGTGGAGCCAACAGCTGGGAACCAAACCTGTAACACATGAGCCTTTGGGACATGTTCCAGAAACAAATGAGAATACAAGGTCACTTGCTAAAGTGTCATAGGGCTACCCTGGAGATTTCAGGAGACCAGGAAAGGTTTGAAATAGCTACAATTTAGAAAAAGATCTAATTGTGAACATAGAGCAGAATTCTTGGCTCTGTGAGGTTGAAGATCACGAACCCCCAATGAAGGTGATTCTTGCAAGTATATTTTGTTTTCTGAGCATTGAAGGCAGTGTGAGTCTAGGGAGGAAAGACAGGTGGTTACCAAGTTAAACACTGACCCTCTGTTGAAAATGTCCAGTATGCCCCCAAGGGAAGGAGAGCAGATTTAAAATCTGGAGACATTGACAAGAGAGTAGTTGAGTGATAGACGTCTAGCCTTTATCTGGTTAGGGAGGAAAACGAATACAACAGGGTCCCAACAGATTGAACAGCCCATGTGGTGATAATGCCAGTGAAAGGATGAGTAAGTGTCAGGAAGACAATTGACAGCGTTGTTATGATCGGAGGTGGCGGTAAAAAGAAAATAGATGGCACAGGAAAGGGTGTCTTCTGGTAAGAGGCAGTTTTGAAAGACGTTTTTCTTTTCAGCAAAAGAAGCTGAAAATATATGGGATTGTGTTTACATGGGATGAGGGCTCCGCTGGAGATGTTTGAAAGGGAAGCAGACAATAAAATCCAGGTGAGAAAGTGAGACCGAGCCGAGTGGGAATTGTGAAATAAAAAAAGAAATGGAAGTGCAAGGAGATTTACAGTTTGAGGGATGAACAAGGAAAGGAACCAGATGAAATTGTGAAAAACAATTACTCAGTGGGACCAATTGGTTAGAATGGTGAAGTGGTCGGCAATGATTATTTCAGGCCTTGATTCTCCCAGAAAAGATTGAAATATTTTATGTTATGTGTTGTTTTTTGTTTTGTTTTGTTTTTTTGAGCACTTGATATTTCAGGGAGTTTTGTTCTAACTCATTTTATCCCAGTACCATTACTACCCTTATTTGACATAGATTTGTTCGACTTTTAAATTGTGTCTCCTGCACAAATTGAGTTGTCTGAAATCAAACTGGTCAAAAATAGATGTTGATAGCATCCGAATATAGCTTAGACCCTCCGGTGCACCACAAGAGTTTCTCTTTCCTGATTTTAAACACTGCTCTGTATGTTTTTTTCAAATTATTTGGTTTTATCTTTGAAGTTAATTTCAGATAGCAATGGGTACTTCATTGCTATGTTATCAGTTGATTCAATTGTGCATTTAAATTCCACACATTTTGTTAAATCTTCATATAGGAACTATAAATTGAGAGAATAGGACTCAATTTAGCATAAAGATCATCTAATTTCAAATTGATCTAAGAATATATAGCAGTTGATAACAATCTTAATAGAATTGTTTCAAATAATACTTGACAAACTAATCTTAAAATACAGAAAGAATTGTTAAGAGCTGAAAATCACCAACAATCACCTTATTCTTTTGAAGAAGAAAAAGGTGAGACTTTGTGTATTATTATTATTAGGCAATTATTATTATTGAAAAGTCCAAATTAACTTAAGAAATATAGTTTTAGTACATAAATAAAGAACCCAATGAGTTCTTTACAAGTAAATTTTGTAATGACTGTAAGATTAGGGAATAAATAGTTGAAAATTGATAGGCTTTTGACAGATGACAAATTATCTTATTAAGGTTTTATAATGTTTACATTCAAAATTAATATTTCTGTATGGCAAAGAACATCATAAATAAACACAGTGTAACATGCAACTAACAAATGGTTTGTATAACAAATATAAAACAGAAAGCAAAACTAAATGATTCACTAGAAAGAAACTGGTCACATATGTACACAGATAATTCACCCAAAAAGAATGTTGAATTTACCAGGAAGAGATGGCAAAATAAGCAAACTCTTTCTTCTATTACTACTACTACTACTACTACTACTACTACTACTACTACTACTATTATTATAAACTAGGAATTCAACCCAGGAGCACTCTACTATTGAGTTACATCCCCAGCCATTTTATATACATATTTTTAATTTTAAGAGAGGGCCTTTCTAAGTTGTGGAGGCTGGCCTCAAACTTGGGATCCTCTTGCCTCAGCCTTCTGAGTTTCTGTAAGTACAGACATGAATTGCAATGCCTAGGTGTAACTTCTTTTTGAGCCATCAAAGTGTATGCTAGAATAACGCTCCACCAGCTCATTTCCATGATATTGTTAAAAATTAATATAGCTGATAACAAGAGCTAGGAATAAGAAGTGGAAACTAGGATTACTACACAATGCTGATGGGAGAAAACTTGCCACTATCACTTTAGAGAACAATTGAACCATTTCTACAAAAGGAATACATGAATATTCTGTGATCCAGCAATTTTATTTCTATCTGCTTTCTCTAGAGATACTTTTGAGCATGCATCCAAGGTATCTATTGCAGTACTATTTAAAGGAAAGATTGTTGTTTTCAGTAAAAGAATGGATAATTATAGTAAAATTTACTTAAAATAGAACACCTTCAGGGATTAAAAAGTGCTAGCTCTACATAAAAACATGGGGAAATTTTAGAACTATAATTCTAGTGAATAAGGAAATTGAAAAATGTTAATAATAGTATTAGATCATTTATATAAGATGTATGTGGCTTTGACTCAATCTAAGCAGTTTTCCTTGGGAGGCTGAGGCAGAAGGATTGCAAGTTCAAAGCCAGCCTCAGCGACTGAGCTAGACCCTTAACAACTTAGCAAGACCTTATCTCAAAGAAAAAAAAAAATCAAAGGGCTCAGGATGTACCTTAGTTTTAGAATGCCACTGGGTTTGATCTTCAGTACCAAATAAATAATTAATTATAGTTATAGGTTAATAAAAAAATGATGATTCTTACCAGTGGTAGATAAATATGCATCTCATATTATTTTAACTATTTAAACTGTTTGATAATGAAAAGGAAATTAGACTTGTCACCATAAGAACTCTGAAAATACAGCAAACGATGTATTCCTCATTCCAGGTAAGTAATGAGTACCAGTGGTACAATTAGCTCTTAAGTGCTTCTCGACATATCAACATGGAAGAGATCAGGGAAGACAGTAGAATTAGGATTCTGCACAGAAAAGTGTTGGAGGCAGTATGGCATTCACCTCAAGCTACAGAGTTAGTCTGATAATTAAGTGAATCATACCAACAAAGAACTTAAAACAGTGCCTGGCATAGTATATAATCAATAAATATTGATTTCTGTTGCTATTATAACACTAGAAAGAAATAGTATAAGGAACTTGCTCTCAACATTACTAAAAACAACTCACCAATAACAAATGCAGCTGAGGACTGAGGTTGATTATACCACTTGGGTATAAGTAGATTTACTTCTATATCATTTCGTCAGCATTATCTCAGGCAAACAGTTTTGATGGACAAATCCATGCTGTTATTATCATATAAATAACTGAAAGGAATAAGAAGAGAAATGTTGGCATCAGCAATGAATCAGAGCCAGAACTGATAGATTTACCTCTTACCATCATGTGCACATTATCCCTCCCAGCCCTGGCCAAGGGCAAGCATGATAACCTTGAAAAATGGAAAGAGTGTAACTTTGGAACTGACCAATTCAGGATGCACATCAGGGTCCACTATTCTTCACTAGACAAATCACATTGAAAAACAATATTTAAATAATCAGAAAATTCATCTTATAAAATAGAATGCAATTACAAATTTTCCAAGGTTGTTTTGAGGTTTGCAGCATAGAGCATAAACATGAAGGCATACACTGACATCCTGGCACTGATGCAGCTAATATTAATTCCCTATCTTAAAATATGATCTATCTTCAAAGTATTTAGTGTTTCATTGATAATATTTCCGAGTTGTTATAATTTAGGCATTTCTGAAAATAATCACTTATCCATCATGCCCAATTTTTTAAATAAATTCCTTGTAAATCATTTTAGCTACGCACTTTTATGATACTGTCTAGCAACTCTGCATTTATTATTAAACACTTATTATTACTATTTATTATTACCTTTTTAAAATTTACATCATTCAACACACATACAGCAATTAGATTAATTGGAAGTGTTAAGAAAAATGCAAATTCACTGCTGTGACTACCACTTATGCCAACCTCTCAGTGCTTCCGAGATAACATGAAGTGCTACTAAATGAATTTTCCCCTTCCATGCCAAGACAGCAAATAAAACAGTGTTTTGAATGCTGGCATCTCCTCCTAGGCTTCTCACCTGCGTTCTTTGGGCAGCAGTCAATAACTGATAGAGAAGAGGACCCTTCCCAACGGTTGGCATCCCTTTTCAATGGCAAATAGGCCTTTAATTGAGAATATGGAACATTTTGCCTTCTAATATATGAATAGCTTAGCAAAATAACATCAGCAACCTTTCCTCTGACCCTTTCACCTCCTCCCTGGCCCCTATTTGTGTGGGTGTCAGGTAGAGACAAGTAACTTTACAACAGTGACCTTGACAATGAATGTTCCACCTGCAAAGACCTATGCATTAAAGCTCCAAAATAAGGCAATTTGAGTGTGAATTTCTAAAAATAAACAGAAGAAACACGAAAAATCAGTGAGAACCAACAAGATGGCCTATACTCACCCTTTTTTTTTTAAATCCCATAACTTGAAGCCATGAACTAAAACTTTCTTTTATTAAAAAGAAACTTACATGCCAGAAAAATGTGGAGGCAGCACAGTGCTCTCAGGTGAACCTGTGTTCTGACAAGAATGGTTAATTAGTTAATGGCTCTGGCTAATTACATTTTAGGACAGTTTCGAAACAACTTGGTGAAGAATCTCCCAGCTTCCTTGTAGCTAGAAAAATCATAAAATCTTAAATGTGGAAGGAATTCTAGAGGGTATCTACTCCAGAGTCTTTGACCGTGCAAAACGTATCCCTTGGTGGGATGGCAGTGCCCTTCTTGGACCCAGCACATGGCTAGAGTTCAGGAAGTGATTTTTTTTCCTAATATTTCTCCATTTTGGCAGTGATAGTGGACTACCACAATATAGATCAAGCAGAGCCTTGAAAAAGGACCCAAAGATAGTTCACTCTGTTTTGGGGTAAATTTATTCCAGTTAGTAGAAATTACCATTCCCCTTGCTCAGAGAACATTGTCAAGATGTTTTGTAATTGTTTCTCAGAGTTTCCAAGCCCTGATCATGAAGACCGTGAGAGAAGACTTTGGTTTTTGTAACAATTCTTTCACATTAAAATTTAAAATATTTTTAAATGGAAAAGAAAAAAAAATCGAGCACCCTCCCTCAGCACCGTTTCTTTCTCCAGGAATAATGCTCATTTCCTCCCCACGCACACCTACCATGGCGTTTATTCTTAGTTTCTGGCTTTCCACTGTCTTTCACGCCTTGTACCCACAAAGAATATTCTCCACATACCCAGTAATGGGAATGTGCTCTTGTGGATTGCAGACTTTGTTGTTGGGGAATTCCTGATGGGTTAAAAAGAAAGACCTCATGATGCCAGTCGGTTGCCTGAACCCTGAGGGTCATGCCTAGTCTACTGCTTTAGGACTGTGCTCAACGAGTGACTCACATTGCTAAGGTTGGAATGGGTCCCCTAAATTCAAGTATTGGAAACTTAATTGTTAGGGTCTGTAAACAAGTCAAGATGGCGCCTGGCATTTTGCCAGAGGGAGTGGTTTGTGAAGTCACGTCAGCGAGCCATTAAGTGTGGAGATTCCTTATTGGTTGACTGCTGTATCTAGTTTACGTTAATTAAGATAAACTTTGTGTATTCAGTAATGTATATATACCCCTCCTGTCCTACATACTCTTCTGTCTTCTCTTATAAGATGATGCAGTATGAAGGCCCACACCAGATGTGAGCCTCTCAATCTGGGACTTCCAGCCTACAGAATTATTAAGATCTATCAATAGATATAGATATCAGTCCTATATATCACCAAGTCTATGGAATTATATTTTAGCAGCACACAATGGACTTTAGACATGCTTTCCAATATGAATATCTGGGGGAAAATGTCAGACTTATTCCATCTCATCTGAGATTAGAAATCACAGATCTCTTGGAGGCATCCCAGGCTGACAGAGGACAACCAGGAGGGCTCTACTTGAAAACTCTTGGTTAGCGTTTAATCTAATTGAGTAGAAAGGAAGGTCTGCATATGTTCATGAGAGATGGTGGTGGGGGAGGGTGTCAACAATTCTGACATGTAATTTAGCATTTCTATTTTCTGTATTTATTTAATTCCTCCCTGTGCCACTCCACATTTTTGCGGTAACTTGGCATCTCCCAGTGAAGGGCATAGTTTGGTTGGATTGTGGTAGCAAATCCAGATAGTAATCACCCACAAGTACTACTACAAGTGTGTGGAAGGTAGAACTCTGGTAACTGCACATATATTGTTAGCCCAACTGAGAATTACTTTCTCTTTTTCCCTTATTTGATTTGTACTCAGAAAATCTACATCTCCATATTTTACCCAAATTATTGATAGAATCATCTATAAATTCCTCTTATTCTAAATGCAACTTCTTCTGAACCAACAACTTTATTCCACCATTTGGCCTCTATTGTGTTCTGATGAAAATTACTGGTTGAGAAATTAAGAGATTTGGGACAATTTCCTCTTCTTTCGCTAGGAGTGGGTAATGGTTGGAAGTGATTGCCCTGTTTGCTGCCTTCCTAAATTTTACCCATCCTTCCAGATAGCCTCCTTCCAATTGTTGGGACCTCATTTTTTTCTGCTAAATCTCTTTAAATATTTATATAAACTACCTAGCAGAATGGTGATGTAAAATAAAATTAAAGTTAAGCATTTCACAGAATTTTTTTTATCCATATTCCCCACACTGCACCCTCAGTGTGCACATGGATTTGGCTAATTATATGATCAGTTAAATCATTTTGCTATTGCCTCTGCTGCTAATTTCCCATCTGGGAATCTGTGTTGGCAGGAGAATTTGTTTCACCACTTCTGTCTCACGTCAACCCAATAACCAATTTCATATACCCACACATCCCTGAGCATCTGTTCTCAAAAATTCAAACAACGGAAAACAACTCTGAAGCATAAGCACACTCACACACAAAAAAATGATAGCTCACAGCCTCCACAAAAGAACTAAACTGTCAAAGCTTGAGGTGAAATCAATACACAGTCAGTTTTGTTTAACTGCGGGTAGGTTGTCTTCTCTATACGTGGATTCGAATCCTACACGGCATTTCTGAGTGTCAGCTTATTATTCAATTGATCGACATTGTGATTTATCATTGGGCCAAACAGTAGGGGATGGAAAACTCATTCTAAGATTAGGGAATTTACACAAATATCTTCATCTTTCTAATTAATTTCCCTGTTGACTGCTTTATGTTTGGGTTCTCCTCTGCCCTCTTTCCCATCATCTCTAATTATCCTGGGATTCTTCTGATGAGCAATCCACTCCTTCTTGATCATCTTTTCTTTAACCTGAATAGATTTCAAGGTGCTCACTCAAGGTGTTTGGTCTCATTTTCCTCTCATCTTTAAGGAATTTTCTGCCATTTTTAGTTTCTTGATGAGACCCAACCTGGTTTTACAGTAAAGTTATTAATTTATTTTATTTTCATATTTTTTTCTGTCAATGCAAATGCAATATTTTTTTAAAGAGAAGTAATAATCATATTGTTTAACTTAACCATCTTGATTAGATAGTAACATTGGTTTTTGTTTGTTTGTTTTAATATCTAGTTCAGTTGCTAAGGAATTGGATCACAGAATGCTTGTGACCTCATGGCTGGTTGATCTTTTCTCTTATTTTGAAAATGCCAAAAGCGAGAATATTAATCTCAAACATCTTTCACTTATACAAGGAGAGATTTGTTAGATAGTGAGAAAAAGATTTAATTATGGCAGTAAGACTATTATTATCAACACCAGGGATCTTTGCTAAAGAAAACTCCTCCTAATTACCGCAACAAGAAACCAAGAACCAATTACTTGACTGCAGAAGTCCATGCCCAGAATAAAAGTATTATGAGAGTGTGGGTGTGGGAGGGTTCTGTAAGAGAGTGTGTGATCTGCAGGACAGCATCAGCTGTACATGAAAAGCAATCCTGAGACAACACCTGAGATGTTCCTGATTAAAACCAAACCAAAACAAAAGCAAACAAACCACTTCACCATGAAGGGAGGTAGTTTACAAGAGGGGTTTATAAAGAGATGAAAATAACTAGGTTTTTAAGGGAGGTATGAAGATTATAAAGGAGAGGGAAAGGTGCTTATTTTAGAGACAGCACTCCAATTACTGACTGTGTTAAGGATGTTCAGAGAACAAGACTCACAAGTCACCAGACTATAGTCAGACCTGTCCATTAAATTCCTAGACCTGAGATAATGCATGTCTCCAAGTCTTTCAGACTTTCATTGATCTGGGGGACTCTTCAGTGGAAGAGAAATGATTTCAACTTTCACAACATCTGAAACATAGAAATGTTCTAGAGGGACTAGATAAACAAAGTTCTCACTGCTATTTACCTTATGCCCAGATCACAGGGGTTCCAAGAACCCCTGCTGGTCCCTTTTCCAGTTCCCTGTGTAGGAAACAGAGACTCAGCAACTAGCAGAAACCTAGCTCCAGGAACCTAACAGAAGGGTAGTCTAGTAATAATGGCAAGTGCAAGCTACTGGATTTGTCCTCCCCAATAAAGCAGTGCATTAAAAAAAAAAATTCACCCTTGATAGAACTGCAAATATGTGAATGATATCAAGATGGCAATTTCAAATAAATTCCCGTTTATTTCCTGAGTTTTTCCAGTGTATGTGATTGATAGTTTTTCAGAATAATAGGATTATGGAGAACTTAATCAGGTGGTGACTTCATTTGAATTGGGTGTTCCATATATGAACACTCTAGTGGAGCAAATTAATAAAGTCCCTAGAATTTAATATGAAATAATTGGCCTGGCAAATGAATTTTTCTCCAAATTTTAGAGTTCACTTTCATTTGGGCAGAACAGCAGGGTATGGTTAAAATCCTAACTCGGGCATGCACCAATTATCTTCCTTTCATCACAATCTAGATGAAAGGGACCTTGACTATCTTATCACTTCCAAGAAGTTCTTCACTCCATTAGAAAGAATATTATGTTCAGATCGACAGAGCAGTAAGTAGCTGGTACCATAGAAGTTTCCATGAGAGACACATATAATACAATTAGAATATATATCTTTGGAAAACATACCACTTCATATAGTATTGTGCAGATTTTCTGTTCTTATATATGTTGTATGGGAAAGCAAATCTGGTGTTCTTAAATGTGTTGAGATTTGTCCTCTAAAATAAAGACTATATTCTTTAAAGGGGATACTGTACCTCATACCCAACTTCAGTAAGAAGAAGGTGGAAGGTGGAATGACTACAGGAAACTCTTTGAATTTTGGAGGGAGCATAGAGCAATTGTTACACACACACATCCACACATCCACGGACACACACACACACACACACACACACACACACACACACACTTTTTTGATCTTTTACTTTGTCAAATCTGAATATTTTTATCACCATGAGTTAAAAAACATTGCCAAAGGTTGCAATTTCTAGAAAATTGCAAATATTGACATTTCAAAAATAAAACTGTTAAATAATTCTTTTTAAAAGTAACCAGTGGAATCTAAATACCACGGTGACTTGATACCCACCATGGACCATTAAAAAAAAAAAACACATGAAAAGGTTTTCCTTCAGTAGCTGTCCACTTTACATCTTTCTTTATTCTCCTTAAACTCATATTTTCTGTCTACTCCTCCCACAGAATTGAATCCAGGAAATATGTGTACCCCAGTTTACATCTATTAGTTTTAGGGTTCAGAACAAGAGATGCCTCCCTAGATGTCTGTGGATGCAGTCTGATGGCTTTCCCACTCTGTACACAAGTCTCACTAGATGCAGTGATATTTGGAATGTCTACAGTGGTGCAGAATGCAGCATGAAGTCCACAGCAAGTCCCCATAGAGGAAACAGCTGGCACTCCCTGCAGTGTTGACCAAGAGCATGCCCTTAGTCAATTCATAATTCTCCTTTCAGATATCTCTTGTATTTTGTTCATCTTTACCCTTAACTTCCTATCATAAGTCATTTGTCACTTCTCATCTGGACTTGCGATGGCCTCTTCATTGGTCCAGCTTCAATTCTGGCTCCCTCTGGTCTATTCTCAAACATTGAAATCTTTATTTAAATGCTTGATCAAGTCATATCAATTCCTTACCTTCTTCATCACCTCTAATGGTTCTTCATTATACTTAAAATAAAAAGTAAACTTTTCTTAAACCTTCTGAGGCCCTAGTTGATCTGGCTCCTGCCCAGTCGAATCACTCTAACTAACTCCAAAACATTTTCTGGTCTTCAAACACTTCAAATTCATTCCAGTTTTCAACACTTTCTTGTTTGTAGGCCTAGATGACAACAATCCCTTCCAATTCCCTACTTTCCATTTTCTGTTGCTCAACCCTACTTCATTTTATTCTTATTCCTAAATTAGAGACTTATATTGTACAGATGTGTATATGTACATGTGTATATGTGTATGTGTGCTTGTTTCCTTGGTCTTATAATCTCAAGAATAAGGTAGTATGTTTGCCTGCTTTGTTCACTGATATATTCCCCAGTACTTGGAATCTGGTATATAGTTGAATGCTCAATAAATAGTTTTGCAAGCAATTTTAGAAGTAAATGAATGATTGTTTTTTTTTTCACTTCTGCATAGTCTATCTCCCACCAAATTTAACATTGAAAATATTTGGTCTAGTTCATATCTCTATCCCCAGCATTTAGAATATTTTCTGTAATCATGAAAAAAAATGAATTTTTACATGGGAATTGTAAGAATAACAGCTAAAATGTTTTGCATGAAAGGCTTTATTCCAAGTAAACTTCTTATGAAATCCAAACAAACTTTAAAATAGGCTCAATCCATATCCTCCTACATAAATGAAAAAAATAGAGGCATAGCGCTAGTAAGTATCAGAATTCAAATCTGAACATAAGACTAATTCCATAGTCAAGCATTCAACCAATTTTAATATGAGAAACATTAAGTGGTTTTGGTTGAGGCAGGTGTACATTCCTATAGTATTCTATTTGGAGTTTAACTGTTGTTAATATAGACCAAAGGTCAATAAAAATGTAAAAGTACATGTCAGCACCATTGAAGATCTAGCTAGATTTCTAATCATCTCCAAAGTCTAAGGAATCTTGATCTTTTCAAGTTGGATTAGAGAATGTTGCTTTTTTTCATACACACATACATACATATTTATAATCCTCATTATTTGCAAGATAAATAATCCTCATTATTTGCATTATTTGTGACAAGAACAAGAATGTCTGATATCTATCCTCACCTATATCTTATAATCCATCCATGAACCAAGTTGAGCCTGCACTATGAACTTCACACAGTACCAGCCAGCAACCAGGCAAGTGGAGGTTTACCAAATTCTACCTGCTTTGCAATGCTCAGTGGAATCATCTTCCCTGACACAATCTGCCTCAGTATTATAGCAAGTACTAATAGTCACAAAACCTTTGTTTTATGTTACTTTGTATCATTCACATTGTTATAAGAAGCTGTTTCCTCTATAAAGGCTGATGATGTTATTGGAGACAATGACCATGGCTTCTTCTAGAGAGATCCCCATTTTAATAGATACTACATTTCTGAAAACAACTCATGAATCAAATAGGTGAAAGTTGAACAACATATATACATGGTATAAAGTCATTCCAAAAAAAAGTCTCTATAAAGTCTCAAAATTATTTTTAAAATATTGGATATAATCTTTGACAACATATTTGCTTATGCTTTATATTTTTTCTTTTATAAATTAATCATCTGCAGGTATACATATCATATACAGATGAGCTAAAGATTTTCTGCTTTTCCTACTGGCAATAAAATAATTTCTTTCCAAGCCTCATTCTTGTTTCTCTCTTGGCTGCACCTACGTTACCATACCATGTCCAACTTGCACATTCTGAGAATCGTGGATGGAAGACCTATGTGCATGAGGAGAACAAGCAAAAGGCATGTCACAGGTTCAGAATACAGTGGGCTTTCTGGGTGGGACTGAGTAGAAGAGCTTTGGGAGGTTTGGCCAGGAATCAGTGGTGGCCAGATGTGTGTGCTTTTGTCTATTAGACTGAAGATGTTACATGTTACAAAATGAATGAAATGAGAGAGATGGCAAGCGCTGTCAAAAGAAAATAAAGAAAATAAAAATAAACTGGGAAAGTGAAAATGAAAATAATTAATGTATTATTTTTCTTTCCTTCTTTCTTTTATTTTTTTGACTATAATTTGTTTTTAGGTAAGACTAGAGAAATTTTGCAATATAAATTGAATTCTTTTCTTCTCCATCCCATCTCTTGTCACCCCACTTTATCATACACAAACATAAATTCATTGTATAGACAACCAATTTTTTTCACAGTATTTCTAGGTGAATCTGCATCCATTTATGATGTAGATTGTTTTTGAAATTTATAGAATTTTTTGAGTGCATGTATTCATACACACATACACACATATTTATAATCCTCATTATTTGCACTTAGGTTTCCATGAGTGCCTGGTCACAATCAATACATGAGCTTGTTTTGTGTGTGTTTCTGTTTAAAGATACACTACATAATAAATATCGTTAATTCATTGATATTGAATTCTCAGTCTAGAGCACCATGGCTCGAGCCTGGATAGAACCTGTTTAACCTAGGTATCTTCTCCATAGGTGGCTCATCATAGCCTGCTGTGTTTTGAAGTACAGACGATACTTTAGCACTGCACTTGAGGACCATTTGAAACTGTTAAAATCACCCAGGAAAAGCACAAAACTGTGACCCTAAAGATGTCGTGAAGAGGACACTCAACCATAGGATGAGAAGTCAAATGATAAGGAAGACCGTAGCCTTGTTTGACCTCTGCAACTGTGGGATGGGGGATTCAAATGTTGCTGTGTGCATGCTAACAGCTATGAGCATTGATTTAAGGGTCATGAATAAATTTTACCTAGTAGGCAAATTATCTAATACAGAATCTGAGAATAAGGAAGTACAAAGAATATGCAAAAGATAATATGATACCACTTTCATGGCATTTCTAGTCCAGTCTGGGGAAATGAACTGACGTGCATGTGAACCAGTGAGTTCAGTTAACTAGCAACAGATTCTATCATTTGGAGAATGTAATATGGCCAAAGAGTAGACGATTAATTAAAAATGATAGAGAATTCTTTAGGAAGTTACCTTTGAAACATTCATCACTGCCTTCCAGACACAAGAGGGTTATTTAGACTGAGAAACCTTCATAGATTAAGGCAAGGAAGTGAAAAATCAATTTGGCCCCAAGAAGAGACCCAAGTAACTCAGGATGGTCAGTGTGGTCAGCAAGGCAGAGTGGTGAGCGAGGAGGCTGGAGGGGATATGGAGGCAGATGACAGAACACATATTAATAATCCACCTGGATTTTATCCTGTAGATGAATGGGAATTGGGGGACTGCTTTCAAGCATAAAAAAAAATGGCTTATGGTAAAGTAAGCACAGCCAAGATGCTGTGGCAGAGGGATAGATTGAATAGATTAGCAAGGAGTCAGAATACCAGTTAGGAGAATATTAGAATAGCCCAGGTAAGGGAAAACGGGGCCCTGAAATGAGACACTGTTCTCTCCTGATGGAAATGCACTCAGCCTAACCAGCAACCTCAAAGATTGGAGAATGTTGAATTTACGGTTATCAGTAGATCACTCATTCGGTGCCTTTGTAAGCAGTGCAGCTGCTATTCTTTCAAAATTATATTTCTCTATTAAGCACACTCTTATCCATCTCCACAGGTAGAAATCTGACATCTCTATGGCCCATGGCACACGCATTACCTCTAAGTTATCTTTCTTTTATTGCACCGTTTAAGGATTTATTTGGTCTTCATGCTTGAGTACCTCTACTTCTTCCCTTCATGGAGACAAGGTGCTATTTTTTAATGCCCAGTCCACATCATTCAATTTTGGCATAACTCTCGTCAACACGAAATATCAAAAATAAAAGTAAATTGTGAAAATGAAAGAAAACATATTTTCCTCCTGAAATAGCTGCCAGCCAAACTCAGAAGGTAACGCCAGTGAATCTCCTTCCTTTTCCCGTTTTGAGATGTCTGAAACCATTTTCTAGCTGTCTGTGGGACAAGCATCTGTTACCCTCTAAGGGGTTTTTAGGTGGACACACCATGGATAGAACTTTCCAAATAACACCACCCTGGATTCAAATCTCAGAGAACTGGAGGCCAGACCTTGCTTAGATTATCTCCATGTTCTTTTGAGAATTCTTCTTTATCACATCATTGATCACGTCAAGAATTCAACACTTGAGCTGGGTGCAGTAGTGCACGCCTGTAATCCCAGCAACTCCGGAGGCGGAGGCAGGAGGATGATGAGTTCAAAGCCAGCCTCAGCAAATGTAAGGTGCTAAGCAACTCAGTGAGATCCTGTCTCTAAATAAAATACAAAAAAATAGGGCTGTGGATGTGGCTCAGTGATAGAGTACTCCTGAGTTCAATCCCTGGTACCCACCCCCTCAAAAAAAAAAAAAAAGAATTCAATACCTGGATTAAAATCCATATCATTTATCACCAGTTCTCCATTTTTATACTTACCTATCAAAAGGCTCCATAAATCAATTATATATGGGCATCACCCATTTATATCTTCTATGTCTATCACACATAACTTTTGATAACTGCTTCATATGACTACAGCTTTAATTATGGTCCCTTGTAAACAAGACATTCTGTTTATTTATAATTGGATCACATGCTAATCTAATATTTCAGCATCCAAATGATGATCAGAGTCCAAACCCTATAGTAGTTCAGTATAAATTGCTTTTATTGAATCACAAAGGGAAAAGCTGTAATCCTATAAATCAACTTCAGGAATTTGACATGCTGAAAGAGCTTTTCTAGAATTTTTTAATTGCAGGACACAGCAATGTCTATAAAAAAAAGGGCTGCATTTTCTATAAGTGATCATGTTACATAATTTAAAATGCCATGCTAGTAATACTAGTCATTGAGCCCAGTGGATCATTCTCATTAGTCAATAGAGATTTTTCAGGCTCATACAAATGTCTGTAAGCAAAATAATAAATGGTCAAAGGAATTGGGTAAAATGTGTCTGGGATAAGGTCAAGGCCCCAAATCCAACAGAAAAAAATAGTCCATGGGAAAAAAAAAAAAAAAAAGCCTGGGACCAAATCTCAGTTCTACTTTCTTCCATGTGGCTTTGGTCATTATCTATCTTGTCCAGGCAGGACCAACTGCAGAATTTCCATATCAGCAATTCATAAGGGCGTCAATTTGATAAAAAGGAGAAACACAGGGAATTGCCTTAAAACCGTCTTTGCATGAAAAATAAATTGCTGTTGTTTTTTCCATTATAGGTTTATAGGATGCCTGTATGGAAAATATGATATATGATATAGTCAAATTATCCAAGCATCCCTTGGTCATGAGCTTCAGTTCTTACAGTTTATCACCTAAAAGGAGGAGGTTATGAGTGTTATCTAACATGTTCTGTGCCAACACAGAATATGAGCTCAGCAAAGCCAAGTCTCCTTCTCTTCTATTCCTTTCTCTTCTGAGTCCTCAGTACAGATTGCACGTGAGGCAACCAGGCTAGTCTGTCTCCTGTCCAAGGACAAACTCCTTTGTCAACTATCCACGTTGGAGCTTGTGATGCCAGTCACCAAGGCAACAACAGTACACTAGTGCATAGATTCCTTACTCCACTAATAAAACAGCTCAAAATTGCCACTCATAAGCATTTTTCTCTTAAATAAAACAAAAAATAGTACATTTTGGGAGGTCATAATAAGCTTTTTGTGTGTGTGCTTAATTAGCATCTTAGTTTATCTGGGCTACTATAATAAAACATGGTTGGGGTGGCTGATGAACAATAGAAATTTACTCCTCACATTTCTGGAGGCTGAGAAGTAGAAATGCAAGGTGCCACCAGATTCAGAGCCTGCTGAAGTCCCGTGTCTGTTTCACAAATTAGACCTCAGTGCTTCACCTAGTGAAAGGGGCAAGGCAGTTAGCTACACTGGGCCACTTTTATAAGAGCACCAATGCCATCATGAGGGGTCCCACTCTCATGACCTATTCACCCTCCAAACAGCATTATATGCAATTAGATTTTCAACGTAGGAATTTGGGGAAACACAAAATATGTTGACTGCAGCAAATAGTAATTTGGAAAGTTAAAGAGTACAGAAATGACAAAGCAGCTCTCATGTTCATTTATTTGTTTCATGTATTTGTACCAATAAATACCTTGACTCAGTGATTGAATCATGTCAAAAATGCTTTTTTAAAATGCTCCATGGTTATCACTAAGAACAGATTCTGAATAGGCTCCTTTTCAAATATCTTGCTTCATAAATAACTGTCATAAGGAATAGAAACCTTCAATGCATGGTTCATATGGGAATCTCAACCCAAAGCAACCTTTTATCTAAAGGATTGATCAAATTTGATTGACAGTTATTTCAGAGAATGTTCATCATACTTTTAAGGTCATTTGAAAAATGCTCATTGGTCAAGATTTGTTCTTGCTCAAAAACATATGTATATATATATATATATATTATGTATATATGTCATATATATATATTATGTATATATGTCATATATATATATTATGTATATATGTCAATACATATAAACATGCAATAAAACATATATATGTAAATTTTATGTACAGAATATACAATGTGTTTAATGAAACTAATGTTTTCAAAACTAAGCAAAGTTAATGCATTCCTGAATTTCTTCTAAAACTCTCCTTCCACTTATCCAAGGGAGCTACCACTTCATGCCTGTTTCTAATGTAACCCCTCATAGACACCTACTCTGTTCATAATACCTTTTTCCATATCAGACATATTTTGTCTCTCTTTCGTCTATGTTCCCACAGAAATTCACAATCACTAGAATGTAGTTATCACATTATTTTATAATTGCTGATAAATCCTTCTTCCCTATGCCTTTTGTTCTCTTTAAAAGCATTATTCATTTCCTATGCATTTATTTAGTGCATTCTAGGAATGAGTTCCTCTGATAGGCACTGGTTCCTGAAGTCAAGGACTTCAGATCCTCATGGAAGAGAAAAGCACTAATCAAATCTCCCCACAGCTCACTGTAAAACTGTAACTCTAATTACTGACTTATTATGGAAAGTTGTTCAATGAATGCAAAAAAAAAAAAAAAAAGTTGGACCTAGTCATAGCAATGAAGAAAAGCCTTCCTGAGTAACAGACAATTGAGTGGCAGTACAAAGACAATTGGCATGAAGAAGACAAAGGAGGACAGACTCAGATCTAGTGTGTCTAATTTAATTGTTTTCCAGTGATGAAAAAAATCCTACACAGATGCAAGTATACATATGTATGTGGGCATGTGCATTATCCAAGGCTGTGTGGGATCAGATGGTATCAGTGATTTTCACCCAGAGTGAGCAGGCAATTGGCTCCCTCTGTGTTCACTTTGGCTGCTTTCCACCTCGAGCACATCTTTCACCATCTCTAGTCCCAAGGGTTTTCTCTAACTCTCTGGGGATTTGCTTTACCAAGTTAGAGCAGCCTAGAAAATGCTGATTGAAAGCTGCTCCCAGAGGCAACCATCATCAAAAGAGTGACAGGAGTTGGCTAGTAAACACCAGTTCTCTGCTTCCTTAGTTCTTGCTGGGCCAATTCTGAGATGTGATCAGCCCAGTTCCTCAGAGGATACCCAGCCAGGTTGAGCCTACTGTGATACCCTGCTCATCTGAGCACCTTTTACTGTGTTCTCGCCTTCTCCAGCCCTGCTTCTCAACTTCCTCATGGGAGAAAGACGCTCACCTGTCCAAGCCCAAAGAATGGAAGAAGAGACACAAGGAACAGCAAACAATGAGGTTTAACTCCAATGATAGTCTTGCAAGATGGGTGTCTGGTAGTTAGGGACCCCAGAATCCGTATAACCAATGTTTTACCTCCCAGAGCTCAAGATCTCTCCCCTGGTTCCTCATTGGCTGAGTGCAATGGGGTGTACAATCTTCCTGAACATCACCTAGGTTTTACTACCTCCTATTGGAGGAAAATTGTCTCCACCTCCCTGTTTTCTCTTGTAGCAGGGAAAGTTCACTTGGTTTGCGTGTATTTTGGCACGCACACAGTTTATTTCTGTTGGTCAAGTGAGGAGGGGGGCTTCTTTCTCACCTCCTGTTTGTCAAGAGGAGGTGAATTTTTACACTCTACTGTTAACTTTCCATTCTACTCTTCCCTCCGCTTTTCCTTCTTACATCCCAAGTCATTTTACATTTAACGATAAACACTGAATTCTGAAAAGGGACCACTGGAATTTTCTCTCTCTCTCTCACACTCACTTGTTGGGGGTCATCTCTCATATAAATTGCCAGTGCACAATTCCTTGTGAAAGTGGGATATTAAGGGGGACCTAAGATGCTTAAACTAAGAACATAAAATGACTATCAACCAAAGCACATGGGGATTGTGAAATGCTTACTTTTAATACCCTGAATTTTAACATACCTTTAATGACAAGTGATATTCATTATTGCTTACATTTTTCATTTTGATTTATTCCCATGGCCATATAATTAGAAAATTTTTTTTCTTTCTTTCATGCTTTTTAAAAATACCTTTTAAAATTATTATTTATTTTTATGTGGTGCTGAGGACCGAGCCCAGAGCCTCACACTTGCTAGGCAAGTGGTCTTTCACTGAGCTACAACCCCAGCCCTTTCCTTCATGGTTTGATCAGTGTTCTGTCATTTCCCTCTGATCAACTCTGAGAAGTCAGGGAACTGGAAACTGTAAGGAATAATCAAGGGTGACAGAAACAAGGTGCAAGGTGAGTGGGGGGTGGGGCAGAGTGGCTAACTTTACTTATATCAATAGGTTACATTGGGTCATTAGTACCATAATTACATTATTGTTTAGAGTATCAGTAAGATTGCTTATTCTGCAGTTGCATTTCATAATTACAATAGGTAATGTTAGGAACTTTGCACAGCTCTCAAGAAAGTCCATTGTGTTAAGTTACTGTTTAGGAGCACCAGAGCTTAGTGAAACATTGTAGCTATCTAGAAAGCAAATTCCTTTATTCCCAGGAGTTATGTGCCTAAGATTAAGATCAAAGCTGATAAGACTCTAGCATGGAGACCATTACCATAGCAACTGGGCATCCTATGCCTTTGCAGGGAAACTTTCCCAGGCACCAAGCATGCCACAGCCATGAAGTCATTAGGAACCCCAATCCCAAACATAGAACTCTTACAGGAAGCTCACTTAACGTGTTTCCCAGAGTTTCCTTGGCATGGGACAGACAGAGCCAGAGTAGGAAAAGTGAGACTTACTAAGATTGTAGGACATAGATTGTTTTCAGAGGAAAGCTTTATTTTCCCTGAACTTTTTTTGGTGTCATTCCACTGTTGAGGTTTACTGCAGGTGACTTTGGTCTCTAGACTCTTTTCTGGTGGTGGTAAAATGATATAACTCCAGAATATTCTTCTATAGGGCTTTTCTCTAGAAGATGAGGATAGAAAGAACAAAGTCCTTTACGTGTGTGTGTGTATGTGTGTGTATAATATATGTATATATTATATTATATTATATATTATACTGCAAATATATAAATAAAATCATGTGCTAAATGATAGCCCCAGAAAAAGAAACATCTTGTTTATGGAGATTAGTGTAATGTACTCTGTAGAATTTCTTGACAATTGGACCCCTAAGACAATAATATGTTATCCAGAATGGCATTGTGTTAATTTTGCTAAGATACACACGATTCTCTGGAGCATAGATTTATCTTTAATTTTTCACAGTATTTAATTTGAAATATGCAACAACTCTGAATACAGCATTCAAACCAGGCTTAGAGACTCCTGTTTCTTAGCTGCATTAATGTTGGAAATGTGTCCTAAAACTTCCCAGAAATCTATTTTGAAAGCCCTCAATTCTTCTTTATTTTACAGAAACAGGCAGCAGATTGCTGCAAAGGGAATGAAATTAGAGTAGTTTTGCTTGCTACTGGAAGAACAAGCAAGTTTACTAACTTGTCCTGTTAACCCTTTCCCCTACATTTAAGAGAAATAGCCTAAAGATAATTAAGAGGACTGGTTAATGAGTATAATCTGTCCATATATTAAGGCTAGAAATCAGCAATTATCAAGAACAATTCTACTTGGAAAATTACATCTCTTTATTGTAGAATATAACATTTGGCGAGTAAAAGAGCTAATTCATATTATGTATTTTTGTGTGGAAAGGGATTTGCTACCAGAAAGAATCAGTTCCAGATGGCTAGGCATGTTTGATATGTCCTTGAAGGCTCATACCCATTGCTTTATTAGAAGAACATGCTGGTTATTAGCAACTAAATTTTAAACGGATGGCTAATGTAGGTTTATGAGTGAAAAAAAAGTAGTAATATGAAAAGCATTGTTGTAAATGCCAGGGGAATTTCTGCCATCAATAGGATATTTAGTAAATTCCAACTTAGCTAGACAATCCAAAAGGTTGTGGGTTCATCAATTTGAATATTAATGTAAAAATTTCAAAGCATCAACTTGGTTAAAATTTAGGACCCTCCAGGACTTTCATAAACAAGATGGAGAAAATATTCAGTTCTGCAGAAGAAAAGACTGGCCCTATTTCTCATCTCTTCATCCACTAGTGATCTACATCGTGATACTTATTCTATGTTTCAGTCTTGTTGTGAATAAAATTATCATAATTATAATATCTATTCCATGAAGCTATTATAAGAATAAAATGAAATAATGGACATAAAGCATTTTATTTATACAAAGCCTTGTTTCTATTTTTTTACCTTTATTTTGTTTATTATTATTATTACTTTTTAATGTGGTGCCGAAGATCAAACCCAATGCCTCACATATGCTAGGTGAGCACTCTAGGTGAGACACAACCCCATTGCACACTCTCCCTGGCTTTTTTATAAGAAAAGGTGATCACTGCATTATCCTGGGGCAAAAGGAAGTCAAGTACTCTAAGGACCGATTCTTCCTCTAGGACTGTCAAAAGCTCATATGTGTACATCTAAGAGAAAAATATTACAGTTTCCTAACAGTGAAATACAAAAACATAAGCATATTTTTTTCTGACTCAAACATGTAATGATTGAATAATGTGACATACCTAAATACTTTCTTATTATGTTTGATTTACCTATTTACCTATATATTTGTATTTTAACATATTTAACATAATACACCAGGCCTAATGCACATGCTTGTAATCCTAGCAACTTGGGTGGCTGATGCAGGAGGATTGCAAGTTCAAAACCAATCTCAACAAATTAGCTAGACTCTTGTCTCAAAAATTAAACCGGCTAGGGATTTAGTTCAGTGATAGAAGACTGCTGGGTCAATGCCAGTACTGGAAAAACAAATATAATATACCTTCTTTACATTCCCACACTTACCTTCTGGATCAATGCCATTAACACCTTTAGGTTTACTCTTTGAGTCACCTAGCAGGTCTTAGAGTATGTTTTCATCAATTTGACCTATGAAAATTAAAACATGAAGTAGTTTAAATCCATGTGTAGGGTGACTGCTGAAAATTGATAAGCCATACAAATGCATTTAAATTTTATTAGAAATGTCTGCTTTTCATTTGTCCCATAGATTTATGTTTATAATCATCACAATATAACCATTTGCTGTCTTTCTCATAAGGCAAAATTTTTGAAGTCTGTTTGAAATTCTTGAGTGAAGTGCTTTGGGTAACTAGTTTAGTCTTGAGAGAGAAAGGCAGCTTCCCAGAAAAGTGTGATATATGAATTGAGCCCCCCAAAAAGATGAGGGTATTTATTGGGGGAGTAGTGGCAATATTTTCCACAGTACATTAATGACAAGGAGACTAGCTGAGGACAGCTGCACTAACCTAGGAATGAATCTAAGGCAGCCATGAACCAGGGAACTGAGTAGAAAAGTCATATCGAACCGTCACATCAAAGACGAAACACAAGGATTTCATCAAAGAAAATGCAACGGTCGATTGAATAAAAGAGATGAAGGAAAGGCCATAACAGGTGCTCAAAAATTATTTGTGCAAAGAATGAGGAAAGGATCAAATGTAAGCTCAGAGTTGTCAGCCAGGAATGAAACACAGGCAAAAAGGAGCTCATTCAATGCTCAGGAAGATGAGATTTCCAGGAGGACAATGGAAATGTGGCACTGAAGAATAGGAGTAGGAGAGGTACCATTGATGGACAATAACCATCCATCTATGGGGCCAGGTGTAAAGAAAGCAGAGCACAGCTAAGAGAAAAAGCCATCCATGTATACTGTGTGGCTTGGGTATGTACCATATGCTTGAGTGGTTGTGTCACTCACTCATACAGGAAACATTAGTAGTGTAGTTAGGGAGAAAAATCGAGAACCAAGTTTACATTTTATATTGATTATGTAAGAGAAATGTGACCTTTGGCAAATTATTTAATCTCTCGGCTGGTTTGTTTTTTAATAAATTATGAAATAAACAATACCATCTCTCTTATAGAATGCTTATGAGAATTAATGAGATAATCTATGTGGAGCCTATTACCAACTGGTTGCCACGCAATCACTATTCAGTTACTCTCTCTCTTAAGTCTTGATCCAGAAGGAAAAACAGCTTGGGAAGTACCTACACTTTGCCTGTTTAACTAATGAACCCAGGTTTAGCCAAATGAAGTGAGGAAAAGGAAGTGTTTAGAACAGGAGATCTCTTCTGTGAGGCTCAGGAGAAAACATCATTATAGCATCGGAATTTATGATCCCCTCACAGTGACATCTCTAGTACTGTCCTTTGCCTGGTTAAAATGACTGCTTCCTGCTCCCAATCAGCAGGGATGTGAATCACATCTGCCTGGTTGTAGACCCTTCCCTTTCCCGAGATGTTTTCACTGAAGCTAGATGAAAAGGCTCATTTTCTTTTCTGATTGCCGAACTGGAAAGCTGTAAACTTTCCGAAGAAGTGCCTTCTTCTACCCACAGATGCTTTACACTGGAATATACACCGTGCATTAGCAGGCTTGGAGATTTATAGAGGAAAATGGAAAAAACAAAAAAAAAAAACAAAAAACGTTTAGCAATATCTGTGTTACTGTAGTTGATGTGGCAGAAGAGGCCATTACCAGAGGCAGCTACTAAAGTGCTTTGGGTCAAGTACAAAGTAGAAAGAAGATGGTAAGTGGCCTAAGAGGAATCGATGAGATGACGGAGGAAAAACTTGGTACTCCATGCCTCCAGTCTTATCTGTATTCTCCACACACAAGGTCGCTGAGCAGGCTTGTTTGGAAAACCAGCTGGAACATTGGCACAGGGATGGAGCCCTAAGGAGCAGGTTATTCCTAAAATAACCTTAACAATCAAAGATGCTCAGTGGCCGATCTTCACATGCCAATGCTAGTGTTGCAGCAGCTCCCTCTGGAAAAGAGGGAGAGAAGCAAGTGGATATACCTGGTGGATGGACACCAGAGCAGGGTGGATATGACTGAGCTTCCTTGGAGTCCCCTTTCAGCTGAAGAAAATGAGGTAAAGAAGCTGGTCCTCTCAGCCTCAGCCCTTCCTCAGGGCTTATCCAAAACAGTAAAGTGGTTCTCAGAGCAGTCATAGTCTTCTTGTTTCCTGCTAAAATAAAATTACCAGGCCCACCCTGGCCCATGAATCTGCATATTTATTATTATTATTATTATTATATTAGCATTGATGGACCTTATTTTATTCATTTATTTATACGTGGTGCTGAGACTAGAACCCAGTACCTCACACATGTGAGGCAAGTGCTCTACCAGGGAGCCAGAAACCCAGCCCTGAATCTGCATTTTAACAAGAAAAAGCACTGAAGTTCAGACACACTGAAGTTTTGGAATTCTTGTTCTGTAGTATTGGATGAAGGAAATGACTTGAGAGATAAACTAGCAGGGCATGTGTTGAAGCTCTTCTAGTTTCTTCTGAAGACTGGGTCTCCAAAGCATTTTCCTGTTGCATTGCGTTCTCTGAAGCAAAGACTACCTAGGAGGTCTGACTTCTTGCCTTCTTTGGCAAAGTCAAAGAAAAGCAAAGATTCTTTGCAGTGGTCTTCTTTCTGATCCAATAGCAGAAGGCATTTTATTCTCCCTTCTGACCAGTTTAGCTCCATGGAAACTGGGTACTACACCTTTATATCAGGTGAGCCTGGCTCCTGTCATTTATTCACACCTCAGAGGCCCCGGGGCACACTGTTTCTACAGCTGGACTAGGTTTATCCACATTCACTCCCGGCTATTAAAACCCAGTTTGTTCAGCATCTTTGTAATCCCCTGTTCCTACTCAGACAGGCATAGACTCTTTTCTCAACCTGCCATTTACTAATAGCAGCCAGGCTGAGTGACAAACTCCAGTCCCTAACCTTCCCGACTTTGACAAGCTTTTCATAATAGCCTCCCCTTGCTGCATGCCTTTGCTAACAGGTGTGTACATGTTGATGCATTGCATTCTTTTTGGGCACCTCTCTAGCAGCTGTCAGGATGAACTTGTATTTTCTGCTTGTTTTACACATTCTGTCACAAAGCCCAGGAGACGTTTTGCTATCTGGATGCAACACAATCTCCACAGTTGGAGTTTTCCTCGTTTTTTATTTTATTTTTTTTTAATACTGGTGGTTAGACTGGTTATTTTAATTAAGTATTAACACGGAGACATTCAATGACTTCTTGACGGATTGTAGGATAAACAACAAAATTAGACTCGATCTCATGAATACTTTATACCGTTCCTGGTAGGTCTTTGCACCGATGTTAATTTTCGTTATTCCCTTTTATTAGGTGAGCAGTGCCAGCTTGTATGATGGTAGATAACCAGATACCTGTTGAGGAGGATTTCCTACTGAGATGTAGCTGAACTTGAGGTAATTTGTGGTATAGGTAAATATATATATATATTTTTTTCTTAGTGTCAACGATGCCTGAAATGACAACAGATATATAAAAGTCCCTGAATAGCAATGCAAAATTATCTTTTGCTAATTTCAACCCATAAGAATTAAAAAGGTATTGTTCACAAAATAAGCATCTGAGGCCCCTTTTCAAATTCAAAATTATTTACATGAAAGAGAGTAATGGTGAGAAAAGGCAAAGAAAAAAACTAAGGGGGTGGGGGGGGAAGGAACATATAATTGAAAGAGCCTTCACTTTTGGAAGGCCCAGAGGAGGGCCCGAGTCTTGTCCTGTTTGCCAGTTAGGTGGCGCTGAGCAAGCACATCAAGAGCATTGCTGAGCACGTGGCCCTCAAAAGTCTTGGTTTCCTTGTTCTTAAAATATAAGCAATAATTCCCATTGGGCACAAATTGTTGGTGACAGAAACAGAAACCCCTTTAGCTAATATAAACAAGAACGTAATTTATTGGTGAGATATTGTGATTCCAAAAAGCCTTGGGAAAATGGACAAAAATGAGCAGAGACCAACAGAAGCCTCTTGCAGCCATAATCCACCATGCTAAGAGCGTGCGGAGATGTGCATGGGATGCTATTGCAGAATCTCTATCACAATTAACGTGAATAGTCCCTGCACCTTTGAGTGACTCCCTCAAGATGCAACAGTGAAGGCAGGTGGACAAACCCAAGTAGGTGACTGTGCTTGAGCTTCTGAGGCACTAAGGCCAAGGCTATGTGGCATCCAGTCCCCTAGCCTTGGACAGTGACAGGTGAGCCCTGCCTCCCTCCTATCTTTGGAGTCCTAGGATGCTGGATGGATGGCTATCACAAAATTCTATTCCACTACATCAGAGACTACTAAAAAGGAAATTATATTTAAAAAATACTCTGGTAAAAATGTCTGACAGTGTGTGTTCAATAAGCATCAGCTGCATGGCTTGCTCTCTGGTCACTTACAGAATGAGGACTGGTATTTGCATGTTAAGGAGGAGAACACTGAGGTAAATAGGGAGTTCTTGACCTTAGGTCACAAGGTAAGTTGATGATAGACCCAAGAAGGAATTCCAGTGTCTGAGACATGCATAGACTTTCTTATGCCTGAGAGGTGGAGAAATGAACAAAAGCACTTTTGTATGGCATGGGAGGGAAAGATGACTCTCTTTCCTACTTGATTCAAATTCAGATTTACTTTCCATGCTTGCCCCAGTTCTTACTCAGAGGAGGAATCCCAGATTGCTTGCAATGAGCAGTACAGCAAGAAAACAAAAAGAGAGGGTTGGTGTTCAGCCATAGGTACGTAGGTGTGCTTGCAAATCCCCAGATTCCAGGTTTCCTTCTTTCCCTTTAGGTATTTAGAGTCAGAGGACGAAGCGCACCTATTGTGCTATTGTTGATGCATATTATTCTTTTCTTTACTGACATCTAAATTGTCCAGGTAGATGAAAGACAAATTTAGAAATAAGAAGGAGAAAGGGGGAATTGCTTACTCAATAGTTATTTATCCCCTACCGGTACTTCATTATGCAACTGAACTGAAAAATAAGTATATTATGTTCCTTGCACTTTTGGGTAATGTTAACATAAATTAATATATTAAACCACTGTGTCCATTTCAACCACCCCAGGAACCATATATTTAAATAGTAATGTGGGTATTGAACCATAGTGCTTCTTGATGGAAATTAAATTGTATCATTTTTTATTTTTCCACCGTAATAAGCACTGAGAGGCAGTCAGTATTTCTCCTCGTGGCAATGCCCCAACTCTGTGCCAAGAGCTACTTGGATGGCTCTTCTGGTCTTTGAGTCCACTGTCCAGCTGCGGTGCTGCTTCACCGTTTTAATCAGCTGGCCTGACAAGAATGATTTTAGAGCCGAAAAAATTTTATTTGGTGCTCATGGTTTTAGAGGGTTCAGTCCCTAGAGAGCCAACTCCATACCTTTGAGCCCAAGGTGGGGCAGAACATTAAGGCAGAAGGGCCTGGCAGAGAGAAGCAGCTCAGGGCATGATGACCAGGAAACAGAGAGAGGGCTCCCCTCAAGAAGGACAAAATATAGCCACAAAGGCAGACCCCCAGTGACCCACTTCCTCCAGCACACCTTATCTGCCTAGTCACCATCCAGATAATCCATTCATATAGACTAATGTAGGTAAGACTCCATCAACACCATTTCACCTCTGAATGTTATCGCATTGTCCCTCACATTAGCTTGGACCAACACCTCCTATATAGACTGTAACATCTGTCAGCTCCTGCCAGGGTCTGCTGCTGACATCCCAAAGTCATCACATCTGTCAGATGACCATTGTTTCAAGGAAAATTTCTCTCCCCAGATGCTATTGCTACCCATGGTCTCTCACAGATCCTGCCATCCAGCTGCCCCAGTGCCAAAAGCATGCCGGGAAAAAAACACTCAGCTTGTTTTCGTAATATTGTACTGTCAGGATCCCAGGAGTATCTTCCTTGTGTCCCATTACTTTATATAAACTCTAGCTAAATACAGCTTCCTTTTTTTTTTTTTTTTTTTTTTTGGAAAGTAACCTTTCTCTCCCTAAGGAGCTTGCCTTTGGAGACTTCAACTCACGTCAATGAAATCTCATCTACAACAGAGTATCCTAAACTGTTCATTCAGTTTCAATCTGCTGTCTACCCACGCGCACACACTAAACGCACTTTCAATCATAAAGCTTTCTTGCTGGCACATGCCTGTAACCCCAGCAGCTCGGCAGACTGAGGCAGGAGGATTGAGAATTCAAAGCCAGCCTTAGCAATAGAGAGGCACTAAGCAACTCAGTGAAACCCTGACTCTAAATAAAATGAAAATTAGGGATGGGAATGTAGTGCCCCTGAGTTCCATCCCTGATACCTTCCCCCCTCCCCCCCAAAAAAAGTCTTTCTTACTGGCCTCTTCCTTGTTAAATCCTCAATCCCTCATGCAAATAAATGTTTGGAGGAGCATTGGAATTCCAGTGATGAACAAACATGACCTACACTCAGGCCAAAGCCCTGTTGTACCCTGGGGTCTAATAAATGTGCATCTTTTAAGTGTGTTTCATGGTAAGGATTCTTTTCATTTGTTTTGGATGCCTCTCCATTATGAGCCTGTGTGAAGAAGCCATTGCTTCATCATTTGGAAGGGGCTCTTGTGGCAGTGCTGCCAAAGAGACTTTCTGCAGTGGCGATGGGGATCTTTATGTCTGTAGCCATGAGCTACGATAGCTATGAGCCACTGTGATCATGAAGCACTTGTTATAGGTCCTAGAGTTACTGAGAAACTCACATTTCAATTCTGTTTTAACATATTAACTACCTTCTTTAAATAACTACATGTAGGTAGTGACTGCTGCATTGCACATAAAGCTGAAGCAAAGAGGAAAAAAAATATTATCATTCTTAATCCCATCAGATGTATCTTGTAAAGTCACACACACACACACACACACACACACAAACTCTCACACCTACTGAAGCCAAGGATAAAACAAATAAACATCAATTTAGGTAAGACTCCATCAACATCATTCAATTATAAATAAAAGCAGGAAAGAAAAGAAATTGTAAAGAATTAGGATTTCCAAAAAGAATGTCAACAACCCATCTTTCCAACAATACACTGTCAGGAAAACAAAAGAAGTGACTGTTTGGATTTAATGTCACTGTGTAGAGCATGAAACAATTAAGAGAAACTATTTCAGGAAGTAAAAAATAATTTGGTTTTGAAGTGTAATGGGTAGAAGTCATTGCCTTGGCTGGCAGGCATCTATCTAATTTCTTGATTTTAATGTCTTAAACACAAGGCATGCAAGCACTAAACCCAATTTTTAAATAAACCCAGATTTCTTTTTTTTTTCTTCCTTTGGATATCAAAGGCATTTAGGAGGGAGAGATGGAAAAAAAGACAGTGGGAGGAAAGGTGACACAGACTATAATGCGACATTATGAGGAAGCTGAAATATGATCAGGAAGCACATGAATTCAGAAGAGGAGCAAAAAGCTTATTCCCTCCCACAGAATTTTTAATTATCCCTCAATAAATCTGATTTGTTCGATTTCTTTTCCTCTGAATTCAAAACTCCAGGTTATTCCACTCTGAAATCTTAAGGTGGAAATCTACAAGAATTTTAAAAAATTGAAATCTGAATCTCCGATGTGTACCTAGGATATCAGCTTTGCTTCTGAAAACAAATGAAGAGCTATGCTGATTTTTCTTCTTGTAAGTTCTGCCATTGCCACCATAACAGCACTGGGATACTGTGAAGATTGGATGCTTTGGGCCTGAAATTCACTACGTAATTTCTAATTTTTATGTGGCAGGGAATTACAGATATGGCACATGGAGAAGTGTGGTATAAGAGAGTTGGCAGGAGGAATAAAGAAAGAGACATACTAATAAAATCAAGGGCTTTGCTCATACCATCTGCACCCTTGTTGACTTTGTTGGGTCGCATTTGAACCCCAAGGGAAGTTAAGGGGTTAAAAGGTAAGGAGTCCTGTTCACAGCCCACGTGCCCTTCTTCAGAAGGTAACTGATGAGAGAGATCTCAGCTCTTGGAATTTAGAACGCAAAAAGAAGCCAAATATTGTAATTCCATAAGAACAATGATAGGCAACCCTTCCTCTTGGGGCAAGAAAATATTTTACTCTCTCTAAATATCATACTTTAATTTTCAATTAAATTAGGATCAAAAACCACCGTCATATAATGTATACAAGATGAGACAGACAGCAGGGTAGAGTGAAAATAGTTGTTTTGGAGCCAGAGAGACATGGGTTTGGATACCCTCTTGATAATTTATCTGAAATCCTTGAGAAATGGACGTCAGCCACTTGAGTCCCAGTTTACACTTCTGCAAAACATGTCCAAACCCCTCTCTTAATGGCTTATTTATGGATATTAAAAAATAAAATATCAAAAGCACACTGTTGACCGATTGCAGGCACTGAACCGAGGTTACTTTTCTCCCCTCCCGGTCCCCCGACCACACATAGGCTCTAAGGAATCCGAGGTACTTGAGACAAATGTACAATTTGTTTTCCTAGTCACAGCCGCTGCCCTAAAGTACTGCCTCCATGGTTACCCTGGTGACTCAAGCTATAACAACTTCACGGAAAGTGGAAGGCTCATTTATCAATTTCTTCTTAAGCCAGAAGCTGGGACCAGCCCTGAGCACCCAGACCATGCTAGGCTTCCCCTGGCTCCTGCGGCTCAGTGGAGCCAAGATTGAAAAGCAAAGCAAATGTACCCAGAAAGCAATTCCTCGCATCTCCTCAAGCCCCAGGTCATCACCAGTGTCTCCAAGCTTTCATGAGTCTCCTCCCAGAGTCCCCATTCGTCTCCCTGAGTTAAACCACCAGTGTTTTCCCCAAGGAAAGGAAAACAATATATGTCTCCCTCTCTGCCAAAGGTTCTCTGTGACAGCAGCCCCTGGTTTCCTGGTGCCTTTGGTTCTGATGCCTGTGCTGTAGGGTGTATGTGTGGCCACCTTCCTCCATGGTCACCCTGACAGTGGCAACAGGGCTACAAGCAGCATCTGCATGGAGTGATTCCAGGGCACCGGTTTGGGTGTTTCAAACACTTCCAACAACTCTCTCATAAACGGAATAGTAATCTCATGTCTTTTTTTAAGTGGAGTAATGCTGAGCATTACTCAGAGTTTAATTGGCCCTTTCATAGAGTTAATAAATGGCAAAGCTTCAGACAAATCTTGATGTTCATTACGAACAGTCACGTTTTGTCTCTTCTATCATAATTTTGGTTTATGGACATCAGATTCCCCACTTGATTCTGAATTGGAATTAACCGTGAAGAAAGATCTAGTTTCCTCAAAAAGGATGAGGGGACATTGTGGGACAGTGGAAAGCAGAAGTTAGAAATGCTTGCATTGTTAAACTAATGTTGAAAATCTCTTTCTTTTCTCCCCCTGGGCCACCTTGTCCTCATCTATAAATACAGTTGATAGTCTCTTCCCGACCTACTACAAAGGTCGGTTGAAAAGACCTACAAAGATATTTTATGTAAAAAATCTGAAAAACCATAGAGCTTTATCCAATGTTGTTGGCACTAGTAAAAGAAGGTGGCATTAAATTTTAACACTGCCCTAGTAGGGGTCCTCTACTATCATCCAAAGATCATACTGAATATACTTGCATTTGTGTTTTCTTTTGCTTTATTTTCATTCACAGAAACTTAGTTGAGCCCTTAACCTGTAGACCATCAAAAAAACATGGCAGGTTTTGCAGCTGGACAGACTTTGAGATGTATACCAACTCCAATGCATGCTTGTATTTTGTGACTGCATAATCTACAGAATCTGTATTTCAGTTCCCTGGCTTCTATAAGGAGACTACCACTACCCCCACTTTCATAGAATTCTTGTGAGGATTAATGCGATGACCTTGAAAAACACTTAAACCAAGCTATTTTCTGCATACAAGAAAGCTGTTGCGTTTTCTTCTAGCCTTACATATACGACTTGAGATTTTTTTTTAATTGACAGAACTGTATGAATGTATTGATTACAACATGATGCTTTGATTTATATCTACACATGTTAACTTTAGCTAATCAGCATATGCAAAGACATCTTGTGTTCTTGAAATCCATGACTTATGGAATCACATAGGAGGAAACCCATGTGAGGAGAGCTGCAGAATTTTCTTAAAAACACAGATGCCCAGGCCCCTTAGGGCATTCTGTTCCTCTAAATCCAAGGTAAGACTCAGGAATATGAAGCTATTCTTTATTTATTGTTTTGATGCACTATGATTGCATATAGTACAGAGATTCATGGTGATGTATGCATGCATGCATATAACATAATATGATCAATTTTATTCCCTAATTCCTCCCCTTACTCTCTCCTCCTCCCTCCTTTTGATCCTCTTCCTCTACTCTACCGGTTTCCTTCTATTTTCACAAAGTATTGTGTGTTTTCTTTCTTTGTTTGTTTACTTTTTTCACTTTAGCTTACAACTAGGAGAGAAAACATATGACCCTTGACTTCCTGAGTTTGACTTATTTCACTCAACATGATACTTTCCAGTTCCATCCATTTGCCTAAAAATGATATAATTTCACTCTTCTTTATAGCTGAAAAACCATTTTGTATATATATGCCACATTTCCTTCTCCATTCATCTACTGATGGACAACTAGACTGGTTTCATACTTAAACTATTGTGAATTGTGCTGCTGTAAACAAGGGCATGCATGAATACGACAGTGTGCGACTTTAATTCTTTTGGAAAAATACCGAGGAGTGAAATATCTGAGTGGTTCCATCCCAAATGTTTTGAGGAGCCTCCATACTGATTTCCATAGTGATTGTATGAAATTACAAGCCCAATAACAGTTTATAAGTGTTCCTTTTCCCCCATATCCTCACCAGAATTTCTTATTACTTATATCTTTGATGATTATCACTCTAACTGGAGTGAGAAGATATCCCAGTGGAGTTTTGGTTCGCATCTGCCTGATGGCTAAAGATGTTGAACATGTTTTCAAGTATTTGTTGGCCATTTGACTTTTTTCTTTTGAGAAGTGTCTATTTAGTTCATTTGCCCATCCTATTCATTGGTTTATTTGATGTTAAGTTTGTTGAATTCTTTATATATTCTGGATATTATTCCTTTGTTGGGAGAGTAGCTGGCAAATATTTTTTTTCTGACTCCATAGACTTTTTCTTGTCATAGTCTTGTTTCCTTTTCTGTGTAGCTTTTTAATTTGATACCATCCTATTTATTAATTTTTATGAAACTAAGCTTTAGGGGCCCTACTGAGGAAGTCATTGTCTATGCTTCTAAGTTCAAGTGTTGCCCCTATGTTTTCTTTTAACACTTGTAAAATTTTGAGTCTAATTTCTAGGCCTTTGATCTACTTTGAGGTGACTTTTGTGTAGATTCTTCTACATATGGATACTCAGTTTTCCAGCACAATTTGTTAAAAAGGAATATGAATTTTCAACAGGCATCTAAGGCCATTGCTTTATGAAAGCATGCTTAAGAACTATATTCTTTCCTGAATTTAGCACTACACAGGCATTATGATTTATTAGGGACAGTTTAGGTTACTATGGAGATGATGACTCTTTTTTTTTAATTTTTAGTTGATTGACAGTTTTCACTATGTAGCTCCTTTTCTGTTTCGAGATTAAAACAATGAAAAATAGTGTAAAACTTTAGAAAGTTTTCCAAGTGTTGAAGTGGAATGCATCTCAAGTGGACAAAGAGTCACTTCCAAGCCTCCTTGCTTCCTCTTACATGTCCACCTTGTCTTCACTTTTGATTTGCAAAACAAAATAAATAAATCAAAGAGATAGGTTGGCTTTTTTTGTTTTTTTTCACTGACATTTTCTCTACGAAGGGCCTCTTTCTGCCCTCACTCCTTCAGGGTTCAAGAGATAGGTCTGGCATCAATGTTTTCTTAATGTGAAATTGTGTTCACCAAAGTTTGTAACCCAACAGGAAAAGTTTCCCTCTTCCCAGGTATCTAGGAAGTTGATAGGAAAACAAGGGAGCATAGAGTATTAGTTTCCTAGGGCAGCCTTAGCAAATTCCCATAAATTAGTGGCTTAAATAATAGAAATGTATTCTCTCCTAGCTCTGGAGGCTAGAAAATCCAAAAATCAACCTATCAGTAAAGGTGGTTTCTTCTAAGAATGCTAAGGAAGAATCAGTTACATGCCTCTCTCCTAGTTTCTGGTGGTCACTGGCCATCCCTGGTGTCCCTTGATGTCATAGAAACATAACTCCTGCCCTGCCTCAGTTTCCAAATCACTGATATAGCAAATGTCATTTCTCTGCTCTTTACCTGTAAGGATGCTGCTGGTCATTAAATTTAAGGCCCATACTAATCCAATACAATCTTACGTAAAGCTTCTTAATTACATCTACAAAGACTTTTTTTTTTTTTCCAAATAAGATCACATTCATGGACATACTTTTGGGAGGATTCTGGATTTAACTCATAAGAGTGAGTCAACAAATTTCCTAAGATTCGAGGCTGAGGAAGAATAGTGACATTGACCATGGAATGGAAGAGAAACTGGACCAAAAATTAAGTGATTCTAGGACAAGGCAGAGACTGAGACACCAAGGAGGAAGAATCCCAAGGAGAATCATGGTTCTGAGTGAAAGATCCAGAACATTTCTTGGGCTTTAGTTAATATTCATTTAATCCTCACAGGCACTTTTCCCCACAGAATTAAATCCATTCCAGATTCTTAGATTAGCAGTCTGTAAATAGAAACATGAATACTTTCCTTTTTTCTGCTTTATCACTGAGGCATAAAATCTCCTTTCAAAAATGGATTAAAAGTCAATAAACAATCATGCCAGGTGTGGTGGTGCACGCCTGAAATCCCAGCAGCTCAGGAGACCGTGGCAGGAGGATCGCAAGTCTGAACCTGGCCTCAGCAATTTGGTGAGGCCCTAAGCAATTTAGCAAGACTTTGTCTCAAAATACAAAAATTAAGGGGGTGGCAAGACGGTAGATTAAAGTGTAGCAGCATTTCTCATCGCTCAGCTACCCAGGACTACTGCTTCTCCTCGAGGTAGATAAAAAAGGAATTTCATAAATAATTCAATATTGGACAGAGCCTTAGAAAGTTTGGATACATTCAACCAGGAAAAGGTACAAAATTAGCGATAAGCTGCTTTCAGGAGAAGTGGAATTAACACAAAAAGACAGAAAATGCAAATACTACGAACAGGCTTAGCGTGGAAAATCCTGAGACCAGCAGCAGGCCCAGGGACAGGTACCCTCACACCCACCTGTTCAGAGTGCTGCCCTGCTGCAGGTGGCCTTGAGACGCACTCCAAGCAGGAGTCAAAGAGTTCCCCAGCAGGCTGGCCTGCGCTAGCGGATCCAGAGGCTGTTCAACCCATTAATCAGGTCCACTAAAAACGCCTGGACTTTACCAATCCCTGGTAAGAATCTGAGCCAGGAACCACCTGGGGACTACTGCGCAGCTGCGCCAGAGGGAACTGGGAACGCGGATTCGGGAGTTTGCAGCTGGGTCCACTTGATCTTAATGAGCTGAGCAAAGACTCAACCGGGCCTAGCAAACCTGGGGAAGATGAGACACTGCGAGCATTTTTTGCCCAGGGGAATACATGTTGGAGAAGCCAGGAGAACCCAGCTCCCTTCAACTCTCTGACTCCGGCAGCTCACAAGGGCTCAAAAGGCCAGCTACAGTGCGTTGGCTGTTTCAACTGGTGAATGTGACAGTGCATGGGAGTGCAAATTGATGCAACCACTCTGGAAAGCAGTATGGATGTAAGCATTGGATCCAATAACCCCATTCCTTGGCATATATCTAAAGGATTTAATATCATCATACTACAGTATGTACAGCAGGCACATAAATATTTATAACAGCATAGTTCACAATAGCTAAGGTATGGAGCCAAACGAGGTGTCCTTCAATAGATGAATGGATTTTAAAAAATCAAAAGCACTATACAGAAAGCAAAATGGAATATTACTCAGCCATAAAGAAGAATGCTAGCAAATGGATGAATCTGGAGACTGACATGCTGAGTGAAATAAGCCAATACCCCCCCAAAAAACAGAGGTTAGATATTTTTGTTGATATGTGGAAGATGAATCAAAATAAAGGGGAGGTGGAAAAGAGAAGTTCGGTAGATTAAGCAAAGGGAAATGAAGGTCGGATAGAAATAGGAAAGACAGTGGAATGAAGCTGACATAATTTTCTTATGTACATGTACGAAAATACCTAAGTGAAATTGATCATCATGTCCACAAGAATGGAGTACAAATCAGGATAAGTTGTAATCTATGCATGTATAATTTTATCAAAATGGATTCTATTGTCATGTATAACTAAAAAGAACCAATAAAAAATACCACCCAAAATAAATAAATAAATAATTAAAAGGGGATAGGAATGTAGCTCAGTGGTTAAGTGGGTTCAATCTCTGAGGTACCAAAAAAAATGTAAAGTAAATAACCAAAACAGTCCTTCATGTGTATTTTCTCACAGTTTACTCCCACTTTATTTTTTGGGGAATCCAACTAGGTACCTAACCAATCCTCTCAAGGTGCATATGTGAAGTTTTATAGCATGATCTTGGTTTCTAGTGTTAATTCTCATGTTTCAAACCAGATAAAATTTTTGATGGCAAATGTCTACAAGCATTTGTTTCATACAATTCAAACCATAAAACTAAGCTTTTAAAAACAACAGCTAAAATAGGATACATAGTCATTGAACAAAACAGAAAAGGAGCAAGTACCTCTCATAGTTATTTCATGATGATTTTGAAATGGTTAATGTGTTTTGCTTTATATTAACCCATTTAAACTCCTCAAATTTTTACACAACTGATACAGAAACTAAAACACAGGGAGGTTAATTAAATGACACAGTTACTAAATATCGTGCTGAGATTTGAACCTTAATATTGGACTCCAGAGTCATTGAATTTGATAAGCTAGTTCTAAATCTTCACATATTTTATCATATTTGCTTCAGATATTTTATTTTAAAAATATCCTTGAGGTTTATGTTTTCATTTTTCAGAGGAAAAGAACATCATAAAAGTGATGCACATACAATCAGTGTTTTCATACATTTTGTACAGACTATGAAGTAGTGTATGTGATCAATATTTTCCCTTATATTTACATACCTTCACCATTTCAAGCTGTATCCCCTCATTTTCTTGCATATCTAGCCTTGTTAATACAGATAGCTGTAATGCGTTCTATCTATCTCACGTAAAGTTTTTATATATCATATATGTTTATATATCAGCATCAAAACAGCTTCTCAGGGAAAAACCCTCAGAGCCCAACTGCCACCACCGGCTTCCACAAGCCTCTCTCTCCCACACCAGCCTCTCAACCTCCCACAATCCTCCTGCTCTAGAGGCCGATTGGCTGGGTAGCGTGGGCAGAGCCAAAGAAGTCACCCAATGAGCAGCTCCGTGGAGGAGCCAATCAGCTAGATGTTGCTGGGGCCGCTGTGAGCCAATCATCAGCTGGCAGTCTGAAGGGCAGGGAAACAGCCCAATGAACATCACCGCAGAGGAGCCAATCAGCTAGATGTTGCTGGGGCCACTGTGAGCCAATCATCAGCTGGCAGTCTGAAGGGCAGGGAAACAGCCCAATGAACATCACCGCAGAGGAGCCAATCAGCTAGATGTTGCTGGGGCCACTGTGAGCCAATCATCAGCCGGCAACTGGAAGTTTGCTGGCAGCTGGATCATCAGCCGGCAGCTGGAAGTTTGCTGGGGCCCCTTTGGCTGTGGCTCTCAACAATATATGTTTATATATCAGCATCTATTCATGGACATTTGGATTTTCTGATTACAAATCACTTTTTTCCATTATAAATTTTAGTGCATATTAATTGCATAAAATAATGAGTTTCATGGTGACAATATCACCTATGTGTGTGTAACAGTCTTCGATCTTTTCTTTATTCCCTCTGCCCCTGGTCTCCTTCACCTTTCCTTGTGACTTCCCCTCTTGCTTTCATGATGTCTTTTTTTTTTTTTTTTTTAATAATTAGATCCCAATTACGAGAGCAAAAATGTGAATTTTGACTTTCTGACTCTGGATTATTTCATTTAACGTGATAATCTCCAGTTCCATTCATTTTCTTGGAAATGAAATGATTTTATTCTTTTTGGCTTAATAATTGTTCATTGTATATCTATATCACATTTCCATTATCCATTCATTCACTGATAGTCATCTAAGCTGATTCCATAATTTGTCTATTGGGAATACAGCCATGGTAGAAATGGGTACACCAGGATCCCTCTAGTATGTGGACATTGATTCCTTCAGATATATAACCAGAAGTGGTATGGTTGGTCTACATTGTTCTGTTTTGAGGTTTGTTTGTTTTTTGAGAAAACATTTTTTCACAATGGCTGCACTAATTTACATTCTCAACAACAGTGTGTAAGAGTTCCCCCCCACCCACATCACCCATATCTTCTGCAGTATTTGTTATTTTTTTATAATAGCCGTTCCAACTGCAGTGAGATGTAATTTCAAAGAAGTTTGGACTTGCATTTATTTCCCTGGTGACTAAAGATGTTGACTTTTTTTTCATATATTTATTGACCACACATTAATTTTTTTAATGGGAGTGGAGAGTACTGGGGATTGAACTCAGGGGCACTCAACCCCTTAGTTATGTCCCCAGTCCTATTTTTTTTTTTTTTTTGTATTTTATTTTGAGACAGGGTCTCACTGAGTTGTTTAGTTCCTCACTTTTGCGAGGCTGGCTTTGAACTTGAGATCTCAGGTCTCAGCCTCCTGAGCTTCTGGGATTATAGGCGTATACCACCATGCCCAGCCACACATTAATTTTTAGTGGCACATTTTAACATACCTCTTTAGGCACATGTATATTTCCTAGAAGTGAAATTTTGTCCTCATAGTATATGCACATTCTCATCTTTGTTGGGCATTGCTGAACTGTTTCTGAAATGTTGATGGACATTTATTCTGCCAAAAATGTATACATTTCCTGTGTTTTATATAACCAATACTTGCTTTACCAAGTATTACTTTTGCATTTCCTTGATTATTGGTAGCACTGGATATCTTTCATTGTCTAGTCCCTATCTTTATTTTCATTTCTATGAATTGTCTATTCATACCCTTTTCTTTATTGTTCTTTTAAATTGCCTTCCTCAGTTATTTCTCAATGTATGTTATATATTGTGGGCACTAATACCCTATACGTTTTATGTGTTGCAAATTATATTCTAAAAATCTGTATTTTGTCTTGTAACTTTGTTTAATGTCTCGTGCTTAATAATAGTTTATTTTTGTTGTTTGTTATCACATTTTATAAGATTTTTCTTCGGGCTTTCTGATTTTTGTGTCTTATTTAGGCAATTCCTCTGTATCTGAAGTTTCTAAACATATTCTTCTATACTTCTAAATTTTGTTTTTCACGTTTAGAGACATAAACGTTCTGAACTACATTTTTCCTGTGGCTTGAAATGGGGACATTTAAGACCATATATACTACCAATGAGTGGGGACATTTAAGACCATATATACTACCAATGAGTAATCCGAGTCTCTCAATCAAATTATAATGCCTACTACATTCTCAAAAAGTTATCTTGTATACCTTAATCAATTTCTAAGCCTGTACTCTGACATCTTAATCGATTTTAGTTGTCCATGTGCCCTAATCATATAGCATGAATTAGTAGGACTTTAGAAATACTTGCATAAATATTCTTGCTATGTGACGGGACCAGCCCCCCTCCCTGTTTCCTCCTTCAGAATTGTTTTGGATACTCTTTGAACATTATTCTTCCATTTGAATTTATTGCAATTTAAATTAAATTTATGCATAAATTAAGAGATGATATCTATATATTTGCTAATGATATAGGCATACATTAACTGGGGTTATTTCACCTGGCATTTAGATATTTCTTTTTTTTGTAATAAAACACATTTTCTAATATTATACACATAAACTCATCCTCTTTTGCTAAGTTCGTTCCTGGATATTATATTTGTACTATTACTGTGAATGGCATTTTAAAAATGTCAAATCATAAGTGCTATTTTTATTACTGGTGTTAAGAAAGAAAAATTAAACATTTATGTTAATATTTTACCCAGAAAACATGCTAAGCTCTATTGTTAGCTCTATTAACTTGTCTGCTCTTTATATTGACATTTTTATGGTGAGAATAATATTATCTGCACACAATGGCATTTTTTGTCTCTTTCAATCTTTTCAATGTTTATTTCTTCCTATGTGTTTTGTTAGGCCATGCTTTTCAGCATGAAATATCAAGGGTAGTATTAACGGTCCTTGTGTTCTTCCTGACTTGACTCAGAATTCAAAAGTTTCACAATTAGATGGGTAGGTTTGCTGTAGAATTACTTTTTCCTAGTTTGTTTTCAATTAAGTGTATCATTTCAAGCAACGCTGTAACATAAACTTGCAACTATCAGTGATTTACCCTACAGGTGGATTGATTGCTCAGAGGAACCCTCATTGACCACAGGAATATGGCTCTTTCTACCTCACACAGTTATCGGGGACCCAAGTCAGTGGAGCACTGGCCACTTTTAGTCTTTGGCTGCCAAGTTCATAGTGGGCACTGATATCTAGCTAACAGATGGAGGTAGAGAGTAATGAGACAAGGCATTTAGAGGCTGGACTTCGAAGAGGTGCACAGTTGGCAGAACTGGACCGTGTGACTACAGCAAAGGCTGAGAAATACCAACCTCCTGGCTGCCCATGAGGAAGAAAAAGTTGGGTGGGCAGGCATGGTTTACTCTTGGCTACTTTAGGCACTTTCCTTCTCTCCTCAACTAAGATCATTATCAATTAGTAGTTGAGATGTTCAAAAGCTCCTATCTATATCTATTGGGAAAATACTTTGTTTTCTTCTTTAATCTATAAAGAGGTCATTCACTACCCGATTTTCTTAGTTTTCAGAGATAGGGTCTTCCTAAGGTGCTTAGTTGCTAAGTTGCTTAGGCTGGCTTTGAACTCATGATCCTCCTGCCTCACCCTCCTGAGTCTCCAGGATTACAGTTATGCACCACCATGACTGGAATTTTCAGCCATTGTTAAGACATTTTTATGTGAAGTATTTATTTCCCCAATACATTGTTGGATTTTATTTCCTAATACTTTTTAGATTTTTTTAAAAATTATTTTGGTGAGTGTAAAGTTTTCCTGAATAGCATTTGTATGGGTTTTTGCTTCACAAAATCCACTGAGAAACAGTCATTGAAACAGGGTGAATCAAGTAATCAAGAAATTAAGGTGAAGTATATTCATTACACTCTATTTAGGTTGTATCATATGAGGGGATAGTTATTATTATTATTATTTTATTAATCTGTTTTATTGCTATTGATTCATACATGTTTCTTATCTTCTAACACCTTGATGTTGGTTAAATTTTGTTTTCTATTCCATTAGGTCTCTGTTTATATATTCTCTTCAGCCTCCATGATATTACTCTTTCATAACTTTATATATTTTTGAGCAGAGTAATGAATTCACCTATGGGAAATTTTTTATCTCAAATACTTTAATGATTATAGCTTTCCCTAAAAGTACTGCTTTAGGTTTATGCTGAAAGTTCTGAAAGTTTTTCTTCTTCTTCTTTTTTTTTAATCCCCAATGGAACTTTTTATTATCTAAAATTTTATACTTTTCTGTGTGATTGGATGTTTATATATTTTTAAAAATTGATTTGTTTTACATTTATATGGGGTTTCTTTTTCACTAGATTAATACATTGTTTTTAATGTATTTGCTCTATAATTAGAGAAAGTTGCCAGTGGAATATACTTTGATAATAATTTGGGATATTCATTATACTCTTCATAGATGTTTTAAAATGGCATCTGTGTGGTTAGAAATACTTTTTCTCATTTTTTTTTATCTCAAGTTATGTTTTGTCTGACACTGATTTCATGATGGTGCCCAGTATTATTGGTTTAGTACTGGTGGGGCATGTCTCCATGAAATTGTTCTGAATGTGGTTCTTATAAGTATACAACGATGAATTTCATGTTATTTTATCCAAAGTAATATTTGTAGTTAAAATTGAGTATCTTCATACATTCAGTTAAAGGGAATGATTAGTTTAGTATTTTTTGTTGTTGTTTTCTGTTTTTTAAATTTTTCTTTACTGCTTTTTCTCATTTTCTGTTTTCTTCTATGTAGATGAAGTTTATTTACTTGTCCTATCTCCTCTGGTTCTTCAGTTGTTTACCAAATATCCCTTTCTTTTGTATTTCATTACTGATGAATCTTAACATTTTAATAAATAGAGTTGATTATAAATATCCTTAAAAGGTCTAAAAACCAATCAATAGCTCTGTACTTCCACCCTAACAAAATTAAAACAAAATTGATGTGTATTAATTGTCCTAATTGCCCCTTCATTTAAAGGTGGTGTGAATTTTTAATTCTAATCTCTCAAAGCAACTGAAATTTTCAAAATGCATTATCAATTGTATTTATTAACATACTTTGCTAGTTTGCTGTTTTTCTTTTCCTCCTACCTTTGTTTCCTGATATGTTTCTTCTTCCTAAAATTTAGAACTGCTGTCATTGTGTTAGTTGATAAAGTCCTTCAAAATCATTTTTACTTTGCCTTTATTTTTAGCAATATGATATTGTACTTGGGTTCCAGTTGCTCTAGCAGATTCTGCACTTGTGTGTTCATGAACTTTCTCTATGTCTCTGTGGTTGGACAATCTTATTCTATTATGCCTGGGTATTTATTGTTGCTGATGAGATGTCAGTTATAAATCTTGTTTTTACCTGCATGAAAATAATTTTTTATCTGGGTGGAATATGTGCCCAGAGTACCATTACTGAGTCATATAGTAAGTCCATTTTTGCCTTTAAAGAGAACTGCCAAACTATTTTTCAGAGTGGCTGTACCATTTTACATTCCCACCAGCAATAAATGCATGATCTAGTTTTTCTGCATCCTGCTCAACATTTGATGTTCTTAACATTTGATGTTCTTATTATCTATTATTCTACCCTTGCTGATAGGTCTGTAATGATATCTCATTGTGATTTTAATTTGCATTTGTCGTGACTAGTGGTGTTAAACATCTTTTCATGTGAGCCCCTCAAAATGAGACCAAAACCAAAACCAAACAAACAAATTTGATGGGAGAAAAAACACTTGCAAATTACATGTCTGACAATGGACTTTGTGGACTTGGGTCTAGAATATATAAAGAATTCTCAAAACTCGGCATTAAAAGACAACAGCCCAATTTGAAAATGGACAAATTACATGAACATGACATTTAAGAGGGTATAAATCTAATGATAAATTAGATTTATCATTATATAAATGATTTTTATCATTATATAAATTTATATGTTATAAATCTAATGATATGATTGTAGATAACTGGGCTTGTTCTTTGGTAACTCTAAAGATTTTTGTCTTTAACACTGATGAAATATCACTCCATCATGAGGATCTTGTGTTATATGTCAATTTAATGCTGTTTATCCTCTTTCCTCACCTCCTCTTTATTCTGTTATAGTGTGAACTGATCAATATAACCAATATGTCATAGATATAGGCTATAGGTATAAGGCAAGATAGAGTAGATAATCAAGAAGCAAGTAGGTTAATATAGATAAGATTAGATTAACATAGCAACTTGATCTTGTATCCTTGCATAGGATAAAGGACATACGGGTTTATAGATAGTAGTAAAATGACAGATGAAAATGTGTGTGTAGGGCATAAGATAACTGCAGTTTCAAGTAGGCATAAAATAAGTTACTAGTACTGAGTGTGTAAAGCACTTGCTCTGGTAGAGACTCATTAGTCACTTGCAACAATTCCTGCTTCGCTGGAATTATGGGAATAGGGTCACTGTAGTCATTTGAGTAAAAATATGTGACTATAGAAACTCATCTTAGTTTCTTTGTTACTGTCCCTGTGAAGACAGAACCCATTTCTAGGAAATAGAAACTAAAGCTGTTTTCTTATAAATAAATGTTTTTTTTTGTACTTTGTACTAGACAGATTGTACCCTACTCAGGATGCAGCGGTGGTCATGGTGAGCTACATCCTGGGTTTGAATACTCTGGTGGGTCTAAGTAGATTCTCACCGCACCGACCCCCGCCCAAATTCAGGATATGACTGTCTAGTGCCTGCTTGAACCCAGGACTGTGGTCAACTGAACTGCAAAGCTAATGCTTTTTTGGCTTCTGTTTACTGCTTGCTTGCTAACTGGAAAACTCCAGTCCTTCCCAGAGCCCACAGGTCCCACTTATTAATGTTTTAATTGCTGTGATTGGCTAGCTTACATGATGATAAGCAAGTCACTGGGTTGTGGGGTTTGTCCTTATATTCTCCTTGGATGGACCAGGAAGCTACTCTCCTCCCACAGAGCTTGAGTCTCTATGGTGGGTGACAGAGCCTGGCCAGGAAAATAAAGCTCTCTTTTGATTTGCAATTCGGACTTAGAGTGCTTTCTGGAAAGACTCCCCATAACACTATCCTCATAATGTGATTTCCATACCTCATCATACGCATTTCGTTAACTTGACAAAAAATTCCAGCCATTACTTTTCCAACTACTCAACATTCCTTCCGTTCCTTCTTCAAGAACTATATTAACCATATCTCATGGGAATTTCAACACAATATTTAATTCAACAAGAGAAATTCAAGCTACTCTGTATTTTCAACCTTCTCTAATATTTTTACCTAGGTATTTCTGTGCTTAAGTCTCAGAAAATGAATGTTGTAGTCGTCCCAGGATTGGGAATGACATTTTGGGGACTTACCTAAAATACGCTTTGTTTCATTTTCCCTCTTTTAGTTATGCGTGTGCTTCCTGTCTCGGGGTTTTGCAGTGTCTTCGGCCAGACCCTTTGCAACACTTTGTTCCAAGTCGGGTCTCATGTTAGTGACTTAGGTTCCTTCCCAGGGCGACACTGAAGTGATCATAGACAGAATCACCCAGCCAGAAGGCATCTGATTCTAGAAATGTTTTCCCTCTTTTCCTCTCAATCATATTTGTAGCCAGAAAATTATCTGCCACAGATACCATTCACAGGCAAGGGAGCCATGCTCCAGTTCCTAGCACTTTCAATGAGATGGGACCTTGCATGTGTGACATGAAGATTGAACTCCTCAGCACAACGTACACTCTGAGCTGTCTTTGCCCATTTGGGGCCTTAGAGTTCAAAGAACCAGTATTTTCTTTATGATTCTTTCTAACTTATTCCATTGATAGTGCCCAAATATTTTTGAATTAAAAATATGTAAACTTCATGTGCAGAAATATAAAGAGATATAAAAGCTACCTGGTTTTAAAAAGAGCTATCTAGGTTTTGAGAGCATAGAGCTACGTTGGTTTTTTTTTTTTTTAATGTAAGTAGTTTGTTTTATTTATTATTATTTTCATTTATTTATTTATATTTATTTATTGGCTGGTTACGGTGGTACATGCAGTAATCCCAGAAGCTCAGGAGGCTGAGGCAGAAGAATCACGAGTTCCAAGCCAGCCTCAGCAAAAGTAATGTGCTACGCAACTCAGTGAGACCCTGTCTCTAAATAAAATACAAAATAGCGCTGGGGATGTAGCTCAGTGATCAAGGGCCCCTGAGTTAAATCCCAGGTATACTGGAGTTTGAACCAAGGGCCTTGCTCATGCTAGGTAAGTGCTCCTCCACCACTGAGACACATCCTCAATCCTGAAGATATGTCTTGAAATATGTATACAACATCCAGTGACTAAATCAAACTGATTGATATATACATGGCCACTCACGCTTACCACCCTTTAAAAATCTTTTTTTGTTTAGGTACACAGTCTGGTTATGTGGTACAGGCTAGTCTCTAATCTGTGGCTTCAAAAGATTCTCTTGTCTCAGACTCCCAAGTGATTGGGACAACAGGTGTGTAACACCATGTCCACCCTTTCTCATTTTTTTTCTCATGGTCAGAACACTTTAAATCTATCTCCCAGAAATTTTCAATTATCAATGCTCTGATATTAACTATAGTCTTTATGACATGCAATAGATTCCTTGAACTCTTGAACTTATTCCTCCTAATTTAAATTTTGTCTGCTGTAACCAATCTTTCTCCAACCCCCAACTCTCCAGCCTCTGGTAATACCATTTTATTCTGTTTCTATGAGGTTGATTTTTATACTTCCCACCAATAAGTGCAATCAGGTGATATTTATCTTTCAGTACCACACATATTTCACTTTATATAATGTACTATAATTTCACCCATAACTTGTGACAGCCTATCCTTCTTGTTAAGTTTGAATTATATTCAAATTATATTTGAATAATATATTTAAATAATACATATAAATTTCATATACTATGTATGTAATATATGTAATATATAACACATAATATATATTTCACATTTTACATATAATGTATATTACATATTTTAAAGTTAAATAATATATATATGCATATATATTTTGGGGAGTGGGGCACTGGAGACCAAACTACAGTGTCCTCTATCATTGAACTACATCCCAGGCCCTATTCCTCTCTAATATTTTAAAATTTCTTTTAATTTTGAGACAATCTGTCACTAAGTTGCTGAGGCTGGTAGTGAACTTGGGATCCTCCTTGCTCAGTCTCCAAAATGGCTGGAATTATAAGCCTGCATCACTGCACCCAGGAATGGTTGAATGTTATTTTATTATCAATGTCTATCATATTTTCGTTATCTTTTGATGTGTTGATGGACATTTAGGTTGATTCCATATTGGTTATTGTGAATATAGCTGCTGTGATCATTCCAATGTAGATATTCTTTGAATGTACTTACTGATTTCATTTCTTCTGTGCCATTGCTAGATCATACTATAGTACTATTTTTAATTTTTCCAGGAAGTTCCATACTATTTTTATAATGATTGTATTAATTTATATTCCCATCAACAGTATAAAAAGAATTTTCTTTTTCCACATTTATTATTTTGTCATTTGCCATTTTGATAAGAGTGATTTGAACAGGTGTGAGGTGATATCTCATTGAGGTATGAATTTGTATTTCCCTGATGATTAGTAATGTTGAACTTTTTTTCATGCAAAATTTTGGTCTATTCTTTAGAGAAATATCAATTGAGATTCTTTGTAAAAATGTTTAAAAAATTGCTCATTTGGGGGTTTGCTATTGAATTGAGTTCCTTAATTATTTTATTTATCAGCCTCTAATCAGATTATAATTTGAATATATGTTCTATTTTATAGGCTGTCTCTTTAGTCCGTTGTTTGCTTTGCTGTTCAAAAACATTTTATGTAGTCCCATTTATCCATGTTTTGCTTTTGGTACCTGTGCTTTTGGGATCCTATTAAAAAAAAAATCACTGCTCAGACCAACATCTTGAAGCAGGTCTCCTGGGCTTCCTTCTACTACAGCTTTTCCTCTTTAATACATTCAATAAGTTTTTAATAAATTCTGTGTTGATTTTTGTATATAGTGTGATATAAGGATTTATTCTATCCTTTTATGTATGTTTATCCAGTTTTCCTAACACTATCTGTTTAAGAGCTCCCAGCTCCCACTGTGTGTTCTTGAATTGTTTATCAAAAATCTCTTAACTGCAACTGGGTGGATTTATTTGGGGGATGCCTTTTCTGTTCCATTTGTCTGTGTGTCTGTTTATATGGCAGTACCATGCTGTTTGGTTTATAACAGATTTGCAGTATATTTTGAAATCAAATAATGTGACATCTCCAGCTTTGTTTTTTGCTCAGGACTATTTTGGCTATTAAAGGATTCTGAGGAACCTAGTGGGAAGTGTCCACAGGCAGGCGGGGCTTGCTGTCAAGTTCTGCAGTTGAGCAGGACTACTACCTGTGCTGTAATGTTGACGGGGACTGTTGTTTGATTTCACTGTCTGGCAGGATCATTGGTTAGGTATACAGGACTGCTGTCTGGATTCCCCTGTCACCTCTGAATTGTCTGAGTCTCAGGATATCTTCCCTGGCTGGGTGGTACTACTAATTGAACTCTACTATTGCAGAACAATACATGCTGAGCTCTGCCATCATCCTTGATCTTGTAGGGTCCTAGGCTACATTCCCTGTTCAAATGATGCTGGGGCTGGGCTCTGTGTTTTAAGAGGTACTGCAAAATGGGCTATGCAATGAGACAACACCTCAGGCTGTGACAACAAATTAGGCAGGGTAACAAGCTAGGATCTATGATTTTTTGCCAAGTTATATTCTGTGCCCTGCAGTTGGGCAGGATCACTGGCTGTATTCCCTACTCAGATAGAGATAGCAGCTTCACTCCATAGTTGTTAAGGACGAAAGTTTGTTCCCTACAGAAATGTAGGCTCATAGGTTTGCCTCTTTGTCCAGACAGATACTTAAGCTGAACTTCAAGACTGGGAAAAGTTACTATTTGGCCTCCTTTAGGACTAAAATCTATGATCTGTAGAAGTAACATCCCAGCATTACCTTTCTGTGTGAATGGGACCTTAGTTTGGAGTTTAAGGTGGTGCTCAACCAAAATGCAAGATCACAGCTTGCCTTTTCACCTGGGCAGAGTCTTAAGCCTGGCTCTAAGGCTGGATGGGATGGCTAGCCACGGACTCCAGCCAAGTAGAATTGTCACCCATGCTCCTGGCAGCAGCTCATTCAGCTCTGTGGTTGTGCTGCGTTGACTGGTATCTCTGATGGGGCACCCATGCTGGGAGAAGCTTGGCACAACTGCCAAGACCTGGGCCACACCCTGGGCACTGTGCACTGGTCTCTTGGACCCCACCCTCTTCCTTGTTTTTAGCTGATCCCAGGTGGTGTAGCTGATTCCCCCCATCCTCCCATAAACCACACAGAAGTGGTCCTCCTGGGAAGCACTCCAGATAGCTGGGGAAGCTGGCTCTCATTTTCCTACTTGTGACACCATAGGGCCCAGAGAATACTCTCACAGTGGCACCGTGCCAGCCTCAGGAGGGGGCAACACCAATACTCTCCAAGTAAAACCATTCCTCTTCACTGTCTACATGCCAGCTTTTTGTGATTTTTTTTTCTTGGCCTAAGATATATTTCTGCCTTACCCCTAAGTTCTAGGGTTTTTCATGAAGACCTTCTTATCTGTGGATTTTTGATGTCTTTATTTTCTGTGAGCGGTACTAAAGTCAGTGTCCCCTATTCTGCCATCTTGTTGATATCCAATCTGGTACTTTAAAAAGCAAGACCATAGTATCATCCACCACAATGACTTAAAATCTTTATTTAAAAAAAAATAAATATGATTTAGAAACCCAATATTTTGCAGAACTCTCAGCAAAATTGCTCTTACTCAAAGCTGGAAAGGCTGAACACAAAGAGCTCTTTGGTTGCTCCTGAAACACCTAAAGCATCACATAAGGTAATGCTGAAAACTTTTATTGAGGCATACAGACTCACTCATTAATTACTTCATTGGTTGAAAGGAATGGCTCTTTTGTGTTTTCTGTTTACCTGTTCCTAAGAAAAATAATCCAATTATAGATTCATTAAGCTTCAACATTTTTATTATTGTACAAATATTGCCAATGCATTTTTTTAAAAGATCTCATTGTAACCTGGCTATTTAGAAATGCTGGGTGTTGGTCATTCATGCCTCAGGATGAATTGAACTCTGTATCTTCTCCTTCAGGTGAAAGTTGCATATTAAACATTTCCTGGTCTTACAGTGGTTTCAGAAGATCGATTCTCTTTTAGCAGTTGAAAACCAAAGCATCAAAAAATAGGTAGATGGTGAAATGGGGGATGGGAGCTAAGTTTAATGTTTCTGAAATCACCCACCCTAATCTCTCCACATGTATACCCAATGAGACAGAGTTTGGGGAAGAATGTAAAAATATAGCAAGGTTCTATTTTGGTGGCTGTTTTCCTGGGATCCTAAAATTTTATTACCATGTTTCAGGAGTTTCTTGAACTCTGGGTATAGATTTCATTTGAATGGCATGCTTTTAATATTTTCAATATTTTGCCAGCTATAATTATTATAATAAAAATCAGTACGTGTACTTACATGGTTTAAAGTTTTTAACATTTAGGAAAACAGTAAAATATTAACTGTGATCCTGAGACACTTTACCACTTTAAATAAGAACTCTTCATTTATCTATGTGCTTATGTTGTAATTTTCTTTTCATGTGACACACTGGAGAGAATTGGTGTAAATCTCCATTGTATTTAATTTAAGGCTATAAATTCAGGCACAAAAAAAATTCATGATTTTCTGTTGTTTTTAATTTAGACTGTTCGCCATCTTATATTTATTGATTCAAGTTAGGAAAGCAAAGAGGTTTTTTTGCCAAGCATCCAGAAATTCTTGACTTCTGCCACATCCATTCTCTCATCCAAGCCAGAATAACGTGCCCCGCCATTCTCTCCATTCACCTTATCCTTGTGGTTCTGTGAGGGAAACCATGACCATCTCCACCAAATGCTGGAAGATGTGGTATACATGGAGGGTTTTCTCTGTTGACTGCATTTCAGAAGATCCATTTAAAGGATGGGTCCTTGTAGAGGTGAATCTCATCTCATTTGTTTCAAAGGAAGACTGCTATACCCCACACGTCTTTCTCTTGACCTTTGTATTTTCTGACAACAGAGAAAATGATAACTTCCTAAACATACTTCAGTCATAAGCCAGCCGGCCAGACAACTCAGAAAAGAATTGTTAAAACAAAACAAAAAACAAAAAACCCTAACGAGTTACTCAATAATGATTATTGTTGATGTAGAGAAATGGCACATCAGCCAATAATCTGATCTGAATGGTTCCTCAGTGGCTTTTCTCAGCTCTCACTATCCCATATTCCAAATAATCTGTGGACTCTGACTTTCATTTAAGCTAGTTATTAAACTGGATGACCCAAGATTTGAAAGAGAAAAGAATGTGCAGTGAGGTTCCCCCCCCCTTCTCCTTAGATATTCCCGTGTTGAAAACCACCTGCTGAGAAAGTTCCTCTAGCTCACAGTTTCCATATAAATTACAATAATTTACTTAGCTTTCATAGGAATAGAGAAACAAAAACACACACTCTGCTATTTTCTCTTGTGTAAAATTAGCATGTTCAAAATGGAGAGATACATTTAGGCAACCACATTTTTTTAATCCCTTATTTGCAGAACCAGCGAAGTTGCTGGTAATAGTAAAGAATCAATTTGATGGTTTATCAAATGCATACCAAGAACATGTGCAGGAAACGAATCGAATGAGGCGTCATCTATCCTCAATCTCAACATTTTCTCACATGTTATTACTTCTATGAAGCATCAATAGATTAGATTGTCTAATGCAAAATTCAAAATATAGGGCAAAGCAAAACATCCCAATACTAAAATGATTGCATTTCTATCAATAGTTTTCAAAATGGTGCATATTTAAGTACCACCTCAATCTATTTGTGTTGTTTTAGAGAACCTGTTGGCACAGTAGTCTGTAACACCAATTTCTTCCTTATCAACTCTGTTTGTATATCCCTTCTCATTTATCCTTTTAATATTCTGGTTTTTAAACTGCTGATATGATTTACAATGGGAAAAAGTATACAAAAGTTACTTGCTCTAGCAAATGTGTAAAGATATCTGCTATTCCAAACCAAGTGTCTCAGCAATCACCATAAAACCAAACAAATTCTGTTCTGCATTAGGAAGATATCTTCATACTGCACAGAGCTGTGTGACATTAGCTTTATTATCTGTTCTCATCAGTCTCTGGAAGATGAGTTTTGCATGAATCTGTCCTTTAAAAATTCTGGAGCTGCTTATTGATCATTGCAAAATAGGAAAATATTAAGTACCAAGGGAAAGTCATTCCCAGTAGTGGAGGACCTATTGTCTTTCGAATGTAATTGAAGGGAGCTGTGAGCCATGCATTAGAGTTTGTTGGGTGCAGATCCCTTCTTGTTAAGAATTCAAAGCTGCTCACCAGTACAACTGTATTAGGAAACTTCTGAAGGACTTCTCTTTTCTTCAGCTCCTTAGGCCACCTTTGTTAAAGACAGTGTGGTCTATCGAAAAGATACATAAGTATTGCCTAGGAACTGAGCAGAAAAGAGAATTGGGGGCCCTACCTGAGACCTATTAAACAGAAATAACATTATAACAGGGTCCCAAGATCATCTCCATTCATATAAAATATGAGCAGCGGTGTCTTTGAAATCATCTCATTTGCCCTTCCTTCCATTTTAGAGAAGAGAAAGAAGAAAAGTCATTTCACGTGTCCAAAGTCACATAGGTAACAGGAGAAGTGACAGCAGAGGACATTGGAACTCTGACATGGTGGTGTGATCATTGATTTTATAAATAAATAGAACTACTTTAAATCAAATATATGGCACCCATTAGCCCTATGCCTGTAAGCATGGCATGCACTGTGACCTGCAGAATCAGCTTCCTCTTCTTTGAAGTGGAAACAGCATTCCAAAATCCAAGGATTCAACCAGCCACAGAATGAAATCAAACAAAGGAGGAAATTGTGAAGGGGTGAATATGTGGGGCCATGAGCCCCCATGTTACAAGGTGACTATGAAGGTGGCATGAGAGGACGGGTACAAAAGCTTACAGGAACCCTGATGCTGTCCTGATTCTCAGTCCTGATGCATTTCTTCAGACTTTAGAACATTTTTGGAACTGGGAAATGTAGATTTAATCAGTGGCTCTTTAGGGACAGAGTTGGTAGTGGACACCTAAGAATGAGAACAAGAGCTATAGATGCAGGACTTCCAGCCATGTGCTGACGTGATGGGAAAAAGAGGTATCAGAGGTTAGATTATGTACTGCATCCTTCACCTTGTGAACTAATGATTCCAGGTATAGTTCTGGGCAAGAGTTCTCACTATTCAGGTGAGAGAAGGGATAGAATTTTCCTCGGGAATGAGAGGAAACTCCCATGCAATGATGGGCAGCATGTATCATCGAGGCATGCAGAATTGCCTCAGAGTTTAGTCTATTCCACACACAGTTACCCCAGCACCTGCTGTACCGGTATCTACTGCATTCTGGACCCTGTTCCTGATGAAAACACAAACCCTGCCTCCAAAAGCTCATACAATAGAAGGAAAGTACGCACCACCACTACAAAATAAAATTCAATGTCACCGAGCCAAAATTAAAGGTATGCACAAACAAATTGCATTGCTTTCCAAATACATATTCTACAAAGTATTACAGTAGTTAAAATTCTGAGAGATAAATAACTAATAATCTTACAATTTACAAACAGTAGAGGATTTGGATAGGTGCTTAGGAAAATTGTCTCAAAGCAATTATGTCTGATGAGAGTCTTAATGGAATTTGACACTGCAGGAGTGGGAAACCCAAAGAGCAGCTCCATAAATGACTGGTTCTAGTTTTTGTTTCCCCATTCAGCTTTCCCTCTTCTTGCTCTTTCTCTACTCCTCCTCCTTCTCTTCTTCTTTTCCTTCTTTCAACTACAGCACTGAGAAATTTAATCTTAAAGAATGTTGTGAAGCAGTTTGTTCTAATATGTCTTTCAGTTGGTGGCACTGAAGTCAGGGATGGTGGCGTGCTGCATACCTGGGGATAAATAAATGAAAGTAAATAATTACCTATTTCAGCCAGCTCTCTGATTTTAACTGAAGCCATGCTCATTTGTCGGAGCTGGGTCAGTAGGTAGGCAGCTCTGTCATTGTTTTTGGTTCTTCTCTAGCAGGTAAACATTTATCCCCCACTTACAAAACAGGCTTCAGAAACCCCCATTGCGTGCAAAACCTAAGGTTCATTTCTAAACAATGGGTCAGATACTCTAGATCCCAGCACATGAGATCATCTACACAGCTGCATGTTCTGTTAATTAATTTTAAAGTTCTCTTTTTTTTAAGCATAAAAATGAGACATCATCCTTTCCTCTTTACACATGCCAAATTCCACTCCAGTTTCTTCCACCGGTAGAATTATCATACAGTTCTTCTTAAGACTTCTTGGTTTATAGTTATTTTAATCTGTGTGACTTGATGCCTCCTGCTTTATAATCCATTTGTAGGAATTAACTTGTTAGGAATTCTTTTCAAGCATTTCCTTATAATACTTAAATATCAGCAGCATCAATGTGTCAAATTATATGATAAACATTAAATATTTTCTCAGCAGCACCTGAAGTACTGTACAAAACTGAGTCTTTGATATCAATAGTCTAGAAGCCCAGGAAAATATATCATACTTATAATTTTTAATTTTACTAGTAGATTTTTTTCCTGTTTTTTTTCTTTCTCAAATGGTATACATAATAAATATTAATAAATATAAGCTTTCTTGTTTTATTTTCTTTTTTTGGTACCAAGGATTGATCCCACGGGTGCTTAGCCACTGAACCCCATCCTCATCCCTTTTTTATATTTTATTTGGAGACAGGATCTCACTGAGTTGCTTAGGGCCTCGCTAAGTTGCTGAGGCTGGCTTTGGACTCCAGATCCTCCTGCCTCAGACTCACAAGCCACTGGGATTATAGGCATGCACTATCACGCCCAGCTCCAGTACATATAAACTTTATTTTCTATAATTCATATGAATATTTATGAATGCAGATGAAGTGTAGGTAAACAAAACTCACATAAGCAAAACTGTGTGAGCCACAAGCCAGTACCAACTCATTTTGGAAGCTCAGTTCTTCATGTTATGTTTTTTATTCTTTCAGGATATGCATTCTGAAAAGGAATTTCTGGAGTAATTTAAAATAAACACATGTGTAACTGGATTTCTTCTCTCTTTGAGTGTGGGATGTTGCCTCATCAACTCGGCTCTCCATTTCAAATATGCTATGCATTTTTTTATCAGGTGGTGAAGATGATCTTTACATTTGTATTTATTTTGCAATTTCCAGTGGATGCATTAAACAGTAGTAGCTGACAGTGTAAAAAAATGCATATTTTTATTATGTATGTTATTAACAAATATAGTGTAAAGAAAACATTCTGGTGAGTTTTTCCAGTTTCTGAAATTTTAATTAAAAGGAATGAACTAAAAAGTCATTAAATATTTTATGTCATTAAACACATTTGCTTGAGGAGGAGAGGCGTGCCTACACACCAAGCTGGGAAAAAATCAAAGCAAAAGAAATAGATAAAATCAGTCAATCAAGGAACTAATTAGAAAAAAACCCAACTGATTGAAGTGGAGACTGTAAAGTACTGTGAGTCCATCTTACATCAATTAAATAAGCGTATGATTATTAAATGCTACTTCAGGTCTTTTAACCTATCCTATGTACCTATAATCATTTTAACACTGTCTCGCTATGTGATGCACAAAGATGCGGGCTCTAAAATTGAGTGAGTGTCAGATTTTAAGTCAATGAAACTTAATCAGAAACATCTGAAATGATGATTGTGGTGTTATTTATTCTGGTGAATAAGTGCAGTTTCACCTCGAATGACTATTACTTCCAAAGTATAATACCTGGATTCATAACTGAAGCTGGAACTAAAAATCAAAAACAAAGGAGGAGCAGTGAGCTAGAAATTTATTGGGTAGGACCTTGGGACTTGATCACAGATCCCAAGTTCTCCTTTCTTTCCACTTCTCCATGCACCATCACAGCTATCTTCTGCAGCACCTGCTTCCTCTTCTCCACCCTGAGTTAGCCATAGGAGAGGACAAACGGTGCTTCTCTGAGAACAAACTCATTTGCATATTTTTTGTGTATGTTATCCCCTTGACTCAGCTGCACATTTCTTGCATACCCACCTACCTATTCTTTGAATACCTAAGAAACTCTTTTTGTGATTGTCATCTGAGACTTCATTTCTTTCATGGAGTCCTTTTGTCTCCCTCCTGATGAGCTCTGGGTCAGGCAGAGAAGACTGCATTCTTTATTTGATTGACTTTCTTCCTTCCCTTGTCCAAAAGCTCTTTGGAGACATTTCCCCATAACTTTGGACATCGGGTTTTGTTGTTTTCTTTTTCTGTTTTTGCCATACTGGGAAGTGAACCTGTGGAGGCTTTGCCGTGAGTTCATCCCAACCCCTTTCCTTTAAAAAAGTTATTCTGAGACAGGGACTAAGTATTCTAAGTGACTGGGATTACAGAATTACAGGTGTGCAGCACGACTTTAGACACTATTTCATTGACTTACAAAATGCTTGATTCCTATTCAGAAATGACTACATATTTGAACTTGGGTTTTGAATTAATCAAATCATTAAATATAAATTTGCATCCCCATGTTTCAGAGTTTTCTCCCTACAAATAATAGATAGCCTTATTTAAATTACTTTAAATGACAAGGATACTCTATAACTCATAAGAGGGTTAGATAAATGCTTGTAATATAGCTTCCATCAGTCTATAAAGGCTTTTCAAACACATTACTTTTAAAATAAATATTCTGCAAAGTATAATGCCTAGTTGTTGAAATTCTAAAATAAATAACTAATAATCTTGCAAATTATTAGTTATTTATTTTAGAATATTAAATATTGGCTTATCTTCTTGTTAGCAAAAGTGGTCAGAGTAGTTGGTAGCTTCTCTCAGAAAATTGAGGAGTCATTCGCCCACTAACCATTGAGTCCAAAGTAGCTTTATGACAGATTCTGGCCTTTAGTTTATTATAGAAGTTCTATCATAGCAGTTGAAAGCCTGGATTTCAAGGAGTTTTGCAGGTTCAACTCTTGCTCATCATAGAATTAGGTGACCTTTAAACAAATCTAATCACAGTTAGTGACTTCCATGTTAGTGGAAGTTGAGAGACTGCATAGAGAAAGGTACCAGCCATCTCACATGTCCTGGATAAGGTCGTCAGAAATAAGTTATCTTGGTCACCAACGGATAACAGATGCACCAAGAAACCAACTGGATCAGCCACATCAAACAAGCCCAGCCCTAACTCTTGACTTTTAGACCCTTGTGCCATATAATGGGTTATCATCTTAAGCTACTAAACTCTGGGGTATGTTGCACATCAAAAGTGACTGAATATAAATTCTATTCAGCTCATTTTCAAACATTTGATTTTTATTTTAGTCAAAATAAGATAAATATATCTTTATGGTATATTATGGCTTTATTAATTTTTTTATATCTTGAAGAAGAGAAATTAAACAGTTGAATATATTTTTATTGATCCTCATTAAAAGCACAGAAAAAAAATTGGAACTTCCTCTGAAGCTAGTCACCATATAATTTGCAACTGTAGATTGAAGGCTTCGTCCCTGTAAAAATTCCTCGGCGTTCCAGGAAAATCACCTTTTTGTTTGTTTAATTTTTGTCCTTGCACATCATCTTTCAGGTGGTCTTTCCTAGCTTTCCTTGAAGCAGAAGCATCTGTACTGAGCTCTTACTTTCTCCCTCAAGGATGTTTAGAGAGCTCTGTGCCTTAAGGACACTCAGTGTCATGTGAGTCATTTTCAGATGATTCTCTTGTCCCTGCTCGTAGCATCTGTTTGCAAAGTTTTAACCTAAAATATCTGTTTCAGAGAATGTCCTCACATAGTCAGTTTCATCAGACAACTTACTAGGTCTGAAATTTCTTGAAATTGAAAACACCTTTCAAAAAAGAAAAACAAAAAGAAAGTTTTGTTTTTGTTTTCATCTAAACACCCCTCCCCTACCCACATAGGCTCTATAACCCTGGCTTTCTTCAGGTCCTAATTAACAGTTCCATGTCAGAGGTGGTCTTAAAACTTCTCTTTTCCTATTCCCTGCCTGCCCTGTTTATCACCACAATGCTGAAATTTTGCTTTTATTGACAGAACTACTTTCCTAGTTTCTTATTGTTTATTTCAGATCTTCTTCGTTGTGCTATCAAAGTATTGCAAGAAAATCCTAGATTTTGAAAATATGATGGAAAAATGTTGAACTGGACGAAAGTTCAAGCGTCTTGGAATCCTTCTCTTTCATTTTTCTCTCTGTGTTGATTTTTATCCTCAAACTTATTTTAAGGTCATAAAATGTCTGCCCTGATTCATGGCACCATGGTTTTTATTATAATTTGTATGAATTTTGGACATCTTAGTGTCCAAAGCATGAAGGAGAAAAACAAGTTTTCTATTTGTGAATTTTCTCATTTTGTCAAGGAGATATAGTTTTTTCCGCAGAGAGCCCTTAGACAATTTTAGCTTTCTACTATGCCAAACCTCCCAATCATTGACTTCTCTTTCTTCTCCCACCCTCAAGTGTTAGATTTTATGTTAATGCATGCTGCCATTGGTTCATTTTATCTTCTCATCTTGTATATGTGTTGTGATTGGACCATCTATCTCTGCAACTCCCACATTTTAATCCAATGAGCCACAGATGTTCTACTTGAGTCCACTTTCTCTTCTGAGGTCAAGACTCTGCAATCTCCCCAGAGGATCCAATGAGCATCGAACTCAACATGATCAAACAGAACACAGATTCCGCTTCCACCCCAAATTGCCATCTCTGTTTTCAGAGATGCTCACTATCAGCATTCTCAGTTGTTGGGGGCAGACTCCACCCAACCCTCCCGATATTCTGCCCCACAACATTGAATTGTTTGCTGAAAGTACTTTATTAAACTTTATATAGAACTTATGGACCTACTCATGTCTTTACATAATTACTCTCACTGCCCTGCCAGTCCTCATTATCATCCCTCTTTTGGACTATTTTAATAGCAGCTGGACTAGTTTTCTGTTTAGTCACAATCTACCCTGATGTTTCCTCCACTTTTTTTTTTTTTTGCCAGAGTAATGGATCCAAATTGTAAATTGCACAATATGACACTCTTTTCCAAATTTAGGGACACTCTTGAGAACATCAGGAGAATTCCCAATCCTTAGCACATATCACAAAGTTCATCTTGGTATGATCATCTCCCAGATTTGTATAGCCATAAGTCCCTGCTGTAATCCCACATGCAAGTATTCCTTTTTCATAAAATGACTTGTGATTCCTGGAATATAGCATAATTTGTTTTTCTGTAACTTAGCAGGTGTTTTTTTTTCTGTACCTGAAAAATCATTTCTCACTTGACCTGCCTGAAGAAATCATTTCTTTGGAAATATAAAATAAAATGAAATGAAAAATACAACCTCAAATATTTTTATTCTGCTTCTCTTTTTCCTAGAATTTAGCATCAATTGCACAGTGATGCTAATTACAATCATCTAAGTATTATTTTCATGTTAAAAATTACAGAAGCTCAGAGTTCCCCTTATATTCTACAAATATGTGACACAAAATAATTTGTTACGCATAGGCAGTCACAGTTAAAACTTCAGGGGTTGAAAGGTTTATCAGGAGTCTATTTTTGCCACTTACTAGTTTTGTGAAACTAAAAAAGTCATTAATACCTTAAATTATTTTTTTCAGCTACAAATTATATAATAATGTGGTACCTATTAGGTGTGTGGGCATCTGTTCCTCTCTTCTATTTCCATTGAGGGAAGGAGATTTGATCTTTATGTTCAATGGAGAAATAGAAATCATTAAACAAACATTTTCAGCTACTCTATCTCCTCACTTACTCATCCTTAGGGAGGAAAGTCTAATCTGATTAGTGAGTTTAGAGAAGTAAATCTACTTGCCCATCTGAGAATCTTCTCTCTTCAGGGCCAGCTGGTCTCTGGGATGCACACATTCTACTTTGCTGCCTGCCATGCTGTGCATTTGGGGGAGAGACTATTACCCCTTTGGAGAGAACCCTCAGATGCTCCAGTTCTGCCAATGACTGCGAGAGAATCTGTTTACCTTGAAATGAAGGATTAACCATCACTTTGGCTGTGCATCTAAACACATATTATTCACTAAGCTTTACCAGTAATAGAAATGATGGCTTATTTTCCATGCATTCTAGTCCTGTGTACTGTTATCTCCTTTGATTTTGAACTGGGACAGAGAAATAGAATATTGTTAATTAATCCCCCTGGTAGTGCCAACTGCTATACTAATTACATAAGAAGATGTATTTGAAGTTCCTATTACACAGTGTGGTACATTGTTAGTGTTCTATTAATGTTAGTTATCATTATTGGACATAATTGGTTTTAGAACATATTTCAGCAGCAGAAGACATCCCTAAGATGATACTGGACATCAGTAAAAACATTATGTTTACTTGAGCAATAATAAGGCACCCTCAAAAAAACATATTGATTTCTTTTTGTAATAACAACCTGTACTAGGAATTGGCCAGATCCCAGGTGCTTAATGACAAATGAACAAAATGTCACAACAATGGCTCAAGGGTTAATTGTCATGGGGTTAATCTGGCACCATGAAAAAGGCATAATCCATGAGAACCCGCCTTTTGGATGAGATGAAATGAGGTTCATTTTGTCCTGAAATCAAATCTGGATCACCACATGCTTTTTTCAAGTTGAGTTTGCATTTTACTACCTCATCATCTTGTCCTTCAATTTTTATTATTTTTCTGTTGCCCCAAACTTGGACATATTTCTATCATTACTATGAACATCAAGTGCCTCTGGCAGTTATCACTTTTAAGCAGCCTTTCCTATAATCACCATCAGGAGCAGTAAACTCATAAAAGGTGTCAAAATGATGGATGACTCTCCCCAGTGACCTTTGATGCCTCCAACATACGGGGCTGTGTGGAGACGAGAAATGAGGAATTGTGAAAGCAATCTGGAGCAAGAGTGTACAGAAACATTCTAGCCAAAAGTCAAAGAGCTCTTTCATTATAAAATATAAAAAAAAGAAATACAAATTAAAAAAAAAAGAAAGCAAATGAGGGTAACACACTGCCATTGCTAAGTAGACATTGCCTGGAATCTTCTTTACTGATGTAGAGTCCTTATTCTCTTAGGGCAAGAGAAGTAAAAGAAGACAGAAATGCACATTGTCATTGGCATCCACGTGGATGTCTTAATGCTTAGGATGTACTCATCACAATCACCCAAGGATGCATGTGTTATTCTTCTTTTTCTTTTTCCTTCTTAATATCTGCTGATACTGAAGTATGGATAAATTTAGCAACTTTCCCAAGGTCACCAGCAGAGAGATGTCATAAATAAGATTTAGAACCAAAGTATCTTCTTCTCATGCTGGTTATAAGGACAGAATTAGTTAACATTTGTAAAAAACCTAAAACAATGTCTGGCATACAGTCGTGTTCACTACATTGTAGCTATTCTCCATTAGACTTCTTCCTGCAGCGTTTGACTGAGAATGCCCCAAATATTAGAATATGCCATCAGCACACTTAACAGACATTTGAGGAGTACCTACTGTGTGCCATACTTGAATAATATCAATGAGCTGGTTGCTGCTTTTCTCCACTTCATTCACCAAACATTTACCTAAACCCCTGATGTTTCTATTCTTATATTGCCCTCTTCATGAATGCTGTCTCCTATTCGGTTTTCGTCACCTTTCTGTCACTCTCCCAATATACTTACCCCACAAGAACAACTTCGAGGAGGAAAAGTGGAAAAGTTTGTTTTAGTTCAGTTTCGGAGGATGAGTTCATGGTTGCCTGACTCCTGAGGTGAGGCAGAACAAAATGGCGGAAGGGTGTGGTGGAAGAAAGGCTGCTTAGTTTATGACAGCCAGGAAGCAGAGAGAAAAGGGGCCAGGAGGAAGATAAATCCTCCCTCTGTGAGCTACTTCCTCTAGTCACATCCTACCTGCCTCCAGTTACCATCCAGTTAATCCATATCAGTGATTACAACTCTCATAAACTAACATTTCACCTCTGAACATTCTTGCATTGTCTCACACATGAGCTTTGGGGGAGCACCTGATATATTCAAACCATACCAGTTTCCAAAGTTACAGAATATTTTGTGACTGAAATGAAAATGTGTTACTCTGGTTCTAAAGGAGAAGCCAAGCGTCTGATCCCTTCAGCCACGGTGAACATTGGTTTTTGTTCACAGAGACCAGTCATGGCCCCTGTGGTTGGGCTGTGGACCTGAGTCATATTCCCCCTGTTTTATTTTTTATTTTCTTATTACTTTTGAACTCGTAGCCCTTGGGTATGTATATCCCTATGCCTGACCTAAAGTAGTTTCCCTAGTAAATATTCAATAAATACATATTCTGTACTTAGAGGAGAAAAAGTAGAAAATGAAAAATAGAGACATGTTTAGAACAGTTACAGCTGTGGATATGAATTTTTTTTTCTTCTTCAGCTTCTTATGAAAGTCCAATCGCTGACTGACAGTGGAGGAAAAAGCTTGATCACCTATAGAGCTCTTGGAGATTTCCACAGTAACAAGATTGGTTTGTACTGTAAAAATGGAAATGTGGAGCTTCTTTATGGCCTTATAAGCCCTATAGCTGAAGGGATATGTGAGAGGTTGTGACCTGCAATTGTAATTATGTATGTCATCATCCTATGAGGAGGAGGCCAACAGCTGTAAATATTTCAGGAGCTGAAATGTCCTGGCAATGACTTTTAGAAGCCCTACTCAAGGGAAAGGAAGTGGAATGCTCAGATTTTTAAAACTGAAAAATTGTAAAGAGATGAAGGAATGCCTCATATAATTATGAGTTTGTAATCCCCCAAATTAAACGATGATTAGACGGTGGTTCCTCATTTGAAAACAGCCTTCTTTTCTATTTTAATTCAGCATGCCATTTCAATGAACTCTCCTAAGGTCTGAACTATTTAGAGGCTAAAACAAATACTAATCCGTAAGTCGAGTGCATTTCCTGCCCTCTGAATATTTTAATGTGAAGTATAAAATAGTAACACTTTCATATTACTTCATCGATACACCTCTTCTTTCGATGGCTAGCATTTTCTATCATTCATTACATATTTCCTTCATCTCTTCTTTTTCACTGTAGGAATCAGAGTATGGTAGAGAAGAAAAGGACAATGAAAGAGTTTGCACATTTCCTAGGCTCCCTCTATGCCTAGGAAATGTGCAAACTTATGCAAATCAGTTGTGTAGTTTGTTCAGTTATCATCTAAGAAAAATGTTACTTCATCATACTGTTGTGCAAATGAAATAAGGAATATTTGTGAAAACACAAAACATCACTTCGGGCTTAAAATAGGTATTTGAATTTTTTTTCTTTTTCTTTCACCTTTTTTTTTTTCCATGAAGGAAAATGTTCTGCTTCAAAATGATCTTAATTGCTATTGTTAAACCCAGTCCTGTGACATCAAAGTGTCTGACTCAATATATTTGTAGGCTGAAAAAAAAAATGAAGGAAAAAAAAGACTTTCTGGACTCCAAGCAAAATGTTAAGGGCAATGTTATCTTTAGAATTCTTTGGAGTTTGAGGTACAGTTTAGAATTCATGGGATTTGGGTCATTTTACTGGACTTACAAACTTCAAATGAGACCATAATTTATGAATTGCAGAGCACTTATTGTACAACTCTTTTAAAAAATTAATGGGGCCAGATTTGGTGGTGCACGTCTGTAATCCCAGAGGCTTGGGAGACTGAGGCAGGAGAATCATGAGTCGAAAGCAAGTCTCAGCAAAAAGTGAGGTGCTAAGCAACACAGGGAGACCCTATCTCTAAATAAAAAATACAAAATAGGGCTGGGGATGTGGCTCAGTGGTTGAGTGAGTGCCTCTGAGTTCCATCCCTGGTACCAAAAAAAAAAGAAAGAAAAAGAAATTAAATGGAACATCTTTCCCAGTATTCCTGAGTATTTTATAATAAACCATTTCTTTTGGTTTAATGGGAAAAAAATCATCAAAAGGTGATAGCATTAAAAATAAAAGAAACCTCTACAAACTGATTATGATAATTTATCGCATACCAAATGAATTTAAGATATGAATAATTTACTTGGCCCAAACTATTCACCAGTACAGCTCAGGATATCATAGTTTCTGGAAATGAGGTATCTGTATAGACAGGAAATGCGAGTCAATTATATAAGCAAAGGATCATTCAAGTCAACTTGCAATACACACAGTTCAAATGTTACATTATCCTGAGACTTACTACAAGTTGTGAATTATTCAATAGAAGCTATATGCATATTTTAACATTTCTTTGTAAGTATCTTTACAGTCATTTTTAATGAATTTTAGATATTCACAATTTTACTACACTGAGACATCTTATATAACTTTAACTATCAAAATGTGACTATGTGTGCTTCTAGCTTGTTTATATGCTGGAAAGATCTTTGCATGCTCAAGCTACTTGTTTCCATTAATAATAAGAATGAAGAAAGAAGGAAAACTATATCTTTTCGGTTGGAGAGGGTTCTTTTCCATTTTTATATTTGTGAAACATATATGATAGAAAGTAAGAGTGCCTTCAATATTCAGTTAATCTCTGAAAATTACTTTTTAATTAGCTTATCAGGAAAGCCAACTTCTGTGTAGGCCTATTCGATGATATAATTCAATCAAGGCAATTTTGATATTCTAATTTAGTTGTATTCAGAGAAACAAAAATGCAAAATCCTATTATGGGTTCTATGCTAAATGCCAGGAATATGAAGACGAATGAGACAGGAATTCTGTTCTCACGTATCTCATAGAATTAGAAATGTTTGGAATAGACGTTAACATTTGAATATAATTGACATTTGATCTTTCATGGCATATTGTTGGAGAAAAACATATGATCTAATTTCTTGTTTTTTTTTCCTCTAAGGATAGTTATAGTTACCTGGGTAGGCCACCTGACCTGGTAATAGTGCCTAAAGGTAAATGTTGAGTGCTTAACAACATGACTGAAATGTTTGAAGTGGTATTCCTCTCCTGATGTGGGACCCATTCCCTTCTGAGAGCTCTTGTAATGCTTAGTCTCATGCCTTATGGAAACCCTCGTGGCCAATGAAAGTTAAGGACAGAAAGACAGGTTATTCTCTCTTCCTTCTCCTCCCCCAAGTCCATTCCATTTAATGCTTACAGGACCTGTATGGTTTAAAACCATTCTGTGAGACCATGGATACCCTGCTCCCTCCCTGAGAGCCAGGGGAATCAGGGCCTGGCCACTGTCAATGAAAACCCTGAGGTCAGGAACACAGGCTCACAGCCCATACAGGGCATTGAGAATGAAAGGAAAATGTCCCCTGGCTTTGACTGATAAAGGAACATAATAAAATTAAAAAAAAAAAAACTGTTGATGAACTTGATGAAGGAAACTCCCAATCAAGATCCACCTGCTACAGTGAACCCAGGTTTAAGGATGTCAGAATATCAAACTGGCTGCTTGGAAGAGAAGCTGGTGTGAACAGGTGGAAGTTCCTTTGTAAACACAACTTTCTATAGGCTTCTGGAGGAAATATCTTCAGCGAAAACTGAATCAATAAAATGTAGCTTGTTAAAATCTCAATACTGTGCTTGGAGTTATTGTGGTTATATTAGTGAAAAAATAATTATACAGAATCTATTGTATATGAAAATGAGGTAGTTTTGTCAGTAATCTGCCCTCAGCATGGAAAACAGGCAGCTTTTAGCAGTAATTACTATATTCTAGAATGTGGTTTGCATAAATGAAGATGCATATTTTTCTGAAATCTTCCTCCACAAATATATATATATATATATATATATATATATATATATATATATATATATATATATACACACACACACATATGGTTAAATATGCAAATAATTGGCATTTGGGGTCACTAGGTATGAGCTACTGTATTTGGTTTTCACACAGTAAGCAAGTTTGATCTCAGGACTGTCTTTGGAAGTGATCACCTCATCTAGTAAGTAATGGAACCAAGAGATTTACACACATGGTCTTGCTCTACAATATGTACAGACACATAGATAGTGATTCTACTTACCTCCTCATTTGTCTACACACACACACACACACACACACACACACACACACACACGGCTGCCAATTTAGTTTTCCAGAAGGAAATAGCTACATGTCTGTTAGAAATCAACATGTGTGAAGGAAAAGCATGAGAAAGCAGCAGGGTTGAACAGAGAAAAATGGAAAATTGTGTTTCTGGTCCAAGAAAGCCTCAGCCAGCTTGATCAGGAACATAAAAATGCCCTCCATCTGATCCCAATGACTAGAACTTGGTACCCTCAACCTGTTCAGTCACTAGAACCGAGCTTCTGCTGCAACAGGTGACTCCTGCAGCCGAGGTAGACCCTGAAGATGCTGCCCAACTTGTCTGCTGACTGCACTCCCCAGGACAGGGCCACAAAGCCTTCCTTGAAGAAGGATCTGAGACACATCTGTCTGTCTACACCTCACCGCCACCCTCCTTACACACACATCTAGTTTGTCTATGGAGGTGTGTTGTGATGCATTTCATTTTATAAATGCACAAGACATTTATTTGGTAGTGATGTACGTTTTCTTGTTTGGTTTGGTCTCCATCGTGTTTTGCCCTTCAAAAATCTGGTATTCCCTAAATCCATGTACGTGGCTTAAAATTACACGTTGGAACTAGAGATTTTTCACCACATTTGTCAATTTTTGGGGGGGAAAAATAAACAAAGTTGATGTGTATCTCAATTTTTAATGAAATGTTCCTCATGTACTTCATGTACCGTTTAAATCAAAGAATGGCTTTTTTTTTTTCTATTCATTTACCCACCAAGAGTATTGCATTTGATTTTGGTTGATTTTACTGGACTGTGGGCTTCTAAAGAATGCATAGCAGCTCAAGACCTAACAGAGCTCACATCAATCCCTAGAGCTAAATGAAAAGTTAAGAAGAAATGGCAGAGACAGAGTTTCTCAAAATGTTCATTACCGTAGCCTCAAAGGTTATATGCAAACCGATTGCTAGACCACACTCCTGGAGTCTCTAAATAATTTGCATTTCCTAACAAGTCCTCAGGTGATGTTGCTGCTCATCTGGACACTTCATTGGGAGAGCCAGTGTCCAAAGAGGCAGTATGAAGTAGTACAGTGGAGTAACAAATGAGCCATAAAGTCATGTGGAGTCTACTGGTCCAATTCCTTCGTGGATTCCAGAAACTATGGAACAGAATCACAGAGAGACAAGAATTCCTGCTCAGGGTATGAGATAGCTCAGGAAGTCATTGGCAGTCAGTGTCTCATGAAAAGTATGAAATAGGTAATTGAGTTGGTGTCGACTCAAGAAAAACTGTCCCCTAAAATAATGCATCTGCTCTTAAAACAGGAAGCTCATCTCCCAATACAGAGTTATCTCCCTAAAAACCATCTCTTTGTTGAAATCCATTAAGAGAACTACTTCTTCAGTACACTAGGGCTACAAAACTTCCACAGCTTTTAGGAGTTTTTCAGTTTTTCCCTAGTTCGCAAGTCATCTCAAGAGGGGTTCAGCATCTATCTTCTCACCAGCTCGAAGCACTAACCCACTTTCTCTCTCTCTTTCTTTCAGATTGAATGTTGTGCCCCATTAGTATTGGAGGAACTCTGCCCTCAATGATAACAGTCCTGTTGTTTTTCACTGTCACCAGGGCTTGGTTAGGAAACTTCTGAGAGATCCCCATAAATTCTAAGTACTAGGAAGAATAGGTTGGTGGCATCCACATCTTTCCCTGGAGTCCTCATAGAATTGGTCCAACTCCTCTTCACTGACCTCCTGTGGACCACAGCGATTGACTCTTTTGACCTGACACAGAGTTCATCTAAACTAAAAACAGAAAGAGAAAAGAATCTTTAGCTGTGTTCTTTTTGTCAAGGCACACTGCTAACCTCCATACCTTTATCTGATGAGTCCCTCTTCCCCACAGTGTCATTTAGAAATTGGTTGATTGAATTGTAAGACATTGCCCCTCCTTTGGTATGATGAATGTGTTGCTTCTGCAGTAGGTATTCATGTGACAGAAATCTATCAGGCAAAGCATCCATTTGAACGTAATTAAAGGTGACCATTTATTGTGGGGTATCCATATCATTTTAGGCTCATTTATCACAAATACTTTCAATAAATGATCATGCATGCTACGAACTAATGATGAAAGGCTGAACTATCTGCTGACATCCATTAACACTGACTTCAAATGCCTCCATTTTTTGTAATTACTTAAGGTGACAGAACAAGTGCCCTTCCCCTTAATTTTGTTATGGTAACCTACACAGCTTCTCTATTATTATTTCACTCACTTCCAGCCTATCACACCAACATAATAATTGTAGCAGTCTCATTACTTCTTCTACTGTAAATAATTCAGGGAGTTGGTAAGATTTAATATATTATCATTTTGGAATTATATGGCACCCAATCATATTTTAGATGGTACATGGTAATGTTGATTGAGTCTTTAAAAGGACAATCCTCCATAACCTCATCGTGTGCATGTAAAATAGTAGAGAAGAAAGAGTCTGTGATTGTCTTGCACAACGTCTTTGTGTGTAAGGAATTGGGCTAAGAGAAGAGACTCACAGACCAGTCCCGTTAGGCTGCAGGACTGGCTCACAGCTGGTGTAATATTTCCATTAGTTCAGAGACCTGCAGTTAAAGATGGTAGAAATCCAAGTCAATCCTGCTTAAAGAATGTGGGATTATCTCACATGCCTGTAAGAACAGAGATAAATGACTTCAGGCATATTTTGATCAAGTCTCCATTTCTCTGCATTGCTCAGGGTTCTGCCCTTTTTCTTGTGATCATGAGATTAGTGCCAGCAGCAATTTAGCAGTGACTTGCCTCTTACAGATTTCAAGAAGTATGTGATAAAGTGCATCTCTCTCCATTCCGTTGGGCACTCTTACATGACACATCCTCTCCTGCTGCAATAATTGTCATCGGGAAATTAATTTGTCCTGATTCATTCATCTGGACTCCTAAAACAAGCATTATTGAGGGGAAAGGGAAGAAAGGAGTTAAACTGACTTCGACTAATTGGCGCCCTCTTCAGGTGATAGGGTCAAGAGTTTTTTTTTCCAATTTTTTAATTTGTTATACATGACAGTAGAATGCATTTTAAGACAACTTTTCTGCTTAGGACTGCGCCAACAAGAGAGAGATGAAATAAATATTGGGAATCACACCACAATGTCCAGTTGAGTGGATAAGATTCTTTCTCTATATATATCTGAAATCATTGCCTGGACATTTATTCCCAAGAAACTTATCTCCAAGGGGGAGTTGAATAACCCTTGCATTTGAACTACTTAAGTGTATTAGTATTATTATTTGTTTGTTTGTTACCAGCGATGCAACTCAGTGGCACTTGGTCACTGAGTCCTATTTTGTATTTATTTAGAGAGACAGGATCTCACTGAGTTGCTTAGTGCCTCACTTTTGCTGAGGCTGGCTTTGAACTCAAAATCCTCCTGCCTCAGCCTCCTGAGCTGCTGGGATGACAGGTGTGAGCCATCCTACCCCACAGTTGTCTTATTTCTTAAAGTTTTTGTAACACCATACTGATGCCAGCCCCACATCAGATGATTCTTAAAGCACATGTTAGTAAATTATTCCTTAAAATCTTGCTGTAGATAAGTCTTCTACTTTCTGATTCACAATACCTTCTAAAATTATGAGGGAAAGAGACAAGATGTGAGGATAATTAGCAAATAACAGATTCTACTAAATCTGTTTTTTCGGGGTTTCTTGATTTTTTTTTATTACCACTGAGCAACATCCCCAGATCTTTTATAATTTATTTTAAGACAGCGTCTCACGGAATTGTTTAGGGCCTCACTAAATCACCAAGGCTGGCCTTAAAGTTGCAATCCTCCTGCCTCAGCCTCCTAGGTTGCTGGGGTTACAAGTATGCACCATCACACCCAGTGAATGTATTGAAATTTAGGGAAATATTAAAGATTGACATATTCTGCTTGAATCAAATGTATGAAATATGATATGTCAAGAGCTTTGTAATGTTTTGAACAACTAATAATAAAAAAAGATTGACTGAATGTTAAATATAGGAATAACCTCGTATCTCATTCCAATTTAATATCCATTGAAGAATATTAAAAGGAGGACAAATGTTTCAGAATTCCAGACCAGGAGCAAGCATGCAGTGGTCTAAAGCAGAGTCTCTACATTCATTTTCTTTGTGACATCATTTTCCCTAACTGCGCTCTGCTTCTTGCCTCCCAATTGTATAAGACAAAGCTATAAGCACATCTCAACTCCTCTGAATCTTTATTTCCCCGTCTCTTTTCCCAGTCAAGGTCATTTATATTTTTATACTTATTCTGAAATTATATTGTCTATGTTTTGTCTCTAATTCTACAACTGGAATATCAAGAAGATGGTTTTATTTTTATTATGACTTTCCAATTATACTTTCACTGCAGTGGCAAATAATATCCTGTGATGAAAAATTTTCTTTCTCATATAGCATTTAATTTTTAACTAGAAGTTTCTAACCAAAAACTGTTCTTTTCTTTTTTTTTCTTTTAACCCAGCACTAGTTACACTTATCAAATGATTCTGTTCTTTCAATGTGTTGGTAATACACGTGAACCATGTGTATTATTCCCCATTTCCTGAGTTCTTTTGCTCCTTTTCCAAACAGACCAGTTGTTCTCTTGACTGGATCACACAGGTGTCACAATAAAGCATCTTCTAATTTCTTTCCTGAATAGCTGGTTTCCATGCCTGATCTTCCCAGGCTTACGAAGTCATTTTGCTGGAATACACCCTTAGGTAAACTCTTCAGTTCAAGTCTGTCTCCAGATGACTCTGACACTCCCATTACATTGACTCTGTAAGTCAGTTTAGAATTTCAAGTAGAAAAGAAGATGCCTTATACCTTCGAAGGCATTGATCTAATGCTTTCTAGTGCCAACGTAGTTAAGGAGGTAGATGACGTTGGTCTGATTCTTGGATTAAAGGTGTCTGTTCTGACATCTGCCTCCTTCCCTTCCTCTCTTGCCTCTCCCTCCATCTCATTAAAACAACAACAACAACTTTGGTGTTCTGTAATTTTATTATGATTTTTATAATGCTATATTTAGGGATGGATAATTTTCATTCTTCTTGATTGAACTTTAGTAGTCCTTCCAGGGTTAAGACTAATTCTCCTGCCTATGTTGTTTCTTTAATAACTTTATCCTATTGGTTATTACTCTCTCTTTTTCTGGCATTACTAGTGTTAAGTAGTGTGATCATAGCCAAATGTCTCTCTGTATCTCCTGTCTGTATACTCGCGGGGTTTTTTTGCCACACTCCCCTATGTTTTAGAAGATGTTTGATTTTCCTTTCTGGTAGTCTGGATTATTTTAGTGTCTCTTTTCCTTATCATAGCTCTTCCTTATGATTTAGATGTGGCTTGAGTGTGTTCCAAGGTTCAAATGTCTGCAGCCTGGTACTCAGGGTGGAACTGATGGGGACTTCAAGAGAGAGAGAGCCTGGAGGAGGGTCCTTAGATCTTGCTGGGGTTGCTGTTCTTGGAAGGGGTTAAAGTAGTTCTCGTAGTAAATTGTAAAAGTGGGAGCTGACTCCTGAGCTGCTCTTTGGCTTCCTATCTGATGATCCCATCTTTTCCTTCTATATACACTCCCACCATTGCGATTCACAATAAAGCCTCTACCAGAGCTCCTCTAATGTTGGCACCAGACCCTTGAACCTCCAGAACTGAGAGCTAAATAAATCTTTTTTTTTCCTTTATAAAGCAGCCTGACTCAGGTATTTCATTATACAATTCTCTCTCTCTCTCTCTCTCTCTCTCTCTCTCTCTCTCTCTCTCTCTCATAATCTTGACAGCCCCTCAACACTTTTAATTGTATTTTCTTCCTATTTTGTGGATAAATAAATGTTCTCTGTGGATATTGGCCAGGTATTAGTTAGTTTCCATCAAACTTTGCATTTTAACTCAGAAAAGAAGACTTGTTTGCATCTGTTTTTTCTTGGACTTTATATTGCATTTGCTTAATGGTCCTTGTTTGCCTTTGTGTATTTAAGTGACAATAGAACACTGAGGATTAAAAGATTAAGGGCAGAGTTTTTCACTTAACCAGTTTTACTAGGTGGGAGTCAAGTGGAAACAGACAATGCACTGCCAGACTCCCAGATGGCAGGAAGGAAAATGTTTCCTGGGCCGGGGGTAAGAGCCCCACAGTATTTTCCCTCCACCCTTCAAACTGATTCTGTAAATAATTTCAAGTTCTTTATCCTTCTAGGAGTACATACTTGGTTGTGGGATGCTTTGCTCTAGTGAATAGAAAAATATCCAATGTACAGATTGTAAGACATCTCCTACCCACCATGAACCTGAAGTTCCTGAGTTGAGAAACGTGCTGAAGTTTTCTCAGCTGCCTCTGTTTCTTTCTTTCTTTCTCTCTTTCTCTCTTTCTTTCTTTCTTTCTTTCTTTCTTTCTTTCTTTCTTTCTTTCTTTCTTTCTTTCTTTCTTTCTTTCTTCCTGCCTGCCTTCCTTCCTTCCTTTCTTTCTTTTCTTTCTCTCCTCCTCCTTCTTCTTCTTGTTTTTCTTCTTCTTCTTCTTTTGAATTTCAGACTGTGTCTTTGTGACTCTTTTTCTATATTCAACCCTCATTTGTCAGCTTCTGTCTTCAGATATTTATTGAAATTATTCATCCTAACGCTGTCTCTCTTCCCATTGTAATCACCATCATGAATGTGTACATTTTAATTTATTATTGTTATTTTATTTAAATAACAGAAACATTTGTTTAGACTTGTAAGCGCTCCCTCTTGCAAAAGAATTACTCTTTAAATGCTTAAGCAACTAAATAACCTGTTTTATTTAATATTGTCCTTATTAACAATTTCAAGTCATATTTGGGATAAGATGCATTGTAATGTTAATCCATAAAAATATTTGCACATGTATGTGAGCACACAGATAACCATATTTGTGGAGGAGTTGTTTTTTAATGGCAGGGTAGAAAGTCTTCAGAGTACATTTCAATGAGGCAAGAGGCTCTTTGAATGTTAGGGAGGGTTACTGCCATAGAGGGTAGCCCATGGTCATAGTCTTTAGGTTGAAGGGACTATCAATAAAATTAAATTTAAAAAGATACCAGAAGAGTTAAATATACTCACTATTAATGAAGAAATTATCTCTTAATAAAATAGAACAATAAATCTGGACAGTGCAAATATTTGAAACCCAACTGTTTGTATTTTAGTCCCAACAATCAAGTTTTGTAGGTGTGTGACCTACAGCAGGTCCTACCTCTCTCTGAGCCTCATTACTTTTGTTGAACAACAACAATTTCTCAGAGCTGACTCCTAATGAGATGAAAACATAATACAGTTCTGAAGGCAAAAATAAATGCTTAATTAAAAGTTGAATTTTTTTCTTCTATCACATTGTGACAGTTTTCCTAACGTCTTATGCAGAACATTTTTTTTCTTTTATTATATTGGCCAACTTTAGTCTCATTAATGGCTCTAATTTTCCTGCCACCTGGTTGGAAACTGCTTGGTGGTTTGGACAGTGATAAAAACACCCTACTTACATCCTGGTCCTTTACAAAACAAGGATCCCTTTCTTTGTCTGCTGAGAAGTAAGCCATCAGGTATTTGTGAAGAAAGGTGTAGGATGTAAGGTGTTTCTACAAATAAACCTAAATTATCTATACTAAGGGCACCACCTGCTAATCTATTATTGGAAGATTATCATAGAAGCAGGCTGAAGAAGACACAATCATTCTCCTTTTTCTTGCAGTAGACTTTGCAAAGAATCCTTTTCCAGGGGTGCTGGGTTATGCACAGTATCTTCCACACATTTATCTTTGCACACATTTGTTTCTATTCTTATACCCAATTGGTGGAAGCCTTCAAGACTAGCTCAAGAATCTCTTGTGTGAATGGTTCTCTGATCCTTCAAATAAAGAAATCAACTACTTTCATTGTTTCAACGCTTCAGCTAAATATGTGGTATATCTTTCTGCCTCCCTTCACATGATTTTAAGCCCTGAGAGCCTTTATCTTTTACTTTTTAAATTAATTTTTGTGTCACTAGGAGCTAGTGCATAGAATGATGGATAGCAGCTTTCAAATTAATAATACGAAACTGGATGTTAATTAAAGAAGAAAAGGATTTGAAAATGACTCTTTCACAAACTTTTAGTAGTGAATATTTTGTGTTTCATGAAAAAGGAAAAATAATCACAATTAGTATTTGTATATTATCTCTTATGCCAGAAAACATTCAATTGTTTTACTGTAACTTTTTATTTTTATGTGACCTTTGTAAATTTAGAAATACTAATGTTATCAGTTGGATGCATTACTTAGATGCTTGGATAAGCTCAACTAAATTAGAGTCACTCAACTAAATTAAATAACTGAATCAATGGACTCACTACTGAATATTATTAAATTTATAACATTTTCATATAAGAAAAATGCACATTTAGATACAGTATGCGGTTGATTGTTGTTATTTGCAGCAGAACTATAAAGTCGCCATGAACATGAAAATACTGAATAATGACTCATTGTTCATAGGGAAATACAGGTTGGGTTTTTTTTGTGAGCCCCTTATCATAGAACAACATATCACCTTTTATAAATTGTGTGTTTCTTTTTAAAGACACATAATGTAATACATATTGTCTATTCACTGACATTGAACTCATGGCAAAGCACTGTAACTGATGTTGGAGTGAAGCTTTTCTATACCGGTTTTCTCCATGAAGAGCATCTCAGCCTTCTTGAGCTTAGAATCACTAGACAGCACTGCAGCTTTATGCTGCAAACTCATTCTAAACAAACAAAAAACAAACCATCATCAAGAAGAACAGAAATTAGTACAAACGTAGCACTAAATAGACTTTAAGAGGGATACTTGCTCACAGCAAGAAAGCTAAAACAAGAAGGCAGAGGGTTGTGTCATTCAACCTTGGAATATATTGGAATATCTAGTTGGGCCCCTCACATATATTTCTCACATTTTTCTGAAGTCTTCACATGACCAGGGCAGCCCTCAAATACACAGTGGGTCAATTTGTAAATAGAGAATTTGGGAATGATGAAGATCGATGACACTTTGTACAGATAGCAGTGCACATTGCATTGACCCATCAGCATTGCTCCTGTAGCTTGGATGACAATAGGTCTATCATTCATAAACTTGACTCCATAGCTGTATAGTATTAGAATGGACTAAATTGTTGGTAGGGGCAGCAACAAAGGTGGGAAAACACACTGAAAATCTGTTTGTAAAGGTGTGGCTTCTTAAGCTGCTTGATCCTTTTCAATATGAGTTACCACTGGAAACATTTTCTTGCCACTTTTCTTTCCTTGTTGGTATAGTAATGTGTTCCTGTATATCTGAGGGAAAGTACAGCAAAGGGGCTGGGCACAGTGGCACACATCTATAATCCTAGTGGCTTGGGAGGCTGAGACAAAAGGATCACAGTGCAAGACTGGCCTCAGCAATTCAGTGAGGCCCAAGGCAACTTAGAAAGACCTTGTTTCAAAAAATAAGATGGGCTGGGGATGTGGCTCAGCAGTAACGTGTCACTCTGTTAAAAAAAAAAAAGAAAAAAAACATTAAATAGAAATCATTTAGACTCCAGACTAATTCAGAAATGTGCTAAGCTCAGATTTGCATTTGCACAACTTAAGACTGTCATAAAACAAACTATATTTTGTCATAACAACAGATGACACATTAAAAAAACTTTTGTTGCACTTTGAAAATTATATACTAGCTTAACTTTCTCTAGTGTGCCCAAAGTTATACCGCAGTGTTTCACTCTAATTACAAATAATAATTAGTCTAAGATTTCTACAAGGCAACCCTTACTTACTATACATATTTATACATAATTATGCATATTTATACCATTACTTTTATTATTCCTTCATGCCAACATGGAAGATTTGCTTGCACCCCACTATAAAATTTTACACTGTTCTTATGCATTGTATCATATAACTAATAGTTGAGAACCAGGAAGCTCAACTTGATTTTAAGAACATTTCATAATTCTGAATGATAATTCTCTTAAATACTTACTTGTCCTAATTTTCCCCATAATCACTCTCCAAATTCACTGCTATTTTACAATGTCTTGAATGATTTCCAATTTGTACTCTTTTTTGGGATAAGCATTTTTACATCCATAGCTACAAATCCTTCTGGAAGGGAGATGGATTTGTTTAATTACTTCAATAATATGAAATAGTGAAAAGTGGTGCTTGCATTAAAATAGTCATTAAATGGCATGTTTTAATGCATATCCATTATCCTTATTAAAATAATGACATGTCATTCTACATATAATTTGAAGTTACAGCATATGTTAGGGTTGAGTTCTAAATTAGCATGTAAAAATTAAGTGTCAATTTTATTGAAAATAGCTAGCAAAGTTGAAAACAGAGTTCCTGTCTTTCACCGAAGAACCATTTGTAATAAGAATATGACTTTAAAGATGGTATCATGCTACCTGAGAAAATACTTGTATCCATATATTTATTTGGAAACTGAAAGTTATGGAAAAAAATATCTGATTTACAAATCTCAACTCAAGAAAATTTGGTGGCAAAGATTCTTTAAGTGGAATGGTATACAAAGTTTTGTTTCTATTCTCTTTCAGTGTTAATTGCAGATATGTAATAAAGATATAGTATATAATTTTTTCACTGACATATGCATCTTGTGAAAGGAAAAACATTTGCTATAATTCTAATCACCAAGTTCCACCAGTACCCAAAATTGTGCCCATTATTGTTGGTACTCAAATATTTATTAAATTCATGAATGCAACTCTATACTACATACAAAATGCTCACACAAAACTGAATTAATTTCCAGTCTTGATGCATTACAAGAATTGACTAGCCTATTTTAAATCTGTTCTTTAATGGTTTAAACATATTCAGAACCAAAGAGGCAAACCAGAATACATTAACCTGGCTCTATTAAAAGGTGCCATCTTTCATCTACTAGTATCTAAATATATAGTCAGAGAAATCACCTAAATGAACTCATTCTCATTGAGTCAGCCTTACACCTTTAGACAGACTTACAGAAACAGATCTTCATGACCTTGGGCCAGACAACACATTTTAAAGTACTGCATGAGAAGCATGACTCAGAAAATATATATATATGATAAATTAGATGGGGGGAATTTGCAAATCACAAGCCCAATAAAAGAACGCTATGAAGAATACATTTTTAAATCCAACTAAAAGAAAATAAAAAATTTTAAAGTGGGTAAATTATTTGAGCAAAGGCATTATTACATAAGATATAAGGATACAAATAAGCACATAAAATTGTTCTACACCGTTAGCCACTAAGGAAATGTAATATAAAATCAAAATGAGGTACAATGACAGATGTATAAGAATGGTCCAAAACAAAAGAAGGCAAATCAGAATCAGCAGCACCGAGTGACGGCAAGGATGCAGAACTTATGAGAAAACAGGGATTTGGGGTAAGAATGCAAAATGATATAGAGCTTTTGGAGGTTGATTTTGGCAGTTTCCTTATAAAGTTAAAACAAACACCTATAACATAATCTAGAAATCCCATTTCTAGGTATTCATCCTCACAAGACAAAAACTTATGCTCACATAACAATTTGGACATGAATATGTATAGCAGCTCTATTATCAAATGTCAAAGACCAGAGACTACCCAACTGTCCTCCCAGGAGGGAATGCTTAAGGGAACTCCAGCTCCTCCCTGCAGTGGTACCCCACTCAGCAGTAAGGATGCAAAGGCTTGGATGAGTCATTCTGTTAAGTAGAAGAAGTAAGTCTCAAATGGTCACCGTACATGACATTCTGAAAGAGACAAAATACCATAATGGAGAGCAAATTAGTATTTGTCAGGGATAGGTGTGAAGCAATGTTTTGACCCTGAAATGGTAGCATGAGGGAGTATTGGGAGTGGTGATAAGACTTATATTTTCATAGTAGTGAATATATTAATCTATGCATGTATTAAAATCCACAGAGCTATAAGCACAAAAGTCAAGTAATTCATAAAAGGTTTTTAAATTCATTTTTTATTTTATTTTATTTATTTTAAAAATTTTTTAAATTCTAATTAGTTATATATGATAGCATAATGCATTTTGATTTTTTGATTTTATTTTTTAAGAGTCTGGACATCTTTTGGAGAAGCAGGGTTTCTCGTGGATTTAAAACACAATAGAGGGCTGTGGTTGTAGCTCAGTGGTAAAGCACTTGCCTAGCATGTATTTATATTTTAACAAGCTACATTTTATTGATTCATTTTTTGCCTTGTGTGCTTTGAGAAGTAAACCAACACAAAACTGTAGCAACTCCATTGTCATACATTTGAGTAAAGAGAATATGAAGGGCAGATTCATGGTTCTTTTTAAAAATGAGCTGCTGAGGTTTTCAAAAGCTGTTATCAGAAGGAGCAAACAGTTTCATGGGATATTAGGGATCGATACAGTGTGGTAAGTAAGAAATCAAGCTGAAGATTCAGTGAGACACAAGCTGGAATTCTGTCCCAGAGGATTTTGGCTAAATTAAGAAGTTAATAGATTTCCTTAGCAATGGTTTCATAAATTTGTCTCATTTTCTCATTCTGAAAAGTGGCAATAACAATGGTACCTTTAGCCCAGGTTAGTGAAGATTTTTATTTGCAATAATGTACACACATAAAATACTTAGTATAAAATACTTGATGAAATAAATGCTCAGTAAAATTTGCAAAGACCAGTAACATTTTACAGGTGCACATATTCAGAGTCCTGTGATCAAATCTGCTTTGTAAATATTGGGGTAAAGTAATTAATGCATGTTTTAAAAATATTTACAGAATCTTTAAAATATTAGTGTTTATTGTGAATACACAAAAAGAAGGTAGTGTGCAATATTTCCTAAAATGATTTGAACACATAACTTCTATTTCTCTGAGCATCTCAAAAGAACTAGTATGCAGTGGATAGTTCTTTAATAAATACTATCGCATTATATAAGAGTTTGCCACAGTTTTTATAATACTTTTATAAAGTTAAAACAAACACCTACAATATAATCTAATGCAAGGAATATTAAGTCTTGACATGATTGTATCATAATAGCTCCTTTTTTAAAAAAAAAACTTATGAAGTAATGTACACAGCACAAATACCTGACCCTCAACAATTACAACATCCACTTTCTAACTTCTTTCATTCCATATTATTTTGAAATTTCTACCAATCTCCATTAATTTATAAAAATTGTAAGTCTGTTTTTGACTGGGGTTATATGACCTCAGGTCTTTGTCCTGAAACCACAACTTTAAAGTCTATTTATGGCATTGTGTTTGACTGAAATAACTAAGAAAAACATTTAACTGGGAATTGACTATATAGTTGACAGCTGAGTCTAAGGGATCTTTTTATGGACCTGCAAACATTTCCCCTCCACCCTTTTTAAATTCAGCACCTAATACAGATTCAATCAAACAAAATTACCTCGATTAAGAAGCTTGCACAACGCATATTAATTTGTCCTCTCTATTTTCAAATGGAAAGCAAAATAAATTCCATTAGTATTCTGAAGGTATTATTGGAAAGTAAATAACTATGACCATCACAACATTCATAGAGTAATTAGTGAATAAGAGAGGGAAATCACTTAGGATATCAGAGCATTGTTAGAAAAGGAGCAAACATTTTGCTCAAAGTGGTTGAAGAGCATTTCTGAATTACGCCGCTCTAATACGCACACAATTTGCCCACACATAATGTGACATGAGTGGTGCCAAACTACCACATCCTCTCTTAACCCATCTCTGAATTAATCTCCTCCCTGATCCCTGCCAGGATTTGAAATTCATCCTAATCCTCATCCCTAACCCTTGTCTCTCATCATCGGTAGCCTAACCATATGTTCAAGGACCACTTCAACACCAAGATGGAGGTTTAGCCTACAGGAAGCTCAGGAATTGGCCAAGATACCAACTGAATACACTTCCTAGTTCCTGTGACAACACACTTTCCCATTTCCTTGTTTCTCTGGTAGCTGTTTCTCAGAGTTCTTTGCCAGATTATACGCATTGCCTTAATTTTCAATTGTCTCTGTTTCCTTTCCTATTTTCTCTTTTTCAAGGCTTGCCCTTGAGCCTAGTTTCAAGTACACAAGTACTCACAGTGGACAGAGGAGCAGGGAGAAATCCGGATGGCCACTGCAGACTCCCATACCCATTTTGGCCACATTGGGATACACAGGCCATATACAGACCCACATATAATAGGTGAGGAATCCAAGATACGTATGTGTGCATTACCCCAAAAAGGAGGAATGAAACGTCCCATTTTATAGTGATATTGGCAGGATTTATATGCTATTTCCATGGAGCCATCCATGATCATAGATCCATAGATTTCAGGTTTGTTTATCATAAACCATCCCTAGAAGATCAGGTGAACCACTCAAATGCATTTAATAAATAAGGACTCTGTTGTTAGTACATATTACTTCTCAGGGAGTCGATTCCCACTGACTCGTGGTGTGATGTTAACAGGTTGCCCAAGCTTTGCCTGCCTCATTCTCCTCTTCTGCAAGTTAGGGACAATGATAACAGCTTCCTCAGGACATTACTCTGAAGGTTAAATAATTAAAGCATGTTAGGTTTCAGAAGAATGTTCAGCATTTGGTAAGTGCTCTGTGGATAACAGAGGTTACTATAGCTCTTGTCTAAATGTCTGTTCTTAGTTGCTGTCCCTCACGACCAACTATGAGCTTCACAGCTTCACTTGGGTATTTCAAAGACACTTCAATCAAACTCAAGTACAAAACTGAGTTCCTAGTGTGTTCCCTCAGCCCCCAACACCATCCACAGCTTCTACTTCAACAACAATACTGGGCTATTTATGCAACAGCTCATGAATACTCCAAGACTTCTTCTTTTCCCATATGACCTGATAATCAGTTTATGTAGATGGTTACTGCTCAGATATGGCTCCTTCTCTCTGATTCTTTTGCTAACACCTCAATCTCTTACTTAGAAATCCTTCCAGTTTTCCCAAATTCACTAGTTCTACTCTTTCACATAAGCGCATATCCAATCACATTGTCATCCTGCTTAATCAGTGGCTTTTATAATATAAACCCAAACTCTCAATATGGACAAATATTCCCACATCACCTGGATACTGCTTCTCTCAGGAGACTCTTATCTCTCTAGTTCCTTTCCACATTCAATGTTTTTTCTTTCAATCCATTGAATGATCCATTATGCCTCTGATTCAGAATCCTGATTTATAACAGCACATCCTGCTCTGTATTTGGAAAGGGGTCTCCAGTCCTTGACATAGTAAGTCCACCTCACTCTGAGCTGAGCATGAACATCTCCTTCAATAAACATGTCCTTGACTCCCAAGAGAAGTCAGCTGTTCCTGTTAGGAACTGGCACTTTCGCTTCGTGGTCTGCCTAATAATGAAACTTAAATTGGTATATAATTCTTAGCACAAGTGTGTTTTCCCAACAAAAGGCCAGCTTTACAGAGGAAAAGACTTTCTTTGTCCTGTCCACACCTGTATTCCTAGAGTCTACTTCAATTCTGGGCTCATGCAAAGACAGATTTTCTTTCTTTCTTTTTTTTTTCCTATTTTACAGTATAAAAATGAAACGACTTGTTTTTAATCCTTGTGAAAATATTTGCATATGAAAATCTCATCAAGGTGGCTGCACCAAAATATCATGACCAGAGAAATATCCTGGTATTACATTATAGGACACATAAATATTTTGTTGCATAAACTCCTGGTGAATTGTCCAGGAAATGCTGGTTGTGTGGAACTGAGTTAGTTGATAGGCGATTTAGAAATTTTGGAGATAAGCTGTACAAATAGTGGAATGCAACTGCCCCAAGAGATGATTTCTGTTTTAGAAGAGTTGTTTTGAGCCACTGTTTCTAAATTGTATTAGATAGAATGATAAGTTATCTTCCATGGCTATTTATAATTTAAGACAGTGCAACTATCATCAGTTTGGAGAATCACACTTATTTTTCTGTCAGCATAGCAGTAGGCCTTGAATCTTGATCTGCCAAATATGATTTAATGTCACTAGCATAACCAATTTTTTTAAAAAAGGGGAGACAGGATAAGAAATAAAAAATTTATAAACCAGTATCTTATACCACTTCAGTATTCAAACTGCCCAACAATAATGACTCTGGCCTTTACTCTTTTAATGGGGTTTATTTGCTATACAATTATCATTAACCAGGAACTCATTTTGAGGTTGTTTTATTCATTCTATCATTGGTTGCTGTCTGAGTCAAAGACTGATTTAATCTTAGCAGGAAGACCCATACATGCTAGAAACAATTTCATTATGGTCCTAACAGATTTTTCCATATGGTGTTAAAGGTAGTACTGATCTACCTGCTCAGAATTTGACTTTTCCTTAGTATTGTGCTGTCCTGAGAAACTTAGATTAGCAATCCTTTAAAAAAGAAATGGAAGTACAACTTAAAAGGTGTATCTAGAAAATTAATGAGAAGATCTCAGACAGGTGATCCTTTTAAAAAGAACAACTCTCTTACATGAGCCTATGCTGAAATTTTTTTATCAATAAAGACAAGTTAATTGACAATATTTAAACCTTTTACCTTGAGTAGGCACTGAACCACCTGGATGAAGAAAAGATTTCACTGAACAATTTTTTAAAGTCAAGTACCAAGTCAAAAAGACTTCTGGGAACCAAGAAAGTCCTGAATACCACTCTTTGATAAGTCTAAAACACACAGACCTCTCACTTTCAATAATTTGTTGGAAGTTAAGAAGTATATTTTAAGATTTCATTTTGCCCACTTGTTATGGCAAAAAATGACCACAAGTTCCAGAGATGGCTACAATTTCACACAGTGATTCTCAGATTTCCTTAGCAATTTGTTTCTGAATTTTTCTAGAAGAGTCTCTGAAAAAAAAAAGAAAAGAAAAGAAAAAATCAACCAACAAATCAAAAACCAAAACACACAGCAATATGTTTCTTAGGAAAAAGACTGCATAAGCTTACTTAGTGATGTATGTGACAAATGTTAGAGGAAATATATTTATCTTGATTTAAGCACCACATAGTGTTTATATGTATCAAAACATCACCTGGTAATTCATCAATAGGTGCAATTTTTATATTTTTATGTATTAGTTTATAAATAAAAAGGATAAAAAGAGGCCAGGTATGGTGGCACACACCTGTAATGCCAGAGATTCTGGAGGCTGAGGCAAGAGGATCACAGGTTCGAGGCCAACCTCAGCAATTTAGTGAGGCTCTGTCTCAAAATTAAAAATAAAGGGAGGTGGGGATGTGGCTCGGTGGCTCAGTGGTGGAGCACCCCTGATCTCAATCCCTGGCACCAAAAAAAAAAAAAAAAAGGATAAAAACACAAACTTTCCTTAGATAAACTGTAAAATGAGACCACTCCAGGATTTGGGTTTTTTTTTGTTTTTTTTTTGTTTGTTTGTTTGTTTTTTTTTTTTTTTTGGTGGATGATGCTATTTTGTGGATAGGAAGAAACAATGTTTTGGTAGTCAGTAATCTCCATGTACAAACCCAAGTAGTCTCATTTTCAGAGTCCTTGAGTAGCATTTTCAATGTTCTTGAACAAAGAATGTATCCATTTTTCAAAGCCTTCAGTGTGATCCCTGGATTCATTTTTCTTTGCTTCTCCAAGAAGTTTTCTGTTCTCTCTCCTTCCAAAGTGATTTCCCTAGCTGGCCACTTTACAAGGGAGAATTTTACCTGCCACAGTGAATTAAATTCAAGGAGGACAGTGAAATACACAACCAATCATTTATCAGACGGATAAAGCAACAAAATTGCTAACTCAGTTCTCAGAACACATTTTTCATTAATACCCATACTTGGGGAATAAAACATGGAAGATGATTGATTAAACTGTTCCTTGACTTTGCATATGTAGAAATTCTCAATTTCTTAGCTGCTTAACATATATTTTGTAGGTCTTTCTTTTTCTTTCTTCTGTAATTAAATGATGTACTCCTTTATGGATATCCTGTTTTGGAAAAAATAAAAAAGCATTTTTGGAGGTTAGGTTTTTGCATTTTAGGGTATTCAAGGTTATCCTTTTCTGGTAGTGAATATTCTAGGGGGAAAAACAATCACCTTATTTCAATATCATTTTTCTAGCATTGTATGAGATGGAAAGATGATGGCCTGTGGTTTGTTGTGTGAATTTATTATATCCATTGTTGAAAATTTTGGTCAGATATCTTCAGAAATCCATAATGCTTCCAGAAGATGGATACTGTGATTATTAGATGGATACTCTAAGATTCCCTGAATTCCACAATATATTAAATTCCATATCTTGGGCTCTTTTCTAGAATGAAGAAATAAATATATCAAGCAATTTAGGGAGAAAACCAAAGGGACTAAGTTACACATAGAGCAGGTATCATAAGTGGACACAATGACCCAAGGGTTTTTTTGGGTGCCATGGAGTATATTGTGACTCTGCACACACACACACACACACACACACACACACACACACACACACACACACACACTATACATAATGTCTGTTAGTCAAACAATTTGTTAAGCCCCTGACTTCAGGAAGACAGAAGAGATCACTCCTGAGACAGAGTATCAGTTCTACAGTGGAATCACAGTGGATCAGAATTTGTTGACCTCTGATGCTGTGAAGATGAGCACCCTAGGTGTACAAAGATAAGTCCCCATGGCTTGAGGACCTAACTTGGAAGACATTAGCGTTCTCTGTCTTATCCAAGCACACATATGGTGAACCTCACTTTGATAAACTTAACGAATATTCCTATAGCCCCAAATCTTTCTTAGAACATCCCAAGAATATGGTCTTCCTCCGTGTGAAGCCTTTGCTGCTCCTCTGGACCAGATTCTCTTATTTCCTACCATAATGCCTAAGTGGAAACCAGAATCGTGTGTTGAGACCTGGCAGAGCTCAAAGCAGGAGTTCAAATCTCTCACCCTTGTTTTCTCCAGTGGTGGAATTATAGTGCTTTTTCCATGTGACACAGATTTGATATTAGAATAGAGGGCAAGGCTGTGTGCCCATTGTTTGTGGGATCATTTTTATTCATCTCTTAATTGTAGGCATTCAATTATTTTTTAACAAACACAATCAATCAATAAATGACTTCTGCATACTGTGAAAGCTATTGTTAGAATACCTAGTCCTTCTTATAATAAGGTTGTAGAACAGCAGCAGCAGCACCATCTTGTAATCTTTTTTTTTTTTTGAATTTTTTTAGTTGTAGATGGACACACAATCTTTATTTATCTTTATGTGGTGCTGAGGATTGAACCCAGGGCCTCACACACGCCAGGCAAGTGAGTTACCAAGGAGCTACAGTCTTAGCCCCCATCATCTTTTATCTTTAGAAATATCATATCATGGTTCCCAGAATAGATATAGAAACTTCAAATTTGGGATTTTAAGTAGTATTCCAGCGATTCTAAGGTACAATAACCTTGGAGAACCAAAGCTGTCAGGGTGACTTCCTAGTTACCCATATGGACCACTTGAGGAATTTGTAAAAGATATCAATATCTGGGATCCACCCAGGAACAATAAATTGAAAATATCTGGAAGTGCATCTTTTTTGGTAATTTTAAGAGCATCAAGATAATATAATTGTGTGTAGCCATAGTAGAAATCATCATTTCTATCCTAAACTCTGTGGGGATCATGTGTGTAAGTAAATTTGAATTAATTGCTTAGATGGTAGCCTTGGCCACCATAATATCATACAAATTGTTGATTTCAACTCCCTCAGTATCAATTATTTTTCCTAAACTTAATTCTTCCTGAAATTTATTTTATCCTTCTCTTGAACTCTTTCTACAAAATAATAACCTGCTTTATTCAACTAGATTCTTTTGGAAACTTGTAAAGGTATATTCTGAAAAAAAAATAGAAAAAATTTTATTTTCTCCTCTTTAATATAATATCTAACCTCATCAATTGGCCCTCTTTTTTCAGGTATGAAACTGAGTATAATTATATCTTGTTTTCAAATTTATCTCCCAAGTAACATCTCCCAACGGATTTAGTATAACTTTGCAAATTATCTCATTATGAAATCCTGCATGTTAAAGTGCTTCATTAACTGTAACAGTTTGTATAAATGTAAGGTACTGTTACTATTAAATGGAAATAAAGTTCCTAGAAGGCAGGATATGTTTATTTACCTTTGTATCCCAATATCTAAAATGCCTTGGTCAATCCAGAACTCAATTACTTTATTTTCAATAACATTTCATTGATTAATTAATTTTACTGTGAAATTAAAGTCAAAACAAGTAAGACTTTTGAAAAGTTGACTTTAATAATGGAGTTACAATGAAATAGGCACAGTGTCATGCATAACATACACTGAACACAAAAGAGAAGTTAATACAATATTTGCAAAAGTCAGTAGCAGGGGCTGGGCTGTAGCTCAGTGTCAGAGCACTTGCCTAGCATGTGTGAGGCACTGGGTTCTATCCTTAGCATCGAATACAAAATAAATAAAAATAAAGGCATGCTGTCCATCTGCAACTAAAAAAAAATTAAAAACAAAGTCAATGGCAAGATAGCAATAGAAATCATGATGAGTGGGAAAATAAAAATCACTTTAAGAAGTAGGGGGGAAAAAGTACTTTGAAAATATGGTACTTGTCATTTCATATTACTCAAATGAATAAAGATGAGGATGACCAGAAGGAAAAAGCAGAGGAGGCAAAAATCATAAATGACACGTATTAAGAATGTCTTTACCAATAGCACCTCCTACACCCTCCCCCAAATATGAGAAGCTCAACAATTGAAACATTAATCAGGAATATTGAGAATTAAATTCTATTTATGTTCTTAATTTTTCATGTGACTTTGATTAGGTTACATGACTTCTCTGAGGCTGCATTTCTTATAGAGGTTACTTGGAATTTAAATAAGGTCAGGCATGTAAATGTTCTTGTAGAACATCCCAATCATTTGAGATCCCTTCCCTCTTTTCCCTAGAACATGTGTACATATACTTTAACTAAAATGGTTTTATTTTACATATTTATCCAGTTGGTTTATAAAAGCAAAATTTAAAACACAAAATTGACACTTTCAATAGCATTTCTAATCATATTGCTTCACGAGATTTTGTCCTAAAGACTGACTCTATTTTCTGTGTTCTTCTACTGATTGTTATTTCACACTTGTCTGAGGAGCAGAAAGATGTTTATGAATTGCAATAATGCTGAACTCTACCTTGTTCATTTAATATTTCAGTAGTCAGAGCATTACCATTATCACCCGTTATTCATTGGTAAAGAACTGTGAAAAACTTTAATCCCCCTTATCCCTTCCTACAATATTGGAATTTTGAATAAGACAGTAGTTCAGAGTAAAGCAATTCCCCCTTATATTTTATCAACAACCCTTTTGACCTTCTCAAGAACATTAGTGTTCTGGAAGAAATAATTTTCCCTTACTTCGATGTGTAGTACAAGTTGTCTCAAATAATTTGTCATGAAGGTCTTTTTGCAGAAACAAAACCAGGTCTAGGAAAGGCTATTTCCCATTATCAAGGTGGAATGACTGGGACTATAGATGAGAAAGTGATTTATAAACATGTAAAAGCATTCCTAGACTACACATAATTTTTTTTTTTCTGGGGTGAGCATCATGAACCTGGTTGTGTCTGCTTGTGTTCCAGAAGGATTTGAAATCTCTAATTCTCCACAATATTATGAGAATTAAGTATAAAGAATTATGTGTTCTTCAAAATAAAAGCATTTTCAACACATTCTAAATATCCCTTCTAATCACTACTAGTTGAATTTAGGAACATGTCATAGTGGAAAGAAATTTCTAATTTCTGGGAACAGAAAGACTTAGCTTTATTTTTGACTCTATTCTCCAACACCTAAGGTACATATTTCTGGGTCCTGATCAACCATCTCTAAAGTGAGAAGATAGGATGGCATGATCTCAAACAGCACTTATAATCTTTAGTATAATAAATAAAATGTAACAAAAATACTCAAAGCAGAGTGTGGTGGTACATGCCTGTAATCTCAGTGATTTGACAAGCTAAGACAAGAGGACCACAAGTTCAAGGCCAGCCTCAGCAATTTCTCAAAACCCTGTCTTAAAATTTGAAAAAAAAAAAAGGCTGGGGATATAGCTCACTGGGTTTAATTCCCAGTACAAAATTTCCCAAACCCTTCCCCCAACCAAAAAAAACAAACAAACAAAAAGCCATCACCACCAACAAAAATAATCAAAAGTTGCTTGATTCCTTGATTTAGAATTTGCTTTAGAAATTCTTAAATCATTGGTCACCCTTTTGATACTTGAAAGTGTGTCAAAGCTTACCCTCTGAGACTGATTTTCTTATAGAGGTTACTTGGAATTTAAATAAGGCCAGGCACATGCATGTTCTTAAAGAACATCTAGCATATAACAGGATCCCAATCATTTGTGATCCTATCCACAGATTCAAGGGTTATGAACACAGTTCAGTGATAACAAGGCTATTTAATTTTAAACAAGCATGTGCTTGGGTATCACCCAAAATTATAAAGGAAATGAAAATAATGGTCCAATGGCTTGAATTGATCAGGTTCATAGAAGGATTTATATATGCATCTTGTATGAAAGGCTGCTTCCTAAAAGCAAAATGCTTCCTAAAAGCAAAACAAAATACCAGTGTTAAATGTTTAATGAATTCCTACAGGTGGATGGCAGAAGCCAAAATATAATTAGCAAGATCATCACAGAAAAAAAGTTCAGGAGGCCCAGTCAAGTGTTGAGTATTACTTAAGAGAAAGAAAAGACTCAAATCAATTAAATATGGTTGCCACTGAGCATTCCCCTTGAGATGATAGAAGCTTTGGCTTCCTTCCTGGCAGTTTTTCTTTTTACTTCAAGATCCTTAAAGGAAGGAGGGAAAAGGTGTATCAGTACAAAAATTAAGAAGGTAGAATCATGGCTGTGTATAAAGAATCCATAAATATTCCAAGGAAATTTCTGCCCAAATAAGGCAGCTCATCTTTCCCCAGTGTTGCAGCCAATTTGACTGCAAAGACGGAAAAATGGAAGAGGAAGGCAGATTTCTCACAGAATTCCAATGTCATTCTACCAGGAGCACAGAGATTCCATGGAGTGTATCATAGATGTGAAAAATTGGCTCCCAGTCCAGGCCATATCCAGGGGTAAAGGAAATGCGGTGTAGAAGACAGAGGGTGAGGGCAGAAAGAAAGAAACATGGAAGGAGAGAGCAAAAAAGTAATACCACACAGTAATGAAGAAACTAATTATGTGTGCTTGGGCTAATGGGGCTAAACAAAGATAATTTTGAAAAGATGTAGAATATTACTGAAAATTTAACTAAACTATTTGAAATGCAATTAGCTCACCTTCCATGAGCGGGTTCCTTTCATTATCTGAAACTTATGTTTCTAGGAATAAGGTTAATATTTGCAGGAACATTAGTAAATTAAAGCAGAACATTTGGGACTTCCCGTGCATCATTAATGCCTTTCATCCCGCGCCCAGCTCCTCACTCACCCCCATGCCAAGCTATGCAAAGAATGACCTGGAAAGTTCAAAACACACTAATCATTTCCCTACCCGTTACAAGGAAACTAATGTGGGTGTTCACCACGACGGAATGTTTTATGATTTATCATTAGTAATTATTGTCTTATCATCTTCAGAAGACATGCAGTATATTTTTTTCCTTAAAAATAGAAATGTTAGAAATAGTCTGTAATTTGATTGTGGAGGTAATTACACATTGCTATTTTTTTAAAATCACTGCACTTATAAAGTGGATTTTGTAATGCATATGTATGATACATCAATAAAATGACTTTATAAAAATGTCTAGAAGGTCAAAAAAGTGGAATAAGAGTTAATGTGGCAGTATAAGTTAACGACCTTGTTTTACAAAAAAACATTTTAATAAATGATTCACAATGCTGAAACAAAATTGGAATGGTACAAAACTGTAGGTGGTGAAATCTCTGTCCTAACTTGTTTCTTGAACTGCTGTTTTTTTCTAAAGACATGTGTCTTAGTTTTGTAAATATCCTCTTAGGTAAAGTATTACTTATGCACATGCATGTACTTCTGCGTGTGTTGCACACACCTGGTACACTCTATACTTTGATTTTTATAATTACAATATTGGGGGGATGATTTCAGAGCATATACAGTTGACATTCCTTTTTTGGCTAAGTAGTCCATTTTAACAACATGCTATAAAAATATTTTACCCAGTCTCTTTTAAATTCATCATTTTGTTTCAGTCTTTGCCATTACAAAGCCAAAACAAATGCCCTTAGAGACATTCATATATATTAAGAATAAAGTTCTAGAAATTATATGCTAGAGCCAATCACTTTGTGCACAATTTTAAGAGATATTGCAGCATTTCCCCTGCAAGACATAACACTATTTTACACACCTGCTTGCAATTTTGATCACTTTTGTATACATATTATTGCCCATAATAGAATATCATCAAAACTTTCTTCCTTCAAATCACAATTGGAAATGCCAGAGTATTAGTGTCATACTTGGTATTGCCCTCATCATGAGTGAAACTGATTATCTTTTCATACTTTTGTAAGTTCTTTGAATTCTTGAGTGGTAATTAAAACAAAGCTTACTTTATAAAAATTAATAAAGCTGTGCATTTACACTTTGACCACTTCTTTGTAATTAATGATTTTTTTAAAAATGAGATTTTCCATCCTCATTTTCTTCCTGAGTTCTGGGCCTAATTTTGTTTGGGCCAATCAAATACTCTCTCACACAGTTGCTTCAAGACAAAAGTACAGAAGAGGTCATATTTCTTCTGTTTCTACTGCCAAATATGGGTATGGACCTATTGGAATATTTTGTGTTCGTTTTAACAAAAGATCCCAGTGTCAGGCTTTGTGTTTCAGAAGCAGGAAACAGAGAGTTCAATTTGATTGATGCTTCTTGTAGATGAAAGCATAACACTGGAGCAAATAATTACAGAGTCACTGATCCATGGATGGAGTGTTTTTAATTTTTCCTGCCAAACACTGACTTACATAGTATCCTTATAGACCCTAGGCTGATATCTCCCCAGATAAATATTTGTATGGATGAATGAGCTAAGCTATCCCTGCACAGGCAATCTCCAGGAGTCTCGTGCTAGGGAAAGGAATAAGATATTAGGCTCTGAGGGACTTTCTTGGTTGGTGATTGAAGCTTACTGATGCACACAGTTGTGTGTTTTAGCCTTTACTGGTCCCCAGTCACCTCAAGCAGTTTATCTCCCTCACCTTGCCTCATGGACAGACAGATACCGAACAACTACCTGGGTTTCCTTACATGGCACTTAACCCTAGCCAATTTACACAGTCTATATCCCTTATTACAAAGGAGGGATTTCTAATTTTATCCGTGGGATAAGTCGCTTAGATCAGGGAATGGCAGGGCTGGTTTAGTTTGGAAACTTCAATTGTGAGCATTTGTCTGTTGTCTCTGAGTTCCTTCGACAGGGTTGTCAATTGTTTCAGAGAGGATGAGGGATCAGCATCCTTACTGGGTCATCACCCTCATTTGATCAGCTTACAATGGTTGGAAATTCTTTGGCTCAAGAGCACATCACATAGTAGAAATTAGTGTGTTTTATAAGAACAGTTTAGGTCAGAAGAGTGATTCTAGATCTATTTACTTTTAGCTTCAGAATTGGTAGAATATGACTAACACAAACTAGGAAGGGGATTAAGACTGCTGAAAACATATGACGTATTTCCAGCACTCTCAGGTTGGTTTTGTCAAATTGGATTTTTTTCTTTTCTAAAAAACCAAAAAAAAAAAAAAACCAAAAAACAAACAAACAAACAAAAACAAAAAACAAAAAAACCTGTTCCTTGGGGCCAAGTGTACAGAAAAAAATCATGATGATAAATATCATTGTCTTTTGTCCCTTTGTGACTTCTTTGCCTTCTTCCTCTTTTAGAAATCATTAAAACTGCATGGGAATCACCTAAAGATGTATGTGCCCAATAACACCTCATACCTAATGAAAGAAAATCTCCAGGCTGGGTCTTAGTAAAATAATTCAATCAACCACTTGGGTGATTCTGTTACCCAGTTAATTCTCAGAACCACCACCATAGATGATGGCATCGGAAGCCAATAAAACAATGCAACGTGTAACCTAAATGTCTTTCAGATTAATTTCATTTAATATATAAAGTCCAATTGATGTGTGTAAGGCTCACCAGCTGAGCTTGAAGCTCAAGAATAGTAGTTTTTCCCAAGCTCATAGTGTTAAAAAAGTAGCAGAGTGAGAGACAGGGACCACCCTCTTCAAACACTGGGAACTTTTGTATTATGACAAACTGCCCGTCTGGTTTTAGATGTTGGTTTCTCTTAAGTTCTTCTATACTTGGGCCTTATTTATTTCCCTGGCATCTTCAATCTCTTTACTCTTTCTTGGATGCAGTCTCTCATTGATGGTGGTCGTTCCCTCTTCTTCCTTATCCTTACCCACCAAGCACATACAGCCTCTCTTGGATCTTGGAGTAACCTGAGTACCACGTGAGGAAAGAAACAGAGCTGGCTTGCAGCATCCTGAGAAAGCAAACCTGCTCCCTGATGCCGATCCAAACAATAAAAAATGGAAACGTAGTGTTCAAAAGGTGTAGATAAGTATGAAGTTTCAGAGAAAGTTTAAGAGCCTCTTTTTTTATTCCCACATTTGAATTCAGATTTAGTTCTCCTTGTCTTTTAGCTCCTGTGAAAATCGCACACTATATTAAAAATTAAGATCATTTCAGCAGGGATGGAAAAAAATGGCATTATAAATGGAAACACACTGGTCCCATGATAGCAAGTATTGCTCCAGGGCCATATTCAGTGATCTTGTTTTATTGTATTTGTTTACAAGCTCTTGATATTTTTGTGAAAGAAAGTACATTGGAGGGGGAGGAAAAACCTTGAATCAAAACAGAAATTTTTGAAATGTAAGTCGATGTGTGTTGGCTCCTCTCCATTGTCTAGCAACAATCAAGAGAACTTGAATTTTGGACTGACATTCACCCTGTAAACAATGGCAGACTCCCTAAGGATTATTCACAGCAGGGTTCCATTCCCAACCCTTGGTTGGTTTAGTGGAACTGTACTGATTGTTAAATATTTTGACTGTGCCCTCTGAATAAATCATGAACCCAAAGTTAAATATGTGAAAGAAATAAGCAAGAAAGTAGTAAATTCCTTCAACAATTCATCAAAAAAATGAAACATAAAGGGGATATATATTAAGGTCAAAATCAGTTTGAAATATATAATTTAAAGCCTTTTCTAATATTCTTTATTGCAATTACATCTTTCCATCTTTTTTTTTTTTTAAGTCTATCAAAAACACCAAAGAAGAGGACTGAGTTGCCTTTAAGAGAACAGAAAGCATTTGTTAACTCCTTGATCTTAACAAAATATTCAAGTCCATTTCTTCAAAAGTCATGTTGGGATTAGCTTAATACCTATATTACAAACTTTTTTTTTTTCCAGTGCTGGAGATTGAACCTAGAGCCTTGAGCACAGTAGGTGAGCATTCTAACACTGAGCCACATCCCCAAGTACTGACTTTTATAAAGGTTGAAAGAAATGAGCCACCAATGGCTCATAGAACCTATAACAAACATTAGGCTCTTATCCTCTTTGGAGAACACTGTGATAAGATGAAGGGGTTTTAGAGGCTCATGACCACTGTATTGGTCAGCTTTGCATCACTGTGACCAAAATACCCAACAAGAACAACTTAGAGGAGGGGAAGTTTATTTTGGCTCATTGCTCCAGAGGTTCAGTCCCATGGTGGGCTGACTCCATCACTTGGGACCCAAGATGAAGGGTGTGGAAGTGGGTTCCATTCATGGCCTGGGCAGTGAGCAAAGAGATGGAAGAAGGAAGAGGTCACAGGGAAGATAGACACTTTCAGGGCTCACCCCAGTGACCTACTTCCTCCAGTCATGTCACATGTGCCACCTGCTTAGAGTTACCACTCAGTCCATCCATTCAAAGTAGGATGGAATGATTAGGTTAGAGCTCTCAGAATACAATCATTTCACCTCTTAATGTTCTTTCATGAATACAGTAACATTTGGGGGACACCTCATATTCAAAACATACCATTCCACTCTAGCCCCCAGAAGTGCATTCCTAACTCACAATGCAAAACACATCAGTCCGTATTCAAGAGTCCCATAGTCCTAACAGCTCCAGCATGGACCCAAAGTCCAGGTCCAAACTCACCTCTGAGACATTGCAAATTCTTGGATTTTTTTAAGCCCCTGTAAAAATCAAAAGCAAGTTAAATATATCTAATACACAGTTGCACAGAATAAACATTCCCATTCCAAAATGGAGGACCAGGGGCACAGAAAGAAGGGATGGGACCAAGACACCAAATCCCAGATGGCAGACAGGCCCCTCCACTTACACTATCTAGGACATGTTGTAGTAAGATGTGATTTTTCAAAAGGCTTGAGCAGCCCTGACTCTGGCCTTCAAGTTGCTGCTAAAATGGGCTCTCCTTTAGCCTGGCTTTCTCTGCAGCCAGCAGCTTTTCTCAGGAGACAGTCCACATCACTGGTACCTCTTAATTCCTGAAGTTTCTATTGCAGCTTCAGCTTTACCTTGACAACTCTAGACATTGATCTCTCAGGGAAGCCCACAGGGACTTCAACCCTACTGCACTTTGCTTTGCATTTCAGGCCTTTATTTGAAATCTCAGTGGAAGCCTCCATGACCCCCTAACTCCAGTATTCTGCATTCCTCCAGAACCAGCCCCATGTGGATGATGGCAAGGTCTGCTGCCAGCTATGCAGCAGCTGATAGTCCCGGGGTCATGGCTGCAGTGGCCTTTGAGTGCCTGAGTTGCTGAGCAGGGTGAAACACCTTCATGTCCCTGCTTCCATGTAAGCAGGTTGCCCCCCCAAAATCACTTTTCAAAGGAATTTTCTGTTTTACACCTTGAGCCTAATGTAGCCTGGGTCTTGCAAATTCCCTCAAAGCATCTGTCCCACAGTCTGTGCAAAGTACTTACCATTTCTTTAGTGGCTGTAATCTCATTAATAATAACTGCTTCCTTGGACTGGAGTTGTAGCTCAGTGGTACAGCCTTTGCCTCACATGTGTGAGGCACTGAGTTCAATTCTCAGCACCACATGTAAATAAATGAATCAAATAAAAGTCCATCAACAACTAAAAAAAGTACTAAAAAAAGTAATAACAGCTTTCTAGGTACCCAGTTTTAGATGCACTTTTTTTTTTTAACCAGAGTATAAATTATTGCAATCCTTTTGTTCTGTTTCTTTCTTCTGATTTTCTCAGGGAAACTGGTAAAAGCTGCCAGCAATGCCCATGCCACTGCCTGAATGATGTGCAGCTTTGAAATTTCCTAATTTCCTCCACCAGATTAGTCCTTCACTTTCTCCACTTTTTGTTGTTGTTTATTGTACCAGCAATTAAACCCAGGGGCACTCAACCACTGACCTACATCCCCAGCCCAAGTTTTATTTTATTTTTATTTATTTTATTTTACTTTTATTTTGAGACAGGGTTTTGCTAAGTTATTCAGGGCCTCACAAAGTTGCTAAGGCTGGCTTTGAACTTGTGATCCTCCTGCCTCAGCCTCTGGAGCCACTAGGATGACAGGTGTGTGCCACTATGTTATAGTGGCTAGTCTATTACTTTTAAATTCAGCCTCACACAAAGTCTCAGGACATGGGCAAAATTAGAGAAGTTCTTTGCATGAATATAACACGAGTCATCTCTAGGTTAATTCCCGACAGAGTCCTCATTTCCCTTTGAAACCTCATGAGCATAGTTCACATTCCTATTGGGATTCTGGTATTCCTAGCTTCTACCAGAATCACTTGTAAGATCCACTTACAACATTCTAACTTTCTCCAGTCTGCATCTCTAAATATTTACAGATTCCCTCCTGCCAACCATTTCTAAAGACTACTGAATCACATGGCCAGGTATCGTCCTAGAAACAATCCCCAACCAATTTCTGTTTCAGTCACCATTGCATTGCTGTGACCAAAATACCCCCCACCCCCACCCCACCCCCACAAAACAAACAAACAAAACAAAACAAAAAAAACCTTAGTGGGGAAAAGTTCATTTCAACTCCTGGTGGAGGAGCACTGTTCTGTTCATGGCTGGAAAGGAAACAGAGAGAGAGAGAGAAGAGGGTAAGCCCTCCAAGGAAGATGAGCCCTTCCAGGGAACACCTCTAGTGACCCACCCCTTCTAGTAATGCCCCACCTGCCTACTCTTACCTCCCAATCCGCAGTTAATCCATCCAAACCAGGTTGCACCGTTTAGGTCACATCTCTCCTATAATCTAACTATTTCTTCTCTGAATATTTCTGAGTTAACACACAAGCTTTTGGAGAACATTTCACATCCAAACCATGACACCCGTCTCAACTTACAAGAAAGGTCATTGACTTCCTTGTGTATGTTGACAAAATAGAGTGCTGACAGCAGTCAATTAACTTGGCATCTCCTCCCCAGAGAGAGAAAAAAGACTATGTACTAGTACAAAGTACTTTCCCTTGGTAACTTGAACACAGAGTTAAAAAAAAAAAAAAAGTAGTCAAACATGTCAGAAGTAATCCATTGTTGTTTTTACTCTTTATATGCCATTTGAAGAATGAAAACAGGCATTATATACATTATCAAAGTGGAACCACATACTTGCTCACATTACTGATTTGAGAAACACGATTTTCTGAAGGAAAATCAATTTCAAACATGGAGCAATGCTAAATCTTGCCATAAAACAACAAATCTTCGACTAGACACTTTATAGATCACATTTTATATCATTAATTCAGATCACACTATATACAGCAATTTGACACCTTCATTTAACACCTACTGTCATTGCAAGAGCTCATTTAATAGATAGTCTAAAAGTAATATTATTAGTTTACAGACGTTTACGTGTTTGATTTTAATCCTTATCATGCTTATTTCCTAGAAACATGATAGAAATCTGTAAGATCGTATGCATCCATATGGACTTTTTAGAAAATTTTGTTTTATTTTTGATTAGCAGATATTAATTGTACATATTAATGGGGTGATATTTCAATACATACATATCATGGGCACTGTTGAAATCTTCCCAACTTTTAGTAATCACTATTCTACATTCAGATCTTTTTTTGCTTCCACATATGAGAAAGGATGTATGGTACTTGTCTTTCTCTATCTGGCTTATTTCATTGGGTGCCTCCAAGTTCCAGTCATTTTGCTGAAAATAACAGAATTCCATTATTTTTAAGGCTGAATAATATTTCATTGTGTACACACACACACACACACACACACACACACACACACACACACCATCTTTTCTTCATCTATTCATCTATTGATAGGCACCTATGCTGTGTCCACATTTTAGCTATTGTGAACAGAGCCTCAGTAAACTTGCATATGCAGATATCTCTTGGGTATGCTGGTTTGATTTCCTTTATATAGATTTTGAAATGAAGTCACTTCCCACAATACTATTGCTACTATCCCTCTACTCATGATTCTACTGCTCTCACCACATCCTATAATTGCTGTCTTTATCTGCAACACACTCAATAACACTCCACTCAATATATCTGCATCATCACTACCATCTCCACTGCCCACCTTCATCCCATCTCTTTTTTCTTCTTCTTTAAGGATTTCTCTGCCTCTGACATGTTTTAAAGAAATGCAGAATCCCAATAGTATCTCTTGCTTCCTTGTTGAAGACCTCTCACAAAGTTTGTTAATTTCTGAAGCCCAACATAGAGTGTATGCTCCATCTTCTCAGGTCATAGAGAGTATGGGTACCCAAGAAGTCATTTCACTGTTCAGTTATGTTCATGGTGTATTAGATATGATTTAAAAGGGTTCATGTCCATTTTAAATTTCAGTTTATTGCAAGTCTTTGTATGATGTTGGCAGTAAGAATAAAAATGCTTTTTCAACAATCAGCTTCTCCCTGTTTAGAAATCCATGTTTCTTTTCTATTTTTTTTTTTTTTGCAGTTTGCTCATGCAATAGGGAGGAAGTTCAACATATTACCACTGTTCACAGAGAGATTACCCACGGCTGAAGATTCAATCAAATATATAAAAGCTTCTCCCCAGCTGTGAGATAAGCAAGACAAACTGAAATAGACATTCAAGGTTCTTCTTTCTCTACTATTATGTAGTTCTTTTTATAACTAGCAGGAGGTCTCCAAATTTTCAGTGATTTTTGAATCTAAATATAGTTTTACTCACTGAAAAACTTTCCTTCTTAAAAACCTAAAAGACTCATTCCTACCAAGAATCTGTGAATTTCAGGAATTTGATTTCAGAATTTAGCATGAGCCAGTGAATAGTGGCAAAATCTAATAAGACTTTTGGGCTCTGAGGTGTCTTCATTTCTTCTTGCTTTTAGGTTCCATCTAATGGAGAAAAAAAAAGACACAAAGCTATAAAGGAGATTAGTGTAAGCTTTCTAAACCTCTGTGGTAAGCCTAGATTGGAGAAGGTAGCTTGGGCCAGACGTCTTCTGCTTGGCTTCCACTTTGCTAAACTGAAGATAGGGAGAAGCAAAGGACTCGATTGGGATGTGTAACTAATCAATTGCAGGTGGGAAAGAGTAGAAGCAATACCCACCTCGTTCCAATTTTATAATTTCCAAGAGACCTTGCTCAGGTGAGAGTGTTGCATGGGGTGTTGGAAGTCCAGTGTTCTCATGGATTCTTGAGAGAAAAATCAATTCACTCATTATTAAGAATATGGGCTAATAGATTAGTGATTCTAGCAGAGAAAATCAGTAATCTATGAGTATCGTACTCACTGTAACAAAACTCCTTCAAAAGAAGAACAATACCCCACACAGTCTCCTCTGGGTGGGAATAGATGTCTCTTCCTTGGATGATCTTTCCTCCATGATCATGGAGGAATGAAGATATTCTTCATAGAAATAAAGGATACTAATCCTCTTTTACCTGTAAAAATTCTCCTATGAGAAAGCACTTAGACTGTGGTTAATATCCAAAGGTGAGATTCTTTTTAAATCATCATTTTTTTTCTTGTTCAAAATCAGATTCCCTAGTACTTAATATGATCTTGAAGTAAAACACCTCTCTCTGGGAGTATGTGTGTGTGTGTTTGTGTGTGTGTGTGTGTGCGTGTGTGTGTGTTCATCCTGATACACTAAATTTCACAGATATAAATATTGTAGCTGAAAGATAGTGCTATTTATTTTTCACAGCTAAAATTGGAGTTTACTTATTCTCTTTGGTCATGAAGAAGTGGAAATGAGACAAGTGGATGGATAAATGGTAACTAGGAGACTATTTTGAAAGAGGGAAACAAACTAAAAAGCAAAAAAAAAAAAAAAACCAACTTTCAGTAAGCCTAAGGAACGTACAGATATACATTGTGCTAAAACTGGGAGATAGAATAAAATTTCATATGTGAATTGATGTTGGAACACAAGGAGAAAGAAGTAATGTATTAAATATATATGCTTTCTGCCCCTACAACCAAAGTAGATGGTAATGAAATAGGACATCCACAATGATGGAAGAAGTAGAGAGAAAGACCACACTCAGGAGAAATGTAAGTTGTAAAAGTGCTATAATCTGTTATCATTAAAAAATAAGTTAGTGTTATAATATTATAAAACTGATTTTTCCCTCATGCAAAATCTTTATGAGTATCCTTGATGTTCTACCAATTCTCCTCCAAGGAATGATTCAAAGACACAGATAGATGTCTTCCATCTTGGGCTTCCTTGTATTGGTTAGCTCAGCCTGCATAACAAAATACCACAAACAGCAGGTCTCCATGGAAAGTTGTTTTCTCAAAATTATATGACCTCACTTAACTTTAATTACTCCCTAAAGGCCATAGACCCAAAAAAGAGTGTGTATTTCAATTTGAGGGAGAAGAGGATAAAATTCAGTCCATAGCATTATTTTGCTTTTATTATATGGTTTCCAAGATCATCATAAAAGGAAGAGGGAAAGAATAAAATATATATATTTTATATATATATATATATATGAAAGGCCCCTGTGGTCCCGACCTGAACATACCACTCATCACCTCTCTCATATTTCATTACCAGAACTCAGTTGTATGGCTGTAAGTTAGCTTCAGAAATATAAGCTACCAGTGTGTCCAGGAGAAAAGGAAATAGATTTGCTTAGAAACTGCCTGTGTTACCAGATGTCAGAAGGAGATAGATGAGTCGTAACAGATTTAGAAAATAGAAGAAAGCAGATATCCTAACCTGGCAGGAGGAAAGGTGGGGAGGAACACTACAGTGGAAAAACTCTGTTAAACTCAGAAATTTTGGAGACTAGAGACACTAAGCCCAAAAGAGAACAGTAGCATATTTACTAATACAGAAACTAGACCCCTGCCATCTTACTTCGTTCTTTCTAGCCAAGTGACTACTTACAGTCAACTGCAAAGATATAACAGAATTTATTTCATTAAGATGTCTGTATAGCTGAGAATAGAAAAGAGAAAAAAAAGGAAATGTTGAAATTTCGTCAATGTACAGAATACTGAAGACAACTATAGACCTTTTCCCTTTATTTGAGCTAGAAAACACTAGTATCTGGGATTATAATATGCTCACCTCCAGAGGAACCACTTGGAAATTATCCTCTGGGCACAGGCCCCAAATGAAATTCCCATAGATATTTAATTATGGGAAGGCCTTCCAATAAAAAAAAATCATTGTCCAGTCACTCTCTAAATAAGATGATTTATCCATATGATGAGGGTTTTAATCATGGTGTCCTGTCAACTTTCCAATCAGCTGTCATGAGTGTTTCTCTGAATCAACACACACTGGAGGAATGCCTCTAATGTGAAAGCTATGGACCAGAGCTAACCACAACAACCATCAGCCTTGGAAGAGAGACATAACAGAGAGGAGAATAAAACACTTAGGAAACAGTCTAACATTCTCAGGTAGATAAAATATAGCCTCCACTTAAAAAGAACAGGGTATGAAAAGGGTACTCGGAGCTCCTATAAAATTAAAAAAAATTGATTGTACAAATAATAATTGAAAAGGCAGGTGCAAAACAATTTGACTCGGGCACAGTGTCACTTTCCTGCCCTGCTTTTAAAGTCAAGCCTACACATATCTGGCTCACAATCATCTGCAGGGGCTCCTGACGCAGGTACCGGGACACTTAATAGAGAATCGGACCATGTATCAAAATGGAACCATTTATATCAAGACTTCAATTTTCTGATTTGCCCCCTGCCCATATACATCTCATGTACTGAATATAAGCAACCTTGGCTTAAGCTCTTCAAACCTGCTCCTTCTTCTCCATGACAGAACTGAAGGTGTCTATTTCACATGGTCCTTTTGAGAATTAAATGAGATAATATATGGTATCCTGTCTGGCATCCATGAGGCAAGATGCTCAACTGAAGATGTTCTTTCCTTTCTCCCTGATAAGAGTGTATGAAATTCTGTGTCCTGGTCCTTTACATAGGAGACCACTGTCATCTATATTAAATATATTAGATGAACCTGCCAAAGGCTAATATTTCTGTCACTCAAACAGTTTCTTGTCATCAGAAAAAAAAGAAACGACTGGCTGCTTTTTTTTTTTTAACCAACTCAATTGCTCAATTTCTTGGTATTGTATGTCTATAATTAAATTAATTAGTCCCTGAAATGAATTCAGTTCCTTTTTTTCTTTATGATTTTTATGGTCACAACTAATAAAAACATAAAAACCCTTTTGCTGACTCAGTAAAGAAAACTTTGATTTTTCAAGGGCAAGTCTGTAATTATCTTAATGTATCTGAGCTTCCTGTGTCTTCCCCTTGCACACACACGGAGGACAGAATGAATTACACCCCCTTTTACTTGTGAATAATATTAAATTAATAAGCATTATCTTTATAAATTCCATGTCTAACAAATAAAGCTTTTCATAGCTATCTAAGGAGAAGAAGCACAGTCAGTGAACAGAACTGAATTCTTGCTTTCATCTCAAATGGATGTGGAGCCCTATTATCCATCACATTTGCTCTATACACTTTGGTCTTTAGAATAAACGGCTAGAATTTTGAAGAAAGCCAAAATTGCAATTTTCTTTTCACTTGTAATGCATGTTTGAGAAACTCATTAAAGAGGACTGCAAGGTCATCAGTCCGAGCCCACATATCACATGGGAGACAGGTTCTGGTTACTCCACAAACCACATTCCTTTTACAGTCAATCATTGCCTTGCATTCAAATCAGAAAAGAGGAAATCTCTCTGCACCAGCAAAATATATGGTCAGAAGCAGGTGTCAAGCAGAGGCTGAGGTTTTTAGCCCAAATGCAGAGCTCAGGAAGAATGAAGAAGGCAATGTTGACATCTCCTCCAGATGGCCAAGTGCTGTTCTGTCAATGACCTGAGAGTGGGAGGGAGCCCTGGAATTCAGCCTAAATAAGCTCACAACCCTTCGCTGTAAACAGTAGATGCAGCTGGAAAATTGAAACATCCCGTTTTAATTAGATGTGTTGCAGGTTTATGTCGATGATGCGATCTGTTTTAATAAATCACAGCAGCACCGTGTTTTCCTCGTGTCCATCTCCTGATGTGGGGGTTCAGCTTAGAAACTATGTTTGATGGATAGAAGCACAGGTTAGAGGGTGGAGGAGGAAACCAGCCACAGAGTTTCCTGGCTAATTCTTTCAGTGGTTTTAGGAAATTGATGTTTATATTCGGAGGCTCAGTTTCCTGGATGAAGCTATTATAAAATTAGACTTCATCTTACCTCCTTGTCAGCCAAAGTTCTAAGCACTGTTTTCTTCTCTCCTATAATTTTGAAATAGGGGTTTTGTTGAATAAGACATATCATTAAGATTATTCCGTTTCCTGCAACTAACAGAGTATCAGTGACAAAACATCATTTCAGCATGTTCAGGTTCTCTCTAAAAAGCACATTATTCATTCATTCGTTAGGTGTAGCTGATATGTATTTGTTGGTTACCTACTATGCAGGAGATACTATCCCTGGGATTATGGACCAAATTCATTGTGTCCTGCCTGTCTGTGGTTCAGTCGGAAAGGAAGAAAATTGTAAAAGCTATGATGTAAGAGTTCAGGATGACTTGAACGTGCCTAGTTGGGGGAGAGGGGGTCTACAGGCAATGAGGCCAAGAGAGAAAAAGAATTTTTAAAAACTAGATGGAATAATACACTTATGCATTATTTCCATGAGAGAACTTCTAAGGCATGAAGAATATTTTTTAAAAAAATTAGAATGTTTTGAAGAAAGATATTAAAGTAAGAAAATGGAAACAAAAAATGAGGACAGATATTTTTAAGAAAAGAGAAATGAGGTTCTGGTTAAAGTGGATGCTCAGCCCCAAAGCAGCAAACACTCCTGTGGACTGCTTACCAATCCCAAAGAAAGAACGTGGAGGATGCAAAGGAGGGGATTTGGGACATTTTATTACTCAAGCACCCTTGGTGGTGGCAGTAGAGACAATGGGATACAATGGAGGGCCACCTGTGCTTACAAGTTGGGGTAAGATACATAGGCCAGGTTTTGCATGCCCACCGTACAGGGAGAGTTCTTGGGATATTTTATGAGCACATTCCTTTACTTTACAACCAAGGTCTCTGTGCTTTGATTCCCACCTGAAGATGGGAGATGAGGGGAGTGGCCCGCCCCCTCTCCATTTCCTTTCTTAACACTTTTTTTTTTTTTGAGTGTTTCCTGTCTCACTCACTGCAAGCTTCCCAAGGTACATATTGTGCTTAACCCAACAGTGGCTTAGGGAGAAAGCTGTGAGTTTGTTATATTCCATAAACTATTTTTGAGGAAGAACAGGAACATGATTACAGTATCTCAAATATTATGCAAGTCAGTATTACATAGGTAGTGGATGTTTGTGGTAAATGTAAGTACATGAAAATAGCCATTTGTGAAAGTCATTTACAATCCTATCATACAAATAGTAGTATTTTGGGTTCTGATATATATACACACACACATTTGTTTCATTTTTATTTGTGTAAGTGTTGTTTTCCCTACACATTGTTTTGTAATTTCTTTCTTTCTTTTGTTCTTTCTTTCTTTCTCTCTCTCTCTCTCTCTCTCTCTTTCTTTCTTTTTTTTCTTTCTATTTAAGGATTGAACCCAGGGGCACTCAACCACTGAGCCACATCCTCAGTCCTTTTTTTTTTTTTTTTGTAGTATTATTTAGAGATAGGGATCTCATTGAGTTGCTTAGGGTCTTGCTAAGTTGCTGAGGCTGGCTTTGAACTTGTGATCCTCCTGCCTCAGTCTCCCAAGCCATTGGGATAACAGGCATGCAGCACTGCACTTGAAGAATGAGTATTAAATTTTTCCAGTCTTTCCCTTCCTTTCTCATTCTCTCTCTCTCTCTCTCTCTCTCTCTCTCTCTCTCTCTCTCTCTCCATTTATATATTCTGTCATTAAACAATTAGGATATTCTCAATTCTTCATAAATATAAGCAATACAATAGTTATGGATCATACTTTTGTGTTTATTTTATTGGGGCAATTGCACACTCACACTTGTCCAGTTTATTCTTTCTTTTCTTTTTGTGATACTAGAATTGAATCCTGGGGTGCTATACCACTAAGCTATCTTCCCAACTCTTTTTATTTTGAGACAGGGTCTCATTAGGTTGCCAAGGCTGGGCTAGATCTGTTGATCATCATGCTTCAGCCTCCTGAGTTGCTGGGATTACAGGTATATACCATGCAGCCGATTAACTGATTTCTTCAAGATAAATTCCTTAAAATATCTTAAGTTTTGCACTAAACTTTTGCACCCGAGTTTGTGGCAACAAGGGGCATGTGCGGAAAGCCAAAATGAAGTAACTAACCTCAGATTTTGAGTGATGTAGAGTCAACCATGCTTAGGGAGGATAATGGGGTTTCAGTAAACACCTACTGGAAAATTGTATTTGGGCATGTGGGAGGTTACAGCAATTCCACCCAACAGTGTTGTTGCAGTAAAGGATAAACAGGCAGATAGCTAATCAAATGAGTGCACTTGAGAGAGGACCATAGGAAAGAAGAGATTAGCAGGCTAAGCCAGCACTGACATTAGCAAAGCCAGGAACCCACAGAATCTGCTGCATGAGAAGGGGATAATTTGGCTGAATGGTTGCAGGAAAATTGTTTCTGAACTGGAAGAGTGACAGACTGGCAACTATTGATCAGTTATATTTTAGGAGTTTTGGCACGGAAGAAGCTAAGCATTTGACCACACTGGTTAAGCTGACACAAAAAGGCAGAATACAACAACACAACAACAACAAAAGACCCTACCTTTCTGAACTACAAGCATCACTATGTAGTGTTTCCTGTTAGACAGTGATTACAAATTTGCCTCCTCTTCCACAGAAGGTCATGAGTACCAAAGGATGTAGTCTACCAGTCATCATAGAATACTTAATGTATAACCCAAGTGAGAAGGTCATTTAATCAGAACAACAACAAAGACACGGGATAATGTTATTTTGTATTTGATGGCACCCATTACTTTTAATTGTTACAACCAATTAAAATATGTTCAAAATGAAGATGCATTCATGTCTTCCAAATGCATTTCTGAAGTACATTAATTCAGAGTAGATGCAGAGGTAGCAAAGTGCCAACATATTATACAGCCAGTTTTTTAGAAGTCAGCATTTAGAAATCATATTAACACATAAAATGTTTAAATGGGCTGTAAAATTTCACAGAGTATAATTACTTGTACATAAAGTATCACACAATATGATACCACCTTGTCTTTGTTTATAATTGTCACAAAACCTTTTCTCTATGAAACTGCATCCATGTTACCCAGATTTTTAATTTTTTTTCATGTTTTGGTCATGGGGAAGCTCATTTTTTTTTCTTTTCTATGTTTTTTAATTGGTACCTTATAGTTTATACCTATGGTGGAATTTGCTCCTACATATCTGTGCATGCACACAATATCACAGTATAATTCGACCATTATCATTTCCTAGTACTTACCCTTTCCCTTCTCTCTTCCATCCCCCAATCCCTTTTCTCCACAGATCTCCCTTTGATTTTCATGAATCCCCCACCCCTTTTTCTTTTCCTCTTTCCTCCCTAGCTTCCTCATATGAAAGAAAATATACAACTCTTGACCTTCTGAGTTTGGCTTACTGCTCAATTAATTTTGAAGTTATGCTCTGCCAGATGGCTTTACTCTATTTTATCAGAGAATGAAAACAGTGTAATACTTTGTATTCAGTGAAATTTTTAATTTATTTCAAAAAAAGTTTAGGAATTACCATAAACTTGATATGCCACTTTTAAATTCAAAGCGTGCATTTATTAAAAATGCTGCAAAGCAAGGTGGGGTGGCGTGCACCTGTAATCCCAGCAGCTCTGAAGACTGGGGCAGGAGGATTGCAAGTTCAAAGCCAGCATCAGTGAGTTAGCAAGGCCCTAAGCAACTAAGAACTTGTCTCAAAGGAAAATAAAAAGGATGTGGATCAGTGGTTAAGTACCCCTGTGTTCTACCACTGGTATCCCACCACCGTCACCACCAAAAAAAAAAAAAAAAAAACAAGAGAAACTAAAATAGTTGTAAAATAGTTCTATTGTCCTGTAATACCTCCCATTTCCCAAATGCCCACAGAAAGTACCAGACATTGACTTGCTACCTTGCATATCTAATTATCACAGAGCTAGAGAAATAGCTCAGTGGTTGAGCACTTGCCTACCATGTGCAAGGAGTGGGCTCAATACCCTGTACTGCAAAAAAAAAAAAAAAGTCTAATAATCACAACTTCCAAAGTTTAATTTTCTTGGCAGGAGAAGAAATGGATTGATGAAATAATTCCTAATTTTGCCTGTATGTGGACATCTATATTTAACCATTAGGGATGATAAGGAATCATAAGGATCTAACATTCATGCCCATGCTCTTTCTACAATTCACTTCCATGTGTGAAAAGAAAAGAATTAATGATTTGGTAAACAGTGATATAGAATGAGTATTTTGAACTAAGATTTCAAAATCAAATTATGAAACAGTTCTTTTAGTTTTTTTTCTCTAAGAATGAGAAGTATCCTCAAACTAGGATATGTGCCTGCTCTGTGTATATCCAGGACACAGGGTGCCTACAAATTTAATAGCCTGTATAATTATCCTTTCCAATCAGTGTGGACACTAATGGATCTCCACAGGTAAGTGCAAGTCAGAGCCCTTCCTGGTCTGGGGTGGGGCCTGGCTCCTCTACACATCACAACTGCCAATCAGTGAATGGCTGGAACAGAGCCTGCTTATAGTAGGCATCAGCTGAAGACAGGAATGAAGTTGGTGAAGCCAGACAGCTGATTTTGCAAGTCTTCCGTGTTGTTTTACCTATGTTAACACTGAAACTGACTCAACACTTTTCACACTTGACATTACAAATCTACTCACTTCCAAAATATAATTTCTGGTCTTAAGTTTACAATGATTCCACTGAGAGGTGGAGAAAACTTACATTAAAAAGCAATCTCAATCTTGTTTTGCAAATAGCCTAAGAATGGTTCTAACATTATTTTTCTTTCTCTGACCCTTTCATTACCTCACTGGAGAAGCCTATTGCAAAATATATCAATATATACTTAGCTATAAAACACACATGCACATCTATACACATATATGCACACATATATACATATATATATATATATATATATATATATATATATATACACACACATATATATAAATAATGAGGGAGAAATATAAAATATAAAGTACAATAGAAAAAATTTTCCCTGTACTGGGGTAATTCTTTTCTTGACTCACTAGTCCTTAACTAATTAAATGAAAAGAAGAAACTTCATTTTAAATTTCCATCAACTATCTTTCTAATTTTATGCAAAATCTTGAACTTGTCTGTTTTGTAGCTTATGAATTTTAACATATAGAGGATAATTGTGTAATTTAAAATATTTTGTTATAAATGATTCTCTTCTATAAACAATTAAAATATTTTTTAAACACCTTAGTTTGAATAAACTGAATTTATGGGTACCTGTAATAATAAGAAATTTGAGTTAATATTTACCTTGTTGTATATGCTACAGGAATAAGCAGCATACCTGTCATATCAAGTAGTTGAGACACACGGCATTTGGACAATTTAACCCACAGCATTTATACAGCTATAAAGGGACTGCAGTGCGTTTTTATATCCCATAGTAGTACTTAAAGGGATTAAAAAATGTAAACAGCAAGAAGATATGCTTATTTTAAAAGTATTCCCTGATATTCTACCATGGCACAATGGTTTGTAAAACGTACTATAATGTTGGTTTCAGAGGACATAGAATATAGAATGAAATAGGGTATCAACCATTAAAATCTGCCTATTGTCTCTTTAAAACCTTTAAATTTCAGTCCTCACAATAGTTGGCTGGGACTCTTAGAAATTCTAGGGTGAACTGTGCAGCATATCAAAGTACCCTTTGTTAACCTGTTTCAGGGGAGGAAAAGGCCCCGTTGGCATTTGCAATCATACACCAAGCCGTTTTAGGCTCAATGGTTTTTATTATCATTATCACCATTTTTTTCCAGTGGTTTATCTTCAACTACCAAGGCACAAATGGAATCCAAAGACTGGAACATTTCTCCATTATGTGGCTTTCTACTTTTAAGCAATCTTGTACTTTTAAGCCATGAGAAATGTGACAAGATAGCTATTTTAGGTCCTATATTTATAGATTTGTCTATTTCATCTAATGACCACAAATGTGCCTTTATTTTATAGGTTTGAGGCCTGTAATTTTATAATAGTATCCAGAGTCAATTTTCTATGGCAATGTCTGCTTTCTAGATAGGGATCCGTTTAATTCAATAAATATTTTAGTGACTCCCTTTGCCAAGTAGTTTCTTAAACTCAGAGCACAAAGAGAAAATGGGATCCAGCCCCTGCCTTCAAGAACCTTACTGTTTAATGACAGGAAGAAATAATGCAATGTGATTGCAGAGCTATGCATGTAGCCCAAGAGATCCTAAAAATAGCCTCAGAATAAGGGAGGCAGAAAAGCCAGTGTGGAGTTTGATATGTATTCTAAGCTTTAAAGGGAAAGCGATGAGCCCGGTAAATCAGTGGAGGATATTCTAAGTGAATACAGTTAAGTGCAAATAAAAGAATCGGTGAAAATGTTTAGCATGTGTGTAGCACATTTAGAGAAATGTAGGTAGTTCCGAATGACTGGAGATGACAACCCTAATGAGGAAGCCGTCAGGGATGAGTGAAAGGTCCACTTATCCGGAATTTTTTTTTCCTCCTCCAAATGGAGTACCTTGCTGACATTCTGCGAGTGGATCCTGAGAATGAAAATAGCATGTAGCTGAAATTTTTCTTAAAAATCACATACATCAATTGCTCATAAAAAAATAGTATATTTGGTTTTTATCCATTCAACTGTGTTCAGTAATATGTTGGTGTAAATGTAGCAAATGAAGACATGAATCGGACATACTCTGATTTATTGTCCCCTGATGACACTACTTATTTTGAATTTTCATCTTTCTTAATTATGGAAGTCAAAATCATGAAGGTTAAATGCCATATAATGCAACTCCATTTTTATATAAAATGGATCACCAAAGACAGGACGTTATTGAGAGAGATAAAATAAGATAATATATAAGTTATCATTTTTAAAATTGGTAATTGTAGAATTTTAACAGGATATGACTGGCAATTACACCCTCATAAGATGAAGCAAGAGACAAAAGTAAACCCAGGCAGAACTTGTAGGAATACAGAGACCTACTGTATTGTGATGGTTAAATAAATAGTTCTAATCAGATCTGGGTATAAATTAAAGGATGGGAATTAATGACCATGACATTTTAGGATTGTTAAGAGATGGTAAGTTATGCTTACCGCACATATATTAGCCTGGGTCTCCCAGGATACTGAACCTAAAAAAGCACACACAAAATAACAATTTGTTGCAGAGATTTGATGCAAGAATAGTGATTTAAAAAAAAAGAAAGAAAGAAAGATCAGACAGAGAAGGGAAAAGAAATATAAATGAATTTCTTCCTGGCTGTAAGTTTATCAAGGAAATGCAATCATAGCTCAGCCTTCTGTCATCAGAATATTCTATATGACATCACTGGGGGTTAATGACCTTAATTAGCAGAGAGAGAAAAAAAGTAATTTATCTTCTGCTTTATTTTCTCCTTTTCCATGTTATTGTTCAAGGAGTAAATAAACACCAAAATATATAGGATATAACTAAAGTAGTGTTAGAGGGAAATTTATAGGTGCAAAAGCATATATTGAAATATATTTAACACAGTAAAATATACTTACAATGTACTTACAATCACTCAAATGATTCATCTCAAATAAGTAAGCTAACTTTCCAACTTAAGAAAATAGAATAGAAAAAGGAAATTGAAAATAAACAGGAAGAAGGAAATGATAATGAATAAAGAAAGAATAAATGAAACAGAGAGTAGAAAAAATAACTATTATCAGCAAAACAAAAGTTAGCTTTTAGAAAAGATCAACAAAATTGAGAAATCTCTTATGGATTGACTCAGAGAAAGCATTCAAGATGTGATCAGCTGCCTTATAGAAATAAAATCACAATAATTGTAAGGAAAAACCTATGAACTACAGTATTACCATAAATTTGACAACATAAATGAAATAAATTCCTCAAAAGATAAAAACTACCAATGCTGAACTAAGAATATAGAGAAAATCTAAATAGACCTGTTGGGGATGCAAATCAAGTCAAGATGGCGCCTGGCAGTTTGCCAGGAGGAGTGGTTTGTGAAGCAATGCCAGCAAGCCATTAAGATGGCAAGGATTCCTTATTGGCTGACTGCTGTATCTAGATGATGTTAATTGAGTCAAGCTGTGTGTAATCAGTTAGGTATATATACCTCTGCTATCCTGCAATAAAGCAGTTCCCGCTTGAACCTTCAAGTTACTTGTCACCTCCCGGTTATTTGCCCAGCTAGACTGTGGCATAGACCTATCGTAATTGAGAAGCTTGAATTACAATCAATAAAATAATTCTCATACACACAAAAAATTACTTAGGTCCCAAAGACTTTTCCAGTGAATCTCCCAATTATTCAAAGAGGAATCAATACCAGTCAAAAACTCTTTCAGAAGCTAGCAGAGGGAACACTTTCCAATTCTTTCTCTTGGGTGTATTACCCTGATACCAAAATCATTGAGAAGACATGGAAAGAAAAGAAAGATACAGGCAAAACGCATTGTATGAGTATACACACAATCTCTTAATAATGTCTTAGCAAAGTAAGCCTAACAACTTTTAAAATGATTACTATACCATAAGTAAGTGAAATTTAACCAGGAATTAAAAGCAGATTTTTATCATTGGAAAAATAAATGAATATAATACAACATTTTAACAGAATGAAGAAACTAAATCATACAATCTTCTCATTTTATCAGGAAATTCAATATCTTAATAATAGTAATAAATAATAATAATAATAATAACAAAAACGCTCAGAAAGCTATGGTTAGGAGTTAACTCAGCTTCATGAAAGGAATCTACAAAACACCCATAGGTGACATCATATTGAACACCTTCCTGCTAAGATTAGAAATAGGACAAAGATGAGACTTCCTGCCCCACTTTTATTCAACACTGTAATGATTCCAGCTAGAGTAATGAAGCAAGAAAAATAAAGAGAAAATATCTATACTGGAGTGAAAGAAAGGAACTAGAGAGAGTTAAAAGGAATCCATTAAAAATTAGAATTCAGTGATTATGAAATCAGTATATAAAAATCATTTGCTTTACTACTTGCTAGTGACTTCTAAAAGGGGATTCAGAAGACAATTGTATTCTCAGTAGCAGCAATAAATAAATAAATAAATAAATAAATAAATAAATAAAACCCTTAGCAATAAGTTTAACAAAAACAGTTCAAGACTTATAAAAATAAGACCATAAAACATTAAAAAAAACTAAAGAAGAACTAAGTAAATACAATAACATCCCATGCCACTGATTGGAAAACAATATTGTTAAGATGGCAGTGTTCCCCAAATTTACCCACGAACTTGTCATAGTCCCTACCAACATCCAGCTGCATTTTCAAAGAAATTGGAAAACCAATCCCAAAGTTTATCTGAAGAATCAGGGACCCAGAATTGGCAGTCTCAGCAAAGAAGAACCAAGTTGGAAGACTCCTTCATTCTGTTTTCAAAACTTATTACAGTGCTGCACTACGCAAGATAGCATGATACTAGCAAAAACCACACATGTAAATCAAGGAAATGGAAACAAGAGTCCAGAAATAAAACCATACATTTGTAGTCAAATGATTTCAACAAAGGTGACAAAAAATTGACAGCAGAGAAAGAATAGCAAATAAGGCAAAATGGGAGACAATGCAGGGATAAAGTATTATTACCTTGCATTTGTCAATAGTTTTGTAGCTGTGTCGTCAAAAGCACAAGCAACAAAAATATAAATTAGATTTCATCAAGATCAATAATTTGCCCACAAACAATATAATTAAGAAAGTGAAAAGACCACTGACAGATTAAGAGGAAAATATTTGCCAATGATAAGGGAATAGGTAAAGCACTTTTGCAATGTACTAATAAAAAGAGGAGTGATCCAATCTTAAGACGGGCAAAGAATCTGAAAAGATACCTCTCCAGAGATTTATAAGTGGCCAATGAGTACATAAAATGATGTTCAACATGATTAGTCATTAGGGAAATGTAAATTAAAACCACTGTAAGATGCCAATTTATAATGACTAGGTCAGCTATAATAAAAAAAAAAAGACAATAAAAACTGTTGGTTAACCTATGGAGAAATCGGATCCTACATACAATGCTGGTGGGGAACAAAATGATGAAGCCCCCTTGGAGGAGTTTACTCCTCAAAAGGTTTTTAATGTTTTTAAAATAATGGAACATGACCATATTACGTCTCACTGCCACTCTTAGTTATGTATCTGAGAGAAATGAGAACCTTTATTCACATAAAAATGCGTACCCAAATATTACAGCAGCATTTTTTCTAATAACCAAAAATTAAAAGACCTTCATGTCTCTCAAAGAGTGAATAAGCAAATGTATATCCATACAATAAGATACTGTTTGATAATAAAAAGAAACAAAGTTTTCATACATGCTAAAATATGGCTAAATCTTGAAAACATTATGATAATAAAGAAATCCAACACTATAGATCAGATATTATGTTATTTAATTTATATTAAATGTTCAGTTAGAAAGATCTATGTTAATGCAGTAGGTAAGTGATTAAGGGCCGAGGGAGTGAGAGAAAAATGGTAAATGACTGAAATGGGTATGGAGTTTCTTTTGGAAGTGATCAGAATATTTTGAATTATGCTGTGGTAATCTAATTCAATCTAATCTGTGGTTGAGCATATCTGGGAGTTGATCAGACTAATTCTTTATACTTCTATTAATAATCAAAATATTCAATGAAAATAACTTTAAAACAATTTCCCCAGTCATTGCTTTAAGGTCATGCATAGGTGCTTAGACAACTTGATTGCAATAAGAAAATACTGATTATATGTTATAAAATACCCCTTTGTGACTGTGTCAAATTTACAATTGTCAGAGATGAAGTACATTATCTACATTAAATAAAAGTCCCAAAGAAGTAAGATGAGAAAATTTATACTCTTGACAGCAGAATAATTGTTAGATGATCTCTTTGGCTAACTGTCAGTCACTTTAATTCCAAAATGGAACACAGAGATACTAAATTCTGATTCCTTATATTCTTTTGCATATAGAAAATAAATGATGCATCCTGACAAGTTGTGAAAAAATAAAAAAAAATCTATCTCTCTGGTGCCTAAAAGATGCCTACAATCACCTCTGGATGAAAACAGTCCTTAGTAAGGATCTCTGACTCTATCTTTTATCATTATAGAGAACAAAGCAGAGAATTTTTCTTTTTTTGCCCCTTACTGCAGGGAGTTAAAGCCAAACAAGAACAGAGGTTAGATAGGAGAGGGATGGATAGTTGGCCTCCCTGTGGGCCTCCCCTATTGTTCTTATCAGGATGGAAATGGCAAATTCATCTCAGAATTCTTTTCCACCAGTGGAATCCTCCTCCACAAAGTGACCATGAGAGAATCCTATGAATCAGTTTACACATGAGTTAAAACTTGTTTGTTGTGTTAGCTTTTCATCACTGTGACCAAAACACCTGACAAGAACCCCTTAGAGGAGGAGAGATTTATTTTGGCTCACAGCTTCTAGAGGTCTATGGGTCTGGCCTACAGTTACCACCCAGTAGTCCATTCAAATGGTCCATCAAATGGACTAATCCACTGATAAGGTGATAGCTCTCAAAATCCAATTACTTCCTAACAGCCCCACCTCTAAACCTACTTCCTCTGGGAACTTGTTTTCAACGGGAGGTTTTGGTGATGATCCAGATCCAGATCATAATACTTTTCTGTCAGATGTTTTTTGTTGATGCTAATTATAAGGATACAATTAAGGTAAGTATTTAGTTTTGGCATAAGAATAATTGATAATCCTAGGGCAAGAAGCTCTAACAAGATATAATGTTAGCATTAGGGTCTAGATGAAGATTAGTGTTAGAATTATTTTATAGATGGAATCATTAAAATTTTAGGCTAAGTTTATATCTTAGAACTTTTTCTTCATAATAGAAAACATGAAAATTGAAAATTGAGTGTATTTTACTGTGAAAGAGACAGGTGAAAGCTTGAAAATGTAGAACTTCCCAAAGTTCATATATTTCTTCTCTTATTTGTGTGTGTGTGTGTATTCATATATACTTATATACTTATTCACATATACACTCATATCCATATATACCCATATACATATGAGTATGTATTTTTGAAAAGGCAGTAATGAAATAGTTAAAAATTCATAAAATGATACTAATATCAAGGCTCTGGAATGAGTAGTTTTATTTTGTAGTTTATCCTATATGGCTCACCAATTTTATGAGTTAATTTTAATATTTGATTAATAAGATTCCTTAGGCAGCTTAAGAAAGCTATTGCCAAGTGTCTCAAATATCTTTTAATCACCATTAAAATACAAAGCCATCAGAAGCCACTAATAAGATGACAAACATAAATAACTGATCAGCATATGAAATGAAATAATGAGAGGAACTGAATAGCCACATCTGCATTAGAATAGTTAAGTTATTTTCAACTACAGTGTAACATTTACATTCTGTGAATATATTTGGGCTCTTGACAGCAACACATGCCTTGCTGCTCAATTCCACAAACCTTATCCAATTTATCATTCTTGTTTCAAAATAGAAAGCAGGAAATGCTTTATAGGTATTAGGAACCATACCAAATAGGATAAAGTTTTAAATCCCTTTAAGAAATTTCTCAGTTTAAACTAAAAAAAAAAAAAAAAAAAAAAAGACACTGATTCTGATTGACATAATGCCGTCAAGGATATGTAGCCTTCTTGCTTTTGCTAACCAGCTCTTTATGTATTTTATTCCATTATCTCAAAGTATTTGAGGCAAAGTAAAAATAAATATAATTAATTAAGAACAACAAAAATAAACACTTCTCAAAAGGGAGACTGGGTAAAACGTGGAAGACAAAATCAGGGAATATATAGTAATGAAGAGTGCATGTCATTAGATTTTCTACATTTATCTCAAAGATGTGCTGCAAATTGATCTCAGGCTTCCCTAGTTATAAACAGAAAAGTGAGAATCTGTGAGCTTCAAATTATCCAAATAGGTATTGAACAAATATCACTGTAACACATTATCACAGTATTACCAGTTACTAAATGAATCAACGAACAATCATTGACCCTTTTCCCTCCAGAATCACTCTTTGCTCCTGTTTGCATATATCAAAAGATAGAAAGATAAAATGACATCATATTTTGTTACCTATGCTTTCCTTAAAAAAGTATTCAGTTTAAAAAGCAGAGTTGTATTCATGCAGATTTCTTTAAGGAAGGTAAAAATTTGTGGCATAATAAATCTAGTTCTAGTTTCCTAAGCCTTCAAGAGAATATAAAATAGTATCATTTCATGAAGGGCAAAGTTTTGTGTCAAACACTGTGCAAAATCTGATACCACTCAGCAGGTAATAGAGGCAATGCATGAAAAAAATAAATACAATGTGGAAACATTATCACACACCTTATAGCTGTGACTGAAAATTACTCAAATTCTTTTGTTTAGATTGCATAATCATATATAGCAAGAAGGAAAAGGAGTCACAATTCTGAATGCTGTTTATGGCAAGCATAATTCCCTCCACCTTTTTCCCTTCGTATCCGCATTTCATCTGATGATACTTAAGAGTTTCCCCAGGCACTTTGCCCCAGTGGAGGTGATGGATTAGAAAAGAACAGTTAATAGCAGGCAAAGAATCTGAGCTCTAGTTTGGTTTTGTCTTCTCCTCTTTCTTCTCATTCTCCCCATCTTGACATTAGAATCAGTGTCTTCTACATTCACTCTCCAGATCTACCTTCCAGTAATTATATGATTTAAGAACAATTACTGAACTTCTCCTACCCATTAGTTCTTCCTCTGTAAAGGGGTCCAACCCCATATATCTTACAGAACTTCGGGGAGGGCTGAATGAGCCAACATATATGGAAATTTTTTTGGAGTATGCAGGACACAGTGTAAGACCCCTGAAGTGTTATTTCCTCTCTTTATGCCTTTGCAGTTTTCTTCTTCTTTAAAGTCTCTTGAGCTCCAGCGTGTCTATTTATACTAAGAAATGATAGCTGCGAACTGATGCCTCACCAGAAAGAAATACAAAATGCAATCACATTCCTCAGTGAACAAGTTAAATTGCACAGTGTTCCCATCAGACGACTTATGGGAATGCTATTATTCCTTCTCTTGGAAGTCCCCAGACCTAAGATAAGTCCACAAACCTCAAATATGGACTTGGTTCTAGTTTCTCAAAAGAAAGAAAAAGAATGGAAAAGATAACTTCATGCACCCAATTAACCAAACTGTGTTGTTTCTTGTGTGTGTGTGTGTGTGTGTGTGTGTAACTGCCACACAGCAGTAGATACAGTATTTACTAGATAGTTTTGCCCAAACCATGTGCTGCCTTCTCTGGCCTGGTGAGAGATCCCCTGGCATCAGTGGAAGAGGGTTGGAAATGGAGGAAAGTCCTCCTATCCAGTGTTAAACTTAGCAGCCATGAACATGAACTATCCTTGCTAGACCAGCATGGTGCCCTCAAGTGTATCTATAGTGGTGTGCTCTTTAAGGGTGCAGACAGGTCCTTAACAGCCATTTTTCCAAGATCTGGCAAAGGGTGCCAGAGTGCTGGGTTGAAGAGACTTCTAGCAGCATCAACATACTGTACTTGGAACTTGCTTCCCTTTAGAATAAAGAGTCACTCCATTTTCGTTTTTTTGTTTTGTTTTGTTTCTCATTATTTGCTTGGTGGGTCTAAGTGATATGTCCTTGAGATTGCAGCCTGTACCTACTGCCACTATTCTAGTAGCCTTGGGTGGTCCAAGACTGAAAATTTATTATTGCTCTTTTCCCTACTCTGTAAGCCACCCCAAATTCTCCCGGTCTCATCTGGGAGGCTGAGTCCTCCCAGGCCTAATCATTTTCTATCTTAGCATGGCCAGCAGTAGACTCTCTCCTTGTCTCACCACATGGCTCCCAGAAGAAAATCTTTCAAGTTTTGTCTGACTTTGTTATATAATTGAAGACGGGGGTTGTTAATTTTGTCATTTTATTATACATAGGAAGAAATCTCAGTATGACCAAGTGGCTCTCTCTATGACAATGGCCATAAAAGCCTGATGCTGAAGGAGGCTTCTTTCCACTCACGACAGACGCCAAACAAACTCTTTTGCTCGCATCGGCATCCCTCTGAGCTCCTCTAGCTCTCTGCCTCTGTCACATTCTACTTCAATATTCCCATTTCAGAAATCCCTTTAGAGAAGGGGAACTCTTTGGGTTCTAATGAGTGTACTGAAATTGCTTTTCCGAGAATGATTAAGGCACTCAGGCTTTATATGGAAGTGGTAATTGCTCCCCACACCGCCTTTGCAAGGAACAGAGCTGTTGGGAACAGCACACACTGCAGTGTTACGTAAGGATATTACTCTCCCTCTTTCCTCTGCAAGCTGGGTCCCCAGGCAGTAACGGGCTACCCTGGGCATCTATGAAAGAACCTTTACTCCATTTAAGGAGGCCGTCAGACAAGCTGCAGAAAAAAATAAGACATAACCAGAGTGGAAAGCTGGAAATAAAGGTAAAGTGAGATTCCATGCAATACCGACGTGGGTCCCCAACTGTTTTCTCAACTGTCAAAAAAAAAAAAATATTGCTTCAGGAAAAGGCAACTTGTCAGCTGATTTATAGTCTGAATCATTTAATTTTGCTACAGAATTATTTTCACTGCCCCATCACCCAGAGCTCTGTTCAGCAATTTTTTCTGCCATTGAAGATGGATGAGACTTAGAGTAAAAAGAGAGACGCCTTCTTGCAGAGACTTTGAAATGACGGTACAGAGACATCTACTCCAGCTGTATATATATTATTCGAATAATGAGCATGAAGTACAAGGCTTCATGATATGGTGTCAGGACCTACTAATAATGTGGGGAATGGCTTAAATGCTAAAATACCACAAAGTCAAAACATAGGACATGCGGAACAAACCTAAGACATGCTTTTTGAAAAAAATAAAATAATAATAATTAAGGAACTTAAATCCCAAGTTTGATTGAAAGACCATGATCATGGGGCTTTAGGGAGATTAGAAGCTAGCTAAAGTAATACTTCATTGTCATCTTTATAATTTAAAACACTAGCAAAATTTTAGAGTCACGGGGAAGTGTGAGTATAAAAAATATTTACTGAGCACCTATAATGTGTTAGGCACTTTGGAGCACGCTATCTAATTGGCTGAATCGTTTGAAATACATCTCTTTCCATGAGAGATGAGGAGCTTCAGGATTCAAAATTTAAGAAACTTGACAAAGATCATACAAGCCAGGGCAAAGAAAGAATTAAAACTGTGTACTCCCCCCAGAGCCCATCAGACCGTGCTGCTGCTACCTCTGCAGGTCATGACAGTGAGAAAAACGGAACTCTGTTCCAAGGATAGCTTCAACCTACGGGAGTAGTACCTGTACCACTCACAGAGCACCTGGAGCCCACAGTTTGCATCCTGACTTGTTTTCTTTTCTTTCTTTTTCTTTTCTTTTCTTTTTTTTTTTTTTTGCAAGGGCCTTTCTTGTTTCCCATAGATGGCTGGCTCAAAAATAGCTGAATTCAACAGCTAATGCTACCACCAAACAACTATGATTCCTACAATTTGACTCTTTGATGACCCCAAAGGCCCAAGAGTTAAAGACTTGTACTTAATAGTGGAGCTACTGGGAGGGGGCAGAATTTTTTTTAAAGATGGGCCTAGTAAGATCTGCAAAAGGAGGTCTTCAACAAAGGGAGTGAGACCTCAGGTCCTCCCTTTCCCTCTCATTTCCTTCCCAGATATTAGGTGAACAATTTAGTTCTGCAGCACACTCTCACCATGATGTACCACAGGTCAAGAGCAATGGGCCCAGCTGATCATGAAAGAAACCTCTACCACTGTCAGTCAAAATAAGCCTTTTTTTTTTTTTAGAAGCAGATTTTCACAGGTATTTGTTGTAGTGATAAGAGAGCTGACTAGCCCAATAATTGTAAACTTTTTTGACTCAGTTTATTCATTTTGAAATAGATGATAACATCTATTTCAAATAAGCATGAGTAAATTGACATCACAAAGACCTGCCTGGTATATAGCACAGATTTAACTCTGCATGAATTTAGCTAATTTACACATTTATGTTCTAGCCCAAATAACACCAAGTAGCATCCAATAGCCCATAGTCCCTCAATTCTGCAAATAATATTAATATTAATAATAATAATGAAAACAAGAAGAATTTCCCTGTTCATTTGCAAAGTCAAATGTGTGACCTTGGAAAAAATCAAGATATTTTTCTGAAATTTAGTTTTCAAATCTAAATGATTGATGGCAATCACAATCTCCACCATGTACAGTTAATTACAAGGATCATGTAAGTTAATATGCATGAAAAAAATTGAAGCTAAGAAGAAAGAATTATAATGCAACAACTACAATTGATTGTTCTCTCCTTTGACCTCTAAAGATTTTTTTAATATTTTACAAGGCATTCTGTTTGCTCTTGTGTGTTCTTATGTTGCTTGCAAAGCATCCCTTTGAACACTCGTTACACAAAGATTACATATGTGTGTATATGCTGTATGTATTTATATATGTACATAATGTATGTATAGATTTCTTGAGTTATGTATATGACACAAATATATATATGTGGTGTGTGTGTGTGTGTGTGCATGTGTTTTGTCTGTCTCATAAAACTCACTTCCTTGAAGGTAGAGACATGTGGACTATGATTTATTTATCTTTGATTTTTCTGGTGTTCAACACAGTCATGGTACATAGTGAGTATTAGAAATAAATAAAAAAATGTCTGAATGTTTCAAATTTAGAGAAAAAAAATAAGAAGAAAAAAAATAAAGAGAAATTGTGAGAAAATAACCCAAGAAAGTCAACTAAAGGGCAGAAAGATACATTTTAGCTCACTGTTTAAGACATTTTTGTCTGAAGTCATTTGGCTCTGCTTTTTCTCAGCCTGTGGTGAGGCAGAACATCGTGGCACGGGAATGTGTTCACCTTATGGTGGCCCAGAAGCAGAAAGAGAGAGAGAAAGAGAGAGAGAGAGAGAGAGAGAGAGAGAGAGAGAGAGAGAGAGAGAGAGAGAGCACTTTCATAACAAAGCCTCTTCCCCCAAACTCTTAAGTGATGAATCCATAAATAGATTAACCCATTCATGAAGTCAAAGCTCTTATGATCCATTCACCTCTCCAAACCCCCATCTCTACACACTGCTGCCCTGAGGAACAAGCCTTCAGCACATGGAATTTGGGGGAGGGAGATATGATCCAAATCGTAACAGGAAAGAAGGAAGAAAGGAAAGAAAAAAATAAGGAAGGGAAGAAGGAAAAATGAAGTAAAAGAGTAAAGCTAAAAGAACACTCTCAGTAATTAAACTCTGCCAACGTATAGGTCTCATGACATGCCACGCACAGTAGTGCACACCTGTAATCATAGTGACTCGAGAGGCTGAGTCAGAAAACTCCTAAGTTTATGCCTCCCACAGCAACTTAGTGAGACCTTGCCTGAAAATAAAAATATAAAAGGGCTGGAACATAGCTCAGTGGTAGAGTGTTTCTGGGTTAAATCCCCAGGACAACAAACAAACTTACCCGCTAAAGTCAAAATCAATCAATCAATCCATCAACCAACCAACCATGTCATATCATTAGAAGTTCCATGCAGAGGCATTAATATTCAGAATTTCAAATTGGGAGAAAGGATGATGTGTACAGCAAAACTTGAAATTTTTGTTTAATTAAGCACTATTTAGAATTTCTACTGTTCATTATTTTTAAATCTTTCTACTGTATATATGGAAACCATATCCTGAAGTCTTCTCACCACCCTCCTCAGGAGTGGAGCATCCCTTGTCGAAAGCAATGGAACATGGCTGTCTTTTCCTTGCCTCTATCCCAACACCACTTTTATTCCAATCAATCTACCTCTGAAGTGGAAGAAGGCAGCATCAGTAAATGAAAAACAAATGCAAGGTCTCAAATTTGGGGAGATGAATTCATTCTCTAGCACAAAAATGGCAGTGGATTTAGGTAGTAGGAGGTACATGTTTGTTGAATAACTTGTTTTTATAAGGAAAGTTATGAAAGAGGGATGGTAGCTCATTTCCAATTATTCATGCATTACCTGTTGCTCATTATTTGTACAACAGATATACATTATGTGTAATGTACATCCATACCCATGCACAGATGCAGAAAAGGGGACTTTATTTTCCATCAAGGTTCTCTTGGGCTAAGATAGTTACAAAAGTAAATACAGTATTATATCCTGGGAGCTATACAACTCTAAACTGCATGGGGTTAAAGGTACTCAAGGAGGATGAGCTCCATGAAGCACCATGGAAAGCTTCCCATATAAAGGAGTGTGTGGAAAGTGAATTGATCGAATCAATGAAAGCAGCAGGAAGATAGGATAATGAAGGGCATTTCAGGTGGGAAAGGGCATGGAAGCATAATTTGAAAGAGTACAATTGGTAATCCACCACTGATTGAGACTTACAGGAACTTAAATCAAAAGGAGGAATCAGGTAATGAAACTGAAGAGAAATAAGAAGTTGAGCTTGCATTTCATCCTCTAAAGCATGCATAAATGAGTGGTGGGAAGATATCCTCTTGGAGGTATCTTTTTGTTTTATAAAGAAAATACTGTGTGCTATCATAATTCTTTTCAAATTTGCCAGACACCTTACTCTATACCAGTGTTTCCCAATGGTTATCACACATTAAAAATCACTTGAGTTTTTTAAAAAAAAATCAGTGCAAAATTATAACAGGGAATCAAATTAGAAAAACGTCATGGAGCCCAGTCATCAATATTTAGTATGTTTCATCTGTAGCCAGCCTTGAATACCACTATGGTAAACTAAGAACAGCAGGTCTCTGTTTCAGGAAGAAGATGCAATATGTTGGAGCACAGGTGTCCATTTGTTAGTATCAGGACTGGTGCATTGATGTCTTTACTGAGTATAGATAACAGAGAAAAGAATAAAAACTGACTTGATAATGCTTTCCCACCTGGGCTAATCCAGCCAACTTCCACAGCATCAAAAGGATTCTATTGAACATGTTAAGAATGGTTATTGTTAGGGAAAATGATGAGACTGGGACCTGAACCCCCTAAAGAAATATGCTATGGGGAAATAGAAAGCTATAGTGAAAATACAGAAAACTTCAATACAACAGAAAATGAGTTCTCCAACTTGGCCCCAGAGATGTAACACATGTGCTAAAGTTGACTCTCAGGAATCCTAGTTCCCCTCTGATTCTACAGCTCTCACCTACCTGTAAACTTTCTTCAGGTGACTTTGAAAGCTGTTGCCCTATGAGCAGCAACAGAATCATTCCTGCTAACATGACTATTCCCTTACCAGTGTGAGACTCTTTCCCCCTGCCCCAAATCCTGTATCTGTCCCACGAAAAATATTAACTCTCAATCGAAGTTGTCCAACTTCTGCACAAACATGGAACATGGTAATTCAAAAATATTTCACATGAATAGCTTTGTTAGTCAGCTTTTAATTTTTGTGTCTGTCACTACAACAAAGGCCAGACATAATCAAGTTATAAATTGGAGAGATTTATTAGGGCTCACAGTTTTGGAGATTCTAGCCCATGATCAGTTGGCCTGTTGGTTTGGAACCATGACAAGAAAGCACATAATAGAAGGAGCATGGGGCAGAACCACAGTTGTCAATTTATGGCCAGGGAGAAAGAGTCAGGGCTAAGGTCCCCAAAGCCCCTGAGGGGACACCTTCCCAGAGATCTTAGGACTTGTCACTAGGATGCACCTCTCAAAGTTTCCATTCCACTTCTGGCCTGAGAACGAAGTCTTTTCAATACATGGACTTTTAGCGAATCTTCAACATCCAAACTCTGCCACAATAAATAAAGACTTCACTAAAGCTGTCCCAGATTACTGTCTTCTGCTGTCCTCCATCTGGTTTTCAAACATAGACATTCTATTTTCAATGAAACCCCCCCAAACACCAAAATTATCAAAAAAAATTGTGAATGGAGAACATATTCATACACCACGGATTATTAAACTTTATAAAGAAGATGCAGAATTTTTGTTTACCCAATATGCTTAAAATATTGTATAGTTTTTAAAGCAATAATGGCAGCCTAAATAAATCTAAATGCAGCTTCATAGTATGAAAATTGGGACAAACTACTAAATGGAGTCAGGAATAATTATCTCCAAGTACAAACAGATTGCAGCAGTGAGTCCTACAATGGGGTCCCAAAACATTGTCTGAGGAAATAAAAACAGTTTAAAGGCAAAGAATTTAATGTTTTGCAAACATCAAAGTTTTGTTTAAAATCTTTAATAGAAAATGAGAGTAATAGTATCTATGCCAAATATGATGTAGATTAGAGAAGGGGGAAACGGAGCACAGCACCACACATATTGTGGGACTTAATATTCCCGTCCCTTCTCTCTCTTCATTTCTAGTATCTGTTAGCATTTTTAAAGTATTTTATTTAACACACACAAAAAAAACACAAGGAATATATTTTACTTTACAACAGAAACCCTTCTTCTATAAATTTACATGTATGGGTGTGTGTCCCGAAATTTGAGTATAGTTATACAATTATCCATTGCCACATAAACAAAAAATTACCTCAGAGCTAAGTAGTTTAAAATAATAGCAAACAAGCCAGTTGGGGTGGCACACTCTTGTAATCCCAGCAGCTCGGGAGGCTGAGGCAGGAGGATCAAAAGTTCAAAGCCAGCCTCATCAAGAGCAAGGCATTAAGCAAGTCAGTGAGACCCCGTCTGTAAATACAATACAATACAATACAATACAATACAATACAATACAATACAATACAATACAATACAATACAATAAAAAAGAGCTGGGGATGTGGCTCAGTGGTTAGGTGCCCCTGAGTTTAATCCTGGTACCAAAAGCGCGCGCGCGCGCACACACACACACACACACACACACACACACACACACACACACAATACCCAATAATAGCAAACATTAGTTATTTCTGGTTTTGTGGGTCAGGCATTTGGGAGCAGTTTATCTGGAAGGTTGGAGTCTTCTACAAGGTTTCAGTCACGATGAAGGGAGGGGTGGTGGTTCCTTGAATGTTCCAGTGAAACCGGACCATCTTTTTCTAAGGTGGCCAATCCCAGGGCAGAAGTGGAGGTTATTTTTGATGGGAAGCCTCATTTGATCTCACATAGGTTTCTCCACATAAATCTTGAGTGTCCCCATGACACAGCAGATGGCTTTGCCTAAAGAGAATAATCCAAAGCCAGTACAGACCCCTTTTTGACTCAGCTCCAGGAGTCATGCACTGACTACAATATTCTATTTATAATACAAATCAGCCAAGAATACTTCGTCCTGAAGGGAACTAGACAGGATGTGAATCTGAGGGGGCAAGTGTCACTGAGAACCATTTTGGAGACTGGCTACCTCTCTCGTTTTCTCTCTCTCTTCATCCATTCCTCAAACTAATGTGTACACTTACACATTCAGCACATGCGTATAGACTCTACTGCATTTCTATTTTTCTTTCGAGTTTTTCTGTGGAAAGATTAAAACGATCTTGCAACTCACTAATTGTTCCCATCCGTACCTGCAACATAATTATATGCGTGCTATCGAACAGAAAGTCATTGTATTCTTGCTACCCTGCTTGGGGAATGGTTATTGGTTTTACATGGGTTACTATGAAATCACACAAAAGGAAGTGCCTTTTTAGATTCTAAAGAAAAAGTGACTTGCTATCACCCAAGAGTTGGAGAAAAAAAAAATCCTTTGACCATCTTGTTGCTTTTTATTGCTCTCAAGGGCATCTTATTGCTCCTGAGTCGATTCATCAAAACAGAAAAGGTGCTGGAAGGGCAGAGCACACAGAAAGAACGGGCCAAGGACATGGCTCACCTTAGGTTCTCAGAAAGTGCAACCCAACATTGTCCACAGTATACGTGAGATAAATACAAGTCCCATAACTTGAGGATTATACAATTTATTGTCCACACTGGAAAAATAATAATGTGGAGAAACATGATTAATTGTATATCGGGGTAGCAAAGATAAAATCAGGACCATCCCAAGAAAACCTGTATGTGTAGTTATCATTACCATAACCACTATATTTGAGAGGTTCTAAGAAATAGAAGATGAGAACAGTAGTTATTCTTTAAAAAGGGTCATCAGCACCTTTTTTTTTTCTAAGAAGGAAATAACTCAGGACAGTGCCTTTTAGGTAATGAGGACTATGTAAATTCATGTTAATTGCGCATGAATGTTTTCTTCTTAGAACAACAACAAAAAAAAGGAATAGTGACTATTTGCAGATAATAGTGCCTAGTTCTAATTTGAATCCTAGTAGAGAACAATTGGCAGTTTCTCATAAGAGTTAGAAATCACCATCAGATGCCAGTGTAGTTATTGAAGGGTGAACTGTTTTATATTTTTATTACAGACTAAAGGTTTACTTATTCTCCCAAAACCATGCATCTCCTTAAACATATGCACATACTTGTATATCCCTTAGCTAAGAGGAGCTCTGCTGACAGCTGTATTGCAAAACTAAGGGTTTCTAGGTTGAGTAAATTTTACCAGCTGACATGCCATGCCTAGTTTGCTCTAGCATGACTTGGTTTTGGTGCTTTCTAGATGCTAGATTATTTCAGTTCATGCTATTCCCTAAAATATCAGGAAGTCTACATGAAGGGTCAGAGGCTTTTCTAATCAATCAGCATAATCACAAGAATAAACAGGATGGGTCAACTTATATAAAGAACAGGAGAACAACTTCCCAGAAGGAGGCAAAATCAAAACTTAACATAACCCAATAATTTATTACATTAAAAAAATCACAAAGTTTGAAACCATCATAAAATAGACTGGTTGGAGCTTAGCATTCCTAAATTAAGCAAACGTGATTTTAAAATGTGTTGCAGGATTCTGGAATCCATGCTATAGCTTGATAACTTCCAAATTGTGGATTATAAAACTTAATTAACCCAGTTTGAAATCGCACACACACACACATCATTTTGAGAATCATCTTGGTGATAGGCACTATATTAGGCTTGTCACCTATCTTAAGTCATTTGCTTTGAGATTTAATCATCTCAATTGCAGGCCACATAGAAAGACAGTGGAATTTAAAGGAGGTGAAATGATTTATTTAACTTCTCTGGTAAGTGAAAACAGTTTCATTGAAATCCTGGTCTCCTGACAGCAAATGTTACCAAGCAGCCCTGTGAGGGGTTGGGGACCTTCTCCTTCCTATGATATCAGGCTTCGATTCCTCCAGAAAAAAATAAATAAACCTGTAGAAGAGATTCACACAATCAACTGCCACCAAGGCTAAAGATAGCAACTCCATGCAAAATTGAAGTAAAATTGTTGCTTGTGTTGTCTGCATGTAAGAATGCCCAAGAGACATACATTGCTCTCTTTGCTCTCCTTCTATTGTGTGGTGCTGATGGGGAAAAAAGGTGAACAAATATTGACTGAAAGGCAGAAAAGGGCAGGTTTAGTGTTTTTAATGTGCACCAGTCACCTCTGTTAGTTCAGTCATGATGTAGGTGCCAATAGGAAGTTTCTCTTTCTCTGTCTTTTTCCCTCATAGGTACATTCTAAATCTGTCCTTGCAAATGTTTCCCCTTTGAGACTGTAATCAATGCTCAGACTCTCCTCCTCTCTACGAATACTTACGATCCGTTGGCATATTGTTTTGGAGAAACCTAATAACCTCTATAAATGCAGGGTGCTTTACTATAAAGTGGAAGGTGTTAATATCATGGGTCCAATAATTTTGGAGGAGAGAAAAAGCTTGTAGCTTTGCAATTTGGAGTCATTTTGCACCTCTGGGTCTATTCTGGAAAAGATTGTTTAAATGAGACAATAAGAGGAAACCAATTTACAACTCGAAATAAGCAGAGCTCATGTTTCCTTATTGCTAAAAGGCAAGGTTTGATGAACACTGTACAGTTATCATAAAATTTTTATCAAGAAGCTGCAGTACTTTTAATAATTCATTCTTCTACTTTCTTGCAAGAATTCTTCTATATGCTTTTAAAATGTTGTTTTCATTATCCTAGAAGCACTGGCTTTGGAAAGGAATCTTTCTGTAACTATAGGACATCAAATCTATTATCAAGGAGTCATGATTAGTATAAACTAATTTTATCGCTCCTCTTTTTGCACCTTTCAATTGGTTGTATTAACAAAAGCGTCCTCTTTTCTCCCTACATCAACATAATGACATATTGAGGGAAATGCAAAATTACATATTCAAATCTCCCTGAGAGGCTTAAAGAAATTATAATGCATGAGCTAATGTGTCTTGGGAAGATCTAGCCTTAGCAGGCATGTATCTTGTTTCACACACACAAAAAAAAGAGAAGTCCTTCCGATATCTTAGTGAATGGAGTTCTTCAGATAGTTAAATATATACTCTGTCAAGAATGTAACAATCTACCTCAGGAAGCATTTAGTTTAAAGCATGGCAAAGCTGCCTAGCATCACTTGGAGCAAGCTGAGTCAGTCACCTCAACTGCAATGCACAGATGAATGATCAAATGTGGACATGGCTGTCCACTCATTCTTGGGGGCTCAGCAGCCGCTGGCCCTTTGTTGGATATAATTTAATTGCACAACACATCCACCTAGCTGTCATCCTGACTTCAGTGCATCTTGTCAGATTATTCTTTAAGGTATTACCTAGCGACTGAATTAGTTGGTGTCATAAAATGGAAATATGCCGCACTGTAGGGATGAATAAAAACCCAACAATTTTATTAAATTAAAAATTACAAAGTTTGAATCCATCATAAAATAGACTGATTGGAGCTTAACATTCCTAAATTAAGTAAACGTGTTTTTCAAATGTGTTGCAGGATTCCAGAATTCATGCTATAGCTTGATAACTTCCAAATTATGGATTATAAAACTTAATTAACTCAGGAAATCACACACACACAAAAAACAAAAAACCCACAAACACAGGTGATATCCATAATCAGCAAATAAACGTTTACCAAAAATAAAAGTGTTTCTTTAAAACACTCTACATATCAAGTAAATTCTGAGTATTTTCATTGGAAATATATATTTTTTTATTTTACTGGGAAAACAGAGGAAACAAGTGTTTCCTATTTTTATACAAAATTTTGATTTCATCAATAGAAAGACAGTTTTCAAAAATAGAGACCCAGTTTCTGACCTGTGGACTTTAACCGTACAGCACGCTGCATGGAATTTATCAGTTAATGAGCTAAACCCACACAAAATGACTAAGAACCAGAGAACATTTACTCAGAGGACTTAAAGGAGAGGTGGGAAGTCACTAGACATGTGTCCAAAGGGAGCTTGTTTGTTTAAAATAGATGATATTTGGACCTCAGGACATAAACAGAAGCCAATTTTGTCCCACTCCTGCTTTATGCCCTCCTGTCAATCACTCCCACACCCCCTGAGCATACATGGGAAGGAAAGAAGAGGAACACATGGAAGAGAGGGACCTTTGCTATAACAGTGCTAAGGAGCAAAGTTCTCTTGAACACACTTTCAGATACTTGTCCACACCCTGAACTTAACCCTGACCAGATTCAAGAGTAGCATAAATCAAGACATAAGCTGTGAACAGTGTGTGTGGGTGTGTATGTGTAAAGATAAAAAGAGGAAGGGTTTTTATATACTTATATGTCCATGTATATGTGCTATATATGTATGTGTGTGTGTATATATATGCACTATAAATATCCATACACATAAAAAATTACCTTTGCTCTTGTGGGTATACATATAGGTATAGTGATTATGTATAAGTTATGTTGTAAACATAGTTATTGTGTGTATACTTATACGGATTGTATACATTATTAACATGGAGATATTGTACAAATTGGTGTGTGTACACAGAGAGAGAGAGAATCCATATTTTTGTGTTCAACACATTTTACCAATTAAAAGATGAGCATCTGCAGATCACTTGGATTCAAATCTAGCTTTGCCACTGGGCCTCAATTTACTCATGGGTAGCATGAGATAAATATTAGAACCTACCTTATCAGGTTGTTTTCTGAATATAAAATAAAAATAAAACATGTAAATCTGCAAGAATTTTTGGTAGTAGTAAATGCCCAATAATTGCTGTCTTTGGTGAGCCCTCCCATCTCCTAATCACAAGAGATTCTATTTAGAAGTTCACAGATTCATTCATTCACTTTTCATTTATGATCCATCATCATACAGCAAGCAGTATTCTTTATAACCACTGGGAAACACAGCTACAAACAAGACAAATAAGGTCTTGATGCTCTTGAGTTTTAGAATTTAATAACATATTACAGCTGATAAGAAGCACACTGTAAGTACCAATGTATAATTAAACACCCAGAAGAAAGATGCTATAAAAGCTTATACAAGGGGATCTTGATCTGATATGCAAGGCAGGAATTCTCTTGGGAAATGAATTTTAAGCAAAGACCAGAATACTAAATCAGTGACTTCCATAGGGAGAAGAGCAAGATGGTTCAAGGCAGGGGGACTTTGTGTGGAAAATCAGCAGGGGAGGAAGCAAAACAGGTGGTGAAGAAAACAAGGTACAGCTGAGTCCTATCAGCCAAGGCTTTACCAGCTGTATTGGAAATTTAGGATTTGGCTTTAAGAATTGATAAGCACCTAGAAAGATTTTCATCATGAAAATGACCCATATTTTTGTATTTGATACATTTCCCTGGTTGCAACTTGGAGAATGGATTGGAGGGCTCAAGAGATTAAGGCAGGACACCCACACGGGATCTAATGTTGTCATCCCAGAAAGGGAACATGATGACCCAACAAGTATGCAGAAGTAGTAGCAAAGGTGTAGTAGCTACTAGATTGATTCAGGACAGTTTACAGAAACCCCTTAACTAATTATGCTGTAAAATACAGATGAGTGTGTTCCTAAATGATCATTCTCTTTAAGATGCAAGTCAGCCACTGAGAAACAAGTGGAACTCTCTGGAATCTTCATGCCTGGGGAGACTTCTAGACTTGGGAGAACTAGGCAGAGATTCCAAAGAACTGTCAAGTGGCTGAGTTTCAGGATATAGGGCAAGACTTGTTGAACCCATGGAGGGCTGGAGAGCACAGTTAAACACTGATTCAAAGGTCAAGGGATTCCCCCCATGAGTTTTAAAGAAAAACTGAGACTCTCTGGGCAAGTTTCCAGGCATGTCTGGGTACATGTGCCTATAGATAAGTACAGAGGGAATGGAGAGTAGAGGTCATGAGATTTGGACGTGCAGCCAGACTGCCTGGGTTCAGATTCTTACTCTGTCACTTAGTCTGTGCCAGTTATTTAACCTCCCTATAGCTCAATCTCCCTCTCTGTAAAATCGGAATGATAATATGCCTCATAGAATGGCTGCAAGGCTGAGAGAACAACTTTAGAGTATTGCCTTGTCCATACCCAGAGATAAGGAACTGTCAGCTCTTGTTAATATTTTGACCCCATCAACTGATGGATCTGAAATGCTCTGCCTGGATCAGAATGAACTTATGAATTCCTAGGGCTGAGCTGGTAGATGGATGGCAGTGAGGCCTAGATCTGAGCAGGGAAGATCAAGGAAGACAGACAAAGAGAAGAACTAGGAACAAGAATCAAGGTTCAATATAGAGAACAACTCTGAAGGGCTGAAAGAAAGAGTCGGAAGACTGCTTTCTCTGTCCAAACATTGTCTTTTTGTAGGGGCTTGGAAGAGGATAAGGGATTTAGCTGTGAGATAAGTCATTGCTTTGGAGACTGTGGGACTGGAGAGACAGACTGATAGGAACAAGTGGTGGGATGTTTTTTTTTGCATTCTTTTGCATGAAAAAAAAAAATCTCTTGTAAAATTGATTTCATTTTCCAGGTTCCAAAGCACCTCCATTTGCCTTGTGTTTTTGCAGAGCATAAAACGTAAGATCGTATATTCATTTTTTTAAAATACAATTTTAATTCATTCTAAGAATATTTGCAAAGGTATTTCATGTCAGGGTGCAAATTAGCAAAGGAAGAGTGATTACAGAATAAGTCACATAGTTTTTACTTAAAAGGAGAAAGAGAAAAACCACTTTGATGTGATATCCAATAGCCTAGAAACTGCAAACCAAATTTCCTTTCCATCTCCCAGAAGGGCATTTTCCTGCTTTAAAACACTCAGAAATTTAGCATTTGGTGTGTGGCAAGCATTGCAGCACTAAATAATGATTATTATTTGGAAATGTTAATTAAAATGACAACATTTTCTACAAATCTCAGCAAGAGACTTTTATGTCTGGCTTGTAGCTACAGTCCGTATTTTGCTTAGGATTCAGAGATAATATCTGGGTAGCATTAAGCTGGATCCATCATCACTCTTGTCACAATAGATGGCTGTGGGTGCTGGTAATGGGCCTCTGAGCCATCCACCTCTGGGTCACTAGTTCAGATATGGCTCAGGCTAAGAGTGAATGAGGCTCATTATTCTCCCAGTGCTATGAAAAACATTTCCTAGGATAAACTTGCAGTGTCTAGCAATACCTAAGACAAAGGGGTTCTAATTACAGTGCTATATTATATTAATTAGCTTTATTTTAAAATAATAATACCCACTCTCTGGAAGTAAGGCAAAGCAAATGATCCAGATTGTCTTTTTTTAAGTAATGGAGTTAAATTTGTTGATGTCTACTTTCCAGGTGAGCCTAAGGCAAGAAATTTGAAAGAAAGAAGGCATTAACCTTATTCTTAGAAAGCTATTTTATGTCCTACTAGCTATACACTAGGTAGGAAAGGACACAGACTGGAACAAGACCAAGAACTATCTGTTAAATATCATGATTCTCTTCTTGAGTTGGCAGGCTGTACTGGATTGGGATCATGGTGAGAAGGAAGTAAATTTTTTCCTGAATAATTATAGCCAGGCCCTGCAAAAATGTTGGTTAGGTCAATGATGGCCCACATATATAACAGTGGTTTCATAATATTATTATGAATTTGAGAGACTCCTATCCCCAAGTGACATCATAGCCATAGCACAACACAGAATACACCTGTCTGTGACTAAGCTGATATAAACAAACTCACTGAGTTGCCAGTCACAAAATACACCTATGTCTGGGACAAAATACTTGATAATGATAATAAATTTCTATGTTACTGGTTTATATATTCACTATACTATCATTTTAATTGTTATTTTAGAGTATATACCTTCTACTGATAAAAATGTTGGTGGGTTTCAGTGGCACACATAGCTATAATCCCAGTGACTTGGGAGGCAGAAGCAGGAGGACCACAAGTTTAAGACCAGCCTCAGCATCTTAGCAGAACTCTATCTCAAAAATAAAATAAAATAAGTCTGGGTGTGTAAGTAACAGTAGAGTGCCCTCAAATTTAATAAAAGTACCATACACACACAAAATATTCACTGTAAAACAGTATGCCATGTTACACTGGCCAAAGACTCACATATTCTATGTTAACTATGTCTTTTGATTGCATCAAGAGAGAAACTGAATGATGGACTTACAATAAAAGTAAGTGTGTGTCTACACAATGTGTTTCAGAAGGTGACCCCATTGCTGAGTGATCCATGCATGCACAGCAAATCTGCATTATTTGCCTCACTCTGCTCATGTACAAAATGAACATAATGGTACCAGGTCCTAAGATAATTATGAATGTTGAATAACACAGTGCCTGTAAAAATCTCAGAATATTGCATGGCTCACTAAGTGGATGATGATGATGATGATGATGATGATGATGATAACTGTGTCTGTGAGTATATTTGTCCTGATCAGTTGGTTTGTGCAAGTATGGTAAAAGAACAAGTAGGACTAGCTACTTGGATAAAGCACACATAGAACATGAGGACCCCAAAAGATCAATTACAGATACTTTGAAAAAAAAAACATGTGACCTATAAAGCCATCCTTCAAACAGCAAATGATCCCCCCTAAAAAAAGCATCTTCATTTCCAAACCCTAATTAGCATAAGTTTGGACCAATAACAGTGGACCTAGTGCTATAAACATCCCCTAGACTAGCACACTTGGCCAGAGAAAACCTGCTATCCAGTCCCCTCTTGTACTGCAAGAACTCTGTTCCAGTTCTTCAATAAATTATACCTTTATACTCAATAAATAAATAAATTCTTGATGTTCTTTCTGTATACACACACTGGGTTCTAGGTATTGGCCAAGGTCAGTGAATTATAATAAAGGAGCAGTGAGTTTTCAGTGAAAGAGCCAGTCCTGAAATCCAGCTCTGCACTTGCTTGAAATACAATCAAAAGAGGTACTGGGAAGGAATAAAGATGAAAAAGTCAGTAATACTGAAAGGAGATTTTAACTTGTAGTATTCAAGAAAAGAAATACAAGAAGTGAAGTTTAGTTTAAGTGATTTCTTTAGAATCTTAAGGTTTGGGTTCCAAAAAAAAAAGTTTTATAAAGGAAATGCACCCATGGGAAAGCAATGTGGTAGTAGATAAAGTGAAGAAGACAGATCAAGATTCGATTGTAGAGGAAGCCTTAAACTCAGTATGTTTCTTCAGGGACTTCCAGAGGAAACTTGTCCAATAGAATGGTGTATGATGGTGAGAATATCCTATATCTGCACTGCTCGATAGGATAATCAGTAGCCACATGTGTCCGGTAAGTAAGAACTTGGAACATGACTTAGGAAACTAATGAGGTGATTTTTTAAATTTAACGTAATCTTAATTTATTTATATCTGAATAGCCCAAACTTCTAAGCAGATCAGCTCTAGAGCATATACTATACCTGAGAGTTAATTATCCCACCTTGAGCAAAGAAACTAGACTTTCATGCTCCCAGACTAACCAGTCATTGGCTGTTTCTCCACCTAACATAAAATGCCACCTGGTCTCCATGTTCCTTTGACAGGTGGTTTAAGAGACCAAGGCCAATCTTTAGGTTGAAATAATTGGTCCCAGGACATGTCAGGACTAGAGGATGGACATACAAACAAGGTTAGGTAAATGGACCCAAGTGGAGAGATGCGGTACCAGAAGAATCAGCCATACCTGAAGATCATTACAGTTCTCTCTCAATCAGTCTTCCACATCAGGGGTTTGATTGCTAAAGCCATGATTCTCCCAAGTGATAATTTTGGGTTGGTGCTTCTTTGACAATGCCTTGGCTCCACCAATATAGACCTCGTTCTTCTCAGTTTGTCTGAAGCTACTCTCACAAAGATGGAGAGGAGGAATACCTCTCCATGAAGGTGGAGAAGAGGAGTATATCTCCATGAAGGTGGAGGAGTAGCTCTCCCCACCAGGACTCAAGTTGTAGAGCCCCTTAAATTGTTAAATGATATTTTTATTTCTTAATAGACAACCCTGTTCAATTACTTGTGTTTGATTTTCTTCACAGTTTATACCTCAACACATGTGAGGGTAATTATGTACATGCATGCACAGACACTCCATTTATCTCCACCCAAGGACATTAAGCTGGTTACTCTGGAATTGAGTCTTGATACACAAACATTTAATATTTTCCTCAGATATATAGTCTCTAGTCATACCCTTGAGAATTGACTGGTATCTCAAGAAAGTACCAAAGAACCCTGTTATTCTGTTAATATAAGTTTCTTATCTAACTAGGACTTACTTTGAGAAGTTATGAGCTCTTTTAAAAAAAACACTGTTCAAATAATTTAAATTTGAGAAATCTGAGATATTAATATCACTTCCAGAGTTTAAACTGACTTGCTAAATGTTGATATGCAACTTGGAAATCCCCTTGAGTTTGCTCCTATGGGATATTGTTACTTGGAGAAAAGCAAACAAGGCTGCTGACTTAATGTACATATTTGACTCAGTGTTTTTTTTTTTTCTTTTCTAAGAAATTTAGAGAGGAAAACATGAAATTTTTTGTATCCCTAGAAAAATCCTCAGTTACACCATGTGTGAAGGATACAAGCAAGAATTGTGGCATTTAAACCATGCCCAGAAGGGCACACATGCTTGAATCCCAGTGACTCAGGAGGCTGAGGCAGGAAGATCACAAGTTTGAAGCTAGCCTCAACAACTTAACAAGACCTTGTGTCAAAAGTAAATAAATAAAACGGGATGGAGGTGTATTTCAGCAGTAGAGAGTCCTGGGTTCAATCCTTAAAACTGCAAAAAAAAACAAAAACAAAAACAAACAAAAAAAAGTATTGTGTTGTTTTTAAAAAACTAAATATTTATAATCAAAACCATGGAGCTAAATGGAATGTGGTTTACCAGTTTTCTAAGGTATTCATCCTTTTGTTGTTACAGTAGATGTTTAGAAATTATGAACAATCTACTTCTCATCAGGTTCACAGATGACAGGTAAGTATAATGATAAAAATAAATGTTTATATTCTATGTACCTGTGCCTAAATTGTCCTACTGGAAATCTCCACATATTCTCTGAAATAATAGCATTATGAAAGAAGAAAGAAAAGGAAAAAATTAAGCCCAAGTTAGAAAAAATCCAAAATATCTAAAGACTTCATGTTGTACTCACTTCCAAAGCCCCAGTAAGCTCTGTATCAAAGACTCTCATGTGATCCTGGTCTTTTTAATTTTATGGCCTTTAGATTCTTCCTCTGGAAAAGTGACAATAGATTTGGGATAGTTCTTATTATAACTTGCATGTTATTTGGTAATTTAGTGGGAATGTCACTGGGCTAGAAGTGAAAAGGTCTGACTCATGGTCCTGACTCCATCCAGTACCAGGTGTATACCTCAAGGAATAGCCCAGGTAATCCGTCTCCCACCCTATTGTTCTCATTTTTCTCATATAACAAATCAGAGTGAAGACAGAGGGGGGCCTGGAAATAAGTATAGTTAACACTCCCATCCCTTCTGAACTTGTGATTAGGGAGACCTGGTTTCAAAAGTTAGCTCTTCTTTATACTAGCACATAAATTAGTTCTCCCTGTTCCAAGACAAAATTCCAAATGCAAGAAGTGTCATTTATTGATTAGTATAAATTTTAACCCTAGAGATAGTTATAATTTCAGACATAGCTGGATTTGAGGTCTCAAACAATGTCACCAAGTACTACCATCTTGTCTTTCTTGAGCTCTATCTTCCGTTAGTTGGAAATTTATTTCTTGATATTCCAGAAAGGTGGCTTATAGGCCCAGGATGACTTCCCCCATTAACATACAGTTAATGGAAAAGATAGATTTGCATTCAGATAGCATCCCTACATGTCTTGAGAATGCCCCAAGCATAGGTCACATTATTGTCCAGAGCCAAACACGGTAGTCAGCAGAATGCAGCTCTCTGATTGGCTGGGTCTAATTATAGGTTCCATTACCAAAGGAAGTAGACTTAATAAATATAGGCAAGGAAGAAAAGAAAAATACTTTACAATGTTGATGATACTGGGCTAAGTTTTCTCATCTGAAAAATGAATGCCATAACATGCCTCTTAAAGACATTATGAGAATCAACAAAATCATAAAGAACCTGATATTCTTCTTGGAATATTATATAAAAATTTTCTAGATTTCTATGCATAGAAACCAATCCTAGAGAAACTCTCTTTGGGAGAGTTTCTCAAAATACTCATAATTGACTTATATTCTCAGAACTCCCCTAAAAAAGAGAAAAATATCAACACTAGATGATATGTGTTGATAAATAGGAAATAGAATGATATAATAATGTTATCTATATACCCAGACAAGGAGAACATCTCCATCTCCCATGTTAGTTTGAAAGGGTTGCCTTATGGATTATGACATGTAGTGGTTTACATTTATTTACTGGTAACTAATTATAAAAAATTTATATATGTTTATAATCTCACAGTGTCCATGGGTCAGGGGTCCAAGTACGGCTTATCTGGTTTCTCTGCTTGGTACTCACTATGCTGCAATCAAAAGGTCATCCAATCTGCGTTCTGATGTGGGTGACCTGTTAGAACAGAATCTGCTTCTCAGCTCATTTTGGTAGTTGGCAGAAGTTATTTCCTTGTGACTGTATGCCTGAGGGCCCTTCCTTCTTACTGAATACTGGCTGGAAGCTACCCTCAGGTCCCAGAGGTTCCTCTTCTGAGTAGTTCACAGCATGGCTCTTTAGTTCTAGAATAAAGGAGAATCCCTCTTCTCTCAATCTGCTGAAACTTACATAACCAAACCAATTTTAGGAGTCTCATCATTTTGTTATATTTGATTGTTTGGAAGCCATCACCACAGGTGTGGGGCACAATCAAGGTGAGGGTTTATTCAAGAGCACGAATTGATAGTGGCTCTCTTAGGGTGTATCCACAACATGTACCCATTGAAACTTTGAAAACCGATTTTTAAAAGAACATAAAATACATTAGCCAATTGGTTTTCATAAAAACACTGCAAATGAGCTCAGTTGGGATTTACTATACATATTTTAAAAACCTGGAGATTAAGCAGTGTGGTTAAATCACTTGTCCAAATGCACAGGCAAATCATTAGCAAAGTTGAGAACTGGTAACTTTTTTGATTTTTCAGTCTTGTCTTCTTTCTGACTTATCATGTTATGCTTCAGTGATTCCCAAATATCAGTCATATGAGCGCCACCCTCCCAAATCTTTCCTATATGCAGGCTGACCTAAGATAATATAGGAAATTGTTTTAAAAAATAATCATTGTTTAAGCATATTTATTTGATCAACAATGTTTATATTGGTACTACCAAGAAAGAACAATTCCAGTTGCCATATATAGAATAAAAGCAAAAATATACATATACACTTATTAAATTTGATAATGTTTACTTGTGTCCTACCTAAAGGTATGTTGCATGTCAAGAGGGTTTGTCACACTGGGAATCGATCTATACAGTTAAAGAGAAAAAGGAACTTGTTGGTGCATGACCCTTGCTCCTGCTTTACAAGGATATGTTCTCTATAAGGTGGCAAACAGCCTGGCACATACTCTAGGTACTCCTCCTGGCACCTCTAAAGCAACAGCAATCTCTTCTTAGGCAGGGCTTTGACTCTGGGTGAGGGAGCATCAATGGAGGGGAACGCAATTAAGGAATACAATTAGCTCCAACACAATTAAGCACGACCCCTTTTCCTTGCTGTCTTCAAAGTTATACACAGTTTTGTGCCTGTTTTGCCTATAAAGCAATGCTTACCTGTTCTCACTTCCTCCTCTCTCCCTGCTACCTTCAACACCCTTCTTAGGATTCTTTCAAGGTGATAGCATTCAAACATATTCAAAAAATGACACAGAGAAGCCTCATCCTTATTCTCTCTTCCCATCTCCTTCCCACAAATGATTCTTTCCAACCCCCCATCTCTCTAGGGACGTCACTATTTCTGTCCAAATTCTCCTAAAAAAAAATGCTTCTGTAACACTCTTTCATGTCATTTTTTTCTTCCTGCAGCTTTTTAATGCAGATTCCCACAACTGTATTTATTACTGAAATTTTATTCCATCAGGCGCACCCTAGACTCCTAGGAATATGCTTCTCTAAATCAGCATACAGAACGTAAGTTCATATTTTGTCACAAAAAATGGGACAGATGTGCTAATTCTATTCTCTTATCATCACTGATGGGAAATAGGTTCATAAACAATAAATATATATGCACAAATAGGGACAGGACAAACATGCTGCTTATGTATAATAAGCCCATTTGAATAATTAACCAACTCTTGCTACTTTCTGCATAATTCTCTTAACCACTAAAGAAACAAGGAAATAAATATTTGCCTGGATTTAAAGAGAAAGTTGGATGCCCACAATATCAATACTTCCTATAAAATCGAGAAGGATCACTTCAATCAAGAATAGTTACAATGACTGATATTTGTACCGGAAAGCTATTCTGCATCCATGTCATGCTAGTATTTGACCCTTGGAATAAACCTGTTATGTATTTTCTCAACAAATGACCCTGAAATAAATCAAATCATCCCTGGAAGCAAATGGAGATAGCCTCTAGATGATTATTTGCCACTCCTGTGCATCTTCCTACTTGCCTATTAGATCCATCACTTTTCTCTTGATTTTCTTGGATCACAGAATTCTCAAACCCAGACACTGATATCCACTTGAGGGGTACCTGTTATTTTGATGACTCATGCGGACTTTCTTTTCTGGTTTTCTGCCCCACTCTAATTGCTACTCTGCCTATTAATTTTATGCAGACTCTGGCAAAATAAACCACACACACAAAGAAAACACAACTTGCAATAGTTTTAAGGTTATAGAACTGACAGCAGACAAGACTAACTACCAAAATGACCATCTGGAAGAAACAGAGGTTATACCCAGACATGAGAGCATTTAGAATCATAACTTGGGTATTAGTGTGATTATCATGAATGATCAGGTCAATAGGAGTCAATGGTAAAGAAAAATATCATATAATAAAGAAAATCTAAGGCTAACTCCTACTGGATCCACTTGGAACTTAAAGTCACTAAGGGTGAAGAGGAATTATTGACACAGGTGAAGTCAGTGAATCATCTGCTAACTCATTAGTAGATAAGAAGAAGAAAAAAAAAAGGTATGGCCTGGTGGAATATATCTTAGTGGTAGAGTGTTTATCCAGCATGCATAAAGTTCTGGGTTCAAACCCCAGCAAAGAAAAAAGGAGGCTACTAAATGTTGGACTTCTAAGAAAATGCAAATTTTTATGAAAGTAAGAAACTAAATAGCCTAGACATAGCAGTAAAATAAACCTACAGACCTTGGGTCATACAGAGTATGAAACAAAAATTAGATTCTACTCATGGCAACTGCAGGAGATATCTATATACCCATTAGGATTATGCTGAGAATTGGTGGAGATTGTTGAATTTAAGTAGTACTTTTTTAGTAGTACTTTACTGGAAGTTTGAGTAAGTTCATAGTGAGATCAAGGTTAGGATGTGGGAATCAGGACCACTTGGGATTCTGGGATGACCGAAATTAAATTCAATGAGGTGTGATGGAAGTTATCCTGGTGGTCACTTAGAGTCTTTCCATAGAGTTCAGTCCATGGACCACCAGCATCTGCATGACCCAGGAGCTTGATGAAATGCAGAACCACAGGTTCCTCCCCAAAATTACTGCATCAATAACCAATACGTCTGAGAGTACTGTTTTGGGGAGAGAGAAGGACACTGGAAAATTCAAGAACAAATGTAAAGAAAAATTAGTGGAGAAGATGATTTAAGTTTTTTGATTACAGCTTTTTTTGAGGTTAAGAGCTCATATAGTGGATTCAAATATGCAGTTTCCAAATCGTAGCTTCCTCATTCTAACTAGATGACCTGATCTGGGATAGTTTTCTCAAATTTTCTTACAAAAATATTAAACGGATGTTGATATTTCGCTAGTATGTTTATTGTAAGCATCTTATAACATGGTATCAGTACAATATTCAATAAATATTAACATCTTTGACTTCTGTTTTCCTCTCATCATCCCATCAAAGATACCTGTGTCATGAAGGCCACCAGGAGTCAGTGCAATATGTAAAGATGATTATTTGCCACTCCTGTGCATCTTCCTACTTGCCTATTGCTAGATTCAAATGCTAAAAGTATATAGGAATTTGGTTACACCACCTTTTTCATATTTGAGCACAGAGGAAGAATCATAGGAGCTAGGAGCCATAGTTGAACTAAGAAAAGGTAAAGATTCAGACAATGTCTGGTCCCAGAGAGTGGACCGAGGATGCTTGTTTCTTTCTTGTCTTAGTATGTCACTGCAAAGACCTAAAGATAGGAGGCAAGTAATAGGTTTTGATAGTGTAATTGATCATTGGACTAAAAAGTCTCAGGAAAAAAAAACAGAGAGAGATCAGGGAAATTAGATTAATAAATAAAAAAAGACAGAATCAAGACAAAATTCAAGATAAAGTAAGAACAGAAGAAATACACAAGAGAAAGTAATACTGAAAAAACTCCAAGTTCAGGAACAGTTTTCAGAAAAGGTAATTACTCCTCCCAATTTCATATATATATATACTTATTTTATAAAGCATCTAGAGTTATGTCTGAAAAATCCATTCTTCTTAGAAGGTTTGGCACATTGGAAACACTTTCTATATTGAGGAGCATGCTTCAGGTACAACCACAATATATCTTCCAGGTTGGCTCTAAACCAAATGGGATTGAAGAATGCATGGTGGAAAGGAAGCATTCATTATATAGATAGTGTCTTAAAAAGCCTTTGATTTGCTGTCTACATTTCTTCATTCTGAATCAGAAGGAAATATACTCAAATCTCAGCTTTGCCATTTAACATTGCTTTCATCTGATGGGATGTTTCCATAATCCTTAGTTTTCTGCCACGTAAAATGATGGTGCTAATCACTACCTGTTAGTAATATTGGATAAATTCAGCAAGAGTATTTCTACAAAATTCTTGTTGTAGTAGATCCCAAATAGATGTAATTTCTATCTGTTAGAGCCTGTTCTTGGGACGTTCTGATGAACTTTCACTGAAACGACTGTCAATCTTAGGAACATTTTCCTGTGACATTAGGTAAGCGAGTAAACCTTTAGGAAGCTGTTTCCTTAACATTGATTCTACTGCTTTTCAGGGACGGTTTCTGGGTTAGAACTTGTATCTGCAAAATGCCTTGAACTTAGAAGATACTCAAAAGTAGCTAAAGAGACACATCAATATCTTAAAATAAGAACACTCTCAAGGACAAATTCAATTGATAGAGGATCAGCATTAATTCCAAACCACCAAGGCTTCCTGCTCCTTCCAGCAAAACAGACCAATTTTAATTCTTAAAATGAGAAAGAAAGGCATATTTGACGCTTGTTATCTACCTCCTTTGTTTATTTCAGATACTTCTTCCTCATCGAACAAACAAATAAAGCCTTTCTTTAACCTTCCACTCTCCCCATCTCTCCTGTAGTCTATAGTCTAAATCAATATTGTTTTATACTTAGTTCTTTATTATTGAACTCAAAAGTATCCTTGCCTTATCCTTTAACCCATGTGTGCACAGACTGTGTGTGTTTCTATGTGAAGAAAATTGGTGTGGGGGAAAAGAGAACATAATGAGACCCCAAAGCAGAGGGGTTGCCGATGGAAAGTTGGAATAAAATCCAAGCAGCACTGTTAAGCCAGAATAACAGAATGAGGAATTTCCCCTATCATGGGAACTACCACTTAGCATTCAGAGAAGATGTCTTTCAGAGGTGATAGAAACCCTCAGAAATCCTCAGCATCATTATAGAACAAACCACTCCTATAATGCTGGAAAACAGGCTGCATATTTTAATGAAATGTTATCTAGTTATTGTTCCACCAGCATTTGGGGCTGCCTGACTTGTGCCAATGTGAACAGTAGGCAAAGGAGTCCCAAGGCTTATTTGAACCAAAACTTTACCCTCCAAAGGCTCACACAAAAGTGGGCGAGACGCATTCATAGACAATTACTTACAAAGTGTGACCCCATCTCTCTGCAAAAAGGAAAAGAAAACTTTCATTTCTCTACACAAATGGTGCCTGAACCCAGTGCTCAGATTCATGTTAAAAACAATGGTGGATTCAAGTGCGTTATGAACTCCCATTTTTACCCCGTATACAGATTGCAGAATCACATCGGTTACCCATCCACGGTTTTACATATTGCCATACTAGTGTCTGTTGTATTCTGCTGCCTTTCCTGTCCTCTACTATCCCCCCTCCCCTCCCCTTCCCTCTTCTCTCTCTACCCCATATACTGTAATGTTTTGAACAACCAACAGTAAAAATTTAAAAAGAAATCTGCACATAGAACCAGGAGTATTTTTTTCTTAATAAAATTTTAGTATTTGAAGATGGAAAAAAAAAACAATGGTGGACACTTAAAAATGTATCAGAAAGGAAACTGAAACACTCATAAAGTGCACCTCCCAGAGACACTCTTACCAGTTTTCTAGAGTTGCCAAAATAAACCACCAAGCATCAGAGTCTGAGTGGCTTACATGACAGGTATTGATTTTCTCAAAATTCTGGAGGCTAGTGAACTAGTGAACTCTTTAACACTCATTGCCTTTTTAGAGAAATTGTCTTAGAACTGAGACCCACTCTCAGATGCTGGAGGGGAGGGCTTCAACATCTGAAGCTTAGAGAGACATAATGCAGCCCATGTAGAGGCACACGTTTGACTATTTTTTTTTATATATTCCTGCTTTGCATTGAGGGTGGTAGTGTTGGGCGTCAGAGCCTAGTAGAGGTACTGGAGTCTTGGGGACAAAGCCCTCATGAATGGATTAATGGCTTTCCGTATGAGTGTGTTCTCATTCTGGAGGGACATGGATTAATTACCACAAAATCAGGTTATGATAAAGCAACTCCATCTCTTATGTTCTCTCCCACTGATGCTCCCTTACCTTTCAGGTTTCCACCATAATTTGAAGCCGCACAAAGGCCTCAGCAGAAGCAGAGCAGATGCCTGCACCAGGCTTTTGAACTTCCAGCTTCCACAATCCAGAGCCAAATATAATTATTTTATTTATAAATTTCCTAGCCTCAGTTATTCTGTAATAGCAACAGAAAACACACTAAAACAAACTCTCTCTTTAATATCTGTAGAAACATATAAATGTACACTTAAAAAGTATATGCAGACAAACTTGTGTTCAAGTACCTAAAATACCCAACAATTTCCTATAATATTATATGACAATTATTTCCACATATCTTCAAATATTATGTGAAAACAATTTTGATGACTACATAATATTACCTCCAATACACGCATCATTTTCCTATTGACAATTTAAATCATGTAATTTTTCACATTGTAAATAATTACATAATACAAATAATATATTAAAGATCTCATAATAAAATAATTTTATGAAAAAAAAGTCTAAAATAAAAGAACAAATTCATCATTGGACCTGTTACTAGAAAAAGTTCCTAAAAACAGGATTAATGAGTCAAAGTTTATGCATTTGTAAAGGTTTTTAATAACCATTAGCAAATTATTTTTTAAGAATATACACCACTTCATATGTTTATTAGTTGTACCTGTTAGACTTTCACAAATTTCATTTATAAATACAACATGAACATACAGACATAATAAGCATGACATCAATGTAGTTTTCAGATAAGAAATACAGAAAGGAGGTTTATCAGCAAGACAGCGGGCAGTAGGTTGACTAGCAAGGAGTATCTATTCTAATAAGTTCTCTGAGGTTCAAGCACTAGCTCTTAAGTTATATAGTTATACATGGTTGAGCTAGAATTAGATTCTGGGTCTCCATATTATAATGCAATGTTTTGTTGATGTACTGTACTCTTGGTCTCAGGAAGCTAACCTGGAATCCCTGGCTTCTTTGGACTTAATATTCAAACTTGCTTTCTCTGATTGTCTTGCATTCCAGATAGGTACTCTAGAACCCAAGTTCTGCACCTTGCTTGCCCAGCTCTGGTCCTTACAGAGTTAGTGAGCATATCTCAGGAAAAGGATGTTTGTACATCACCCTTGCCTACTTCTTGAATGATTGTATACTCAAGAGAAAAATTCTTAATGTATATGGGCTAGGATTTTTTTTTCAATTTAAATGTTTAGGAGAGTTTATTGTAGGTTTGCTTAAACTCACTGTTATGTAAGAAAGACATTTAGACTTTCTGTGTCTGATAAGAAACACAACATGAAAAGTAAAATTTTATCTATTGCGGACTAAGGAAATCAAATATTACTCAATTCTATTTAAGCTTCGAAAGCCTTATGCATGAAAAACCTATCCCAATCTGAGAATTCATCAGGTTAAACTAAGTCTTATATTTATATGACAGCTTTCAATAAATACATTGAGGATGTAAATACTTAGGGCCATTGTGAGGCTATTTTAGTCTTAAACTCATTAATTCATTTAGAAAGATTTGAATGAATATAGCACCTTTAACCCATTTCTATTTTTAATACTATTACTGTGGTGGTGATTACGGCGCTGTTACTGTCCTCAGGTAGGAGTCAAGGAAAGTGGGACAGAAGAAATGGAAAAGTCATTGGGTGATTTATTCTTTCAGATTTTGGCCATAAACTTAATAAAGAACAAGATAAATGCTGTGTCTTTTTGTAGCACCTAACATAATGTTCAGTTACTGCATTAAAATTTAATAATTAAAAAATTCAGTAGTTCAACTACCTGTTCAACAAATGGGAGATGCATCCTTAACTAAGAAATAGAGTTGTAAGTTTCTTACAAATTGCTCACCACAGTAGCTCTCCAAGGGGATCACACTTACCCAATGACTTTTGTAAGACTTCTTAGAAAGGTTAGCATTCGATTGCCATGCTATTAATTTGGCTCTATCTCTTTAATAGGTGTGAAGATTGAAAATGCATCAGCTTGCTTTGTGTGTAGTAAGGGTTCAGAGAACCCTAGGTTAGCTTGCTTAAAAATCTTCCTACACAACACTATGAAATTCATGTTCCGAGATCAGCATTTTTATACTTACAACCTCCATACTTAATTGAACCTATCCAATCATGATCACACTGCTATTGATGATGATGATCATACTACTTAATAAAGACTAACAATGGCACCTAGGAAGTGGCGTGTGCCACATTGAGCATATGATCATAATTCTCATTTTATATGCAGAAATCTGAGGATTCGAGAAGTTCAGAGACTTGCCTCAAATTAATGAACTGACTGGGGTTTGAACTCATGCCACCTGACAGGAGATATGCAGCTTGTGATCTCATTCTGGGATATAGATTCTGGCAAATCCATGGCTGAATCTTAATCTTCTAGATTTTGAGTCATTCTATTTGATCTGCTTGAAGTCTTTGTTTGCTTTGCTTCCTTTACTTTGGGTGGTTTTTATTTTATTTTATTTATTTAATTTTTTTAGATTGCTTTGAAGTTTTGCAATCTGACGTTCAAAAGAGTCTGGTACCACATTTGACAGTTTTATGCCTGGCTACTTCAACAATTTGTATTCTCTATCTGATCCTTCCCTGAAATGAAGTTGAGTTTCTGGGAAATTCCTATGCTTTATTGGATGACAATTTTTTTTTACCATGTCCATCAAGAAGATAATTGTGGGACCAGAGGAGATGAAAAGGTATCTGTTATGTGTATAGCTGTTGCATTTTGAAAGGTCCTTTATATAGTTACTTCTTTAAAATATCACTGCAACAATCTATCTGTTATGTCTTTATTTTTAATCCCCACTCTAAGTGTTGTTGAAATTAGGGATAGAGATTTTAAATAACATGTTCCAGATTACAGAATTAATGAGGTAAAAGGGAATGAATTCAAATAAGGTCTACTAGATGTCAAATTTCTTTCACACTTCATTTTCAGTGGTGATGAATTGCCTCTCTTATCACAAGAAACTCCTTGGCTTTATCCCCACATTTTCCCATTTATTTGAAATTATAGTCCATATATCTTCCTGTATTTGTTGTTAAGTGTGGTTATGTGATAGTAACAGATTTACCCAGATATATCAGCTGTTTAACTTTACCAAACTTATTTTCTTCTTTCACATGACATAGGTGATATAGTTGATTTAGAGTGGGTCGGGGGAGAAAACTGCTTCACATCATCCCTGAAGGACATCGGATAATTGAAATTTCACCCTTGGTCATGTCATTGGTCACGTGGCAGAGGAAGAGAGTACTTGAGAAGCTTGAACTTGACACTGTATTCTTGAGCACATCAATACCTGCATGGCCCCTTCTCATGTCACAGGGGCTTGGAAAATAGAGGAACACCTGGAATGGGTATATCAGTCTCTCAGCCATAGTTTGTACTTTGGGGGATCAAAATCTCTACATTTTCTTCCACACCTAGAACACACACTACTTCAATAGGGAGGATCAAAAAAATCCCACCTAATTTCTGTATCCCCTCAAAACTTAGGGTCTCTGGTAAGGCATATTAGCCTCTGCATTAAACTAAGCTGCAATTCTTTTTGATCTAGAAAACCATTAATTAAAGAGATGAGAAATGTTTACTCCTCCAGTGCCCTGCCCAGTAGAGTATGCAGACTAACCAGAGCATCTTATTAAGGTTGGAATCATGCAGTATCCATAGGTCCAACTTTGCAATGCCACTGGGGACACCTGTAAAAAAAAAAACAATAGCCTTAGAGAAAGGGAAGAACTTTTATTTGGCCCTGATGCTCTCTTGGAAAAGTGTTTCTATTCATTGTTGCCTGTGTGCCCTGATTCCCTGCTCTGGAAAGTCCATTTTCTGACATTGAAAGGATATAGTCCAAGATGTGCTATTCCCAGCTCTTGGTTTCTTTATTTTCTCAAAATATTTTGGTAAACTTCATATTTATGTGCTTTTAGACATTCCCAAGGAGAGGTAATCACTACCGCTATCTTCTCCAACTTTTAAAAAGTTGGTCCTCACCTTTGTTATATTTCTTTGCATTGTTGACATTCTGTCTTCTTAATGACAGGGCACTGCATTTTCTGAAATAAGAGACGAAATCTTCTTAATATGACCTTTGTCCTGAAGCATTGAATTAATTGGTACACTTTCCTGGACAGCATATCCTTAATCTAATCTTTGTCATGTGGTACACTCATCCATTAAAGGATTTTAACAACCGCTTTGAAGGCTGTATCCTTAATATAATCTTTCCAGGAGGTTGGTAGTTTCTTTCCAATTTATTTTTTTTTTCAACATTGCCAGATTATATATTTCTGGGACTTTTTTATTAGAGTCCATTTTTACTTGCCACTAAGCAATTCTTTCATGAGTTTATCTCTCTCTTTCTGTAATCTTAAATGGAGGCAGAAAATAACTACAGAAAATAACATACACTACCACCATTTTTTTTTTCTTCCAATTCCTTTCCCCAGCATTCTGTCCATCAACTAGGCTGTTTCTGTTTCAAGTTACTGCAGAGGGTGGTTTTACCCCCACATTTGCCATTGCATAACAAGAATTTTTCTATGACTGTAGTCTTTTTTTTTTTTTCCAGTATTCTTGCCTTCTACCATTTTTAGTGTTTCTGTGAGTAAATCGCTACATTGGTCCTAATACAGACCAGATGTACTGCATTACTTAGTAAGTTTCAAATGCAACAAGTTTTTATGACCATGGTGCATGCCTAACACCATTTGGCGGGGTGCAGATTCCATGTGGTCCCTCAGAGATGCAAAATGAGCTGCAATCCACCTCATCATTGCTGTGGGGGGGGATGCAGGTGAAGAGAAGCCTGAAAGCTCACAAGGCTTTTCTAAACCTCAGTTGGAAGTAATACCTGTTACATTAGCTCCAAACAAATCATATGTGTCTTCCTAACTACATGAGGGTTAGAGAACATAGGGGTATTTCTAAAAGGCCAAATTGAAGCCTAATCCTCATTTTGGCATTATGCAAATGTCCTGAAGAAAAAGAGTATCCATAGGGACTCTTTTCCACTACCAGCCTAGAAAGGGTACCAGAAAGTTTGCTTGAAATCCTGTGTTTAGAATGGACTTGATTCCTCTTGCATTGATAAATGCCTCAATAAAAATGAATGGTCTTGCCTACCCTGTAAATGTAGTTTTAGGTCCATTTGACTAAAACTTGAGTACATCCTCAGACGTTTTGAAGAATTTCCTCCTTTTTAAAGCTGCTATATTTACTGACATTTCCACCCCCCTGGGAATTGGTCCTCTTGTTTATTAGAGTCGCTAAAATGAAAGTTTGACACCTGATTAATTTTAAGAGTTTAGACAGAAACCTGTGGATAATGTATATTGGCTGCCAAGCTTGGGATAAATTCTGGTTGGCTCCGTTGCAAAGATTTTGGCAGAAATAAAGTCTGCCCTTTGCAAAAGAAACACAGAGGAGCTGAAGGGGTGGAATTTCAAAAGCAAATATGAAGCAAAGGACTGTTTTGTCTTCCTTTGTATCTTCCCACTGCTGTGGGGATCTGATAAACCCATTCAGCGATTCTTTTTTAGACCTCATATGTTTTATTTTAGCATTATAGTTAAAGAAGAAATGTACGTCTTTTGTGTGGAGCTGGATCTAATTCAAAGTCCAAAAGACTTCAGAAGCAGCTTGGTGAGGCAGGCTGTGGGTTGTTGTGATTTTTAAAGAGATTTGGATGACTAAACAGCAATTTAAGACACCAGGAGTTTCCCATAGGAGATTTGTATTGGATGAGATCTCACTGTAGGGTCATTTACTCACATCCTGTGGCTTTATTCAATGAAAGGTCTTCCTCAAGACCTAGCTGTAAAACTTTCAAGATTGAATGTGAAATAAAAGTGCTGGGCCCCTTTTTCAAAAAAAATCAAGAAAATAGTTTCATTAGAAATATCAAAATATAAAGCCTTTTCTTTATTCTTATGGTCTTCTCAGGCTTTGTCCTGGTATTTTGTATATGCTATTTAATTCTAAGGAAAGAAAAATTTTAAAAACTTTTTTGAATTATTACACGGATCTTGCCCTCCATCTTTCCATTGAACAATGTCACTGTTAAAGGCAAACACCTGGAAGGAGAGAAACACACAAGTCAGACAAGGGAGGCTGGAAGAGGGAGGCTGGAAGGAATGAAAGAGAATCCTCCTGGTCATGGAGCATACATGGAGTACTCTAGTGAGGCTCTCTTCAGACATGGAGATATTTTGGCATGAGCCAGACTCTCATGGGTATCCAGAACTCTGCCAACTGATATCAACTCCTACAGAAAATTAACATATTTTATGCATCTTTGTGTCATTTTTCCTATTTGTTTGAAATTGTGTGTTTTTTGTTTTGTTTGTAGTTTTGGGTTCTTTGCTATGTTTGTCAGGATAGGTTATTTTATGCTGCAATAATAGCCAATCAATGAAATCTTAGTGGCTTAACATCAAAAAGTTGATCTCTTACTCATATACTTACCAGAAGTAAGCAGGGGCCTCTGATCCACATTGTGTTCAGGGATCCAGGCTGCCTGAGGCCCCTGCCTTTTGGCAGTCATACCTTCTGGAATGGGTCCTCACAGGTCACAGACTGGGGAAGTGAGGAATGGAAGTTTGTGTGCCAAGGTGGAATGATTCATCCCAGGTAATTTCTGTTTGTAGCAGATTAGATAAAACTACTCAGTTCTAGTAAATTAGTTTCATCTCATTCAAAGAGTCATAAGAATTTTTGAGAAGCCCACGTATATTTGGTGAAAAGAAATTATCTCTGCTGCTCATGATTTGCAGAGGATTAAATGTCATATAACTTAAGCAATGATGCACTGATCTTGCTCAATGCTGGGCCTGAGGCTCTTCAGTTCCAGCATGTACTTATATGCTTTCTCTATCTCTCTCTCTTTTTTCCTCAGAGTATTTGTGAATATTGAAAAATCTAACTATTCTGAACCAAAGTTTCTTCAGTGTAAGATAGGAATGACAAATTCTAATTTATAAGATTATTATTAAATAACAGAATGCCAGGACTGGGATTGTGGCTCAGTGGTAGAGCGCTCGCCTAGCAAGGGCGGGACCCGGGTTTGATTCTCAGCACCACATAAAAAAAATAAAGGCATTGTATTGTGTTCATCTACCAAGAGAGAGAGAGAGAGAGAGAGAGAGAGAGAGAGAGAGAGAGAGAGAGAGAGAGATTCATTTTCTCTCTCTCTCTCTCTCTCTCACTCTAAAAAAAATAAATAACAGAATGCCTACATATGTACTTTGTAAATCAGGAAGTGTTATTCAAATAATGAAATGTTACCATTATCAGACTGAAAAAAAGAAAGGCAAAGAGTTATATTCACCTTTTCCTAAGCTTTACGGAGATATTAAAAACACTATTTTTTAATCAATGAAGCAAATCCCACAATATTCAATGTTAGCACACACCCTGAACTGAGTCTCAAAGGACTCACTGAACCAAGATGGTGACAGAATGGGAAAAAAATGAGTATCTGAGGGCTAAAAAATAAGACAACACCAGATATATGGCAGAAATTCTTATCATTTTTGTTTACATGTTAGAAAAATGCTAAGCTCCTCTAACTGAAATAATAAACTTTGAGACTAGAAGTATACATCTCACATTAAGCAAGATCTTTTCATTTTTACCACTCCAAAACCTACTTCTGTGGTCCATCATCAGCCCTTCAAACATGTCTTTATTAGACTTATCCAAGTAAGTGTGATTATTTTCCATTCATTTGGAAAACCATCTGGAAAATAATTTGGGGCAGGGATTTTGAGCAACTAGAAGAGTTTCCAGCATAATATTGGAGTTCAAAAATATTTGCTGAGGGAATGTTCAATGAATAAGCAAATGAACAAACTTATCATTTATACCAAAGAACTTCTACTTTGGAAATCATGACTGTGATACTTAAGAAAAAAGATGATATGACTGTGACACTTAAATAAAAAAGATGATATGGAGTCTCATGAAGCCCCATTGGCTTACTACTGAAAGAAATGAGGATGCAAACACCATTTTACTGAAGAATCATGGATTAACAATGACACCCTCAAGCCTATTCACAAGTCAGAAACACAAGCTTTTGTGGAAAATGCATCCTGCAGAAATAGATGAAAGGCTGCATTATTCAAGAGCTGGTACTGAGCAGGGTTTTCCTATAATTATTCAGATGATTAGATGCTACAAATATTATTTTATTTATTTGTTTGTTTGTTTATTTATTTACTTATTTGTTCATTTATTTATTTATTTATTTATTTATGCAAATGGTGTATCCAGAGTTTTTTTTAAATTAATTAATTAGTTCTAATAAGTTATACATGACTGTAGAAAGCTCTTTGATTCATTGTACACAAATGAAGCAGATTTTTTCACTTCTCTGGTTGTGCATGAAGTGGAGTCACACCATTCGTGTATTCATACAGGTACCTAAGGTGAGGATGTCCATCTCACTCCACTGTCTGTCCTATCCCTTTGCCCTGTCCTCCTGCTTTACACCATCCAATGTTCCTCTACTTATCCAATATACCCCCCTCATGAGGATTAGCATACTCTTATCAGAGAGAACATTCAGCCCCTAGTTTTTTTTGAGATTGGCTTATTTCATTTAGCATGATAATCTTCAATCCATCCATTTATCTGAAAATGCCATAATTTTATTTTCTTTTAATCCATTATGTATATATACCACAGTTTCTTAATCCATTCATCTATTGAAGATCATCTAGGTTGCTTCCATAGTTTAGCAATTATGAATTGTGCTGCTATAAACACTGAAGTGGCTACATTACTATAGGATGCTGCTTTTAAGTCTTTGGAGTATAAATTAAGTATTTGGGGTATAAAGGAGTGGGATAGCTGGGTCAAATGGAGGTTCCATTTCAACTTTTCTAAGGAACCCCTATCCTGCATTACAGATTTGTTGCACCAATTTGCAGTCCCACCAGCAATGTATGAGTGTGTCTTTTCCCCAAAATCCTTACCAGAGATTATTATTGTTTGTATTCTTGATAACTTTCATTCTAACTGGAGTGAGATAAAATCTTAGAGTAGTTTTGATTTGTATTTCTCTAATTACTAGAGATGTTGTGCATTTTTTCATATACATGTTGATCCACTGTATTTCTTCTTCTGAGATGTGTCTGTTCAGTTCCTTAGCTCATTTATTGATTGAATTGTTTTTTTTTTTTTTTTTGGTGTTTTCTGAATTCTTTATATACCCTGGAGATTAGTGCTCTATCTGACATGCATGTGGCAAAAATTTGCTCCAAAAATGTAGGCTATTTCTTCACCTCATTGATTGTTTCTTTTGCTGAGAAGATTTTAGTTTGAGTCCATCCCATTTATTAATTCTTCTTTATTTCTTGCACTTTAGAAGTCTTATTAAGGAAGTAGAGCCTAATATAACATGATGAAGATTTGCACCTGCATTTTCCTCTATTGGTATATGTTGTTCCAGGATCTCCTGGCTTTGAGGGTCTCAGTTGAAAATTTGCTGAGATCCGAATTGGTCTTCCCCTATATGTGAGCTGATTCTTCTCTCTTGTGGACTTTAAAATTCTATCCTTATTCTGTATGCTAGGCATTTTCATTATAATGTGTCTTGGTGTCGATCTGTTGTAATTGTATACATCTTGTGTTCTGTAAGCCTCTTATATTTGATTTCCCAATTAATTCTTCATATGTGGGAAAATTTCTGATATCATTTTATTGAACAGATTGTACATTCCTTTGGTTTGAATCTCTGAGCCTTTATCCTGATAAATCTTAGGTTTGGTCTTTTGATGTTTGTCGCGACCCCTTGCCCGCAAGGAAGACGCAACTCAGGAATCTTCTTTCAGCAGCTTATTCAGGCCCTTGATATTTCTTCTAATAATCCCTCGGATGCCCCTCCCAGCCTTAATAAAGCATCTCAAGCCCCAATGCGAAGCTGCCACGTGGAACTTTCTCATAGGGTGCTGAAAAACCATGCGCCAACTCTCCCAAATAAGGAGTTGTTTGTCACATACCACAGCGGAGTCAGCGCCATCTTGTAATGGCGACCATAGTCTGCATAAGCGGCAGAAACGGCTCACCACAGATGTTAACTCATAACTTTTGGATATTCTATTTCTGGTTTCTTACTATCTTCACTGTGCGGTGAGCTTTATTTTTAAGATTGAATATTTTGTCTCCATTTTTTGGGGAGGTTCTGTCTTCCAAGTGATCTAGTCTGTTGGTGATGCTTTCTATTGAGTTTCTTATTTGTTTTCTTGTTTCCTTCATTTCAAGAATTTTTTTTCACAATCTCTCTTTCTTGAAGTAATCTTTTTCTACCTGTATTTGCTCTCTTATCTCTATGTTGGAGTGATCAAATTTTGCCTGTGTTTGCTCACTTAGTTCACTCTTTAATTCACAAGTCATTTTAATTATGCACATTCTGAATTCCTTCTCTGAAATTTCATCTACTGTGCTATGGATAGATTTTATTATTGTAGTATCTTTGTTTGTTTGGGGCACTTGCCTCCCTTGTTTCTTCATGTTGTTTATGTGTCTTCCTCTCCTGCAGTACAGATCTGAGGTATTGTAGCTTCTACCCTATAGTTTTGTAGTGTCTGTGCAAGTTACCAATACCTTACCTTTAAGGGGGATATCAATATTTACAGCACCCAATGCAACCAATATGCAGCCATAAATCAATTAGCTTATATTTTGACATCTAAAGTTTGGGTGCTATAAACAGAAATGGTAAGTTTGGTTATCTTCTACTAGATAGCCAGGAGGTTTGCATAATGGTTTACAGTTTCTACTAATAGGCAGGGGGGTAGGCTGTGATGTTTATGAGGTAGGATATGAGAATATAGAGGTATTAGATTATAGGAGTAGTGAAAAGATAATCAAAAGAAGTTGACTGTTAGTTGAAAAAAGAGAGAGAGAGGCAACCTATTGCAAGGCTCCCTGTTACCTCTGCAACAGGATGGTGTCTATTAGCACACCTAGTAGAGATAGCTCTGGTGAAACAGGGCCCACAGGACCTTGGTGATGGTCTTTCAGATCCTGGTTTTTGTCCCTAGATGGAAGTGGTCTTATCCCTATTTGGTGACAGTAGTAGCATCAAGCCTGTAGGTACCTTGATGTTGGGCTTCCAGGTCCCAGTCAATGTCCCAAGGTTGAAGATGTCTTAGCTAAAGATGGCAGAGGCAGCAGGAGAGGTAACCAAGAAGAAGTCGGTGGAGGTGTCCCAAGATGGGAGGCAACCCCTTTCAGAGATGAGGATGGAAGAATGGGCTGAGCCATATGATGGCATGGGGTGGCCTATTCAGTGATGCTACAGAGTGGCATGCAATGCTGCAAAGGGCAGCTTCCTCCTGTCCCTGTCTGTTGTCCCATAGTGGAGACTACCATGTGTGGAGGGATTTGGCGGTGGCTGCAGTGTTCAAAATGGAGGCAGTTTCAGTGGAGCCACACTTTGGTGAATACAGAACTGTAGCAGGTGCGGTGTTCCTCTCTGATCCTCTCTTATGGCAGCCCTCCTGATGTGGGTTAGGCCCCTCTCTGGGGTGGCCACTACAAATATTATTAATTCAGGTACCTCCTACAATCTAAACCCAACACTCCAGAGCAAACAAAGAATATGTCCATCTGCTTGGAAGATAAAGAAGCTTACTGCTTCTGGGGTCTGGAAGGAACCAGCCCAACTCTAGTCTCTAGATGCAGAAAATTCCTTCTCCATTTCCAGAAGTACAGAACTCAGGGACCCTTAGACAGGGACAAATTCTTGATATTATTTGATATCCCCTCACTCTTTTGAAACCTGTGTTTCTCAGAGTGCTGATGTGCTATATTTCTATTTCCAGTTGTGCTCTTTACTTGGGAGGGTATGGAATTCATATATTGGTTGAAAATCTATGCAACCAACTACAATCTAATTCTAATTATTATTAAAAAAATTAGGATCTCTGTCATTCAGGAAGATAAAGGAGGAGATAAGATAATGTATCTCACTGATGTCACCTTGCAATACACATTACCATAATGTATAGTGCATATTTGGTACAAATAGAAAACAAAATGCCAAGCTCAAAAATGTTAGCAAGTATCACAGTGGCAGAATCAAGAGAAAAAACATAATTCAATCCATATCGTTACATACCAAAAGAATAAAGTACAGAATAAATTTTTTTTACTATTAATAAGTTTTTACATATTGACAAATTTTAGCATATTTATCTAACATTAGCATATTGCAAAAACTGTGCATTTTGTCATTCAGATAACACTTTGGTTATTATTATATCATAATGTTAATTGTCACTCCTTTGGCATCTTTGTAAAAAGCATGTCAGTGTTGCCTGTATATCATCTTAATCCAGGGAGACTGAAAATAGGACATTTGCCTTCTCTGATTCTAGCTCCCTCCCCTCAATATACATTTTTTTGGAACAGCAGATATGTAAATGTTGATTGAGTTACACTAAAATACGAGCTCATTAAGAGCTAAAGATAAATTTAAACATAATTCTCCTTGGCATCATGTTCTTAAATATCAAAAGGGTGAGATTTTATGGTTATTTGTTTGCTATACTCATAGTCACAAAGAAAAAAGTTAAAAATATTATTTCCTGATAACTTTCCTTCTAATTATTTTCATTTCCACTGACACACATACCAATATTATTACAACTAATATATTAGTTGCATATATTTATCATTCTATGTACAGCATGTTCTAGCTTATGTATAACTTTGATCTCATTTCCTAACATTAGCTCTATTCAAATTAATATCAGCAGAAAATATATTGAAATCTCTCTCCAGTTGTTTTGCATTCAAAATAAATGCATCTAAAGATATTTAACATGTGTGAAACAACCACCAACCTGCCTATCTTTTTGAGACGCTATTTTCTTCTTAATCCAAAACAATCAAATAAATTTGACAAATAGATTTTTCTAAAGATACATAATATACCAGTTCAGCTTTCACTTTATTTGTAGACAGGAATTTTGAAAATTGAAGTAGAATACAAATCATTTCATGACTCTAAAAACAAAAGAGTAGGGTACATTCTCATAATACAATAAGAATAAAAAGCTTTATAGGGAGACAATACTGTCTACAAATGTAAGGGAACTTAGAGGAGGTAGATGGAGATAACACTGTTCAAAGGACCTCATACTTTAAATGGAATGTACTGAGCAACAACTAAACAAACACCACACACACACACACACACACACACACACATCATGACTAGTAAATTATTAGCAGAGAAAATTAAAATCAAAAGGATAAAAAGAGAAGAGTAAGTGGCTAAATAGAAACTGAGCTACATAAAATCAAATCCAACTGAAACATTAGTGTTTGCAATGTAAATAATCTAAACATTCCAGTTTAAAGTCAGGGATTGTCAGATTGGATTTTAAAAATAAAAATCCCAATGAATGGAAATTTATACATATTGAACACACACACACACACACACCCTGCATACACACACTCACGTGTATGTATGCAAAGTCAAAGAATAGAAAATGACATACCATGAAAGGGCATGCACTAAAGACTAAGCAAAAGATATCTTGAGTGCATACATTAAGATTACATAAGTTAGACTTCAGAGCAAGGAATGTAAGCAGAGATAAAGAAGAAAATTTCATAACATAGAGATCAATTGAGCAACATGATGTAAAAACTCCAAATGCATATGTGCTCAGTAGTAGGGGAAAAAAAGCTACAAATATGTGAAAATAAAATTTTTATAACTGAAATTTTCTATTGCAATTGAAACATTATCATCATAATAAAACTCAAAAATTTGGGAATTAAATAAAACACATATAAAAATTTCTGGATAAAATAAGAAAAACCCATGGGATGCAAAAAAATATTTCAACTTGAAGGAAAATTAAAAATCTAAATTCATGGGATGTAGCAGAAGCAGTGTTTCAAGGAAAATATAGAGTATTAAATGTGCATACTAGAAAAGAAGCCAAATTTGAAACAAAAAAAACCTCAGATTCCATCATACAAAACTTTTGAAAGATGATGAAATTAACCCCAAGAAACTAAGAGGGAAATAAATAATTAAGATAAAAATTAAAAATAATTAAATGGGGAGCCAAGTTACAATGGAGGAAAGCAAAAAAACTAAAAGCTGGTTCTTTCAATGAAAGTCCTGGTGGATATCAGAGGAAGAGGAGGGAGGAATGGTGAGGTTGATCAACAGGTACCGAGCCACAGTCAGATGGGAGCAAGAAATTAGGGTGTGCTATTGCATAGTGGGGTACCTATGGATACCAATTATATGCCACATATTTTAGAAAACTGGAGAAATTATTTTGAATACTTCTGCCATGAAATTATAAATATTTGAACAGATAGATATTTTAATCTACTTAAACATTACATAATTCACACATGTATTGAAGCATCACATGGTACTCTATTAACATGTATAATTTTTATGTTTCTAATGTAATACTTTAAAAATTGAATTTTCTAAGCCAGTTGTAGTAGCGCATGTCATGTCTGTAATCCTAGGGATTAAGGAGGCTGAGGCAGGAGGATTGCAAGTTCAATGCTAGCTTCAGCAATTTAGTGAGACCCTAAGCAACTTAAGTGAAACCCTATCTAAAAATAAAACATAAAATAAAAAGGGATGGAAATATAGCTCAATGGTTAAGTGCCCTGATTTAATCCCTGGTACTACTACTACTAATAATAATAATAAATAGTAATTTTCCTTAAAAATTTAAAACCATCAACTTTTGTGATAAAATATGTTGATTCTATAGATTGAAGCTCCAAGAAGTAAAAAAATTTCAGTCAATTTGTTTATCTTCTAGCCAGCATGAGATGATACATAAAAGAACAATATCAGAATAAAAAAGGCATTAATATAAATCCTATAAACATTGAAAGAGGATAAAGAATTGTTACATAAAAATCTTTATGCCAATAAACTTGAGAACTCGGATGCAATGAACATAGTCCTTCAAAGACATAAAGTAACTATAGAAGAACTAGATTAGCTGAGTAACTTTTTTTTTCCTATTAAAGAAGCTTAATTCAATGTTCAAAATCATCCCCCAAGGGTAACAACAGTCTGAGTGGCTTTACTGGTGAATTCTACTAAATATTTTGTCCTTAAATAATGTCAATTCTTCACTTCTAGGAAATAAGAATAAAGCCTTTTATTTTGTGAAGTCAGGATTACTCTGATGTCAAAATCAGCAAAGATTCTGAAGAAATTCATGCATAATTTTTTTCCAAGAACCACACCCCATCTTCCCCTTCTCTGTTTCCATTCTCTCCGGAATACCATGACATCAAACATAACTTTCTGGCAGGTCTCACTAATTAAACTAAAATGAACTTTAGAACAAGTGCTATTTCTCTTCCATATTTGCATCTCTTCCACATTTGGCCAACACTGCGTGCGTCAATCACCAAATACATGGCACAAGTGGATGCTAGTTCTCAGAGGTAGGAAATTCCCCCTTTGTTGAAGTTCAATACTGAGTTATAATCACCTTTGATCAGCCAGCTTTTTCAAAAATCCACTGGGTTTCTCTGCAGTTTCCTAATTAGTTGAATGTTTTGATGAATGGTATTTACGTTTTCCAATCAGAGTTCATTGTCAGACTAATAAATGCTTTGCTTTCCATGATTTTTCCAAATCTAATGAAATAGGTCTCTGTGCCTTGAGAAGGGAGGCTGTTATTACTCACAGTCCCCTGGTGCTGCAGTTTTGTTATTTTGTTACACAGTTTCCTTCACCTAACATCAAGATCCTTTTGGAACAATCAAAGGTCAAATTCATTTTCTCCTTGTCTAACTATGTCCCTGTAGGTATAGATTTAAGCGTACTAAAATAGCTCTTGCGTTTTTGTTGCTTTTGTGCGGTGTGATTCAAAATGTGCCAGCTATTAATTTCAAAAGCACTGGGAAAATGCAGGAGACTCCCTGACTCTCTTTTCGTCCCTGCAGGATTCTTGTAAGTGAGCTTGCTTTGCACTGCCCAGGCCAACCATCCTACCTGGAGCCACTACTTCATTATGGAAAGATTGAAGTTCCCCAGAATTACACTGGTGTGGAAAACCATTTTAATGGAAAACCCCTTTAGCTATTTTAATGTAAAGGAGTGCCGAGGGGCATGTCAAAAAAGAAGTAGGCCACTCACTAACAGATACAATATGTAAATAGGCAGAGATGAAAGGATCAGTAACTCAAAATATCAGATTTAAGTTGTTTTCATAGATTCTCTATCAAAGACAAAACATGCATTTCCTTTTATTTTTCTAGGAAATGAAGTAGTCATTTGTATCTGTCCTTATTTTTCTTGTATATGGCTTTTTTTATCCCCCAGTCCTGGAGGATTGGATCCAAGGGCTCCAGCAGGTGAGGCCTTTGCTCTACCACTGAGCTACATTCCCAGAGCTTTTTATTCTTTTGAGACAAGAGTCCTGCTAAATTGCCCAGGCTGACCTTGATCTTGAGATCCTCCTATCTTGTCCTCTAGAGTAGCTGGGATTACAGGTGTGTGACACCACACCTGGATCAGTGTTTACTTTCTTTCTTTTTGTTTTGAAATGGTTCTGGAGATTGACCCCAGGGTTTCTTAGCCACTGAGCCACATTCTTCAGTTATCTTTATTTTTATTTTGAGCCAGAGTCTTGTTAAATTCCTTAGGGCCTCCCTAAGTCACTGAGACTGGCCTTGAACTTGTGATATTCCTGCTTCAACTTCCCAAGTGGCTGAAATTATAGGTGTGTGCCACTGCCCCAGCTTCGTACGTGGCACTTTAAAAAACTTACATGTTAACTCAACACACCCTTCCACACACAGGCACACGCACATAAATGTCGTATGGTTTCAGCCCAGACCTTGTTGTAGGTCTGGTTTTGACCTATATCAAGAGCATCATTGCTTCAATATAAATAAGAGAAATATCCTAGGAGAAATCACACACATTTCTGAAACAGTAAACAGAAGTACATGAAGTTTTAAAATAGTAAATAAGAAGTAGTTTTCTAACAGCAATTTTAGAATAAAATAACCATGAGGTCCTGGGAATGCCTTATATTACAGTAGTAATAGCAGTAATAAAAGAAGTGGTCAGCCTGAAGGTAGGAGTAAGGTAGCCAGCATGTGTCTTGACCAATTACAAGTAAACAGGCCCTGTGACAAGGGCTTTATCTAAATTGGTATTTTTTGTTTTGTTTTGTTTTCACAATAGCACTATCAGGTGAGTAGTACTATTATATTTGCAGATCAGAACAACTGAGTACAGTCAGCCCCTCCATGTCTGCAGGTTCCTCATCCTCAGATTTAATGGACTGTGGATTGAAAATACTCAGAAAAACTTTGTATCTATAGTGAACATGTATAGCTTTGATTTTCTTGTCATTATTCCTAAGCAATGAAGAACAATTGTTTTCATAGCATTTATATTGTATTATTATAAGTAATCTAGAGATTATTAAGGTACCTGGGAGGGTATGTGTAGGTTGCATGCAAATATTATGCTATTTCATATAGTGGAGTTGAGCATCTGCGGAGTTTAGTATCTACAGAGGTCCAGGAACCAGTCCCTGATGGAGAGCCAGAGATGACTGTATATGCCACCCTATATATAACTTAATGTTTCGCATGGTTGGTAGCTTGTACCTAGTCAATCTGGAAGAGAAAACCTGAGTGTAATGTTTCCAAAGCCCATTTAAACTGGGATTTGGAGACAAGCAGGACTGGATTAAACTTAGTCTTCATCATCTCCTACTCAGTAAACTTTAAAGTGGCTGCAGAGCTTGACAATACTTTACTGTAAAGGGCCAAATAATAAATACTGTAGGCCTTGTGGGCCACACAGCTTTGGTTGCAAGTATTCGATGTACCTTTGCAGAATGAAGGTAGCTGCAGACAGCAAGTGCTATTTTATTTCCTAAAGCAAGTGGGCCCTTGCTTTAAGTAATCACTCTGAGCTTTGGATCATTTTATCTGTAAAATGAAGATGTTCTTACATTTTGCAGTTGTTATAATTATGTTATATAAACGTGCAAAGGATGAAGTATGATAAATATTCAGTGTTCAACACATTAGCCATTATTATTTTTGTTATTTTTAAAATTTCATTATTTCTCTCTGCTTTAAGCAACAGAATGAAGATAATCCCTATATTTTCCCTTCAACAGAAATGTCAACAAAAATGCAAATAGCCCTTTTAAGTGTAAAGCTGAATGTGTGTGTGTATGTAAAATATGATGCTATAGAGGGTTATAATAATTAATTCAAATTTTTAGAGAATTTCAACGCAAAGAATCTTCTAGCTGTTAGAAATGCAAGGATCAGATAAATACATACTTTATCAAGTTAGAGTCTAAAAGGGAAGTTGTCTTATATATAAATACCTATCTGAAGTCGCATGATGTGTTTTCTATTAATATCACTATAGTAGATATAAATTGTATTATAACAATTGATTTTCTTCTCTGATTCTTCCATTATCAGTTTGTGATATTCTTAAGGCCTGAGATGGCTTACTGTTTACTGTGGATCCTGACTCCCAGCAGTAATTGTAGCAGAGGAAATGGATACAGAATGGCAGACAGGCTATAAGTTTCCAGAAATCCTGAGATGAAGAGGGAGGTTCCATCTGGGTTGATCAATGTTACAAGAAAAAGGAATAGAAATTAGAGTATACCCTAATTTTGATCAATATATATTTTAGCCTTCATAAAATTAAACTGTACACATATTTTAAATTATTTAATCAAATTAATGACCTGAGTCTCTTAAGAAAATTCTATTGGGAAATTTTTAAGCTGAGGATCCAAAGAAAAATGTCAAACTTGCTACCTTGAAGTTTCAAACGGAATAATGATTCCAACAGCACGCCCAACTGTATCTTTTTTGTCAATTATCTTTGATCTGGAAATATTAAAGAATATGAAGAAGATAAAATAAAGGAGTACTGAAATAAAGGATATATCCCTTAAAAATGTGTGCTGATTAGAAAGTGATATTGACCAAATTATATTATTATATTGTGTGCATGTATAAATAGGTGACAACAAATCCCATCACTATGGACAACTATAATGCACCCACAAGAAAACGTAAAAAAGAAAAAAAGCGAAAAAAGAAACCTTCCTCCTTAAACATAAAAGCTGAAAGTGAACATCTGTGTAGAACCACAGATGTGAGATATAGTGATTATAAAAGCAGTTAACAGCTGACAGCAAGAGATTGTTGTTCCTATACCAAATAACTAAATTTACAAAATATGAGCACTAAAATTCAAGAATGACTATATTTATAGTAATATTTAAGACTGGTTTCTGCATTTTGAAAATTTATTCCATGATGCAAATATTAAACTACAGTTGACTACAGCTTTTATCATTTAGCTGCTTGGCATATATCCAAACCATCTATTTGTTGCCCTTCAAAAAATATAGCTTTATATTTTTAAAACCAATTTATAAAACCAATTTACCTTTTTTTTTGCACCTTTCACCTGTTGCTCATGCTCTGCATTGGTGATCTTAACTTTAGATTAACTTAGTGTGTAGCTTTTAAAATATTGGTCAGGATCATGAAGATCTAGAAGAAAAGAACTCCAAAAATCTTAGCCTTGACCTACTAAATTAATGAGCACTGGAGACATCCATTTTTGTAATCAGGAAGTACATGTGCTATTTGTGTGCAGATATGTTTGTACATGTGTGTATTTGGTACAGTATGAACACTTTGGGCTATATGTATAATCCGTCTCACTGCCCATTGGGAGTAGCATATTCTATAGACCAGGTAATCAAATGCTGAAGCATAGGATTTGAAAATCTGAGGAAATGGTACAAATAGCAGGACATTCAAGAAAGTACTAATGGCAGTAGCATTCACAATGACTGTAATTATGGTAGGGACTTTGTGTCTGGTACATGGTGAGAGTAAAGTTTTAAACCTCTTTGAATATTAACATAAAATCAGAGGGCAACTACATAGCAAAACTAGAATACTGCAGATAACTTATACTAAAAAAAAAAAAAAGTAACAAGGTATGTCCTGAATTTCAAAATACAAGTGATAAAGACAAATTTCCAACACACATTTGATCTGCATAGTAACTATCTCTATGCATGAGAAAACACAAGGAAATAAAGGGACATTTCATGGCCTAAGAGCAACAGGTTCTCAAAACAGGCTGAGATATTCACTAGAAAGCAGAGGACGAATTTAAGAACAGGAGCTAAAATGAGAAGGGTGTCATTGAATTTTATTGTGGATCAATGCAAAGGTTCTGTAATATTAAAGGAGCTACAGTGGTTCATAGACTTGGTACATTTAAAAATCCCTTAGGAATCCCACTGGGACTCCCTTTCAGGTCAAAGCATTACACTTAGGAGAAAATGTGGGAAGTGGAATCAAGATTGAACAGAAAAGTGATGAGAAGAGGTCTGAATAAATGTTGGGGAAGGCAATGGAGCCCAAGTATCTGAGAAAGCAAGCCATCACATGTTTGAACACTCCAGGAAAGCAACAGAAGAGAAATCTCTGTGGAATTGAAGCCAGAATTAAAGATAGGTAGTCAGAACGGAGGCCAATTTGGGTCTGGGAAATTGGAGAGGGATTGAAAGCTAATGCCTTCAGAGCCCTTCTTCCACCTGCCCCTGCTCCAACCTGTTGCCCAGGTGACCTGTCCCAGGGATTATCCCTCCCTACATAGAGTTATAAAAGTTGTTAATTATGCCCCCTTCCTGCCCAGATTATTCCATCTTAGCCCCTCCAGCTCATCTGCTTCTTAGCTTTTGGCCATCCCACCAAGCATCTCCTGGGTCTAATCACATATGCAGGAAGGAGAAAGAGTACTGCGTTTATTTCACTTCTTTTCTATTAATCACAAACTTGAATGAAAATATTATGCAAGTTTTCGACTAATGCAAAAATGAGATAGTAAATACAATTGGCGTGAACATACTTTATATAGAGAGATATGAAAAACTGTGTTCTACATGTGTAATAAGAATTGTAATGCATTCCACTGCTGTCATGTATTTTAAAAAAATAAAATCAATAAAAGATAAAAAAAATACATTTGAGAGAGGGAATGGATTGAGAACCAAAGGGAGAGATAAATACTGGAGGGATTTCTCAACTATTGAGAATAATTGAAAGGTTCTTACTATAGCATTTGCCATATTATAATCCATTACAGTATAGCAGTGTTGAGAATTCCTAAGTTACTAAGAATGCCCAATGTACCACATCGATCAATTGCTTTGGTTTGCTATACCTGGTTTCTTAGATTCTCTGTAGATTTTTCTGCTTTATTTGCAATTAAATATATATTAAAGAAGCCGGATTATTTGATTTCTAGAATTTCCCACTCTCTGAATTTTGCTTTTCATACTAACAATGAAACATAACATGCTTTCTTATTTTAACATATTCCTATCATATGTAAATATATATATATATATATATATATATATATATATATATACACACATATATACAGTTGTTTATTTACATAGATGATGAGACCTTGTTTCTATTAAATTATGATTGGCATAGCAGGGAAACCTTGGGCAAATGACTCAACTTTCCTGAGTATGGGTTTCCTCATCAGTGTGATCTGCTAATAATGCTTACCTAATAGTGCCATATACAATGCTAAACCCTCAAATGAATAATTGCTACCATTCTTCCTTTTTATGACTGCCCTGCAAAAGGAACAGTAAAGGATGATGTGCAGTTCCTCAAGTCTAGACTCCTGAAAAGTGTTGGAGCTGCTAATTAGAGGACCCACAAGGAGAAAGTTTATGAAACAAATGAATTTAATTTTGCCTTTATGAAATCCACGTTTTGACAACTATTTAATTGTGGATTATCCTTAGAAAATTCGAAGCTGAGAGTACGGACTGTAGTTCTTCTTCTAAGATGTCTTTGGCATGCTAGTGTTAAGACTTCAAATATCTCCAATGCAAATGCTCAGATCCAATTCCGTCTCTCTTGTCACTATAACAAGGGGAATTAATTAAAGTGTTTTCTGTGGGCTCATTAACCCACCAATTACCCATGAAACTTTGATTTGGATATTTGCTATCCCATAATTAGTCAAACATAACAGGAGAGGACTGGATAACAGAGAAATTTAGCTAATGAGTACTCTTTGCCAATTGGACCAGCTTCAGTGACAATAGAAAGAAAAGAGCCATGATTATTAGCTAATCAGGGCTTGCTGCATCCATCACTCATTCCACCTCACCACACATGACTGTCATCACAGGAATACTCTGTCTGCCCATTTTCTTTTTAGGTGTGATACATCTCTATCTTCCTTTTAAGACCCGTAGTAGTATCGATGTTATCCCCAGCTGTTGCTTTCTAGAAGGCAGTGATTTTACATGTATTAACTATCAGTCCTGATGAATTGAACCCACCCTTAGCCACTTTGTATTTTGAAAAATTATGTATTACAAAGTGTTGTCCAGCCTCTTCTAGGGCAGGTATTATCAGTAGAACTAATTACTGCTGCAAATCATGTAGTACTCTGCACTGTAACATAGATCATGAGTAAAAGATGGCATTTAAAAACCGAACATTTGCCTACTGGCTCTTTCTTTTTGTTTGACACTTTGCATTTTAAAATATGTGATCATAATTTTAGTATCTTCTAAGCATTAACTGTGTATCTGATTCATGTCTATACCTTCTTAGCCTTCCCTTTACCATTCTTTCATTGGGTCAGCATATATAATATTCAAAAGATGCTGACCTAAATGTATTTTTCTTCCTGAACTAACACATTCTCCAATTTTAACCTAATATTTTCTCCATATTAGAAATTAAAAAAAAGTGAGAAGCCACAATGACTTGATTATTGGTCATATGGTGAGTAAGGATTGAAACCTGGTCAAGAATATAAGTCTCAAGCTCAAATTTTAATGTTATTCACATGCACAAGGCCACAGGAATTTTCCCAAGTACTCAACTGTTTTGCAATCTATCTTTCATTGTTGAGAAAAGATTTGGGCAAATACAGGTATGAATCTCTTTTTCCCAGGATACAGAGCCCCCTTTTCTCCTTGAGAAAAGAATATCTAGGATCTTTCCTTGTGATAAGTGGGGATGAGGATTAAACATAGACCAGAGGTGGGGGAGCTAAGACAGAAGCATGTGGTGTTCATTTGATTGCTCTTCAACTATTGGGAGATGCTTAAAATAAAAAAAAAATAAAGAACTATTTATACACTATTATAATTTATAGCTTCATCCTAATTCAGTGTAATCCCATATGATACATATGAGTAAGAAAAAAGCACACATAGATTTAAAAGGGATAATATATTTGACAAATTGGTGGGTTTGAGAGACAAAAATTAAACTAATGAATTATTTCCCATCTTACAGAAAAGTAAATAATTCCTAGAAAATTTTAATGTGAAATTACTCATGAGTTGTGAGATTTTTCAATAAGGATAAATGGCAGAGACAAGATTTTTTCTAAGTATAAATGTATAAAAAAATGGAGAAAGTGATCCATTTGGCTTCATAAAAATTAGAATATCATCATATGTATAGAAATGATTTTATGTAGATAACATATACGTTTGAAGTGTTTTTCATATTTGCAAATGAGGAACGGAAATTTTGCGTTATAAATTACCATATAAGGTACCAGAGAGCACAAAGCTAATGTCTTCTGGTGGATGCTGTGTATCAGTATTTCAGCAAACCAGGTCCTCACACCAATTGAGCACAGACTTAAGGGTAAAATGATAAACTGAAATTCAAAATTGTGCTAAATTGGGCATCTGAGACCGGTACCTGACCATACTAGACATAGGGCCTGAAATCTGTATTTCTGTCCAACAGCATAAGTCATTTTTATGAATATCAAACTGTCTAGGATAGTAAGGAGAACAGATCATCCAAGTAATAAATTATAATTGGATTAATTAAACCAAAGCTGTGAATTAAATAAAACACTCCCTCAACACTTATAATGACTCCCTTTAGAATAAAGAAAAGCCCACATATTTCTTGGCTTGACATTCAAGATTCTCATTCAATGGACCTCCATTCAAATCCTAAGTTATTTGTCTCTGCCTCCCGTCACAGGACCTCCCCAGTCCTCCCACTAAGCCTACTGCCTGACCCTCAGTCACTCTGAGTCTTCATGGCTACTGTAGTATGTTTGGGACATTCTTTTCATTTGGTGTAATTCCTCCTATTTTCACTTTCCTGTGCAGTGTTTTCCTTCAGAATCCATCCCCACCTTCTACCATGGTCTTTCCAAATCTCAAAGCTCCGAAATCTAAATACCCATTTGTTCTCAGATTCTACTCTATACTCTATGGATACCTTGAACTTCTACTGAAGCATACAGCACAGTCTGATTTGTGATGATCACTTGTGTGTCTGTATGGGTCTGTATGAATATAGATCTGTATGAGTCCGTAGGGACTGGTCTTTACTTTTTAATCGTCATCTGATCTGACATGCTCTTTTATTTATGGTGATACTTAATATGACTATGTTAAAAATCATCTAAGTTTTTTCACCTTTTATGTGTCTTTTTAGCAAGACTTCTTCTTTTTCACTCCCAAAATTTACAGAGTTTCTTAAGGGTTACCTGTTCTTTTATTTTTTATGATAAGCAAAAGACTCATTGGCGCCGTAAATAATTATTATCTTGTACTATGAAACACATGGGATATAGCTTTCTATCAGAAGTAAATGGGGTACCAATGAAGGCTTTGGGACAAAAATACAGGCATGAGTTGACATGTTCTAAAACAATATCCATAGTTGTTTAGTTGAGAACAGAGTGAACCTTGCAGCAAGGACTGAATAAGGAGACTACTTAGGTATCTGTTGGAATAGTCTGTTCTTAAGATGATGGTGATTTGGAATGTTGGAATACATGATATAAACAACATTTGGGTCTTGAATATATTCTGAAGGTAGAGCCAACAGGCTTTCTTAATGAGTCAGATGTGGTACATATAATAAAGTGACAAGTCAAATTAAAGAGTTTTTTGAACTTGGAAACTGAGAGACAGACTTACCATCAAATGAGAAGGGGAAAATGTAATTGAAGCAAGTTCTTAAATGAGAGAGGAGATTTTTCCAGAGTTTAATTGAACATATTAAATTGGACACATTTATGTTCTACCTACGCAGTTGAATATATGCGCCTAAACTTAAGGAAGCTGACTGGAGATAATTTTGGAAGTCATGAGAGATGAAGAAAGAAAACCAGCCAAAGAGACTATGGAAATTGTTATGGACATTTCTCAAAAAATTAAAAACGGAACTACCATATGACCCAGCTCTACCACACCTCAATTTCTGTCCAAAAGAATTAAAGACGGCATACTTTGGAGGTCTACGCATAGCCACACTCATAGCAGCACAATTTATATAGCAGCACAAGTTAGATGTCCATCAACCAACAAGTAGATAAAGAAATGCAATGGAGTTTTATTCAGCCATAAAAAAGATCCAATTGTGTCATTGGTAGGAAAATGAATGGACCTGGAGAGCATCATGTTATGTGAAACAAATCAGATTCAGAAAGGCAAGTGACATATGTTTTATCTCATAAGTGAAAAATAGAGGGAATAAAAAACGATCGTGTGCAAATGGAAAGGAGACTATTAGGGTACAGGAAGGGGACCAGGGAAGAAAGGAGAGGTGGGCAAGAGGAGGTACTGGAGAGTGAAGATGCTCCAATTATGTTGAATGCACGTACAAATGTACCACCACAAACCCACTGTTCTTAATAATGATGATGCAGCAATGAAAAAATTCAAAAGAAAGTAGGAGTACAAGAAGTAGAGATAGTAAATATAAATGTCCTTTGAATCATTTTTCTATATCAAGGGACAAAGCAGTGAGGTGCTTGCTGCCAAGGGAATGGAAATCAAAAGAAGTTTTGTTTTAGATTTTGTGGAGATTAATTTTTAAATTGGGAGGACTAGTGGCATGTTATGTGCCAAGAGCAGTGTCTCTTTCTAGCAGTCAGAGAAAATGTGAGATAAAGAGACAATTCCTAGAGTAAGTCCTAGAGAACTTTCAGACTGGACTCTCATGCATAGGAAGGGAGACTGGATGAAGTGGGGGCAGGTGTTGTTCATCTTTGATAAAGGAAGGAAGACAAACTTATGCAATCACTAGAGAAAAGGGGAGATTAGAGTTGCAGAGAAAGGAGATTCCCATGGAGACTTGGCAACAGTAAAAGATTTAATCCAAGGATCGGAGGCAGTCTCGAGAAAATTTGCAGAACTCTTCCATGGACTGATTTTAGAGTTAAAACTTCAATGTTCTGTACAGTCTTCAATCTGGAAAATTCTAAAGTTCATGACTCTGACAGCTTCTAGAGCATTTCTACTACCTTAAATCTGAACAATTAGGCTCCATGCTGTACCTCCCCTTGGGATTTTCAAAGTCCTCTGTTGGTTCCATATTTTTCAAGAATCTGGAAACAGAATACAGAAAACCTGAAGGATTAGATGCTGGGCTTCCAAGTCTTTCTCTTAACACATTTGCACAGGTGGGTGTAAAGGAAGACTCTTCATCCTGGAAGCACTGATTGTGAAATAAGTAATAAGATGAACAATGAATGGGAGCAAACCTTCAAGACACAGTCTGGCTAATAGCTAGGGGAGGGCAGCAGAACTCAGTTGCACTATTTAGGATAATGAATGATCTGAGAGCTCATCTCTCTCTCTCTGATAAAGTATTGGACAAAGATTCAATTACAAATTGGATTTCATATAACAAATGGATAAATGATAGCATGGATTCCGAAAGAGCAAAGAGTAAGCAATTTCTGTTGAGGCATGAATTGGGATTCAGCCAGAAGGCTGGTTTCGACAAGTAAGAAAGATGTTTCAGGGCTTCTCGGGGTGTCATTTGAAGTTCTTTAAGTTTACCAAGCTCAGCAGCATTAATTAAATTTAATTAAAATTAGCACATTAAAAATTAAATGCCTGCAGTTTGAAGGGCAATTTTGTTTTTTTATAAAATGAAATCTCCCTATACATAATGATCTGCTACTATAACTTACTCTGAAGAACTCATTTTCTGCAGTTCTGTCATGGTAAATGCTGTTGTGAAATAATGCCCAGTAAGAATACCTACATTTATACACATGGCCTTTTAGGTGACAGACTAGAGCTGAAATTCTAGTTCTGAGATTTATTCAGGGTGCAATTTGGGACAAGTAATTTAATTTTTTTTGGACCCTCAGTTTCTTTATCTGCTTCATGAGGATAATAAATCCTGCCTTTACATTATTATTTTCCAGGATTTAATGAGAAACAGAGTATAAATCACCTAACATTGTCCAGAATATTTTAGATATTTAATAAATACTAGTTGAACCAGAATCTGAGAAAGGCTGGTTGAAAATGCTTCAATGAGAGGTGTGCTATTATGTTAGAAGTTGATAAGAAAAAAGGATGAGAAAAATTCCTTGATATTACACGTTTAAATGTTTGAGCTTCTGGTAGGTGCACCCATTCCAGAGTACCTTTTCCTCAAAGTTGAGTTAAACTCAACCTTCTTAGTCCTCTGCCAAAACTCCCCTCATTTAAAGCTTCCAATGATTAATAAGTCACTTACCATCATTAAAAGTCTCAGCACGAATGGAAACATGTTATTTGAAGGGTGATTTCTTTGGAATAAGAGTTAAAAATGTGTGTGTGAGAGAATAAACTGCCAGGCTTCTACTGCCCCATGCTAGAATTTCTCAGTAGGAAACCACTTTGACTATGTTGCGCTACTTCTCTACTAAGAAACAGGCTTGGCTATTGCAGTAGGTATGAGTTGTCTTTCACATCATGATATAAAAAGTCATGCCATATCTTGTCAACCAACAATTCTGCTGACATTATTTGGAATTTAACTCATAGTCTGAGAGAAGGGACAGATATTGAAAGTGTTGTCATTCCCAAAATGATCAAAGATCCACCCAACTATTAAGTTCAAAACAGAAAACTCTCCTGGGTGTTATGGTTTAGGTTTTAGGTGTCTCTCAAAAGCTCATGTATGAGACAATGCAAAAAATTCAGAGGTGAAATGAATGGGTTAGGAGATCTTCAATATAATCAGTGCAAAATCCTCTAATAGGGATTAACTGGGTGGTAACTACAGGTAGGTAGGGTGTGGCTGGAGGAGGAGGATCACTGTGGCAGGCTTTGGGGTTTATATTTTGTCCTTGTTGAACAGAGTGGTCTCTGCTTCTTGGTGGCTATGTCCTGATTCTCTTTCCTCCACTATATTCCTCCGCCATGATGTCCTGTCTCACCTTGGACCAAAAACAAGGGAGCCAGCTGTCTATGGACTGAGACCTCTGAAACTGTGAGTGCCAAATAAATTTTCCCTCCTCTAAAATTGTTCTTGCCAGGTAAGACCAGTTGCCACAGCAGTGAAAAAAAGCTGATTAATACACTGGGTACAGGAAGAGAGGGATTGGAGGTTGCGTAACATTGAACATCTATTCTTCAAACCATCAGATGTCAAACTAGCAAATTCAGATTCAAACACACTCGCTGGTCTGTTTTTCTCATTACAACCACCTATTTTTGCTAACTTGATTCTAAACTATAAAATGTATACTTCATCTGAAGCTTCTCTGAAGACATCCATAGACTGTAAATCACAGATCATATCTGAATCTCTGTAGATTGATATGTCAGGTCAAGATTCTATAGGGTTGTCAATTTGAACATCGTTTGTATGACATGGTACATAAAAGTCCAAACCAGCGGCTCACTCTGTTCTTGCTTCTCTCACCCACAGGAACATTAACATTGGTCTTACAAACATAAAATTCTGCAGTATACTTTTAGAAATGCTAATACAGAAGGCGTGCTGGAACAGGCCTGTCTGTCTCTTTCAGAGGATGTGTTCAATCCTTGTTGGCCAAATTCACTGTGGGGATTGATCAATTCAAGGAGAAATGATAAAGTACAAATTCATATCATTGAAGAGATCAGATCATTTACCTTGGGCAGTCAGAATAACTTAGAATCTGGGAACTTGGATAAACTTTATGCATGTTGCAATGAGACCTCATCACATCTAGAACATCTTTGGTGGTGGACTAAGAATTCAAAGCCAGCAAGTGCAAATGATAAGATATTCTGTTTGATCGATATGTCTCAAAATTTGGCAAAACTCTAGGATGACAGGAAAGAAAGTAGTTTTTACAAAGTACAGACATCCTTTAGGGTTTGTGTGGAATTGCTTTCAGGATACCCCATGGTTACTAAAATCTATATGTCCAAGTTCTTAATATATAATGATTAAGTATTTACTTATTATCTATGCATATCATCCTCCTGAATACTTTAAATCATCTCCAGATTACTTATAATAGCTAATATAATGTATGTGATATGTAAGTACTTGTTACACTTCAGTAATTTAGGATCTATTTGAAAAATGATTTCATTCCAAAATCTTTAATATGATTGCATCTTCAAACACTTCATTCCAAAAATATCACATTCACATTACTGGGATTTAGGAATTGGACTTGTCTCTTTTGAACCACTACTCAGCCCATTATAGACACTAACATTTTCTTTGTTGGGGAACTCACAGAAGATAATTCACCCATTAATGAGGTGGATAAGTAGAATTTACATATAGGTTCAAAATAATCCACTTCCACCTCCACTTACATAAGCAGAGGTTCACCTACAGTCTTCGAATACAACAAAAAGTTGATGGCAAATTGTAATAGCCTCTGAAACAAATTTGTCCCCTTTATCCTTTTGTCTGTCATCCAATAAAAAAAAAAAGAAAATCACATTTCAAATTGACACAGACTCAATGGCTTTCTTGTTTTCAAAATTGCATCAATTGTATATCATATCTCATATCCTCATTATTATATTAGCAATTGTGCCATGTTACAGCCCAGCTCCAGTGAATTTCATTTTTTCCACAAATTACCACAAAAATGGTAGTCTGTTTTGAAACAAGATGTTATGTATATTATATTATATAAAATGTCTGGCTGATTAAATTATCTCCTAAATTGAAATCAGAAACCTCTTCTAAAAATGTTACTCTGGCTGAAATAAAGAGATAGCAAGGTATTTTGAAAAGACCACAGATCTGCAGTCAGGCATTTCAAATTTTTTTCTACTTATTAGACTTATAACCCTAGTTACAATTCTCTACCTTACTGTATCATTAGTAAAGTGAAGCCATTAATATCTACCTTACAGTGTTGTTACAAAGATTATAGAAAATACAGAATCTAGTGTACAGGATGTCTAGCTATAATTATTAGAGATAATTCTTTTGAGGAAGTTCTATTATCATTCCTACCTGGAAATTTGAATTGTAAGCTTTTCTCCAAAGTCAACAAAAAGTCCAATGACCCTTCATATCCCTGGGTTCTGCCTCCATAGATTCAACCAATAATGGATTTAAAATATTCTTTTTTTAAATTGCACTTGTACTGAACATGTATTATTTTCTTATCATCATTCCCTAAACCATACAGTATGGGGACTTACATAGCACATACATTATATTAGCTATTATAAGTAATCTGGAGATGATTCAAAGCATTCAGGAGGATCATATGCATAGGTAATAAGTAAATACTTAATCATTATATATTAAGAACATAAGCATATAGATTTTAGTAACCATGGAGTATCCTGAAAACAATCCCACACAAATCCTAAAGGATGTCTGTACTTTGCAAAAACTACTTTCTTTCTTGTTATCCTAGAGTTTTGCCAAATTTTGAGACACATGGATCAGAGAGAATATCCTGTCATTTGCACTTGCCGGCTTTGAATTCTTAGTTCACCACCAAAGATGTTCCGGATGTGATGAGGTCTCATTGTAACATGCATAAAGTTTATTCAAGTTCCCAGATTCTAAGTTAATCTGACGGCCCAAGGCAAATTATCTGATATCTTCAATGCCTCATGTATTTTTCCAGTGAAAATTTTCTCCACTACTGACATCTTCCCTTTGTTTAAGAGTCAGTCAGAATAAGCCTCATAGATATAATTCTTCTATGTGGATATCACTTGGCCTAATTAACTTGAAGGTCTTTAGTTATTGTCATTATTGATGCTCTAAGAGAAATAAATGAAAACATCTTTAGGATGGTCAGGCATTTCATGTCACTGAAAGAACTGAGTCAGAAGTTTGACAACAGGGTTTACTTTTAAAATCAGAAATTGCCAAGCAGGTGATGTTCATAATCACAGGTTTTCGATCCTATCTTAAGCGGTTGCCATGATTAGGCCAAGGCCTTGCTCTGGGAAGAAAAAGGATTGGGGCTACAATCAATTCCATGGAAAGCAGACCCCTGACTGACTGACTAACGAAGAGTGAAAGATAGTGAATCAGGTAGCAAGGCGGTTACATTTCTAGGCAATCAATGAGTGCAGTGGCTCATTGCCAAGATAAGGTCTCCTACACTGGAAAGAACAAAAGCTTATGAATTAGACATGTTGACAGGAAGGATTAGCCATTAAAGAAGGGCAAAATCCACTTATTAGGGGAGCATAAACAGTCCAAGAGAAAGAACATACCATTCATAGTCTCCAGTGATAGACAACTAGAGACAGGTTAGCCAATGGATGGCATCAGATATAGGAACAGGAGATATTGAGGTCACAGCAGGAGGAAACATAGATATGAGACCTCTGCTGGATTGAGAAAAAAAAGATGTTGCTGTTAATGGGTATCAACCAGCTAGTAGGGATAAGAAAATAGTTCTCAGAAATATTTGAGGATTAAGCATAACTGTTTAAAATAATTATGCTCTTTACTGAGGTGACCCCAGAGATGACGTCTTTACTCTCCATAACCACTTGAAATATTCTGTTCCTATTTCCTTCCATTGTAGCTAGTCCCATATCTGCCTTGCCCTCCTTCTCAGAACCAAACATCCAATGCCACATGACAAATGGCTCAAGGGCAGAATAGATGGTTAAATATAGAGTATGCCATGGTGTGTGTGTGTGTGTGTGTGTGTGTGTGTGTGTTTCAATCAGAAATAATGACAAAAATAGCTTCTAAAATCTTTTGTAAAATTTATATATGAAGGGGAAAATCCCTCTTTGGCTATGTTTACTCTTTAGATTTGTTTTCTTAAAACTTTAGCTCAGTGTTTGGGGCTGGGGATGTGGCTCAAGTGGTAGTGCGCTTGCCTGGCATGCGTGCGGCCCGGGTTCGATCCTCAGCACCACATACCAACAAAGATGTTGTGTCCGCCGAAAACTAAAAAATAAATATTAAAAAAAAATTCTTTCTCTCTCTCTCTCTTAAAAAAAAACTTTAGCTCAGTGAAAAGAGAGAGAGGGAGAAGCAAGTGAGATTAAGATGGGACAAGCAATATTCAGACAGAAAGGCAGACATGTCTTAGGAGTCTAGAGCCTATAGTGACTGGTCTTTACACTTGGGGAGCAGAACATTCTTGCTTTTGGAATAGCAAGCAACAGAAGCAAATGATCTAAATGCTCTAGGCATCTGTTTCCTCATCTATAAAATACAGAGGCTGAGCTAGATGATCCTTAAGTGACTTGCAGCATTGACGCCTTGACACTCAACGAGTGTCCCTTTGATGCCCTTTCCTTTTCATTTATTCCACTCTGATCCAAAGTGCTCTCCTCTCCTACCGTAGGGAGCCTGTCTTTGGAAGGATGATTATTCCATGTGCATCAATCTGAAGCCGATTTGTGCAGTGAGCATCTGTTCACACTCAGGTGCGAGGCTGTGATGAAGCTCTGGTTCTGTGAACTGTGTTGCCAAGCAGGGGATCAGGCACAATCAAGTGGAAAGACAGAAATTTTGAAAAATCATTAAATATCCCCCAGAAACCGAAAAAAAAAAAAAAGTAAAAGGAAAAACACAGAAACAAGTTATTGTCAACGGAACAAAATGTGGAAATGGAAAAAAAAAAATCTTGGTTTCTGTGTTTTTCAACTTATTCCAAATCAGCTCATCAACTCAAAGAGAGCATCCAGGGGCAGTTGGCACAGGTTTCAGACTCAGTGATGAGAAAGAAATGAAATTCTTCATTGGGGAAGACAAACATTTTGATTATGGATACATCTTTGTGCAACTTAGAATAGCAAGTTACTTGAGAAAATCAAGTAAAGTTCAAGTAAATATTGTTTTTAGGGACTCAGAAATACAGACCAGACTGGACTAATCATTTCACTTATACTAAACAGGAAAAAGAAAAAGCACAAAAACTTCATAAACACAGAGAACCTTAACATCATCTGAACAATAGCCAATGTGAATGATATTTTCAAGCAATAAACACACTGAACAAATGTTACTTGAGTGATTTTTTTTTTCCTATTAGCCAGGGTAGTCCTTTTTGGGAAAAAAAAATGAGATTAAGGAAATAGATTCTCTGTCTTCATGAAGCTTACAGTCTAGTGAGGAAAAGAGATATTGACAAAAGTTTAATTTTTTTGTTAAAATATAATCTGTACTAAGAATGGGAAATACAGGGCACTATGAGATCATGTTAGAGAGATGTTTGACTCAGTAATAAGCACTCTTGGGGAATGGTGTCCTAATAAATTAATGATTTAAGACCAGAAAAGCAAATAAGAAATAACTAAGGGAGGGAAAGGATCAATGGGTGTCCCTTCATGAAAGCAGCTTGTGATAAAATCCTGTGATAGAGGATGTGACAGATGGTGGGGGAGGAAGATGAAAGAAGATCACAAAATTAGTCTACAGAGAAAAGTAACTGCAAGGCAGGACAGATTCATGGGCCATATAAAAGAACTTGGTTCTTATCAGTAGATGATGGTGCATGCCTGTAATCCCAGGGACTCAGGCGGCTGAGGCAGGAGGATCACAATGGTTGAGGTCAGTCTCAACAATTTAGACTCTGTCTCAAGATAAAAAAAAAAAATGAAAAGGGCAGGGATGTAGCTCAGTGGTAGAGCACCCCTGTGTTCAATCCCCAATACTGTTGTTGTTTTGGTTTGGTTTCTTTTTACCTGATCAGGAATAATTTAAAAAAAAATACTTTATTGCAACATAAAATAAAAAGTATTCTATTTTCAAAAATATCTCCTGTTTGGAAAACAAATGGGATGGATGAAAATCAGTATAATCGTAACAATTAGGAGAGGGGAAGGGAAAAGAAATGCTAAAAAGATGTTCAAGATGACTTCTGTAAGTCATCTGGGAAATGGAGAAGCTACCTCGCACTGAGACAGAAAACGGGGGTGGGGGGACACCTTGGGGAAAAAATGGATTTGGTTTGGGACTCCTGAAATATTTGAGTTCAGCTGGGAGGTTATTGAGAGCTTAGAAGGGAATGGCTAGCCTCAGCAGAGTGGAAAAGAAAATCTTCAGTGGAGGAGGTGGATTACAAGAAGACTGTGCAGTAGGAAGGGAAGAGAGCCTAGAGCAAAACCTGATTTCTGCAAAGATGAGCATGAGTGTGGTGGCACACGCCTATAATCCTAGTGGATAGAGAGGCTGAGGCAGGAGGATCATGAGTTCAAAGCCAGCCTCAGCAATAGTGAGGCACTAAAGCAATTCAGTGAGATCCTGTCTCTAAATAAAATACAAAATAGGCTGGAGATGTGACTCAGTGGTTGAGAGCCCCTGAGTTCAATCCCTGACACCCCCACCCCCACCCTTTGTCAAATAAAAGATGAGGATGAGTCTCCAAGGAGAATGATTGGCAGCTCAAGCAGCAGAATAAAAACCAGAGCAGTGGAGCTTCAGCAAAGTCAAGGAAATGAAAGTTCAAACACAGTGCCTCTAACTCTGTCAGAAGCCACTGAGGCCAGCTGGATACTCAGCCCGCGCTAGAAGCAGAGTCTGCAAATATTTTCTCCCATTCTGTAGACTGTCTCTTCATTCCAGTGATCATTTCCTCTGCTGTGCAGAAGCTTTTCAATTTGATGTGATCCCACTGATATATTTTTGCTTTTGTTTCCTGTGCAATTTGGGAGTCTTATCCCCAAATTCCTTACCCAAAGCATTTCTCCCATTTTCTTCTAGTAATTTCACAGTTTCAGATCTTACATTTAAAATATTAATTGATTTTGAGTAAGTTTTTGTAATTTACATAGGGACCTAGTTTCTTTCTTCTATATGTGAACATCTAATTTTTCCAATATCACTTATTGAATAGACGGTCCTTTCTCCACCTTGTGTTCTTTTAGCATCTTTGTTGAAAGTCAGTTAGTTGTAGATGTGTGGGTTTATTTCTAGTCTGGATATTCCATTCTCTTGGGTATTTTTGATTATATATCTTCAAGAATATTTAGAATTTGATATGAAAGGCCACATTATAGGAATCCATATTAATATAGAATTAAATATACAAAAAAGAATAATTTAAGGAATTTAGTGACATAAAATGTAGATGCAATTTGAGCGTGACATGATATAAGCAGTGAAAAATCAAAACCAAGTAAATGAGAAAAATAAAGACAAAAGAGAAAGGAAGGAAGGAAGGAGAGAAAGAAGGAAGGAAGGAAGGAAGAAAGGAAGGAAGGAAGGAAGGAAGAAAGGAAGGAAGGAAGGAAGGAAGAGGCAAGAGTTTTAGTAAAAGGGTGATGAAACCACTTGCTTCAGAATTGGCCAGGCCACCTGCAGCAGGCAGGGTAGTGTAGGGACACACAGGATCGTGTTTAACATATGATCTCTTGACCCAAACTGTTTGGTTTAAATCCCAACTCTGCCAGTTCCTAGTTGTGATTCAAGCCAAAGTACATGACTTCACAACAGAATTGCCTCTCTGATAAGATGGAACTTATAATAGTACTGCACAGGCTTATTCTGAGACTTAAGTATGTTGGATTTTTTATATACACTTTTTGAAAAGTATCTAGTAACATAATAGTATTCATAGTAGGACATTATGGTATGAGTGATATTATCCTGAAGCTTTCATGAGGACAGTTCTATGGGAACACATAAGAAGTCAGGTAGTTAAAGGATGATGATTTAATCTGTGTTCTTTTCAGCTAGGTCTTTCTTATTCACCTATGGGAAACAGTATCTGAACACCTTACTAAAGAATTTTAAGGAAATCTTCTGGGAGCCCCCCCCCAAGTACAATGCAATGATTTATTCCATTTATTCTGTACTTCTGTACAGATTGCTTGACTATACCAGGCTTTATATGAGGACCTGGTGAAATACGAACATCCTGTCTTGAGTAGCCAAATGAGGAAGACAGGGATAGATAAACGAACCAAGGAAAAATTTTTTAAAAAATACAGATGATATGGGAGCCCCAAAGAGAGAATGGCCATCTGCTGCAGTCTCTCTGTTAGACAAGTCAGGCTACAGCATAGGACACAGATCCTGGGGGCAGCAGGGTGGATGCCTAGTCTGTATGTAATTAAATGGACCCAATAAAGCTGCAGGTAGCATCAAATGCTAAACCTGGAATTAAGATAAACTAAAGGCAGAGTTAGGGTGCAACTTGAATACAGAACCACAGCTATGAAGTAGTGAGTCAAAGGAGAAAGGCACAGAGTAGCAGTGGAGGCAACACTGCTGCTCCAGGGAGCTCGATGAACCGAGAGTGGCAGCTTTAGCTGGGTGCCATAGGAGTGCAGGATCTTGGGCTTCATTTCATTAGATCCACATTTTGACAAATTTTTCAATGATTCCTTTGCACATGAAAAATCTGATTTAATATTGACTTTTTAAATATTTTTAAGTTGTTGATAGACCTTTATTTTATTTACTTACATGCGGTTGACTTTTTAATAGTTGCAATCATCTCCTTTTTTTTTCTACTTCTACCCTTCCTCCCCCAGACTTTATGTTCTTGATTTTGAACATAAATATTACAAATTTACTATATGTAATATTTGAGACTGCTTGATTTACTATGAAATGAATTGTCTGGCTGGGCACAATGGTGCATACCTATAATCCCAGCAACTCAGGAGGCTAAGGCAGGAGGATTACCATCCTCAACAACTTAATGAAGCCCTAAGCAACTTCATCAGACCATTTGACCCTGTCTCAAAGTAATGTGTGTGTGTATATATATATATATATATATATATATATATATATATATATATATATTACGAGGACCTTTTTTTGTATATATATGTATATATATACAAAAAAAAAAAGGGCTGGGAATGTGGCTCAGTGGTTGAGCATGGCAGGGTTCAATCCCCAGTACCAAAAATAAAAAATAACATAAAATAACAGAATTATAATAGAATTGTCTGAATGATGATCAAAAGGACACAACTATTTATTGATGAGGATAGACAACACACACTGTTGGAAACCCTCCAGAAAGCTGACCACGCTGAACTGGAAATCAAAGTCCTGCGAATACCTACTCTCTCTAAAATGATGCCACATTTCAGTGACCTTCTCTCAGTTCTGAAGTGGGCCAGTAGTCTTGGCCATATACACATTTGTACATAAAGTTCCATCCTTCTGCCTTCTATACCTCCTCCTCAAGAAAATAAATCATTAAAAAATGAAAAAGAAAACAAATTGTAGCCCTCATTAGGACAATCAATGTACCTGATATTCCGCTGGCTTGTTCCTAGGTTGGCGTTAAGATTCAACAATGACCTAGATGTGAAGGAAGGTTAGTTGCAGGAGTTGCATTCTAATTATTAGAGGACCCAATACTGAAATGAAGGACCTTCTCAAGAATCAGGTTCCTGTCAACCAAAGTGAAAAGAACTTGAAAATAACTGCTTTGAGGAATGATGGGTCAAGACTGATCAAATTTCCCTAGCTGTAAGACCATAGGGAATCTATAATTTATTGAGCAATAAATCTGGAGCCAAACAACAGTAGAAATTTTCATTTATTCTCAACTATGGAATTTGAATATCTACTTCTTTCTATGTCAAAACTTGGGCACCCTATTAATATGTATAATTAATACGTATTAGGCAACGTTTCTTTAAATTGGAGTGAGGAGTTCAGTGAAGCCAATAGAGGATCGGCTGAAGCTGAGTTATGGATCAAATGTCTGCAGAGATACAATGCAATGTTTTAGGGCACAGAGTTTCTCTATTATTTAGCTTTTAATTATCAACAAAACTCTTAGATATATCTTCTCATTCAATTCCTACAATGACCCTAAGAAGTATCAGTTACTTAATATCATATTTTCACTACAGAAAAACCTGAGATTCAACAGAGCTGAGGCTCCCTAAATTCAACAGGTCCAACATTTGATGCCAGATCCCAAACCCACTTGGTTCCTTCATCCCCTTATGTTACCTCTCCTGTGCTTTGATCAATCCCGTTCTTGAGAATTTGCAACCTTTCCTCCTCCCCTTGCTTCTTAAAGAAATTGATGAAGAGCACCTGAGATTCTGGAACCACTAGTTCCTCTATTTTGCCACTGGGAAAGGGTTTCCACCTTCATTCTCCCAATTCCCTTAAGAAGAAGGAGAAAAGCAATGTCTTCAAAGCGTAATCCCAATTCCATTCAAAGGAAATTGTATTTTGTTTGTTGCTTATTGACAGGGCCCCAGTGCCTTCTCCAAATCAAATTGATTCCAAAGCAAACCAGAGTAGATTTTGTTTACATCCCCGAATGCAGTACAAAGACGAGGGAGTCTGTGTGTTGATCCTGTGTTAGACTTTAAGCAATTAGACAGTCACAGCCCTGATTTGCGGTGCTCTTTTAGTCACCAGCTATAAATGTAAAAAGAATTCTGGTTTTCTTCTTGTTGTGATTGTTTATTTGTTTGTTCTGATGTGAATTGAACACTGATTAGCATAGAAAAAAAATCTGCTCATAAAATGAATGCCAGCGTTTAAACAATAATTATGGAAATGCAATTAAAACTTAATGTTGGGGTTTTTTTGTACCCTTTAGGAGAACATCTGCCCAACAGCCAGGTGGGCACACGTGAATGGCGTAAGAGGAAGACTACCCCGCTGCCCTCATTTTCATGAAAGAAATCTCTGCTGCACAAAGGTGACGCAGAGTCACGTATTTTGTCCAGAAAAAAAAAAAAAAAAAAAAACCGAGGCTGAGGCAAGGGCCAAATAATATGGACATATTTTAATTTTGAATCCATAAAAGAATTAAAAGCCATCTCTGACTATAAAAAGGGACAGATTAACATAATTATTCCATTTCTATCCAATTAGTGAGCATCTGTTCTGCATTTGGGTATGAATTCTTTCCCTACCTCTGGCCAAATCTTCGCCCCTTGTGGGAAATATTCACTCCCTACCCCTGACCTGCAGTTACCTCATTTTGCTTTTCCCTGATTTCTGTCCTTAATTATATTAACTCGTATTTTGTATCTTTACAAATTTCCTCACATTGCTTTTAGCAATCAATCATCATTTTCTTTGAAAACCTATTTTTTTCTTTTACTGGTTATCTGTCTCTTTTTTATCTGTTCCCTAAATCCAAGGCTTTGCTTTGTTATAGCTTTGGACAGGAAATAGATGATGTGGGAACCTAAAAGACCCCATTCTGATTCTACTGACAGGGTGACCCTGGAGAAGACCTAGTCTACACCCTGAATCTTCCCCTTGCTTTGATCATTTGGGGACAGAAATTTCATCCTGCTCATGGATAGATGGCTACCAGCCAGCCCAGCAGGGGTTCAGTATAGATCCACAAAACAGTCTTAACTGAATTGAGGAATGACAGGTACAAATGCAGAATGGTAAAAAGCCCACTGCATGGTATGTGCTCCAAGAACCTCCCCTTTGTCCTCCTTCTCTCCTGGGCATTGTCTTAATTCATTTGGCACCACCCACACTATCTTTCTGATCCTTCACCCAAAAGCATAGTTCATCTCAGGGCCTTTATCTTTGACAATCCTTTACCTTTGATGGTCCTTCTGCCTCCCCAAAATGACCTTTTTTTTATATCTTCACAAGTTTTCATCTATCACATCATTCTAAATATCATTTCCTCAGAAAGATCTTTCCTAAATACTTCATTGAATAGAGACCCCTCCACCACTTTTTGTCCCTTAATCTTGTTTTAATTTGCTGCATAGTTTTATTTTATTGTCTCCTATAATTACACGATCCATTTATTCACTTACTTAACTGGCGAGTGATTTCCTCACTCAACCACCAGAATTGAAGCTCAGTTAGTGCAAGATATTTGTCTACTTTTTTCCCCCTGTATCCCCAGTCCCCTAAGTATAAAAAATTCTCCTAAAGTATTTGTAAAATGACTGAAAGGTCGAGATGGGACTTGGTTAAGGATCTGACTCACGTTTGGGTCCTTAATAGCCATTTACAGAAAATGTATATTTTACTTATTGGAAAAAAAAAATACTTGCTATTTTTATTTCTTTCCCAAAGTTCTAAGACATGCAAATATACTTGAAAGCAGAAACACAAAAATAGTAGCTCTGGTCCTGTCATTTACAATCTAAGTCCTCAAGGGAAAGTCACTCGAGCTAGCAACTCAATTCCCCAGGTTGCAAAATGGTGATAATAGCATCTGCCATCACTAATCTAGAGAATTGTCAAACAGGAAAAGAAACTATCACTTATTATACACCTTCCACATATCACGCATTGTACTTTCAGGCATGTCTCTCTCATATCCCTCTTCTGAATTATTACAATGATTTTCTTAACTCATTCCACTGACTTTGCTCATACAGTCTATTCAAGAAGGCCCTGGAACAGCTCTAGAACTGACCAGCCTTATCTTATCTCTCCTAATAGTGAAGAGACCCTTCTGTAGCTCTCCATCAACTAGATAATATACCCCAAATTCCTTGGAGTTGCACAAACAAATGTTTAATTCTGTGACATTTCTCTTTCTCCTGTGTGGTTTTCTCCATCTCAACTTCCCCCACATGAGGTTCTCAAAATACCACCCACTTTCTGGTCCCTGAATAGAATAAAACTGTTTATTTCTACTTGATTTTGTGTTTTCTGCATCCTCTGCTTGAGTTTGTAAGGGTTATACTGGGAGAGGAAAACTCATGCTTTGTCTACTTGTTCTCTCCCATTTATCCTGCTAAAATATGAGGGGTGTGCAATTACTTGTATGAAGTATTTACTAGAACATTCCAACCCTTTAGAAGAGTTAACCAGCCTCTATTTTCTAAATGCTTTAGATGTAATTATAACCCTTACTACATCTAGTAGGTTTTTGCCTTGCCATATATACTTCCAGTTCCTTGAGGGCTATAACCAGTTCTCAATCATCTCTGTTACTACAGATAGTGAATGCACAAGAAATGTTCCATAAATGCCTGTGGACAGAATTATTTACCTTGCATAATCATGTAATTTTACTCTATTGTCCCTAGGTTTACCAAAGAATGCTATGAAAAATGTACATTCTCAGTATTTCCTAACTTATGAATATATAAGATCAAGTTGAACTCTACAGGTCTGGTTGTGAGCCTTTAAGTACTTTGTTTGGTAGCATTCAATGATTGTTTTCAGGTGAATACAATCAGTAGGTTTTACAAATTCTGCATCCCAGTTGTATTCAACTATAAAACTGCTAGATGTATTTCCCAAATATTTTAGAAATTATATTTAAAAATTAACATTTTGCCTCTCCTCCTCCTCCTCTATAGTCCTTTCTCAGGAATATATGAAATGTTTTGGAACCATTATGTCCCAGGTTCTTGTACTATACTTATTAAGACAGAGAACTTGGGATAAGCTCATCTACACAAGAAAGACAATGTGGGAATGTGAACAGAGTTTGGTGTTACAAGAGAGGAGGAACAATAAGGAGAGCAGGAAGTAGAAAAAAAATGGCTCTTCAGAGAAAAATGAGAACAGAAATGCATACAGAGGATTTGAGGGACATTTTGCTGGGTATTACATGACAGAAGATCTCACACTGCTTCTCCAAGAGACATCAGTAAAGAGTTGTGTTCTTTCTCAAAGCTCTCAGAGCCAACCCAGTAATATTTACATAAAAGATCATGGGAAAATAGACCTCAAAGTAGAAAACAAAGGAGCTAGAATTATCCAATTCATATTGGTGACAATAAGTTACTTGATCCTCCAATGTCAGAATGTATACATTGCAAGAAGAAAGGCCCACTGTGGTTGCATTGAGCCCATAGGACTATGAATGTATAATGAAAATGACTATAAAATGCCTGTTCTAAATATATTACAGCTCACCATAATTAGCTAGGAGGTCTTATTTATTCATCTATCCACTATTCTATAAGAACCTATGTGGGATAGAGAACAATCTGTCTCTTCACTCTTACTACAAAAACCCACAGCTGAAATAATTTTAGGCATGCTTTAAAGTTAGATGTGAATAATAGGTCAGGAGTCATGTAGTCTACTTGTGTCTCCTAGCACCTAGTGATTGAGGTGAAAATGTAAAAGCTTAATCATGATTGGAAAAGGTTACAGGAAAATATTTTGAACAATGTACTCAATATCTTAGATAATCAATATATGTCAGAAAAGATTGTAACTCTTGAAAATCATGTAAATCAAAAAAGTTTCAGGCTTTGAAGCTATCCATTCACTACCTGAAAAACACCTGTAAAAAAGGTATAAAAATAAAGATCCCTCCAGAAGCAGCAGAGATATCTTCTGGAGGCTGCTCAAAACTTGCAACTTGTCTTCTTTCACCAATGCCACTACTCCTTCAGGACCCCCTGGACCCTCACTCCCCCTGCTGGGGTTGAAACTCTGCAGCTATTTCATTCCCTTAAAGTTTGAAGCATACTTATGATTATTGGTAAGCTTTCTTCCTTCTAAACTGAAATCTAAGTAAAACACACTTAAAGCAGTGAAAGCCTATTATTTAAAAGCCCACTACTCCGCAGTGCCTGGAAAATATATCTATGTTAATTTTACATTATCCTATTTTTAATTTCCAAGATAATTTCCTTTTTTTCATATGACCTATACAACTGCTTTCTTAAAAAACTTCCTTGATCCTTGGTCAAAGCACACCAATTCTTATGTTTTTGTAATCTTTAATTAAAGGGCAGGTTTTATACTTCAACCCATTTGGAATTTATATTAACTGTGTGTTTTCCATTTTTATAATAAGTTTCTGTGTAAAACAAAGGAGGGTCTCTTGGTTGGGGGAATGTATTTTTATTAGCCTCTTGTCCCCAAGGGGGATAACATAAGCTACATATGGTGGTCCTTGTACTGTTTGCACAGCAATTGTTTTTCTTTAGCTAGGCTGTTGTACAAGTTGTGGCTCTAGGATGGGGTTGGCGGGGGGGGGGGGCTAGTGTAAATTGTTAACCATGGGATAAATATATCTTGTTGTTCAGGCTTGAGGAAGAATACTATTGTTTGTATCCTGAGAGATATTAAAACATAACTCATGACAAAAAAAAAATAAACACAGCTGGATGCATGCACACACCACCGAATACACAGACATTCTCACTCACATACATGCATATCTATGGACTGGTTTAAGAAGAAGGAGGGTGATGAACAAATCTCAGAATGGGAGTTAAGTCTTAGTAAAGAGAGAATTGACAATACATGCAATAGAGCTGATATCCTAATATAGGGAAAAACAATTTCAGGTGCCAAACCAAGGTATTATTTTAATATGGGGATCCCAATCTGATACCTGATCACCTGAAAAAAAAATGCCTAACATAAAGAATAACATGAAAAAAAGAAAAAATAAATAAAGAGAGAAGGGAAAGGAGCAGCGAGGTGCAGCTACTGAGTGGATCTGGCTGGTTAAAATGGACAGAGTCAGCCCAAACACATGGCCACACAGCATGGGCAATTCACCTGAGTCCTCTACATGCTATAATAACAGTAAGTGCTTAATCTCAATCGTCTCTTTAAATGAAGCCAGCCTTCTACAGATGGGTCGGTTTTTTCAATACTGGTTCCACTTGGTCCCACCTACCATCCATCTGTGATATACCACAATAGGTGGTCCCCAGTGTTCCCTGTACCAGAACCCACCTGAGTTGAGCCAGAAGTTACAGAATTTAACAATATTTTGTAATGAAGGGACAGTGAAAAGTGGATCAGGTAGGATACCAAGTTTAGAACCCTGAGTGATTCTTGGAAGTGTCATGATTGGCATAGGTAGGAGACCCAGAAAAAAATCTTATTATTTCAGTTTAAAATGTATTGATCATAAGGACATAAAGCCACCTTCAAGAAAAACATCTATGAGAGATCTGGAAAGGTGGGTTTCAAAATCAGGAGATGTCTGCATCTGGAACTCAGATTTGGAGATCATTTGCATCAATGGGATATTTGAAGTTGAGAAAGGAAGTGAGATGAGCAAAATGGGAAAATGAAAAGGAACACGCCATTTTAGTAAAAATTACAGCAATTAAATGAGGAAATCAATTAAGGGATGAAGGTATAAGGGAAGGTCATCTGGATAGCATGTGCGTGGTAGAGTTGAATCTCCGTTAAGACCTGCTCTAAGGAAGATGAGTGGAATCACCAGAGAATAACATGATTATCAAGCAGCTAAGAAGACCTGTTGAGAGCAATCTATGAGAAACTGAGAAGGCATAGTTTTCTCATTTTACATAAATACCTCCATGAAGGAATTGAGAAAAACAAAATAGTAGGAGCTTACTCAGGTCATCAATTTGCCCCAACAGGCATCAAATTGATGTGGTATTGAAGTCTGACATAGTTTGCACAATCTGTCAGAAGACAAGGAATTCTAGGGTATAAAGTAGCATAGAGCTGACAGCTCCTGGTGAGAAATCCTGCCTTTTGTACAAGTACTGAAAAAAAAAAATCACCAAGGTCAATGAAAATCTAATTATAAAATCTGAGCCAGGAAATAACAGAATCATGGAATATCAAAGCTGGCAAAAACAAATTAATTCTAAACCTCCCATGGGTTTATTGAGCAATCGGTTGGGTGATTGAATGATTCAACAGACCTTGGGCACAATGGGTTGGGCATGGCTCTCCATGCTAAGGATGCACAAGGGTCAGAAACCCAGCGAAAGCCTCCAAAGAAAAAGGAGAGGAACCCTCTTCAATTTTGTTTCAATGCTTTTCCTCCTTAAGTCAAATTTCTTGCCTTTCTCTCTAACCAACCACTGGCTTATTTTTCTTTCCATAAAGCGACATGATGAAGTCAAAGCAGTAACCAGAATAGTTGAAACCACAGAGATCTTTGGTCTTGGCTTTTTGATTAATTAATGACATAGTCCTTGGGAATGAAATGAAAGGGTGGTAAATTCAAGTTTTGACTTGTAGAAGAAAAAAAAAAGATTTGAGGTCATAGAAGAGTCTATATTGTGTTATCAAAATACGGTCACCTTTCTAACTAATTTCCAAATTTAAGCCAGTTTATAGACCCTTGTACAGCCAAGTCCCCTTGAGAAAGGACAGTACTACACAGACAAAATTTATAATTCAAATCTTTCTCCTAGTCTTTCTTGTTTTTTCCCCCCCTCCTAGTTTTTACTGGTCTGTCAGAAGACAAGGCAGCCGTTTGTTAGGATGATGTGGGTGGATGTGATGTGGATGCATGGGGGAATATACAAACCCTTCAGGGATTATTGAACTTTGACTTTCAAATGACATGGATTTCTGGAAACATCACTAGGGCCCAATGGAGACCATGTGATTATGATGTTTGATCCAGGTCTATCTCACAGTGGGAATAGGAAGTTCCCAAACCAAACCCATGGTTATTATAATGTCAAGTGAATAGATATACTCAGAAACTGGGTCCCCACTTTGATCCCCAGACACATAAAGGTAAGGGCTGGTGTTACATAAAAATTCATGAGGAAGATGCTAGAAATGCCTCAACTTACAAAAATAATAAACCAATACAATGCTCTATTTTTGAAGGGTTACAAAATATCATTGCCACACGTTGGCAATGATTCTGAATATGTCAGAAAATAAGGAATTTAAAAAAAAACAGCAGAGATATGTTATAAACTTAACTTAATGATCACGCAATTGCAGCAGATGGAGTACGTCAATACATCCCCTGGTACCTGGTATCCATCAGTCATTCTAGTCAATTCTTTAACTATGCACACACAAAATCATTTTGCTTTAGGTGTCAAGGTCAGCATTGTTCACTGCATTATATCAAAGTTCTATCCGTTCTTAATCTTTATGCCATAATCTAGTCTACAGCTTTCATCATTGCCTCTTCCTTTCTTACTCTATTCCACCATATCAATGATATCACATAGCATTGCATCCAACTGGGGAAGTTATGTTTAGCAATGCCTTCATGAGTTTATGATTTACTTATGTTACCGTGCTTCCTAGTACCCTGATACATGTGAATTATACAATGGACTAAGAATGCTAGTTGGGTAACAACACCTTGCAGGGCTGGGTTGATCACCTTTGATATGTATCACATATCCTTATATCTGCAGCCAATGCATGGTGATATTTTTCCTTAGCAAGTGTTCATAGACCAGGGATTCCATGGATATAAAAGAGAGTGGCAATACTTGCTGCTACTCCTAATGATCATCCAGAAAAAAAATTTCTCAGTCTCATGACTTCAGGCTCTATTGGATTTTAAATTCTAGTTTTGTAAGGAAACTAAAGGACTTTTACCAGGGAACACAGCAATTATGCCATTAAGTTAAAATCAACACTGCCACTTTGGTTTCCTTGAGCCAGAAAAATAATGGGCAAACAGAGCTACTGTATTGTTGAACTGTTTGATCATGGATATTGAAAGAGAACCAAATTGCTCCCATGTAATCAGGATGTGAAAAGCACATCTAGAATACAAGAAATCCTCTGTTCCATATCTTAGTGACACAGTGCCCTACGGTTAAAATTAATGGAAAATGCTAACAACCACTTACAGAAATAAAGAGTTTGGGCCCCTCATAGACAAAGGTCTATGACCAGCTAAAGTGCTTGTGGAGGTTAAAGAAAATAGGGAAGAGGTGCTGGAAGGAAAAAATTACATAACTACCAGCTATGATAATAGTACTGGTTTTGGATGAATGAGCACTAGTAGCCATGAGTACCTCCCTTGTTTTGATATGAGTATATTTATATATGAGTATTACCTGATTATTTTTACCCTTTTCTCATTTCTCTCCTTTACCATTTCTTAAGTTAAACCCATATTTAATTATTTGTTCTTTTTAGTTGTACAGGACAGTAGAATGTATTTTGGCATAGTATACATACATGAAGTATAACTTATTCTAATTAGGATTCTATTCTTGTGGTTGTACTTGATGTAAAGTTAACCACGGTCGTATATTCAAATATAAGGCTAGGGAAGTTGTGTTCCAAATAATTCTACTGTCTTTCCTATTCCCTCCCCCCATTCCTTTTAGTTCCCTTTTCTAATCCAACGGACTTATGCCCCACCCGAACCTTATTGTGGGTTAGCATCCACAATCAGAGATAACATTTGGCCCTTGGTTTTTCTTAGAGGGATTGGCTTATTTCACTTAGCATGATATTCTCCAGTTCCAACCATTTACTGGCAAATGCCATCACTCATTCTTCTTTATGGCTGAGGAATATTCTACTGTGTATATGTGCCACATTTTCTTTATCCATTTGTCTAAACTTATAACTCTCTATTTAAGTAATGGGATGTCAAGTGGGAGTATGATTCAGCTAGAAGAGGAACAGCCAAATATGGTTAAAGTGAGGCTTTATTTACTCTCCTTTGAAAATAGGTCTTACAAAGGATATGAAAAACTGAAGCCTCATTAAAGTTAAATGTACATAGAATAAGTATGTATGTCTGTCAACTTGATAAGGGGTAGTAGTATTGAGTTACTCTATTGTCAACTTGTTTATACTAATAAATATGCTTCCACGGATCTCCTTTCTTGTATAACTATGGGTACAAAGTTGTGGAAGTAGAAGCAGCAACCATCAGTTGGCAAGGTCAGTGATGTGCCAGCAAAGTCTAGTTGGTCCAGGCTTGTTTTCATTTTGCCTCCAGTTTTCCTTCCCAACTGTCAGTCTAGTCAGTCTTGTTGAATGACAGCACCCCAGTTTGACCATAAGTTGTTTGCTGCCAACTCACAGAGCTGATAATGTGAAGCGATGCCAGCCTGCTATGGACCACTGGACTAACCCTCCTTCCAGATGTTCCTAACCTCCAGGTTTCCCTGCAAGCTGCAGTTCATTCACCTGCCTCCAGACTGGTTAGTGACCACTCTCTCATAAGTTATTTTTTTTTAATTTTTAATTGATCTTTTTTAAAAAAATAAATGACAGCGGAATGCATTACAATTCTTATTACACATATACAGCACAAGTTTTCATATCTCTGGTTGTATATAAAGTATGTTCACACCAATTCTTGTCTTCATACATGAACTTTGGATAATGATGTCCATCACATTCCACCATCATTGCTAACCCCTGCCCTCTCCCTTTTCTTCCCACCCCTCTGCCCTATCTAGAGTTCATCTATTACCCCCATGTTCCCTCTCCCTACCCCACTATGAATCAGCCTCCTTATATCAGAGAAAATAATGTGGCATATGTACACATATATACCCCTTCCTTTCTTTTGGGAATCAGTAATAATCTTGTCAGACACAGAATGCAGTATAACATAAGTGTCAATGATAAAAATCAAAGCAAACTATAAAGTACACACTCCCCTTCTATGAATGTGTTAGCTTAGTCTGAACAGAGAATTCTCTGAAATTCTCTGACAATGTTTCTACATCTTACTGTAAATTTCCACCAGCAGACTGATGAGATCCTTTTCTTGTGATAGCAGCTTTCTAAGCAACTTAGGCCCTCTGATCAATAGCATTGATTCCACACAGGAGGCTAGAACATGAGGGTGTTAAATTGCATTGCAGTGTATCTGAGTGAATGTTGTCACCTGTACAACTTCTCACTTATTAAATTTTTATTAAAATTTTTTTTTCTGACAACTTTGGGTTGGAATCACGAGGAATAAAGAGAGCAAAATAGTTCAAGAAAGTTCGTACATGAAAGATGGCCTTTGTCTGGATCTGGCAGATGGATGATGACCATCATTTCTTTCACTGTGTTTTCATGGAATCTCTGGGGCTGATATGGAGAGTGTCCACCTGCAGTTCCTTTGATCTCTGTTCTAGCTGGTCTTGGTACTTACTTTATCTTCAGACTCTGTCCTGGTTGTATCCTATACCTGGTCCTGTAAGACAAAAAGTAGTGTCAATGATGATGATGATTTAGAGAAATAATTTTTTTATACTGCTGTGATAGTGCAAACTAAAAGACAACTTGGAACATCTGTTAAAACTGAAGATGTGTGTACTCTGTGACCCAACAGTTTCTCTTCCAAGATTTTCCATCAGAGATACTCACATGCCTTCTTAAGAAAATTGACATAAGGCTGTTCAGAAATGTAATTAAGTCTTGCAAACTATTGTAAAATGATGGTATGAGGAACAAAATGGGAATTTTCCTTTTTTTTTTCCTAGAATAAACGGGAGTATAAGTGTTCCACATTCTCTGAATACAGAGAAATGCCCAATGTCAGGAGGCAGGCCTCTCCCCTGGAAACCTCTACTGAGGCAGCATTTCAGAGAGCTGGTATTCCACCCCCACCCCTTCTACTCTATGGAGTAGAACTTGGAGGAAGAGAAGAGTTTGGGGGAAGAGGTTCATCCAATTTCCATAGCTTGGAATTTGAATGGCCAAGAAGAAGTCTGGAGATGTCTACAAAACAATGAATACCTACATATTTATATCTTGTTCAATGTCTACTTAGTCACCAGGGAGACCAGACAACGTGCTAAAAGAGAAGACATGGAGCTGCAGCCAAAGAGGTTGGGTGCTCTGATGTTTCCTCCAGTTTTCAATTCCCACAAGTATAAACAGTAAATCCTGCTTCCGTCTGCTAGACCCAGAGTCAAGAGGCCACAGATGGGAGGAGGCTAGGCTCTGCTCTCTGCTGCCCTTGAAGGCTCTGTGACTTCTATGTCAGAAGAATATGGTGGGCCATGGGAAGCTGGCCACCCGCTACTCTTCCAGAATGAAACCAGGCATCTGGGAATCTGCATACAATCAAACCAAGGGAGGAGCTCCAAGCTGGGGCCTTGCAGAGACGATATGTTCTATCCCTCCCTGTCCTCTTGGCCAACATCAAGAAGGAGAAGAAGAAAAACAAAAAGTGGGGACAAGGAGTCATGAGCGGTGTATTCTGTCCCCTCACCCCTGGTCTAAACCATTAGAACCACAGGTAGTTTGGGTACAGGGAACAGGGAGAGGAAAAAGACATTGCTTTGAATAGAATATAAGATTGCAATGATAAAATGTGCATTACTGACTGTTAAAGAACCGAAGTGGGACTTGTTTAATAACAAAGTGACTTTATTGATTCAAATGAGCTGTCATTAAGGGATCCCACTACCCAGCAGGAGGGGACAAGAGAGAATCGGACAGAGCACAGTTATAGTTATTGAGAAAAATAAAACTTTCATGTACACCCCAAGAAATGATACTCCTTGGGAAACAATTGTGCAAACTAAATGCTCAATATAAGCAAATAGATAAATAAATCCCCATAAAGTGTACATACACTGTCAACTCAGAGAGTCTACCTGACAGCTTAAAATAATAAAATGACATAATGAATACTGATGAGAATATTGCAAGCACATGTTGGTTGGGAAAAAAAAAGAAAGAATTAAATAACAATGTAGAAATAAGACCATTTATATACTTTCTTCAGATACATTGCATGCATGTGCATTTGCGTGTGCGTGTGCATGTGTCAGTTCTCTATTTGGGGAAGAGAAATAAAATTTGAAAAATCAAAGTAGAAGAACTATAGCTTGTTGTACAATGTGCTTTAAAAGGGGACAATGTAATCATGCACTGCTTACATAACCAACTTACAAACACAGGGAGACTGAGAGCAATTTTACAAAAATAAAGACAGTGGCTATATTCTGTGCGATGAGTATTTGAGTGACTGTCCTTTTCTTTTTTTGTATTTTTCTATATTTTTAAACAACGTTAGCCCTCCAAAAAGAAGGAAAGAGAGGAAAAGAACAATAAAATTAATTCGCAAAGGAAGAAAAGAAATAAAAAATTCACATGCAAAATAATAATCATCTTCACTGGAATAATATAAATTCTAAAAGAACAACAAGGAAATCTTATTTCCCAACATATTGATTTTTTAATTATAATAATCATGGTGTTCATATGAGCAGGTAGAGTGAATATTAATATGTTCCTCTGGACAGCAATTTGGCAAGAAGTATAATGAGCCTTTTGAAGACTTCATGACAAGGTATGCATAAAACATTTCCAAGAGACTATATAGTAAAATGTTGACTGTGCTAATCTCTGAAATTTGGAGTTATGAATGATACATGTTGATCTATATTAATACATTTTTCTATAATAATCATGCATTATTTACATTATAAACATGCATATGTATGTATATACGCATATTTAAATTTCACACTCTTCTACTTTAGTAATTCTACATGTAGGAATATATTGTAAGGAAATAATAAGGGATTTGTTGAAGATTGAGTACAAAGATATCCATGGCAACATTATTCATAACAGCTGAAAACTGGAAACAACCTTCAAGCTTAACAATAAGAGAATGTTTAAATACATTATTAAACAGCCATATGATGGAATAGAAAGTAGCCCTTTATAAAGATGGTGTTTTCAAAACACACCGAATTGCATGGGGAAATTTCTTCTGATAGTGTTGTGAAGAATGGAAAGGAAGATAAATACGGATGAATTAACAGATAGTCCAGGGGCCGAACCAAGCTTGAAATCCATGCATTTGTGGAGGCATCAATCAGCCCGGCTGTGTAGTTTTTCTCTGTTGGTATTCAGTGTCCCAGGCATAGAAGCACAGAAAATGGATCTTCTGGAAAGGGAATTCAGCACCCAACATAGTGAGCCTTCTGTTTTCCAGGGCTCTGTGTTTTAGTTTACATTCACCTTTGCCAAATGCGCTCTACTCTCAAAAGATCAAACACCAGAAGATCCAGAGATCCCACTGCCTTGGGAGATGCTCACCTGGCAAACTTGTAATCCTCCAGCCGCATGCCAAATGGCAATCCTTCCATGTCCCAGGCACGCTTGTGCTTGAGGGTAACTGAAAGAACTTGGAGATCTCTCTGAATTAACTCCCAAAAGTCAGGTTGGTAGGGCACCCGTGGAATCACCAAATCCCTCACCAGCTCTGTCACAAATTCTTTAAGCAAGACCTTAAGACCATCGAGGTCCCTTCAATGTCACTGTCTTAGTTGTTGTTTAAGACAATGTCATGGTCTTAGTTGTCATTTTTAGGTAGCCCTGCATCTGGAATTATGCCTCTATACTAATAGCTGTGTGCACCAAGGATGTTTTAGGTTAAACCGAGGACTCTCTGAAAATATATGTGAATTTTACGAATCAAACAGGTTCTGAAAACTGTAAACCATCATCTCAAGCCTCCTTCCCTCTTTTTAAAAGACTTCCTTGCACCACTGCCAAACAGAATTTAAGCTAGGCACATAGATCACAGGCTGTGGGTAAATCTTTTAAAACTATACATTGTGTTCAGGCCTCTCCCTCAAGAATACTTATTCCAAATTCTATGATGTAAATACTTAGGTTAGTACAACTGCGATGATAATGTTTGAGTTCCCTTGCCTGGATTCTCTCTCAGAAAGAGATGGACAGTCATTTTCCAGAAGGAGGATTCTACTTTCAGAGCATGTCCAATGCTTCCATCCTCGACAAGCCTTCCCAGTGAGTTCTAGTTTGGGATGAACCATTGCAGAGCCCTCTAAGTTTTGGATTACCTATTTTTTATTATTTTATTCTAGCAGAATATGACAGATGACTGCAACTTCCTTAGAGATTAGCTCATATTCTCTAATTTCTTCTTCGTTGCCATACTAAGGAGTAACTGTGGCCCCTGCCCCTTCCAGGTACCCATGGAACTAAGCATTTACCCTTAATGACACCCATGCTTTTCTGGAGCTGGTGCCTCCTCCCTACTCTGTACCCTTAGATACCAACATTCCAAAACCACCGTGGCAAGCACACACCTGATAAAACTAACCAAGAGCACTCTAGTGCATGCCTCTAACTTACACAGTCAGGTTTGTGTATATACATGCTTCCTTCTTCCTTGTCTCCTCTTGACTTCCCAAGTTGCAACACACCCTGAGCTATCACATCTACCTGGGTCACTTTAACTTCATGCACCTTCCTGTACTACAAATTCACAACCTTGACCTTATCCTTGCTATGGTTCCCATTTTAAGATAATGAATAGACTGAACATGTTTCTAGGCTCAAGGGAAGAATCTAGAAGAGGGAAAGGATGAATGAAGAGTCAGAGGCAATACTGATAAAGCTACGTTCCTCTTTGGGGGATGGATTAGATCTAGAGTAAAAAAAACAGAACGGGTTATCAGGCAGTGTTAGGAATACAACATGTGGAAGGAAGAAAGTTTGTTTGAGCACAGAATTCTGAATCTCTAAGTTATGTTCTTAGCTATCTGCATAATACCAAGCATCTTTGTTACATACAAGGGCAATAAACTGCACAAGGAAAATAAAGGGACCTGATTTCTCCAATACTCTCTTTTCTGATTTTGTGTCCTCTCTTTCTCCACTTACTCCTTTTACCTCAGCCTAAAATCATGATCAAGTTATTCATTATCTTAAAATGAAAACAAAATCCCAGCAAGGATGAAGGTACGACTTGGGTAATTCAGGAAATGCACTCATCCAATCACTATGAGGCTTTGAGTCAAAAGCTCAGTCCAGCAGCCTGTGTAATATTTTTGCTTGGATTAAGACAGGCCTGAACCTTTGAGGCCCACCAGATTGAAGATCCTTTGTCCTCCTCTCCCCAAACCCATGCTTGAATTTCATGTTGTTCTGTCGTACAATTCTAATGAAAAGAAAGGGGGTGTCCAAGATCACGCGGCCAGGGAGAGAAGACAAACACCAGAGTAGCAGAGATTGTACTAGTGCCTAAAGCAGAGATGATTTAGGCTTCCTGCCATGCCACTTTGTAATAAGAGGGACAGCTTCCAAATTCTTCAGGGCTCCAAGCTTTGTGGGGAGAATCTAGAGAGAACAAAGGAAGAACCTAAAAGAGAGAGAGATGTCAGGGGCCTTTATCCAAGAATTTCTGCCAGAGGATGGAAGAGTCACAAAAGAAACAAAGACTTAAAGCTCTGTTTCCTTTTTTGAAAATTCTTGGGTGAAAGTTATATGGACTTATTTACATTCTTCCTGCCAAGAATCTATCCTTTGAAAAAATACCATCCAACGAGATTACTGGAATTGACAATGGAAAGCATCGTTCTTATTCCAAAGGAGTGGTTGTAAACTTCTGCTGGTTATCTGTCAAGTGGTTGTTAACCTTTTCCTCTGGTACAACAGGAAAAGAAATAACTTTAGGTGAGACTGTCCTTAAAAGTTGAAGTCATCAGCATAGTTCTTTGAGTTTGGAAATGCGTTTTACTCTAAAACCTGCCTTATAAGAAAAAGAAGTGATTCCAAATTATGTAAGTTTTTTGAGTTTTAAATTATTATTTTTTTTAAAAAAATTGCAAATACTTGTTATTGATGAAAATTAAAAACATCCATAGAGACTGCTCCTACTCTGGTTCCTACTGTGCAGGAAAGAACCTATTGGGAAAGCAGATGATGGGGACAAGTACAAAGGCCGTGGTTATTATCCTGGTTGTCCTGGTCCAGGGACCAGAACAGGGTGGGAATTAAACTCAGAGCAGTCTCAGCCAGAATAGCTCCTGTGATCACCCTGATGATCCTTCATAATCATCCCACTTCCAGTTTATCTTCTCAAGACCAGCAAACAAAGCAAGTTCCAAGGTTGACATCCCAAGTTTGAATATGCAGCACGCATTCTCCTAGCCTCTCTTTCATTTGACAATCAGGCCTTTATCTGCATACCTTTCTTTAATGTAGCCTTTATACAGTTATTGCCTTGTGCCTTTCTGCTTCTAAAAGAAGTAAAAGATGTTACAAGTTTTCTAATGGTGAATCCTAAAGATGAGTCAGAGAGTTTAATTTTCTTCTTTCTTAATAAATTTGTTTTACATTCTCTCATCTTCCAATCCAACATACCCTGTGTCAGCTCAACTAATGCCTAGCCATCTGAAGAGATTCTCAGCTTTTGATTTTAAGCACTTTGTTTTATAAAATAATTTGCAAAGCTTCTGTGTCGTTGGGAAGTTACAGTCTTTTTCTGGACCTCAGTCTCTTCATTGGGCATCTATCTCTTTTGTTTACCATTTCATGCTCAAAAGATATTTTTAAAAGTGATTAGGGTGCATTCAAGTTTAGTCCTATCATAATATCCATCTCACCTACTGATATTCTGGTTGTTTTCTGTGGAAAAGCACATGGTTAAGCTAGCATAGTTTTCTACCAGTAAAAGAGATTTTCTTCTTATAAAATTAATGGCGGGGCTTCCCAGAAACTTGAGCCCAGCCCAGTGGAATGGTATGTGCAAGACTGTGATCATTAATTGTGTAGCTTGTTATAAGAAGGAACTGCCAATCTTCCCCAACCTTTGGAAGTTCACAAATGAGAAAGGAGAAATAAAGTGAATTGCCACATGTCAATTTAAAGGTGGAGAAGGGATTTGATATTTTTAAAATATCAAATGAACTCATGAACTCCAGTTCACGTCATTTCCATGACTCAAAGCTATCCTCCATGTAAACATGAAAATGGTATGTAGGAACAGATGGAAGGGCCAGAGCTGGCTTGTCAAAAGGAAGAGTTAAAACCTCAGATTTCTCCAAGTCTCCTACGTAAACCCCATAAAGAGAGCTTGTCTTTGTAACCAAAATTGTCTAATGTATTTTGGACTCTCAGAAATAAAGAACCCTTAATAAGTATTCTGAGTTGTGAGAAAGAGCTTGTAATTTTTGCTTTGACCTGTCATTCATTTTAATTTGACAAAGCCACTTTTAACACACAATTGAGATAATGCTGAAATGTCAATACATTTTCCTATTCAGACAGCTCCTTAATGTGCAGTTCATTCATTCTTTACATTACCATAAGAAAAGCCATTCAATTTACCAAGAGGATGACAACCAGTGGAAGCTGCAAGTGTTCTTATAAGTGAGAAAATCATTAGCTCTTCCCACCAAGTAATTATTGCCAGTATCTCAGAGTGAGTAGCAATTTACCCCCTTCACAAAGCTATTATCTGTGTCCTTCTGAGGTCAGAGGCCTGAAGATTGAGGGGTAAGGATGACATATGTCATCGTAACCTTTAAAAGCCCCCCTTTGGAATGCTTTGTGTAAAAGAGAAATCTCCCAGGACCTGAACTTTTGCAACTCAGTAAACAGTTACCAGACATTCCCATTGAAGTTTCCCCAAAGGAACAATTTAATCATTGAGAAGAAGAGCATTTGTCAGGATTTCCTACTTGATCTTTTGATCTTCACATAAGCAGGTTCCTGGAAGACTTGCCTCCAAAAGAGAAAAGCCCTGTTATTGGGTAGTGCTTACCTAAAATTAAGCAACATTAGTAATTATAATTTGTTGTACATATTGATGAAAAAAATTAGACAAATTGTCCCATTTCGTATTGATAACAACCATGAGAACAAAGCTGCTGTTATGACTACCATTTATATGTAAGGATTCTTTGGCAGAGAGAGTGGAATGGAAAATAGGTTGGATACTAATCATGCATCAGATTCTGTTTGCAAGGCTCTCTGGCCTGAGGAGCCTTCTCCAGATCTGAAACAATTTTTCACTATGGAATATTAGAGCCTGCAACTGCAAGTTCTAAACATTTGCTCTTTTATCCTTCAAAATAATTTTGAAAACTATGTAGCACATTGTATAATTTTGGAATCACCTACAATTTTGTATTATAAGATCAAATAACTCCAACATATATAATTTGGGGCCTATTTTAAATATTTGCATCTTAAAACAAGTTGTTTTTCTTTATGCTTTCTATATAATCAAAGGCATGCAAATACTTTATGATCTGGCAAACACATTTATCTGCTTATATGTTATATGAAATTGATCTTCTTTAACATTTAAAAATTTTACATCACTTAGTTCCTTTAGAATTCATACATCTAATCCATGTCTCCAATGTAATTTTAACCTTTTCTAATATGTTTTTAGGCTTGAGATATTATTAGATTGTCATTCTCTGACAATGTCTTATGATGAAAATGTATGTTGCATGTTTGTTTGACTTTTCTCCAACCATAAAATTATTGGTGTCTTTGGACTCAAGTACCAAAACTGATATTATTAGTTTGAAATTGATTTTAAAAACACAACTATTTTAATATTGGTAAATAATTTTATATCAATGTTAAAATTTTATTTAAAATACACATTTCAGTGAGGTGGAAGGGGCTCATGGTTAACAGAATAGTGACCCAGACAGAGGTTTTGCTCTAACCTCCATAATCCAGGATTGTTGGATTATGGAGGTGAAAGAGCCACCCAGATGTGATTCAAGATCTTGAGAGGGAGACAGGATCCTGGATTCTCCAGGTAGATGGAACGTAGTTAAAAGAGTCTTTGCAAAGAAAGGCAAAGGGGTCAATGTCAGAAGGAAGAGATGTGATGCCAGAGCAGGGTTGGACTCATGCCCTGGGACAGTCTTGAAGAGCCAAGAAATTCAGGTAACTTCTAAGGACTGAAAGAGCACAGAAATGGCTTCCCCTCAGACATTTTTCAGGAAAACTGTTTTGCAGAGGCCGTGCTAAGACTCATTCAGACTTCAGACCTCCAGAACTGTGAGGATGTTGAGTTTGTGCTGTTTTAAGCAACTAAAGTTTGCGACAATTTATAACAGCAACCATAGAAAACGAATACAGAGCGTTTACATTAAAATGTGGCCATTTATCCTTGCATGATTATGACTTATCGCTAGAATAAAAAGGAATTCAGCATTAATTTTATACTAATTTCTCACTTTGTATATGTAAGCATGAGGAAGTCTGCTCCTAATGATAGATGTGTCATTACAGCAACAGTAGTCATTTTCTTTGAACCTCTTCTGAGTTCTACAATAAAAAATTCCATAGTGACAAGTATCAAAAGGCATCTTTCATGATCTACCTGTCAACATTTCAATTGGGTCATACTGAGGCCAAGACCTGCATGAGAGGAGCAAGGAGGCACTCCTGCCTGGTGGGGGTGGGCATTCCCATGGTCCTGAGAAGGAATGGCACCTTACCCTTTGCTCTCCAGTTTATCTGGCTCACTTCACCCTGTTCCTGACCTTGAGTTCCACTGGAGTTTTAGAAGAAGCAAAGAAAACGAAACAGTCTGAATATGAACAAAAACATTTCATTACCTGTAGTTTAAACAATACATCAATTTCTATGACGTGCATCAAAAAGATTCATCAAGGCTTCCTTCAAAGACTCTTAGTTTTTTTATTTAAAAACATCTTGCTAGATTCTTTAGTCCTAGAACACTTGGGAAAAAAATAAATGAATGTTAATTTCAATGTATGTTTTTAAATATTATATTTTGGGTGAAAATATTTTATATTTAAATTTTGTGCCTGCAATATATTTCTGAAATTATTGGAGCTGAACATAGAACTCATTTGTTTTGTAGAAAAAGTCTGAATATTAAACAATTGGCCAAAAAAAAAAAGCAAAAAAAAAATAAGACTTATTTCATGTTCCAAAGAATATAACCCTTTTTTAAAATTTTTAAAATTACTCTATTTTTAATTCAGATAAACATGCTAATACATCTCCATGGCAACCATTTTATTTCTGAATCCTAAATCCAGAACAACAAGCAAGGCGTTGGGAGACCGAGTAGTTAAGGCATTCAGTCAGTTTGAGGTGGTGGAGGTTACAAGACATCAGGAGTAGGCTGCCTTTCCTTTGGAGCACTGGAGAGCTTGAACTGGAGAACAGAACATGAGGATGCAGATTCTAGCAGAAAACTGCACTTTAAGACAGGCACTACAAGCCAGAAATCCTCAGTTTTAGAGGATTCTCATATCCTTTAGCTTCAGGAAAGAGTTAATTATAGTGCTTATAGAACTGAGGTCTGGGTGCAGCTACATAGGGTGTGAATTACAATGTATTAAAAAAAAAACCAGGTCTGAGTTCTCAACTGCAATGACGTTTGTGTGTACCCAGTTTCTAGACCCAAGTCAGTTTAGAAAGCATGAGATTTTGGGTCAAAGTGAGGGTGAGTCACTTTGAGGAAATAATACCACCACAGTATGTGCAGAAAATCGTTCCTCCCTAATCTTCTTCTATAAGTTTCTAGGGCAATCATATATTAGAAATGACATACTTTTTAAAGTGAACTTGTCTAGGACGACAGTGTGGTTTATAATAATCAGGTGATTAAGATGGAGACCATGAAATCTAGTGAAGAATCCAGGACATAAATTTAAGGAAGCATTCTCTCTCTCTCTCTCTCTCTCTCTCTCTCTCTCTCTCTCTCTCTCTCTCTCTCTCTCTCTCTTTTTCCCCCTCCCCCCCATCCCCCTCTATCTCATGGGATATTGCCTCTTCAGATTTTACTTCCTAGATGCCTTACTTGCCTCATTTAATTTTTTGTCCTACATGAACATATAGAATTTTAGTGCAAATATATCTCACTGATAACCAATTTGTGTGGACCCACCCCTGTGGTTATCTCCAAGTTTCTTACTTGTATAACTGAGATGGATATGCATAACATCTTGCAAAACTTTATAGTGTCTTACTGAGTTGTGGAGTAAGGGCCAATATAAGAAGAGTCAAGTGTAAGTCCTTCAATATGTCCTTTCTTCTTTTACCAAGAAAGTGAAGTAAAAGAAATTCAGCAATCCAGAAAGAAATGAAGATTAGTGTCTCCTTTATAAACTTAAGAGATGCAAGAAAGATAGACCAGCATGCCCTGCCTCTATTCAATTTATCTCTCTGTTTCTGAAAAAAAAAAAAGTAGATGAACTGTAGCAAATGAAGTGAGATAGTGTGTCTTGTTTTTAATGTGACAGATAAATACAAGTTGTCTTGTCCATTCCAACATCAGATCCTTCGTATCATATAAAATTATTGAGCAGAGCAAAAATCTATTATATAGTGGGAATAAGCTTTATCCATAATAGATTATATATGGAAACAAATGTCTATTTATGGATAAACAGATAAATAAAATGTGCATAAACATGCAATAGCATAAATTTAGCATTAGAAAGACAAAAATTCGGCCATATCTAACAATATGAATGAGTATGAAGTACATAAGATATCCCACAAAGAAGGACAAATAATGCATGGTTTCAATTATATGAGGTATTTAGAATAACTGAACACATAGAAACAGAGTAGAATGATGGTTGTCATGTGCTTGGGGGGAAGGAAATGGGACAGCATTGTTCATTGAGTAAAGTTGGGGCTACTCAAGACAAATAAATGTTTGAAATTGTCATTCATCAGAGTTTCTAAAGTTAACAACACTCTATTGTACTCTTAAAAAAACTGATCTACCATTTTATCACACACAGGACATAATAAGAAAATAATAATAATAATAATAACAATAAATAAAAGAAAAACAATAGAAAGGGCACAAGAAAACTTTTGTAGAAAATGATGTTTATTACCTCAATCATGGTAATATTTCTCTGGTTTATGTTTATGTCCAGTCTCATCAAACTGTGTACCTAACATATGTGCATTTTTAATATCAATTACACCCCAATAAAAATATTTTTTAAAAATAAACATAAATCAATTAAACTTTCTCATTGAAAAGCAGAGATGGGCTGAAGGGATAAAAATATAATCAAACATTTTTAAATGGAGTAGATCTCTATATACTTCTATGAAAACATTTGTAACTTATGTTATTAATTTTAAAAATACAGAAAATTTAATGCTATTTTACTTATGTTTAAACAAAGAAATGGGATACATGTAAATTTATAGAAAAAGACAAAAAATACCTGGAGGAATTAATAGCAAACTGTTCACAATGATTCGGTGATTTCATGTTGCTGGGGGAGAAAAGACAGTGGTATGTTGATGCAGACAGGATGATGATAGGTGGGGACTTGTTTTAATATGCATACTTCTATGCTTATTTATCATGCAAACTATTTATGAGGTTCAGATAAAAGACATACACACATATAAATATGTATTCATATAATGAGGAAAAATTAAAAAGCTTAATCAAGAGGAGGATAAATTCATTTTTGTTTATGAGCTTCTGCCTTGGGAATCTGTTTTGCAATGTATGATAAACTTGTATACCAGGGCTTGTACCATGTGGAAATACACATGAAGTGCTCCTGTTTCATCCCAGTCAGAATATCTATTTTAAGGAAAAAAAAAAGAAAGGAGTTGCAGAACTACAGATAGAAAGGAACACTTACGCACTGTTGGTGGGAATATCAGCAAGTATAGCCACTATGGAAATCAACACAAAACCTAAAAACTATGAACTAAAAACATTAAAATGATCCACTCTGGGGTACATACCCAAAGGAATCAGAAGTGTCAGCATACAATACAGATATAGGTACATCCATGCTGATGGTGACAGTATTTACAATAGCCAAGTTATGGAATCAATCTAAATGCCCATTAACAGAATAATAAGGGAAATGAGATATATACACACAATGGACTATTCCTCAGCCATAAAGAAGAATGAAATTTTGCCATTCACAAATAGAGAACAACCTGTTCAACAAAATAATACAGGCTCAGAAAGACAAGTATGGTGTACTTTTTTCCTAAGGGGGAAAATAAAAGATGGAATGGTAGCCGAAGAGTACCACTTGTAATGTGGAGGAGGACCAGTGGGAAGGGCAGGGGGTAAAAGAGGGTAAAAGGGAGAGTATATATGCTCACAGTACATTATATGCATGTATGAAAATTCCATTACTCAATATTTTATACAAATAAAACGTGGTGGGTTTGATTTCTCTGGAGATGTCCAATGATTTGCTTTCACATTTCTTTACAATCTGTTTAATAGATATAAGACACATGATGGCAATAATAGTTACAATGGTACTAGTAACATCAGGAATAAACTACCTTCCCCTGAGTGCTTGCTATCTGCCAGGTACTACTCTTAAGAGTTTGGGTTTTAATTAACTACTTTTATCTTATTCTCACTACATGAAGTAGGGATGAGTCTCCAGTCATCTGGTTAAGAAAAGTGGGACACAGAATGTTTGAGTCACCTGTCATGAGACCATGCAGCTACAATGGTAAAGACAGTATTTGTATCCAGAATCTAGCTTCAAGAGTTCATGTTCATAGCCATTGCACCTACCACCTTTTCAGTAGAGGTAGTATGTCAACTATAATATCATAGATGTGAACTTCTTAAATTTTGTATTTAATTTTTTAATTTTTTATTTGTTCTTTTTAGATATACATTACAGTAGAATGTATTTTGACATACATCCAGGAGTATAACTTCCCATTCTTGTGGTTGTACATGATCTGGAGTTACACTGGTTATGTATTCATATATGAACATAGGAAAGTCATGTCCAATTTATTCTGCTGTCTTTTCTGTTCTCATTCCCTCTCCCTTCCCTTCATTCCCTTTGTCTAATCCAGTGAACTTTTATCCCCCTCTACACACACATACATTATTGTGTGTTAGCATCTGCATATCAGAGAGAATATTCAGTCTTTGGTTTTTTGGAATTGGTGTATTTCACTTAGTATGGGCGTGTCCAGTTCAATCCATTTGCCAGCAAATACTGTAATTTCCTTCTTCTTTAAGGCTAAGTATACTTGTTAATTAGCCAGGTAACAAGTAGCACCACCAACAAGTGGATGCTGTTAAACACTGCACTTTTTTAAAACTCGGAGAAACACAAGCTAACACAAAGGCAGACCTAGTGTTTGGACTGAGATCAAGTAAGTTATGCTCAAGCAGAAGGAGGGTTGTTATAATAACTTCCACCACCATTGTGCTTACCACCACAAAGTCATAAAGAAGTTATCATTATCATTATATCCTCAGTAAAGTAAAACCACTTGTTTTTCTCAGTAAAGTAAAACCACTTGCCTGATGTCATTCAGCTATTGAGTGACAGAGCCAAGATGAGAACCTGGAATTCTGGACTGAAGATTCAGGTTCTCACACATTTCTGAGAAGGTGTGGTCTTTGAGAGCTGAAACCCACTCTTTATAGAGAATGGCATGCAAAGTAGGTTCAAGGATGCCCTCCAACTCATAGAAGGAAAAGTATGGACGTTGGAGTTTAAACATAGTTCAATACATTACAAGTAAATGATTCTGGATCATCTCTCACTTCTATGAAAAAGAAAGCTTTAATAAATAAAATGAAAAAAAAAATATATATATATATATATAATAACAGCTTTGTCTGTGTTTCAGATCTTGCTTTAGATGTGTCCTCTTTATCACCTTAGGCAAATGATTTACTCTCTATGTGTTCCAATAGTCTCTCCTGTAAGATAGGGACTTAAACACATCAGCTCCTTAGTGTCATCAGGAGGATTGAGACAATTCATGCATTTAACATGATTTGAAGAAAACAGTGGTCCCAAGATAGGCTGTAACATAAGAGTTACAGAAACAATCGGAACCAATACACATTAGTCTATCCCCTGAGTAGGCACCATCATCCATAGGTAGGACTAGCTTCAGTGTTCTTTAGCACACTTCTGCTGGTATTTTGTGACATTTTCCCATATTGAATTTGCCATAAACTTCATGTATGTAAGATAGAAAATGTTGAGATTTCCATATTCCAACACTTTTATGAACTCAGCCCCAACCTGATGACCAAAAACAAAAAAAAAAATGAGAAGGACATTCCATTTGAAGTATAGACTTCTTCTCTAATGAAATTCTATATAAAACTTCAGGAATAAGGAATAAAAAAAAAGGAGGAAAGAGAAAATGGCAAGAAGGAAAGAGAGGAAAAAAAATTGATGATGTAGGATGGTTGCTATACCATGGCTTAGTTTGCTTTCTTTCAGAAATGCCTGGTTTGTTTAAGATTCATAGGAGATGACATGAACATAGAAGGGGACCATTGGTAAAGCAGAAGGGGGCCTATGGGAAGGGCAGGGGGTAAAAGAGGCTAATAGGGAAGGTGGCTATGATCAAAGTATATTATATGCATGTTTGAAAGCCTAGAAACAGAATCTGACCCCACCCTGGGCTCTGGACATACAGAATTCAACAGTGCGCATTGCCTTGAAGAGCTGAAGGTCTGATGGGAGAGTCAGAGACGTGTCAGTGATACATAGCTCTGGTATCTGAATCAAATAGGGAAACTTATAAACACCAAATGTTGAAAAGAGCTGTCCTGGAATGAACGAGGGATGGTGATTCTTTAAACCACCCCCAGGAGTCAGTGATGACTGAGATGAACAGAAAGCACTGAGGCCTTCCAGATCCTTTGGGAATATAGGGAAGAAGCAGTGGGTTTAAACTGGCCTGGACCTTCAAGGACATACTTGAAGGCGTGTTTCCTGCAGCTGTAGCAGAGTGTGTGTCTGCAGGACAGGCGAGCTGATGACAAGGACCAGCTCATACACAGCCTTCTGGGATCAGCTAAGCCATTGTTCTAAGGAAAACGCTCTACAGTCTACAAAGTACTCTACAGGAATGAAATATTCTCTTTACTGTGAGTAACTAGTTTTAGTTTCTAGTTTTCTTAGAGTTTCACCCCTCCCCCTCAACTTCCTCCTCTCTTTTCTCCTCCTCTGTGAAGTCTCCAGTGACATAAAACAGATTTGCCCTAAGGGATTAAAGGATCAGCCTCTCAAAAGTGAGAAGAGGAGCGCCACTAGTAGAGAGGGACATCTGAGAAACTATCACCCTTCCTTGATTCCACCATCCTCCACCTCCACCTAGTCTAGACTATGCAAAAGGTGGCACAGTGTAGGAGCGGTTCTCATAAGAAGTCCAACAGCTCTGCTGTTGTGTGTCTATATCCCAGCCTTGGCTTCCTCATCCATAAAAAGTTTGAAATGTCTACCCAGGTTTTCTAAGCTGTCTTCGAGTGGCTTAAACTAAACTAACACTTACCTGAGCTCATTAGACCTTCTCATGTGAGATAATGAGATAATCTATAGTAAAGTGCATTATAAACCTTAAAGTGTCATACAAACATTAAGAGATAGTCATTGCTAATAAATACTGCAATTTCCACAAACTGCTCACCATTTAGGTCACATTACAAGGCAGTCAAGGAATGATGAAGCATATCATTAACTCTGTGTCAGACGATTTCTTGTTTTATTTGATTGCAAATACTGAACTGCTTATGTCTGGGAAGCGTCTTTACTTGTTGCCCAGATAGCATGATTGTCTGCTCACAACTGTAAATTCTAGGAGTTATTTCTCTTAGCTGTTCTCGGGGAGCGAACATACTTGGTTTTAGCAAATCCTGCAGCGAGTTCAATGGTCAAGATGGGCTCTTATAAGGAGTTTGTGAATTCTGAGACTAGTGCTCAGCACAGCCGGCCCACGCACCTCCAGGGATAATTGAGACTCTACTATTCTCAGGAGGAAAAGACATCAGCTCTGCATTTGATGTTTTATTAAGGCTGGGCAGTGGGTAATTTGCGGACTTGCATCTCCACCTTATCTTCTCCTTAAGACTTCAGTTGCATTTTCTGAATCAGGAGGTTGTTTCAGGCCATCCTGGAACACTGAATTCTTCATGCTTTTAGGAAATGACTTCTTGTTTTGAAGTACAGGTTCCTGGAATTCCGTCTGTAAGGAGGAGGGAGGTGACACCACTATTTTTACAGTTTTATTTATCATTTAGAAGAAAATAACACATGTTCTTGATAATTGAGGCCAAATGATATATGGACAAGTAATCAATGGTGTGAAGATACCAGTAAAGATCTAAATGAAACCTCCTTCCTCGGTTCTATGAGAGTAGCCAGTTTCCAACAGGCACATGGTCTACTGTTTCCTGGTTGTGATCCGTGCACAGGGATCAGGGTTTGCATCTCAGCTTCTCTATTCTTTGGCTAGGGAACCTCCTTCCTCTCTTTACACCACGCAGAAAATGAAAACACTAACAGTGCCTACCACCCAGGGTTGTTTAGGGGATTAAATGATACCATACATCCCACATGTGTAGCACGTAATGAGCACTGTGAGGTTATGAGCGCTTATCCTCATCACAGAAGCCTCTTCACACACTGAGTCCCAAACAGTAATTTAGAGACATACAGCAGAGACGATATCGATTTCACTTTGAAGCTAAAGTGGAAAGGACTACTAGTAGAGGAAGTAGACTCTCAGAAACTTAATGTTAGGTCCCCTTTTGTCATTCACTGGCTGTGTGATGATAAGCAGGATGACTCGACTTCCAATCTTCCCATCCTTCCTCCCATGTTGCTTAAAAGAGATAAGTACACTAAATAAAGTCATAGTGAGTGCATGGCCATAGAGATTACATCAATCCTTCCTTCATTATCATTCCAGAATGGAATGATACACACCTGATGCTACTAAGGTACCCAGGTCTCTGGTCAAGAGGGCTATATCAGTAACCCCTGTTTTATCATCAAGGAAAAAGTCGTGTCTCGTGAAATTCTCATACATTTTGCTAAGCCTTCTTATTTCCTGGTGAGTCTCAACTGGCTGGAGCAGGTCATGGCATTGTCTGTACATCCTACTAATTTCAATATAGACCTCAGGTCTAGAGGAGATCCCAATTAAAAGTGGATTTATTAGTGGCCTTAAGTCACAGTGATAATATGATTTTTATGCTGATGACTACCTTTGGTGAAGCTCTTTGCTCTGACTTACAGTCCGATGTTATGGTCTAAACATTTATATCCACTACGTATGTTGGGTCTTTATATCCAATACATGTGTTGAAGTTCTAACCCTACACCATGGAGGTGTTTAGAGATGAGGCAGCTAAGAAAGTAGTGACAGTTAAATAATGTCCTAAAGAGGGGAGTCTGAGACAACAGGATTAGTGTTCTTGTAAGAAGATATGCCAGAGAGATAGTTTATACTCTCTCTCTCTCCCTGGGCACAGACCCCCAAAAGAACAGGTTATGCGAGCATACAGCAAGAAGGCAGCCATCTACCACTCAAGAGGAGAGCCCTCACCAGACACCAACCCTGCTGGCAACTTGATACCAAACTTCAGAATTCATAGGAAATATATTTATATAAATAAATTTGTTTTGCTTAAACCACTCAGTGTATGGCATTTGTATTTTGATATGGCAGTTATAGTCCATTTGAGCTGCTATAACAAAACATATTAGACTGGGTAATGTTAAAAACAACAGAAATTTCTTATAGTTCAAGATCAATGTGCTCATAGATTCAGTATTTGGTGAGAGCCTGCTGTCTGCTCCACAACAGATAGTACTTTTGTTACTTACTGCATCTTATCAGGGTGAAAGGGGCAGAAGGCTCTCACAAGCCTTTTTGATTAGGGTACTAAGCCTGTTTATGAAGGTGCAACCCTCATGACCTAATTGCTTCCTGAAGATGCCATCCCTTTATTTCACCAAAACGGGCTTCGGGGTTTCAACAGGAATTTTTGAGGGACACAAACATTCAGACTAGAGCTCAGACAAAGCAGACTAAGACAACTGTCTTGGACTCTGGTGGTCCTGGAAATTATCCCAACTATGTCTGAGACCATAGTTCTCTTAGTGGGTAGCAAAACTTCCTTATCCACCTAAGGGCTGAGGAAAAAGTGAATCAACGTTAGTCATCTTACTCCCCATTTTACCCCCTTTCTCCATCCTGGTGGCCCAAGTGATAAGGTATAGTTATCTAAGATTTCTTAGAGCAGGTCAAGATCTTGGAGATTACAACTGTTATGACTGAAAACTACAAAACAATTGTAGTCATTAATGTTTTGTGTAAAGCATATGCAAAAAAAAAATGCTCAGTGATGGGATTTGAGTAACAGAGAGTTGAATTTCTCCCCATCTTTGTGTGGATTGTGGTTTATCTGCAAATAAACATCTTGAAGAAGAAAGAAAACAGTGAAATGGCCAAGATTTATCCATTTGCCTAACTGAATATATCCCATTTGATTAACAGACTGGGTAAACAAACCAATTTCTTTGTTTTGCAAAGGGATCCCATGAAGAGCAGTGGATCAAGGGCAGCTGTAGAGAACCCACAAAGGCCAATCACTATGGCATATAGCTGTAATCCCAGCAACTCAGGAGGCTGAGGCAAGAGGATCATGAGTTCAAAGCCAGCCTCAGCAATTTAGCAAGAACCTGTCTCAAAAATAAAATAAAATAAAAAGGACTGGGTATGTGGCTCAGTGGCTAAGCACCCCTGGATTCAATCCTTGGTAGCAAAAAAAAAAAAAGAAAGAAAGAAAGGAAAACCCACAGAGTACCTGGGTGGCTGAGGCTGTAGGGTGCAGCCTTAAACACGGGACTTGTTCTCAAAACACTTTGCAGCATATGCTTCTACCTGGCTCGAGCCTCTCTTGCTGTCTGGAGACTTTTACAAGAGCAGACCTCCTTCTGTGCTTCACCATGCTTCTCCTAAACCTTTTCCATCATATTCTGGCCTCATTCTCCTCTCACCCTTTCCTCACTCTCATCAGACGATCTTCTTTGGAAAAAATAAACATAAAACCTGAGTTTCTGAATCATATTCCCTCTGGCCTGAAATGTCTTTTCTTTAAACTTTTCCTGACTTTTTTTTTTATTGCCTCTGCAAAAGAAGATATTGACATTTTCTCTCTGAAACAGATGCCCCCACCTATGTTTGCAGCTTTTTCTCCTCTAAAGCATGGCTCCATCAATTATTCTGTGTGTTGGATATTTCAAACCTCCTCCATTGGCTTCTTCCCTTGATCCTACAGACTTGTTGAAATACCTACTGTCCTTTAAAAATTCAAAATAAAACCTGATCTCAACCCTGTTCTCTCTCAAGTCACTATCTTTCCTTCTGCCTCTCTTCCTTCTCATCCAGGTTTCTTGAAAGAGTCAATACTTTGTTTGTATGTAGCTCTCCGTGATTATTTGCATTAGAGCTTCTACCCCAAGGATTTAACTAAAATGCCTTTTCATGGGTCATAACAACCACTAAGGATGAAGTGGTTGTTATGACCCATGAAAGTTCATTGGCTTGCAGTTTTTGTATCGGAACTTTCTCTTAAATTTTATGCTCTTGAATAAATTCTCTTGCAAAATCATCTCCTCCCTTGACTTTGCTGAGTTCCAAGTACAGCATTAACACCATAAAAACAGGGACTTGGACTTGACCGGTACTTGTCACCATTGCCTCCTGGGAGCCTAGAATAGTACCTGCCACATAGAAGTCTCCATGAATATGTGGAATAGTAACTGGGACTCTTGGTTTCATTTTAAAGGAGGGCAGGTGAAAAACTCAGTAAGTCGTTCCTCTGTATTTCAAGATCTGACCTGGAATGATCTCTCTGGTCATTTCTGAGCTGCCTTATTATACAAGCCACCCAACCTCTATCTGGAGTACATAATATGCACCAGGTACTAGCGAGGCAGTAGTCACACAATGCCTAAGGCTTCCCAGCATCAGATGAGGAGATGAATCAATATGTTACAGCGGTGAGAGAGGAGTCTGTCTAGCTAAACAGAAATGGACCCTCTTGTTTGTGTTACAAGTAGAATCAAAGAAAGTCCCACAGCAAGGATAGGACCTCAGAGACTGAAATCACTACTTTATTTCTGGGAAGAATTTGGATGTCATGGAGGTAGACAGAGAAGATGGCACATGCCGTGCAGGATGACATGAGGGGACACTGCAATCTTGGGGGAATTTGCTTTCATTAAATTCTCTTCGCTGTAAAACAGGCCAACTATTGCCGACTTCAGAGAGTTTGGAGAAAATTGAGTAAAAATATATACACACCTACATGCACACACAGAGCATGGCTTAGAGATATTGAATTAATAGAAATTATTTCTTAACTCTTCTTTCATTCAATACTTGCTAAGCACCCATTATATGTAAAACAAAAAAATCTCCTCAAAACAGGGACACAGGTATGTGAAAATAGTTGGGTCCTAAGTTGTGGCAGTGAGTATGATAGCCTCAAAGCATCCTATGGCTTATGAATAAAAATGTGGCTATAATTATATACCAAGAAAAGATAAAGAGGATCCACTCAAATTTTTAATTTTTCTAAGGTCCATTTAGGAAAAAACACACTCATTGCATTCATCAGTGTCTGCAGGTAATAACCTTAGAGCCAACATGGCTTCATTTTTGTGCCTGTTTATAATTGATCGGATTCATTTTTTTCCCACTTGAAATTGTAAAGCAGGTTGCTTTATAATTGCTAATGTATTCATAATAAAGTAATCTGTAAAATTAATAATAATAATAATAAAAATAATAAAAACATGGAAATGCAATATTGAAGGAAATAGACCCCCTGTCATCATCCCAGCAGAGAACACTGGGGGTGTGATCCTGCTTGTAAATACCAAGGATGATGGAGGAATAGGCGTGGCCTGCCTGAAGAGTAATGTCCCTGTGGAAGAACTTGCAAGGAAGAGTGCAAAGATCCAGAGAGAAGAGCACCAAGAGAGGTTTCGGGACTGAAGGCCAGCAGGCTGGAACACAGAGTTGGGGGGGAGGCCTGAAATGAAGCTGAAAAGGGAGCAGTCGGCCCATTGACCAGTTTCTCTGCAATTCCTGATCTGACCTTGGCTGACCTCTAGTCAATTCTAAACTGTCTCATAAAAACAATCCTAGAGCAACACTATCGAAGAAATCTTGTTCTCTGGAATATTTCATTTCATTTTGTATCTCCTGCCTCCCTGGATGCTATTCTCCACTTAAAACTGATTGGCTGCCCTTCATATCCTGAAAAATACTTGCCTTCAAAACAAGTAGTGCCTCTCTTGATTTAAATGCCAGTCTTTCCTACCAGAGCTAGGGATAATTTACCTGGAGACAACATCAATTTGCCTTGAGGTTGTTAATGCTTTTCCTGGTTACACTCTTAAGTTCCTTGAGGAAGTATGGTGCTTTGTGTAACTTGTTTTTTCCCCAATATCCAGGAAAAGACAAATATCCAATTAAGGGAAGATGGATTTGCAGGCGGACAAATGTTGTGCCAAGTACTGAAACAAAGAACATTATGTTAAATAAAGAAGTTAGCAAGTAAGTTCATAACAGCTTAGACATGAGGAAGATAGCTTCGAATATCAGCTCAGAATGAGACCTGTGGTAGTTTTGTTTCTTGGTTTCTATGCAGAGGAAATAAACATACGTTTTAAATATTTCCATCTTTTCTATATGGCAGAAATAACTATGAAATTTCAAAACAATGTGAAATATTTGTCTCCTTTTTCCTCATCAACCCGAGAAACCATAACATAGGTTTCGTTGTGACAATTTCATACATGTTCATAAAGTACTTACTTTGCTTGTATCCATCTTCCCTATTTCCTGCCATATTCCTTTCCCTTCCCTAAAAGTCCTCCTTCTACTTTCATGTTGTCCTCCCCCCCCCCCCATATGTCACAGATGAGTGAGACATGCAATATTCATCTCTCTGGGCCTGGTTTATTTCACATTGCATGATGATCTCCAGCTCCATTCACTTTCCTATAAATGACATGATTTTGAATTCTTTATCTCTTGAAGCCTCAAGAGTGAGGCCTGGAAACTCTCTGGAATACAATAGAATCCTCTGGTGATAAAGTCAGGAGCTTGGTGGTGCGTAATGGAATGCTGCAGTTCAATACAGGTTTTATGGTCCTAATTGCCATCTCCGCTCCTGCACCAATAACCTCACACAAATATTATTGTGTTTGAAATTGAACTGTACTTAGAGTGTTTTCCCTTCCTTTGGGAAAAAAAAATGACTTTGGAAGTCATAAGACCTACTTTATTTAAGTTGGAAATAATATGGTAAGTTTCCAGGATGGATCATAATAAAAAGAAAAAAAACCTCAAAAGTAGAATGTGAACTTCTTCCATTGGAGTGTGTGTGTGTGTGTGTGTGTGTGTGTGTGTGTGTGTGTATTTTCCTCTCATAAAAAAATCCCAGTGAAAATCAGAGGTGTTTTGGAAAGATTATTAGAATCAATGTATAAACACAATTTAAATATCTAACAACAGGGTATAACTAAACAAGATTCACACATTGATGGAGCTATTCATTGACAACAGTGGTTACAAGAATTTACTATAATGCAGTAAATGAAACCAATACACACCTAGACACACAAATTTTTATTCACTCAAAATATCCATATTATATCCCAAGTGCCCACTGTGTACCTATAAGTTGTTGAGAATCAGCAGTAAGAAACATGGTCCCTACAGCTTGTTGTATATAGTCTACCTCAGTGGTTCTCAAACCTGGCCCATAGACCATCAGTAACAGCATCGCCTGGGAACTTGTTAGAAAGGCCAAATTTGGAAGCCTGTTTCGAAAGTTTGAGTGAAGACATTCTCACTACAGGCGACATGATCCTGCTGATTTCTCCTAGGGCTGGATCTTTAGATTCCCTCTAGACTTTGATTATTATGAAAAAGACTGCTGTGGGCATGCTTGTACATGGATGTAAGGTTCCATTGCCCTGGGGGTGGAATTGCTGATTTATAGAGCAGATACACGTTTGAAAAACAACTGAGGAGTTTAGCAACTTTCTGAAGTAGTTGTGCCATTTTACACTCCGCCAACAAGGTCATGATATGCAGATAGTGGGCTACCGTGGATTTTAATTTATGATTTCCTGATGACTAATAACATTGAGCACACTTTCACATGCTATTTAAGTACTGAAGTATCTTTGTATATGAAGTGTCTTTCAAACCTTGTTTTTTTAATTTATTGGACTCATTTTATTTTGGGTGATTTATGGGACTTCTTTGTTCATATGTAGGAGTTCCACATCATGCATTTAACCAATCACAGATTGAAAATGTTTGAAAAAATATTTTCATCTATACTGAACATGGACAGACTTATTATTCTCTAAACAATACAGCATTACAACAATTTATATAGTCTAAAATTTATTCGGTATTATAAGTAATCTAGAGATGATTTGAAGCATACAGGAGAAGGTGCATAAATTATATACAAATACCATATTATTTTATTTGAGAGGCTTAACCATCTGCCAATTTTGGTATCTATGGGGTGCCCCTGAACCTGTCTTCTACAGATGCTGAGGGAGAGCTGACTTCCCTATATTCTGGTTTTAAATCCTCTGTCAAATATATAGAATGAATATTTTCACCCAATCTATGCTTTTCCTCTTTATTTTCTTGATGAGCAGAATTATTCTTATTTTCAGATTCAATTTATCAATATTTTCCTTTTAGTTGCTGTCTTTTGTACCATTTCCCAAAAAGAAAAAAAAAGTATTTGGCTTTTCAAGAGTGTGAAGATATTCCTTGATGTGTTATTTGAAAAGTTACATGGATTTAGCTTTTATGTTCATGCATCTACTATACCTCAAATAACTCATTATGGGGCAGAAAGTGGGTTTTGAGTTTCCTTTCTTCTGTGCAGATCTCCATTCTCTCCTCTATATTCAGTTAATCCACATCCATCTGGACCATTGCTGAGAGCTTTTTCTATCATCTAATGGCCTACCATCCCCACTTCATATTTCTCCATATACATGGGGTTTTGCCATCTATGTCCTGTCTACTCTGTCAGATGGCCTTGAGTACAGGTGCTTCATGGTAAGTCTTGAACTCAGATCATATAAGTAATGCAAAGTTTCTTCTGAAGTTTTCTTCCTTTTCAAGATTTATTTTTGGGGAAGAGTTCTATTTTAGTGACTTTTGCATTCTCATGAACTTTTTAAAAATTCTTTAACATTTTTTTTCCTCGTGGAAAGATTTTAAACTTTGAATTCAGTTTCTTAAGTACATACAGTTTATTCTGATTTTAACATTTTTGCCAGTTTTAGTAAGTTGTTCTTTCCAAGAATTATTTTTTTTCACCTAAGTAGCTGAATCTACTGGCATAAAATTTTTCTTTTTATCCTTTTAATATTGGCATGATCTGTAATGATGTCCTATCTTTCATTCCTGACATGGTTAGCTTATATTTTGTTTCTTAATCAATCTTGTTAAGTTGTATCAACTTATTAAACTTTCCAAAGAGTTAATTTTTTGAATTTGTGATATTCTGAATTGTTTGTCCATTTCTTTTTTTGATTTTAATTTTCAGACATATTTTATTAAAGATTTTCTTCTACTAATTTGAATATTTTTTTGTGCTAGCTTTTGGAATTTAGAATAACAGATCACTAATTTTATTTCTTTCTACGGAGTCATTTAAAATTTACATTTTCCTTAGTTGCTTCCTATAATTTTGACATACTGTGTTTTCATTTTTATTATTTTCAAAATATGTTCTAATTTCCCTTCTGGTATTATATTAGATCCATCTTGTAAAATGACTTGTTTAATGTTCAAATGCCAAAGCTATACATATTCAATAGAAATTATATTTAATATTTGAATTTTAAAATTCTCCTGAGCTGCTAGCATGCGATTTGACACTGTCCTATAAGGTTGGGCAGTGTTAGAAGCCGCAGCTCCTAGTCAGTCCCTCAGGAGGGTGACAGCAGACCTCTACAGTGTGCTATGCCAGGTATCTGATAAGTTGCATGAGACATCCAATGCTTTATTTTGAAATAATAATGTATTCTTTAGCATATTTAAGCCAGGTGGGGCTAAGGAATTATGGTCAGGAAGTTAGGGGTTTTAAATTCATTTTTTAAAAATTATGATATTTTAATTTCGAAGTCAGTTTATCAGGATGTACATAACTCTGTCTTAGGCTGGGAAACATCTGTAGATGAGGATTTTTTTTCAGATGTTTTCCTCCTATTGAATCTAGATTTCATGCATTTTCATAAGAGAACAATCTTTCTCTGGTTTTGCTCCTTCAAAGTGTACTGAGATTTGTCTTATGGCTCAGCATATGGTTTATCTTAGCAAACACTTGATGTGCACTTGAGAAAGAAAATTAAACTCTCTCTCATTTTATCACTGGTCAGATAAGGCTCCATCACGCCTAAAATCATCCTGTGACACAGATTGGTGAGGCATCCCTTTTCCTGGGGTATCGCTGGTGCCATGTCAGAGGGAAGAGAAAAAAAGTGAAACTCACTGGCTCTTACAAATTCTGTCTAAAAGTAACATATACTTGTTTCGACCACATTACATTAGCTACAGAAAAGTAGCATGGCTGTTTCTGATGCCAATCCCAAAATGGTGTATAGTCCTCCAGAAAAAAAAAAATAGAAAAAAGAATATGAGTACATGTATAAGTCATGACTTAACTAGCATTGCATGATCCTTCGGTACTGTCTCCAAGAATCTCTCCCATCAATCACTTCTCTGCATTCAGAGAATGCCAGAACTGTTGTCCAAACCATTCTGTGTCCTTCCAGATTGCAGCAAGGAAGCTCTTAATAGATCCATCTGCATCCACTTTGGCTCCCTGTCAGCAGTTACAGTATCTAACAAAAATCTGACCATGTCACATCTATTCCCTTCCCACCATCTGCATCAGTATCTACCAAGCCCTACATTTAAAACCACTTAATGGCTTCTTTATGCACTTAGGTAAAATGCAACCTTTTCATGTGGCCCACAAAGCTTTGCATAAGTCAGATGCTGCTACTCCTTCAGGCTGGCTTCTATCCACTCTGGCCTTTACTCACTGCCCCACGGATGTCTCGGTACCTTGGATGTGTTCATCTACTGTAGCACCATGGACTTTGCAAAAGCTACATTTGATATCTAAAATGGCCTTTCCTATTGTCTTCCCCTAGCTCCACTTAACAACTACCTTAGAGCTCCCCTATCTCTGCTCAGTCCTACTAATTCACCTTTTGTTTTATTTGCATGGCTACTTATTTCCCCCTTTATGCACCACAAACTTGAGTAAATCCTATCACTCAGTTCAGGAGCCCAGTCCTCTGTGTCCCAATGCCAGGTGACTCTTTACCTTCAATCATTCATTATTGCTCTTTATAGCTCCCCACCATAACCCCCAATTCTCAACCACTTACAGTGAAGTCTTCATTTTCATCATATCTATCAACTTCTACACACACACACACACACTCACACACACACACACACACACACACACACACACACACACACACTGTTTTGTGTGTATCCTTATTCTTGCTTTCTGGCAAATGTTAAGGGTCTGCAATCAATGTTGTAAATATCCGGTTTGCTATTTCTGCCTCTCTCTGATAGCATTGCCACTTTACAGATGAGGATCTTATATTTTCAGAGACAGATTTTGTGGACCCCCTGAATGGAGCCTGGGTTTATCTAACTCTAAAGACAACAGTCTACACCCACCTCTGTTTCCATCAATGTCTTGCTGTCACTATATCCTTCTTAGAGATCTAGATCTAGAGACAGCTGACTCATCCAGGTGGTGGAGTTAGACTTAAAATCCACCGTCCTCCCACTCCCATACAGGGTAGCCTGGCTTCTGGCATGGATCAGTGCTTCCTAAGCAGGCTGATCATTCAGGGTCTGATTTCTTGCCCTGGATTTTAGAATCCAGACTTTTTTTTTTTTCCTCTCTCCTGAAGCCATCTGCAGAAACGTCACTGAAAGCCTCAAGCCCTTTACCAGGCCTTAGCTTTGTGCAAAGCTTTCTTGTTTGCCTGACCTCAAACCTGCTATCTGGAGTTGGCAAAGCTGTTTACTTTCAAGCCTCCATTGTCAATAGATCAAGTAGAAACATTGATAACTCAATGAATCTCCAGGCAGCCGGCCCATCAGGAGCATCAATGTGATACATTTCTATGTACAGGAAGATTTACCCCGGAAGCCTAAGCAAACAGGAATTCCTGATTTTGATCCAGAATGAATAGTAGGAGTATTGGCCACTCATACACTTTCCAGGACGGAGAGGAAGCAGTGCAAACATCTATCTTGCTAAAACAGCCTTGGGGTCCTTGTGGGGTCCTAATAGGTTTGGGGTTTAACAGGCATGAGCTTACAGGGATTGGAGCTCAGATTCTCAAACGTCAGGGGAGAAGCTGCAACCATTCTCCCTCTCTCCATAATGACTTTATTGAGTGTCTGCTGTGTGAGGGGCACTGGACCGGCGGAGACCCAGGGTGGAGCACAGATTCCCTGAGCTCAATGCCCTCCTGGCCTCTTGGGAGGAATAAGTGAAGCAAGAGAGGGAAGCCAACCAATCCCGGCAAGGCTCAGCAGCACCCTCCAGCGATTAAGGTCTGGTTTCTCACCAGGCAAAAGGAGACCCCGCAGGGGTCCAGAGAACCTAGCCGCTGCTCCTGCGTGGGGCTGAAGCATGTTCTGAGCGGCTCCTGGAGCCAAGTGGAGACCCACCCTAAAGTGGGAGGAGCAACGTGACTGATACCTGTCAGTGATTCCACCTGTGTTTGGCATTGTGGAAATTAACTCCCAAGGGTGTCAGGAAGCCCATTAAAGCTTTCATTTCCTCGGTTTTCTTATCTACAAGAGATAACCTGGGTTCCAGTTTTTTGCAACCTAGCAGGGCTTATGAGGAGACTTGCCCGGGCATATTGCATAAGCCTGACATTGTATTCCATTGTCATTCTCACATGTTCCATGAGATGCTCTCTGAGTACTCTTTGCTTTGCTTCTGTGCTTTTTCTAAACCCTGTGAATCACTCTTTTCACCTCTTTGCCCCTCTCCTTTGCGTTTGATCACATACTGAATAGAAAAGGCAAAGTTTTGAAATCAAGGTTACAAGTTTTCACTAGTAATTAGGAGATGTTCATAGTTCATATTAGTGATTTATTTTATAATGAAACATTGTGTTTTAAAGATACAATATACTTTTCAGTCTTCATGTCTTAGACTTTTTTATTATTATTATGACACTTTATTTACTACTCTCAGCTTCCTGAGAACATATAACTACCTCTTCTAGAAGAAAACAATGAACCTCTGTTATGCATAAGCCAAAGTCATATTTTTTTTATGATTGTAAAGATCACTGCCCAAGATAACATACACATCATACCCTAAAGAAAGGCACCTTGCAGTTGTGCAATGTACAACTTGGGCAGCTGTCATGAGAATCATATCTAGGCCTACTCATTTTAGTAAAACTATGCAATAAAAAACTAAAGATGAAACATGATACCTAATTTAAAAATTGAATGTGATAGGAGATAATATTTCTTCCTGTTCTGATGTCACTGACTCTAGGAATTCTGTGCACCTAAAAGAAACAGCTCATGACTTTGTCTTATAGACTTAACCAAAAAGACCTAACCAAACCCAACTACGAAATCTTAGCATACTCATCAATTGCCCGTATAGGGTGAATGATAGCAATTATAGTATTGAATCTGGGAGTCCAGATTCTATTGATACGATGATAGTAGTAGCAGACATTTTCCTTCTAATCTGTTTTTATTCTCTCACAGAAAATAATAAAACCTTTAAAACGCTCACTCTATTTAGGGGCTATTAGTACCCAGTTTACAGCTACTGTGCCTTAACACAAAATGATATGATCAAATTGATCATGAAACATAGGTAGGGACAGACTTAAGACTGAGCTGCCAGTCAGCATGACTATTAGAAGTATTTAGCCAAACCTAGTTGTCACCAGCCAGGCAAGAGGGAAATACCAGTAAGAGATGGTCATGGTTGGTTTTGGCATGGAGAACCATACCTGGTAAGGAGGCTATTTCCCCTCAGCAGAAGTATTTACAAACTATTGCTGTGGTTAAATTACTTCTCTGTCTCTCTCATTAGATTGGCCATATTAAGAGCAAAACTCTTTATTCCATGTCTTTGGTTCTTTCCTTCTACCTACATCTTCTTTTTAGAAGACTAACAATGAACCTTGGTATATTAAGCACCTGAAAAACACTATGGTCAATAAACTAAGTTTATTCTGCGAAAGCTGCTATTTCCAAACTAACAAGACCACAGAAATCACTTTCACTGACCACATATTAATATCTCACAAAACCTGCAAGAAATAGTCTGGACACTACTAATTCAAGTTCTGTCCTCCTCTTTGCTGCCCAATTTACTTGATATCCCTGAGCTGTCAATCTTACAACTAGGTCATGTTGACATGCCACGGGGTTCCCAGGGTTGGAAGTACAGGCATTTATTTTTATCTCACACAATTAAATACTAGCTAATTGTTAGAACATCAACCCCAACACAGGGACTTGGGACACAGTTGCTGAAAGCTGTTAGAATTCTCCTTGGATGCTCTTCTTTTCCTTCCATCCTATTCTATGTCAGGCTTCAGGCCCAATTCACTTCACCCAGGGCTGTGCTTTACCTTATTTGAGAGTGACCTGGGCTTTGGAGCTGTCCTTCAAGGGGTCAAAGGTGGAGGCAGGGACAGAAACAGTTATACATCTCTGTGCACTTTTCTCCACTGTTGATCCACACTGGATGCTTAACCATTTTCCCATTTTCTTTAGTTCTCCTTGCCTGTTCTCCTACACCCAGTTAAACTTGAAATTTAATACTAGCCTTTCTAACTGTCATTCCTAAGGGTCCTACTTCAGTCCCATTACCAAGCTACTGTCTTCCTCCTCCAGGGCTAATGCTCTTTGCAATGGTGATAGATGGCATTATCTAGCCCCAGCCTTGACAGATGCTTTGCTATGCCTTTGGACTCCTTATGAAATCACCAGTGTTTTGATGGGGTTGTGATTTTTTTTTCACAAAATCAAGAAAGGCCAGAACAAAATTAGGAACGATGATATTCTGCAGACCTGGGCACACCACAAACCCTGTAGCATCTTATAGAAACGAAGTCTATTCTTGTTACTTGCAAATGCTATCCAGGAAATTGACGAGTCTTTATCAGAGCCTCAGATTATGGGAAGCTTTTTATTAAACACTTTAATCCTCACAGCTACCTACAAAGTTGGTTTAATGACTATCCTCACTTTATGGGTACAGAAACTGAGATTTTGGCTTTCCTACAGATTTAAAAAACTGGCTCACGATGGAACCAACATTCAAATAGGCAGTCGCAGCAGTGGTGGGGCTTAACTGTCAGGAAGCGCTGCCTTGGTTAAGTCTGAGGGAAGGACCACTATGTCACTTTGGCTCACTTAGTCCTTTCCAAAAGGAAATTTTTCTGAAATTCCTTTCCACATATTTCTCCTCTCACTTATTCTCTCAGCCTACATTCACTTGTTTCACTGAACACTTTTTGAACACTGTGCCTAGGCCAGGAATTAAGCTAAATATCCCAGGGTGGCCATAGCAGTCTGGCATCCTTAACCTGTTCAGCCTCCTATAACAAAAGTACCACATCCTTGGTAGCTGATAAAAGCCAGAAAGTTAATTTTTTGAAAATTTTTTTCTAATTAGTTACACATGACAGTAGAGTGCATTCTGACCCATTGTACGCAAATGAGGCAAGAAACCAGTAGAATAGAAAAAGGGATCAGGGGAGGGAGGGGAGGAAGAGGGGAATGGAATCGATCAAATTATAATTTTTGTGTGCAAGTATGAATATATTATAACAAATCCCACTGTTAAGTATATAATTATAATATGCCAGTAAAAAGGGAAAAAAAATTAAAAAGCCAGAAAGTTATTTCTCAGTTCTGGAATCTGGGAAATTCCAAGATCAAGGCAGATGCAGCATGTGGTAAGGACTCATCTCACTTTAACCTCATTTGGTGGAAAGGCAAGATGCCGTCCTAGGGCCTCTTTCACAAGGGCACCGATCCTGTTCATGAGGGAACGGACTTCATGATCCACTCCCCTCCCAAGCCTCCACCTCCTGGTGCCGTTGCCTTCGGGCTGGGCTTTGCACATGAGAATTTTGCAGGCACAGAAACATTCAGACCATGGCACTGGCTGTACACCAGGAACATCCCAAATCCTACATGCACGGTCTCTTCTTTCTGGAATGAGCTTCCCTCTCTCCTCCTGTTTATCTATAAGCACCTTTCAGGACTCAACTCAAATGTTCTTTGCTCCATGAAGCCCTCTGCAGCTCATGTAGGCACAAAGACACTCGGCTACAGTTGAAATCTTTACATACTTCCTCCATACTCCTTAACTGAGTTTCTATCTATCTATCTATCTATCTATCTATCTATCTATCTATCTATCTATCTATCTATCTAATCATCTATTATCCATATGTATCAATCATGTACATCTATGTATGCATTTATCATCTACCTACTGTGTATCATTTACCTATCATTTATAACTCTATCATCTATGTCTATCATCTCTATCATCTATCATCTATCTGCTTATTGTCTATGTCCATCTGTAAACTCTATCATCTATGTGTACTTTATCTATCCATCTATCCCTCCCCTATTTGTCTATATACCTGTTTATTTGTGTCTATCATCTATGTCTATCTATCTATCTATATCATCCATGTATATCTGTTATCCATGTCTACCTATCTATTTATCTATGATATCTATCACCTGTGTCTACCATCCATAACTATTAATTATCTGTTTATTGATCTATCTATCCATCTATCCATTCATCCATCCCTCACCCATGTCTATCTATCATTCATCTCTATCATCCATGTCTATCTATCTATCTATGATATCCATCATTTGTGTCTGTCATCTATCTCTGTCTATCAATCATATATGTCTGTCTATCTACCTACCATCATCTGTGCTATGTGTCATCATGCCTGTCTGTCTATCTGTCTTCCGTCTGACTCCTTTCCTCTGGTCTTTCACTGTAGCATGTAGTAACTTTAAGGACTTGAGGCTTGTCTTCCTAGTTTTTCTACTCCCTTGTAGAATGTCTGACAATTAATAAAAATTCTGGAACTAAATTCATCTACTATCTTAAGTTCTGAGAGAATATGCCATACTGGACAACGTATAGGTTTTAATTTGTGATTACTCTAAAGAAAAAGAAGAAACCAAGCATTGTTATGGGCTGAATCCTGTGTTTCCCCTGCCCAAAAGTTACATGTTGAAAACCCAAACCTCCACACTGATGGCATTCGGAGGTCCTGATTTGGGGAAGGAAATATGTCATCACCAATGGGATTACACAGAGACCTTGCAGAGAGACTCTAGGGAACCCCGTACTCCTCTTTCTGCCTTGTGAAGACACATGGGAAGATGGCGGTCCATGAGCCACGGAGAGGAATGCTGCCAGACACTGAGTCTTCCAACTCCTCCATCTTGGACTTGTCATTCTCTGGAACTGGGAGGAAAAGAGTTCCCTGTTTAAGCCAGATGCTCTATCGTGTTCTACTAGAGCAGCCAGAAGTGACCAAGACCCTGAAATAAAGAGGCATTGATGATGCTAATGGAGAATGGAGGTGGCAGCCATGAAGGCCGCCGGAGGAGTCTGAATGTGCTTCCCCCAGGAAGTGATGCTGGGGCTGGGGAGGTCCTCACTGGGCTGACAGCAGGATGAATAGTGTTCGGGCACCAGACAGCCAGATCATGTGAGTGTGGTCTACTCACCAGTAGTGCAGAGAAGGTCCAAGGGACAGGGGGAAACAAGGAAGCACCTGGGACCTCAAGGCAGCAAAACATATGCCACACACGTTGGATTGTGTCACAAGGAGCCCCACTCTTACGTGTAACTGTAATGTACTAATAAAAGCATTTATTTAAAAATGTGGTCTACTCAGGGGCCCAGAAGTGCAAAATCATGCATGTATAGACATCTAGTGGAAATTGAAAAGAAATAAGCATAAAGGAATATAAGAAAGCACAATCGATATACCCTGAAAAACACTTGAATTTTTTTTTTATCCTTCCAAAGTGAAATGACGCTATGAAAAAAGTTTATATTTAATAGGGAGTGATCAACTTTTCCGTCATAAATACAACCCTGTCAATAACACAAAGGATAGAAACTTTGGAGTAGACTGAGTTTGGTATCCAGGAGATTGTTGTTATCCTCCCCCTCTACACATGTACAGTTGGTTAAAAAAAATAAATAAATAAAAGAACTGTTGGCGGTTGGAAATCCTGTATCTAGACTTACAGAGCAGCCCCCTGTGTCAAGAAACACAGAGTGACTGGCCCGCCCCCTGGGGGATGCTGCCCTGGGGTCCTCTGGTTCAGTCACGCCCTTCTTCCTCTGTAGTTTCTGCTCTTACTTTGCTTCCTCAGGAAACTTCAGGATTTTCATATCCACACCCTCTATTTAAAGAAAGCCTAATCATCCTTATCTAGGTCCCCATAGATTCCTAAACTTTCCATTTTCAGAATGCAAAAATATAAATCCCCTATTCTAACACATTCTTTACTTGTTAGGATAAGGATTATTTTGCTTCCGAAATGACAGAAACCCAACTTAAATTAGCTTCTATAAAAAAAATAAATCCATAGACTTATATAAATCAGAAAGTCCCCAAGGGCTTAATATGGACAGGTAAAAACTAGATAAAGGGTTTCAACTGTCAACAGCACTGTCTCTTCACCTCTAAGCTTTCTTTCTCTGTGCCTTATTGCCACATACACTCTCTTCCTATGGTAACACAGGTGTGGCCATCTGTCTAGGGTGACCACTGTCCTCATAGCTTTAGTTGTAAAGGAAAGTCCCTGGCCTTCTGTTCACAAGCAACCCACACAAATCTTTCAATAAGGTGTTCACCAGTCTGGTTGGGATTTGCATACCTGATTCTGGACTTTGATGGTTTGAACTTGGTTGGTGTCCTCTGAAACGCATATTTGAAGTTTCATCCCCATTGTGAGGTATGAAGAGGGTAGAAAATTAATCTGATGATGGTGATTAGAGGTTGGGCCTTTGGCAAATGGTAGAATTAGACAAGGTTTTCAGAGTGGGGCACCCGTAATTGTATATCGGTGCCTCCATAAGAAGGGGTAGAGATGCCAGAGCACACATCATTGATGTGATCTGTCTCGCATTATTTATTCCCTGCAGCACCTCAGGACCCTGCCAGGAAGGACGTCCAAAGCCATCATAAGCCATTTCTTTAAAATTTATCCCGTCTGTGGTATTGTATTGGTGGACACGGACAACAGACTGATACATAGATCAATCACTATCTCCATTGGCAGTGGCTCGATGAACCTGACATGTATAACTTTAGCAAGGCCGATTCCATGCTCCTCTCCCCATTGAGTGATGTCATTTTGGTAGCTTGACATCAATGACAGTGAGAGGGTGCAGTGTGTCTACCACAGAGACACTGCAGGTGCAAGGGGACCACCTTGGAGATGTTTGGAGAAATGAGCTCTCAGCACATTAGGCTCATTCCTACTTATTAGGAAATCATGTGTTTCTGAATGATATTTCCCCTAGGATCATGTGGAGGAGGACAACTTGTAAAGGAAACTATCAAGGATAGACCAAAAAGTACTCAGCATCGATCACGTTGTTTTCAATCACAAATGGTAAATCCTCTCTTTGGTATGACAGGGGAAGGAGATGATGGATTTTCATGTCATTTCAAGTGTGTATGTCCCAGGAACACTTTCTCCCCCTAGAAAGGGATCTAATAAACAGGGTGAAAATCTATAATAATAATCTCCTCTGGGCTGGGGATGTGGCTCAAGTGGTAGCGTGTTCGCCTGGCACGTGTGCAGTGCTGGGTTCGATCCTCAGCACTACATACAAATAAAATAAAGATATTATGTCCACCAAGAACCAAATAATAAATATTAAAAAATTGTCTCTCTCTCTCAAAAAAAATAAATAATCTCCTCTGATACAATCAGCACTCAACCCATTGTGGAAGTTTAGTAAATATTTCTTAAAATGCCATGAGCAGTGGTCACCATAGGTCTAACAGGTGTGTTACTTGTGGTCTCTGTTGGCTGGATCAGAGTTAAATTGGCCACTATGTAGACTAAGGGCACAAATCTTGAGACATCTTAGAGTTCCTTAACTTTCAAAAGAGTATGAAGATGGTGATAGGTATCCAGAGTGAGGCTTTGCTTTGATCAGAGCCCAGGAACCAGATGGCGAAGAAGGTAAGACATACCTGTAATTATCATTACTGCTGCTAAACCATGTCCTTTTCCCTCCACAAGTGACTCAGAAAACACACACACACACACACACACACACACACACACACACACACACACACACTACTATGAACTTAGGAGAGTCTCCAGACAGAGCAGACCTTCTTCTCCAGCTTACAGATCACCACCTGAGCTGATGCTCACTCTCCAACCAGCCCCACCAGCCCAAGAGCCTGTTTCGTCTGGAAAGAATACAACTATTACACAAAGACATGAGTCCCCGAGATCCAAACAGCTCTGCTGTTGAACCTCTTCATGAAAAAAAGAACAGATAATGGCAGAGAATTTGCTGGAGCAGGCATTCTGGAGCCCATTCAGAGAACTGGCCGTCCAGAGGACAGAGAGAGAGCAATGAATGGTAAGGGAAGTGGACTGAGACCAGCAAAACAGCCTGGGAGAAGTGAGCAGAGAGCTGCAGAACAACAGGTAGGAAGATGTCTCACCCCCCACCAACTCCAGAGGAATCAGTAGTCACCAAAATTGGAGAGAATATCTTAAAAAGCCACCAAGAGTCTTAAGAATATTGACAGAGTGAATCTAGAAAATAAGGGCCTTCCTGCTACGGGTCAGTACGTGGAGACTCAGAACACTGAAGTTTGGCTTCCTATTGTAAAATGTGACCACAGTTTTGATGGGCTGGTGAAGACCATGTCATCTGAGTTGGAAAGCATTCTCATTGACCATCCCTTCCTCCTGCAATGCCATCTGCCTAGACCTGCCCTCCAGTGGCCTCAGGTGGGCTCCTCCTAAGGAACCCTGTAGGAGTGTTCTCTATGATACTTGGAATTTATGAACATCTCATTGATGCGACCATGAGTTCTGTGAAAAGAAGGAGTCTCTCTCTGCTTTTTGCACAAGGAATGTAAGAAAGCCTAGTGCCCTTTTGGGCGTCTAGTAAGTATTTACTAAACATATGATTTAATTTCAATGGCTGATCGTGTTTTAACTCCTTGAAAATATTTAAAACTCTACCAAAAATATTGGTTTTGAACTTTATTTTTTTTAAAAGAACGATACATATCCAGACTTTTAACACATTCATGCTGAAATGTATTGTTTGTAAAGCTCTATATAAGTAGAGAATATAAGACATCCTATAGAAGCTGTTTTATGTTTTTTAACAACTATTCATCAGGCATAAAGCATCTCCTTAGTAGAGTAAAAAACATTACCAAATACTATAATTAATTGATTTTAGATAAAGGAGACATATTGAATGGCTAATTATGATGTTCATGTCAACAGAGAAATGGCCATTCAGTAGATAAATGAGAGAGAAAATATCTCTTCAGTTACATGAAAATAAAATGATCAAAGAAATTCCAGCTACCCTAGCAATACATCATAATAATTTGCAAATCATTTCAAATACCAAAGGTGCAGTATAATTTTCCCCATGAAGAAGAAACATTAAAACAGAATTAGTTTCTTTTGAAAAAGAAATTACATATATATGTAAACATACATAATATATAAAGGGAGACACACATACCCATAAAATCAGCATTTATTCAACAATTAATTGCATCTTATAAAGGGTGTTTATGGGTCTTGAATCTGTACTGCTCTGACACATAAAAACCATAGTGTTAATTTTCAGAAGCAAAGCAAATTGCAATTAGAGACTGAGTATTTTTTTTCAGTCCTTACTGTCCAGTAAGTATTGTGACTAGGAAGAGAGTTGGGGTTGGGGGCAGAAAATACAATAAATAAATGTCTCACTGAGATGCGGTTGCCAAACTTTTCACTGACATTAATTCATTAGTGTCAAAACAGATTGAGGCTCATTAGCCAGACCTCCAGGCCCAAGCACTAACCTCCCCAATTTGAATATTGCCAGACTTTCTTGCTAAGTTAAAATTAAATGCTTACCAAGATCTTAATATGAGCAAGACATTGTACAGAATATAAAGACAAATAAGATACAATCTCTTCCTTCAAGAGGCAAATAATCAAAAAGGAAGATAAATATGCATTTATTCAGCTTCTATTGTTTCCAAGGCATAGTACTAGTATCCAACCCTGAGAAGTAAAAATGATTCAGTTACTAGTTCTATTGCTCTAATCAGGATACCTAAGTTTTATAAGGTGTTGTATATAGTGTCAGGTAAAATTGACTCCTTTATCTACAGTGGTCTCATTTAAGAGGTCTAGGAAAATAATTTTACTTAGATTTGGAAGATGGAGTCAGCACTCACTAAGACATGAAGAACTCAAAAAGAAGTATGTTTTGTAATCAGTGCTAAAGTCTGAATGGGATTGGGTAAAGTCCCCCATAGCCATCAATGACTCTTGAGTCTAATTTGCTGGAAATAGGTGGCAGACTCAATATCTCTTGTACTAATGTGTTCAAAGTTTAATGGTCAATAAAGATAAGGGAAAGCGTCCTCTTTATAAATAAACTCAATGTGTAAACTTCAGACCTCACTGTGTAAACCAAGAGATTAATTACTCACATTGACCATGTTAGTGTGTAGGCATGGCTGAACTGTGAAAACATTAACCCTGCGATTTCTGTGGCTTAATATCATAAAGATACATTGCTCGATCATCCATATTCTGACATGAGTTGACAGAAGAGATCTCTAAGGAAGCTGTCCTGGGCAAAGTGACTCTGCTTCCTGCTGTTCTGAATTTGTTAGGCTGCCATGGCAACCCTTTCAAATAGGGAAAGGGCATTTGATGGGTTGAGCAACAGCTCTCCCATACTTTGTTCTGAAAGTGACATCATTTGCCCCAGTATCCCATGGGCTAAAGAATTCGCACGGTATGCCTAAATTAAAAGTTGATGAGAAATATTCAGGAGTGTGCGGCTATTCAAGTAGCAGTCGATGTTTCTGGTCTCATGGAAAATGAATGGCAAGCCAAAGAATGAAATGGAAATGCTGCCAACCGCTGACAGGATGAAGTGGCAGAGACCCACTAAAGCAGGGCGTGAGGTGTGTGGGACAATCAAGGGTAAGCAGAGATTTTCCACTTATAAGAGCTATTCAAAGGAGTCGAGTTCAGAGAAGCAGTAGAGTGGCAGCTACTGGTACCTGGGGAGTTGGAGGGGCAGGGAGTTACTATTTAATGGATGTTGATTTTCAGTTCTGCAAGATGAAAATTTTCTGGAGATATGCTTCTCAACATTGCAGATCTGAAATCCCATAAGCCACATTCTGTGATTTTTTTCCTTTATCAAATAATAAAGATAATAGTAATTAAAAATAAATTCTTCAATTCTACATCTCTGGAGAAGGAAATGTTCCCACTGCCAAACTCCCTGATTAGGGTCAAATCAATCTATATTGTGATTTTTAAATATAATGGACTTGTTTTCAATGTGATTTGGGGGGAAAAAACACAGTGATATCTGGTATTAACTTTTTTTATAAAAAGCACAGGAAACAATAATTAGTAATTACTTTTTATTTTTGATAATTGCTTTTATGGTCCTCTATGAAATGAAAGGTGGAAACTTTCAATAGGTATAATTTAAAGGATACATTAGGAGGAAATGGGTGACACCCTGAAAGACAGAAGAATGACACTAACCTACCCTGTAGGACATGTACTGAGCATGGAGGTAGGAAAAGAATAAAGGGAATGCAATCAGCGATTTGCACCAAGACCAATTGCAAAAGTCCTTTCTAGTCCTTTGGTCACATCACTCACATTAACATCATAGAAATAAGGAAAAAACACATTGAAATAAGAAAAAAAGGAAAGTTATCACATAAATGCACATAGACATGCCACACCACACCCCCATCCTGTCTTCACGCCATATGAAGCAGTAGGAAGAGGAAATGATGTTATCTATTGTTAGATGGACAGTAGGCCATCCAGCCGAGCTGTAGCTATAGAGGAATACATCCACTATTAGAACCAGCAATCAGAGAGGAAGAGGAGAGGATAAAGACCTTGATCTCTCTCCTCCTGCCCTCCCAGTACCCCACTACTGGCTAAATCCAAACATCAATCACAGTAGAAGAGAGTCCTGGTAATACAGTTTAGCCATGGCAGCCCACTATGGCAGAGAGCAGAGCAGAGCAGAGTGGTATATGGTAGGGGAAATAGACACTATAAGGAATAAAATATGCATGGAGACACACAATGGTAAGTCACCACTTTAAAATTTTAGCAAATAAGTCTATCTTCATGTAGGTCATAGGTCATAGGTCATATTTACCTGTAACTGCAATGATGCTATGCTACAAATAACCATAAAAGCTTGGTAGCATACAACGATGAGAATGCTAATAAGACTTCATTTAGCTCACCTGCCTGGGGACTGCCCTCAGGTGGGCCAATCAGAGCAGCACTATTTCTTGTGCCACTCATCCTTCTCCCAGGATAGCCATTCTCACAGAAATAGCAGGCAAACAAAGTCCAAGACCAACTGTCAATGTCCTTACCAGCCCTTTGGTCACATCATTCCCGTTAACATCCAATTGTCCAAAGCAAATTACAAAATAGCCAAAGTCAAGTTGCCACCCAAAGTTAATATTCCATTTCTTTGATGGGAAAAATTTGAAAGTCACAATGGCCAAAGAAGTAGTTAGGGAGAGAGGTGAATAATTGGGGCCATTCAGGTGCTCTGCTCAGGTATGTATTAAAGATTTTTGTTAAATATGCCTTTCATCATGTCTGGGGGCAGACAAAAAGAAAAGGTACATTTTCATGCACTTTGCATCATTCCTTCAAAGAGATCATTTAGATTTTTGAAACATGTTATTGCAATAAATGATGTTCAGAAACCACTGTCAATCATGACAGGAGCCCCTGGGGCCCAAGCATTTTAAAACTGAGTAATAACAAAATCGTGTTTATCATAGTCATGCGAACCTTCAGACCAGCACATTGTGTATTATAGAAAGAAAGAAAGAGGGAGGGAGAGGTGGGATGAGGAAGGTAGAAAGCAATAAAGAAAATGAGAAAGGAAAAAAATAAAAAAGCAAGGGTTTATGCAGCCAGAGTTTAGGGCACTGAACTCCAAAATCCAAAGGTCTTGTTTGTTTACAGAGCTCTTGTATCCTCCTTAGAGAATTCTTTCAGCACCAGAGAGACTGTTTTTATTACCATGCTTCCTTTTATTATCTCTTTTTGAGCTTTCTTTCTGATTATTTTATTTTCCTTCTTAGAAGGTATCATTCTCTCGATGGTTATTTTTTACACTTCCCAATATGGATGGCAGAGGACCGCTTGCATTTGTCAGCCATAGAAAAATTGTATGCTCACCTTTCTAGAATATTTGCCCTCAAGAGGAAGATAGAGATAGGGGTTAGGATGCAGAGAACATGAGTTGGACTGTCAGGGCAGCATGCCTGTTATAAAAGGACAGGGGAAAACTGAGCTCCATAGGACAGTATCCGTCCAAGGGAGCTTTCCACACTAGAGTTTGGCCTCTCCATTCATAGATTCAGAATCTTAAATATCATCAGTATTTCAGAATTAATTATATTTTTATGATTATATTGGACACACAAGACGGAAATATACGGATCATAATTTTAAAATGAAAATTATAATTACCAAGTAAAATAGGCTATGATATGATGGCTAAAATCACTATCTCTTAAGACAACTTGGCTTCAAATTTCTGTTTTCCCCTCATACTGGTTATTTCACCTTAGACAAGCTATTTGGTCTTTCAAGCCCTCAGTTTCCATGTTTTTGGAGTGAAAATAAATGGAGTAGCTAATTCACTAAGATTTTATTCCTTCATTCAACAAACACTACTATTGTTCCCTGGGTGCTGAATAAGCATGCTGCAGGCAAGATGAAATTAGTAACCTCTATGATGCACTTATAAGAATTCTTGGGATGTTACAAGTGCTCCTGGACTCCAAAGAGATAGATCAGAAGTTCTTAAGTCAATTTTAATAGTAGAATCATGTGGCAACCATTTAAAATGTATGGCAATCTCACCCAACCTCCCAAAATTTTGTTTTAGTTTTTATTAGGTCTCTCTTCAAAGTGTGTTCCTCAGATCAACAGATCCACACCACCTGCAGTATGAGAAAGGGGCAATTAAGCATTTCTTCATTTGTTTCTTAAGTGCAATGAAACTTAAGAAACAGTCATGTCTGTAGAGGCCAGGGCCTTGGTGTTTTACATAAAGTCTACTGGTGGTCTTAATGTTCAATTATTGAATAAACAGTTTATCTACAGTGTTTTGTTGTTGTTGTTGTTGTTGGGTTTTGAGGAGGGAGAAATCACAGTGAGGGGAGATGTTTAAATAATTTGCATGTCTAACAGTACCAATAACTCATTACTTTTCAATACAATCCAGCCAAATGTGCTAGGCACTTCGGTGGTCCTATCAGCAGATCTGATCCTCTGAATATTGATAGATCTAATGCAAAGCCATTATTGCTTCATAGATATTTGGTCTTGTTCTATTTATAAGCAACCCCTGAAGATGTAAACAAAGCCTCTGAAGACGGATTAACACTCATTAATTATGCTTATAGCAAAGTTTTATTCTGACATAATAACCTGTTGTGGGAAGTCCTCAGGAAAAAATCCCCACATGGAGTGGAAAACCCAAACTAACCATTTAATAAGTGCCCACATTTATGTGACCCTTTAGAAGCAACCATGATGGTTACTTATTAAAGATAGCACTCAGCCCTCAGATATTACTAGTAGAGATGTACAATGGGACAGCCACTTTGAAATATAGCTGGGCAGTCACATACACATAGCTATCCTATGATCTAATAATTAATTCTGCTGGATATGTGCTCAAGAGAAATTCACACATAGATCCACACAAAAATCCATATACAAATATTCATAGCAGCTTTATGCAGAACACAAAAAGTAAAAATGATTCAAATATACGTAGCTGATGAATGAATACATAAGTGTGGTATATCCATACCATAGAATATTATTTGGCAATAAAAAAACAATCAAGTACTAATATATCCTACAATATATGGATAAACCTTGAAAATATCTTGCTAAGTGAAAGAAATCAGTCACGGTCACATAGTTGGGGCATTTTTCTATTATCATAATCACATCAAACGTGCAGAATAGGTAAATCTATAGAGACAGGAAGTACATTGGTAGTTGCCTAGAGCCAAGAGGGAATTAAAGGAGCTGTAGCTAAGTGAAGCAGAGTTTCTTTCAAGGGATAATGGAAATGTTTTAAAATGGATTGAGGTGATGGATGCTTAACTCTGTTAATATCCTAAAAGACCTTGAAATTGTGTACTTTAAATGAAAGACTGTGTGGCCTGTGAATTACACCTCAACAGAGCGATTTGAAACAGCATGATGCTTTCCTGACTGGACTGGTCACCTCTGCAAGAGTTGCTGCAACTCCTTTGTTTAGAGATCCTCCTTTTAACTTGTCTATTTTCGTAGATAAATTATAAATGACTTTATCCCTTTGCATGCCAAATGAAACAAAAAGAAGTAAACTTGGACTCCAGCCAATGCACTCGGATGAGATCTCCTTCTGCGTTGACTGAGGGCCTCCCTGGGGCTCCCTCAGGAGGCCACAGGCTCTGGGGCCGTCTCCCTTTTTCCATCGAATCATCAAAGAACATCACAAACTCTGCTCTCAAAAAAGCCTCTAAGGCTTAAAGATTCTACCCCAAACCAGAGAACTGAAAGCTGTGCAGAAAGAGCCAGCAGTTGCTTGATGTGGGACTTGATAGGGAGCCAGGCTGTGGGAAACTCTCTGCTTGGCCTTGTCTTTGGGGATCCTAAAAATGTATGTCACATTGTGGGGGAAAAGGGAAAAAGAAAACATCCATCCACAATATAGCTCGGAAGGCAGAGAAACTCTATACAAAGTAGATTTTGTTTCTTTCCTATGTAGCTAATATGTCACCTATGTGGCCTATGCTCCCTCGGTTTTGTAGTTTGAATCTCAAGGAACAAACTTCTTTCTTTGATTGCCAGGTTGTTGGCAGTCTGTTGTTCCATCTACCTCCTTTATTAACCATCTACCTCTCGGCTTGCTTCCTCTTGACTTGAAGTGAAGTTGAATTGATCTTGCTCTCTCCATAATTACCTGTGGATTTCACTACAAGTGATGGCCTGTGGTTACCTAGAAGTTACAGTGTTGTCAGAGCAGGGACATGTCCCCTCCTTGAACTTGGGAGAAATCTGAGCCACATTAAAATGCACCTGGTACATAAAACTAAGGAAAAAGAATAGGAGAGGTCAGGTGCAGTGGCACACACCTTTAATCCCAGTGATTTAGGAGGCTGAGGCAGGAGGTCAGCCTGGACAATTTAGTAAGACCCTGCCTCAAAATAAAAAAATAAAAATGGCAGGGTATGTAATCTCAGTGGTAGAGTGCCCCTGGGTTCAATGGACAGTAGTAAAAAGTAAAAGGAAAGGAAAAGAAGAAAAAAAAAGAAAGAGAAAAGAAAAAATAGAATATGAGGAATGAACCCCCCTTCTCTCAAAACTTTATAAATGCCTATAAGGAAAAGGAGAGATGGTTTTTGGACAAATTGAGAATGGAACTTAATGACCCCACTAAGGTACCAAGGGCTTGAAGTACAGACAACAAAAGAGGATTGGTGAGAGGTCAGGAAATTGCTTCTTATTCTTAAACACAAGAAGTCAGATGCATGTTTGTTTTGATCTTTGGGAGAGGACCAGAAGTTCTCCTGTAAAGGGGTCAATAAAAACTCCTTAGAATGGACACTGGTTTCACAGTGGGAAGACCTTGTGCTCCGGGTGGCATGCATGGGGTCTCTGGAGACTCAGAGCTGAAGGAAACACTCAGGCCTGTGGCCCTGCGAAGTAGAAAGTGGAATTAAAACAACACAAAACATCGTTCAAAGTAAAACATCTGGACAAATATTGTCCCAAAGCAGCATGTTTTATTTCTAAAAATGATAGATTTGAAGACATATTTTAAAGTTGATTTGGGACAAAGATAGGTATTCCTAAGGGAAAAAAAAATGGAGATGTTAGCTATTTATTTTAATGTTCAACAGATCATCTTGAAATCTGGAAGACATTTCATTTTCTTTTGCCACCTGGGGGATGAGGAGGAAGAAATTCAATAGAGAAGGCACCAATTTGGGTCTGGGGTGGTAGTTTGGTTCTGCAGGGTGTGAAGAGTCCTAGAACTGAAGGTATTTTCTTAGCTCCGTGATACAGCTCATTTATCTCTCCTCTTATAATCTACCTCAATGAGACATGTTGAAGGAATTCCATTCCCACTCTCTAGAGGCATAACTGAAAAGCAAACAGGATATACAAGCATGCTTATGCACTGGCCTGTGTATAACATGTATTTATGTGTGTTTAGATACGTATTATGAAGTACAAAGACTTTCCTAACATTATACAGCTAGTGAGCCATCAAATGGGAATTTTCACTGAAGTTAGAAGGATGTTCAAAACTCCTGTCTTTCCAATGTAGCAGATTGATTCAAAACATCTGTACTTTTTATCCCCAAGTCCTGAGCTAGAATAAATAACTATGGTTTTAAAGACCATTAAACCATTCAGGAAACTCTGGCAGGTGACTTGTAAAGTCTTAGAGTTTCATGGAGCAGAGAAGATAATTACTGGTCAAGAGGCTGTGCTCTGCACATTGAATTTACAATCCATCTAAGAGATTCTAGGATAGAGTTCAGAATATCTAAAGCAGGGGATTCATAGCATGTTCCTTTAGAGAATTTTTCCTGAAATAACACTTGTCTTACACCATATATACACATGAGATGTAAAACACTGATTTAAAGGAAAAAAGGAAGAAAATAAAACCTGTAAAACATTTTCTCCATGCCAAGCACTGTTTAGATTTCTTCTTACATACTTCATTTCAGTCTAGGTTATGCTCCCTGACAGCTTGAAGGCATGCTTTTTTGGGCAAGGTTTATACCATCTTTGAGCTGTGTATTGGTTGACTTTGTATTGTAAATTATGAGCAAGATGGTCAATGATATTGCAGAGGTGGAAGGTAATACAATCATCAAATACAGAGTGACTATACAACATGCAGAAGAGATACCTGCATACCTGTATGAAATGCAGCACTGTTATCAGGAGCCAAGTTATGGAACCAGCCTATGTGCCCATCAACAGGTGAATAGGTAAAGAAAATACAATATTATATAATTATATAATACAAGGTATTATTCAGCCATTAAAGAAATATAAAATCATGTCATTTACAGGAAAAGGGATAGAACAGGAGATCATCATGTTACATAAAATAAGCCAGACACAGATAAGTATTGCATACTTTTTCTCTTTTGTAGAAATTAAAAAAGAAAACAAAAAAGAAGGGGGGGATTCAAGATAGCAGGCCAGAGGGAGGCAGTATTCTGTGTTGCTGGGTGACCTGCGACCAAAGAAGTGAGAATACTGTTTGTTTGTGAGTTTTATTCCTGCTCCCTCACAGGAATCACGGCCACCATGCCCTTGCAAGTCCAGGCCTCAGCATCAGAGTAGGTCTCTTAACTACTTGCCCATGCAGGACTACTGGCTGCCCCAGCAGGACCATCTGCATCAGCACCTACAAAGAAGTTATGACCACCTACCCAAGCAGAAATTCCGGATGCCATTCCCACGTAGGACACCCAGCAGCTTCCCACCTGCAGGAACTCCTGCTGCCACTCTTATGTGGATCCCCATCTACCAATGTAGGGCTCCCCCGGTAACCGCCATCTTGGGACTCTACAGCAACAAAGATGGTCCCCTATGCATGGAAGCCTGCCTGCTCCAGGGAAATTCACACAGGCTTTGAAGACAGCTAAAACCACACACTGCATGCCACAAAGCTCTCTCTGGACACATCATCCACTTCCAACACCATCACCAGGCTACCCCACCTGACCCAACACCTCATCACTGAAAGCAGCTGCCTCCATCTTGGGTTGCCTTCATCACCATCTTCAGTGGGGGCAATTCCCAGTTTGGAAACTCCAGCTTACCATGTACCCAGTTTCTAACTTGCCCCTGTCCCCAGCAGCTGCTAACCCACCACAGTGACACCCTGATTACCTTCACCATCCTGAGGGTGGAGATACTAGCTAACAACAGTCAATCCCACCTATTGGATAAGAAGGGAAGCAGGAAAGATACTGACCTACAACCCAAATAATCCTTGTTTTTTTCTTCAAGATTTTTTTTCTTCTTCCCTATTCTCCTGCCCTCATATCTCCAACATATGTGAAACCAATAACTCTGAATGAATTAGAATTTTGAGGACTGGGATGTCTGAATAGTATATTACAGTTGTGTTGTACATTCTTTTTTTTTCTTCTAATTTTTACTATTTTAACATTGTTTTATTAGAACCCATGGCCAGCACAGCAGAAGAAATGACAGAGAAGGAGGTCAGGCTGTACATAATTACAATGTACTATGAATTAAAGGATGAATAAAAGAGCAAATGCAGGAAGCAAAAGATTACTTCAATAGGGATGTGGAGGTTTAAAAAAAACAAATCCTTGAAATGAAAGAAACAATAAACCAAATTAAAAGTTCAATGTAAAGCATCATCAACAGATTATACCACTTGGAAGACAGGACCTCAGACAATTCAGACAAAATATATAATCTTGAAAAGAATATAAACCATACAGTGAAAATTATATAAAAAAAAACCATGAGCAGAACATTGAAGAAATAAGAAATAGTGTAAAAAGACCAAATTTAAAAGTTATTGGGATAGATGAAAGCATAGAGTTCCAAACCAAAGAAATGAGTAATCTATTCAATGAAATAATATCAGAAAATTTTTCAAATATGAAGAATGAATTGGAAAGCCAAATTCAAGAGGCTTACAGAATGCCAAATGTACAAAATGACAAAAGACCCACACCAGAGAACATTATAATGAAAATGCCTAATATACAAAATAAGGACTGTATATTAAAAGCCACAAGAGAAAGAAATCAGATTAAATATAGTGGGAAAACAATTAAGTAGTGTACAGATTTTTTCAAACCAGACCCTGAAAACCGGAAGATCCTGAAATAACATATATAAAGTTCGGAAAGAAAAGGTATGCCAACCAAGAATCTTGTATCCAGCAAAATTAAGCTTTAGATTTGATGATGAACTAAAAACCTTCCATGATAAATAAAAGTTGAAAGAATTTACAGCTAGAAAACCTGCACTACAGAACATCCTTGACAATATATTATGTGACAAGGAAATGAAAAACAGCAATGAAAATTAGCAGAGGGAGGTATTACACTAAAGGAAAAACTAATCAAAGGAGAAACCAAGTCAAGTTAAATAACAAAAATAAACAAAAATGGCTGAGAATAAAAATACAAATCCTGTCTCTATAATAAACCTGAATGTTAATTACCTAAACTTACCAATCAAAAGACATAGACTAGCAGATTGGATAAAAAAAAAAAAGATCACCAAATATGCTACCTCCAGGAGACTCATCTTATGGAGAAAGACATCCACAGACTGAAGGTGAAAGGTTGGGAAAAATCGTACCACTCACATGGACTATGGAAGCAAGCAGGGGTTTCCATCCTCACATTAAATAAAGTAGACTTCAAGCTAAAGTTCATCAAAAGGGACAAAGAAGAACATTTCATTCTGCTCACGGGAACCATACACCAATAAGACATAACAATAATAAATATATATGCCTCAAACAATGGAGCATCTGTGTTCATCAAACAAATTCTTCTCAAGTTGAAGAGTTAAATTGACCACAACACAACAATTCAGTGAAGAGATTGCTCATTTCTTTGGTTTGGTCTTTAACACACCTTTTTCACCAGTGGTTAGATCTTCCTAACAACAGATGAACAAAGAAACTACAGAACTCAATAATACAATCAATAACTTAGACATAATGACATATATATAGAATATTTCATCTTTCAATGAGCAAATATAGTTTCTTCTCAGCAGCACATGGATCCTTTTCTAAAATAGACCATATATTATACCACAAAGCAACTCTTACCAAATACAAAAATTAGAGATACTACCCAAATACAAAAATTAGAGATACTGCATTTTATTAGATCATAATGAAATGAAATTAGAAACCAATGAAAAAATTAAAAATAATAACTACTCTAACGCTGGAAACTATTGAATAATAATATGCTATTGAATGAACAATGGATACAAAAGAGATCAGAAAGAGATTAAAAAATTCTTAGAGGTAAATGAGAACACTGAAACAACATATCAAAATCTCTGGGACACTATGAAGGCAGTACTAAGAAGAAAGTTCATTGCATGGAGTTCATTCCTTAAAAGAAGAAAAAGTCAACAAATAAATGACCTCACTTTACAGCTCAAAGCCCTAGAAAAAAGAACAAATCAACACAAAAAGCATTAGAACACAGGAAATAAATAAAATCAGAGCTGAAATCAGTGAAATAAAAATAGAAGAAACAATTGAAAAAGTTGAGAAAACAAAAAGTTGATTCTTTTTTTTTTAGTTGTTCAAGACTAGCATTGCTGTATGTATATACATGGATGTATAACCAATGTGATCCTGCAATCTGTACACGTGGAAAAATGAGAATTCATACCCTATTTGAATCAAATATATGATAAAAGTTGGTTCTTTGAAAAAATAAATAAAATTGACAGACCCTTAGCCATGCTAATGAAGAAAAGGAGATAGGAAACTCACATTACTAATATATGTAATGAAAAAAGGTAATATCACAACAGGCACTACAGAAATACAGATATTATATTATTTTTAATACAAATAATTAGAAATTATTTTGAAAACATTGAAGGCATTGATAAATATCCAGAGTCATATGATTTGCCCAAATTGAATCAGGATGATATACCAAATTTAAACAGATCAATGTCAAGCGATGAAATGGAAGACACCATTAGAAGCCTACCAACCAAGAAAAGGCCAAGACCAGATGAATATACAGCTGAGTTCTAAAAAAATTTTTAAAGAAGAACTAATATCAATACTCTTCAATTTATTTCAGGAAATGGAAAAAGAGGCAGCACTTGCAAACTCATTCTATGAGGCCAATATCACACTTATTCCAAAATCAGGCAAAGACACATAACAGAAAGAAAACTTCAGACAAATAGCTCTTATGAACATAGATGCAAAAATTCTCAATAAATTTCTGGCAAATTGAATACAAAAACATATCAAAAAGATTGTACACCATGATAAAGTGGGATTCATCCCAGGAATGCCGGGTTGTTTCAACATACAAAAATTAATAAACATAATTCATCACATCAATAGATTTAAAGATCATCTCAATAGACACAGAAAAAAAAAACATTTGACAAAATACAGCACCCCTTTATGTTCAAAACAGTAGAAAAACTAGGGATAACAGGAGCATATCTCGACATTGTAAAAGCTATCTATGATAAGACTCTGGCCAACATCATTCTAAATGGAGGAAAATTGAAAGCATTTCCTCTAAAACCTAGAATAAGAACAGGGATGCCCTCTTTCACCACTTCTATTTAACATAGTTTTTAAAACACTGCCCAGAGCAATTTGACAGACAAAAGAAATTAAGGATATATGGATAGGAAAGGAGAATTCAAATTAGCACTATTTGCTGATGATATGATTCTATACTTAGAAGACTCCAGAAAAATTCCACCAGAAAACTTTTAGTACTAGTAAATGAATTCAACAAAGTAGTAGGATATAAAATCAACATCCATAAATCAAAGGCATTTCTGTATATCAGTGACAAATACTCTGAAAGAGAAACAAAGAAAACTACCCTATTTACAATAGCCTCAAAAAAAAAAAAAAAAAACTTAGGAATCAACCTAACAAAAGAGGTGAAAGACCTCTACAATTAAAACCACAGAACACTAAAGAAAGAAATCTAAAAATATCTTAGAAGATGGAAAGATCTACCTTGCTCTTGGATAGACAGAATGAATATGGTCAAAATCACCATGCTACCAAAAGCACTTTTCAGATTTAATGCAATTCTGATGAAAATCCCAAGAGCATTCCTCATAGAAATAGAAAAATCAGTCATGAAATTCATCTGGAAAAATATGAGACCCAGAATAGCTAAAGCAATCCTTAGCAGGAAGAGTGAAGCAGGTGACATCACTATACTAGACCTTAAACTATACTACAGATCAATAGTAACAAAAACAGCATGGAATTGGCACCAAAACAGACTGGTATACCAATGGTACAGAATAGAGGATACAGAAACTAACCCACGTAATTACAGTTATCTTATATGAGGCAAAGTGCCAAAAACATATATTGGAGAAAAGATAGCCTCTTCAACAAATGGTGCTGGGAAAACTGGAAAGCTATATGCAACAAAATAAAATTAAAACTCAACTCAAAACTCAACTCAACGTGGATCAAAGACTTAGGAATTAAACCAGAGACCCTGCATCTAATAGAATAAAAAGTAGGCCCAAATCTCCATCATGTGGGATTAGGCCCCAACTTCCTTAATAAGACACCTGTAATGCAAGAATTAAAATCAAGAATCAATAAATGGGGTGGATTCAAACCAAAAAGCTTCTTCTCAGAAAAAAAAAATCAGTAAGGTGAATAGAGAGCCTACAGCTTGGGAGCAAATTTTTACCCCTTGCACATCAAATAGAGCACTAATCTCTAGGGTATATAAAGAACTCAAAAAGCTAAACATCAAAAAAACAAATAACCCAATCAATACATGGGCCAAAGACCTAAACAGACACTTCTCAGAAGATGATATACAATCAGTCAACAAATATATGAAAAAATGTTCATCATCTCTAGCAATTATTTCATCTCACTCCAGTCAGAATGGCAGCTATTAAGAATACAAACAACAATAAGTGTTGGTGAGGATGTGGGAAAAAGGCACATTCATACACTGCTGGTAGACTGCAAATTGGTGCAGCCAATATGGAAAGCAGTATGGAGATACCTTGGAAAACTGGGAGTGAAACCAGGTTTTGACCCAGTATCCCACTCCTGGGTCTATACCCAAGGTCTTAAATACAGTGTACTTCAGGGACACAATCACATCAATGTTTATAGTAACACAATTCACAGTAGCTAAACTGAGGAACCAACCTAGGTGCCCTTCATTAAACAAATAGATGAAGAAAACATGGTATAGATACACAATGGAATATCACTCAGCAATGAAAGAGAATAAAATCAAGGCATTTGCAGGTAAATGGATGGAGTTGGAGAATAAAATACTCAGTGAAGTTAGCCCATCCCAAAAAACCAAATGCTGAATATTTTCTCTGATATAAGGAGGCTGATTCATAGTGGAGTTGGGAGGGGGAACATGGGAGGATTGGATGAATTCTAGAGAGAGCAAAGGAATGGGAGGGGAAAGGAGGGGTCATGGGGGAAGAAAAGATGGTGAAATGAGACAGACATCATCACCTTACGTGTGTGTGTGTGTGTGTGTGTGTGTGTGTGTGTGTGTGTATATATAGAGAGAGAGAGACACGAATGGTGTAAATATACTTTTTATACAACCAGAGACATGAAAAATTGTGCTCTATATGTGTAATATGAATTGTAACTGACTCTGCTGTCATATATAACAAATTAGAATAAAAAAGAATTTTTTAAAAAAGAAATCAGATCACATCACTGTCTTAAAAATTATAATAAAATAAACAACTCATGCATGGCCTAAAAAAAATAAATTTAAAAAAAGACAGAAAAGAAAAAGAAAGAACAAAGGAGAAGAAAAAGGAAAAGAAGAAAAGATAACTTGAAAGTAGAAGAGGGACTATTAGGGAAGGAGAATGGAATGGGTGCAGGGGATAGGGGGAGGGGAGGGCGGTAGAGGGTCCTAGGGAGGGTGGATGTACAGTACAGTGTATGCGTGTACAGAAATGTCACAGTTAAACCTATTAATTCAGACAATTAATCCGAGTTAAAGATAAAATAAAATAAGTCCATTCCAAAAAAATAGACTGAGCAACTTAAAGGATGCTTGGAGATTAAAGTTTCCTTTGGATCCGATCAGGAGCTATGCTCCACACCTGCATAGGTCAGTGAGCTGAATGAAGTCTCCATCTGCCAGCCCTGGGCCAGTAAGGAAACTCACAGGCAATCAGATGTAGCTCTGAGTAAGCATATCTAGAAATGCCTTTCAGGCTAAAAATAAAAAAAGAATACAGAGGGCATAAGAGTAAAATCCATGGACTAGAGTTGAGATTTAAATAATTGTTCCAAATAAACAGATATCCTGTAGTTGCAAATGAGGAATTCCCTCTCCTACCAACTGGTTGCATATTATATGAGCATATAAATTTATTCCAATAGAGCTGGCTCAATTTTTAAGTGTAAAACTTCATTCTATGTTTATAAAAAAAAACCTTTTGCAGAATTCTCCACAGCACATTTTCTGACAATTTTTTTTGGTCATTTAAAGATGGATTGAAACCTGGGAAACAATCACTTTGCCTTAATGGAAATTTTATTGACTTCGGAATTAAACAATTCTAAGTGTGAATTTACACTGAGCAGCTTACTGGAATGACAACCCCAAACGGAGGATTATCCCCAGGATGACTGCTTCCACTTTGAAAGTAATGGGGAAACACATAGTTCAGGGATTTACCATACATAATAAATTCCATCTATTATTGTTTTCCTGAAAAAAAAAATAAATTACATGGTCGATAAAGTTGGACAATAAAATTTGGCAACCAAAGGTTAGATGCCTTTCTGTTCTGTAATTTATAATTGCCTCTGGGACCACGCCAACGGAAGAATTCCCAGTATCATATGATGGGAGTTAACACAGTATAGGCGTTAAGAACAAGGAAGGAGTGCTAGACTCCAGTAGTGTCTACTGTGAAAGGAACCAATATTTTGGATTCTTAGATGAAGGAATACTTGTTTAAATAGAAGTCTCTGTGCTTTATACTCACTTCAAGCTCCCAGATCAGGCTCAATGACAGATGAATCCACGGTGATATGCCTCTAAGGAACCAACCTTAGGACCTTTGCAAACAGGTACAAGTGGGCTGGCATGAAGTTTCCTGAGCACAAGACTCTCAATCTGCAAGCATGGTTCTTCCCCCAGGCTAAAAGGATTTCTCTGCTTTTGTTCTCCTTCCCAGGGACTCAGACACAGATCTGTCTATTTGAGGAGACAGCCTAAATCAGCCAAGGAGAACTGAGGCCACACTGCTGCCATCACAGCACAGCCTCCTCGTTCCTGGCTTGCTGAGTGTCTGAGAAGGCTCCCATGTGACACAAGCCTGCTTTATAGGCCATGAGGCCATGTCCCCAGGCTACTCAGATGTTGCAGGTGGAAGTGTCACAGTAAGAGGGTTCGGGAGGTCTCTCCAGAGGCAGAGACCTCTATTTGGATCTTCTAGGCTCTTGACACATTGCAGAAAAGAACTTAAGTATGTGTCCGGTTTTAGCAAAGAGGGAGAGCTTTATTAAAGCGTGAAAGGTGAAAATACATATTCTTGAGCAGAACACCTCTATCTCAAGAGTGAGACTAGCACTGGGGATCTCATGCTTTTCATTGAAAGGAAACTTCATGAGGAGTGGGCATAGGACCAGTATGTGGGAACCACCTTGCCTGGTGAGCTCAGCGCGTTAATCATATATCACAAGACATTTATGGTGACTGGTCTCACCAGACTCCGGTCTGACATCATCTCCTCTATCTAGATAATGTTTGGAATGTGCCTTTCTTATAGGTTTATGAAAAAAACATCTCCCTTTGTTCCATCTAATCTAAAAATGCATCGTGTAGGCTAACAGCGTACTTAAGCTTTAATGAACATAAGTCAATTTTCATAAATGATCAAATTTACAGTAATTCTGAGATTTGCAGATTTCTTAGAAAATGGGGAGTGGCTGGGCTGGAGGAAAAACAGTTTTTGGAATTGGTCTGATCATGAGAAGTAGGTCTCATCAGAGAAATCCTAGATTTATAGCTCCTACCTCAGAAAGAGTTAGAAAGATAAAGGAGTTGGATAGGCGATGTGATGATAAGCATGTTCAGAGGTCTCAGTACAGATCCACACAGCAAGCAAACAGGGAGATTAGGTCACTTTCCCCTTGTGGTGATGAGCACACAGCAGCACTCTGAGATGGGTTTCATAGGCTAAAGAGGTAGGAGTTGCTGTCACAAAGGAAGGGACTGACCAGATTTGCTATAAATAACACAAAATAGCTCCCATGTAGGATGGGTTCAGGGTATCAAGTTTCTCACTGAATCCATTATTGTTCTGGGGTTTTATTAAAAATCTCCCCCCACTTCAGGGAGTGATATTGGCCAAATTATACTGTTATATGGTGTGCTTGTACAAATACATAACAACAAAGCCTGTCATTAGGTACAACTATAATGCACTGATTTAAAAATGTAGGGAAAAAAAAAGATTTTTAAGTTTTCTTTTTTCCCCCACTTCATAAATGAAGAAACCAAAACCTAAAAAGGTTTAGGGATGCTTTCCTTTAAATTCAATAGGAAAAAATGTTAGAAAAAAGACAGAAATCCAAGGCTCTGAAGGCCAAACTCTTGGTTTATTTCTCTCTGAAGCCTATTATTCATCTCCAAAGCTGCAGCCACACATCCGCCCCCGTGGCTGCTCCAGGAAATTTCCTAGCAACAATAAAATCCCTATTAATGATGATTTTCATTACTTACTATGTGCTAGCTGTGTATCAGACCCAGGGTTCTACGTTTTACTTGAGTTAACCCATTTAACCCTTAAAGCAGCACATGAAATAAGTAGGGTCATTACTTTAAATTAAGAAATGAAAACTGAATGAGGAGGTTAAGAAGTTGTGTGAGGTGACAGAGCAGATTCTACCCTAGTCTCTTTGATTTGGGGGTTAAGGAATGTGAATTGTGTGTTCCTATAGATAAGCGTTTCTCCATCCTTCCTCCCATCATGAGGTCAGAGATTTTTCATGGTGCTGGAGAAGATTCCCACTCCCCACCACCACCAGATGCCTATAATCCCAGCAGCTAGGGAGGCTGAAGCAGGAGGATCGCGAGTTCAAAGCCAGCCTTAGCAAAAGCAAGGTGCTAAGCAACTCAGTGAGACCCTGTCTCTCAATACAACACAAAATAGGGCTGGGGATGTGGCTCAGTGGTTGAGTGACCCTGAGTTCAATCCCCAGTAACCCCTCAGGAAAAAAAAAATCCCCTTTCTGTCTTCTGAACCTGCCCTTGAGACTTCTGCTTACCCATAATCCAAATTTTAGAGAACTGATGGGGGATGGGGAAATTAAAGGCAAGGAAAAGATATACTGACCCACGGTTTTCCAAAGCCTTCCCGCAGCCCATCATCTTTCTCTTTACTTTCTCCACTGTGGAGCAAATATTATTTTTTTTCCTTTTATTTCACTAGGTTGCTATATACCTGCCTGAGGGATCCATGGGCCTAATAAAATAGCCACCAAACAATGTGAAAAACAAAACCAAGCTAAAATGAAGTTGCAGGAAGCACAGTAGTGTTGGCTTTAAGAGATTCCTTGAATTATTTTTCTTCTTTGATACCTTTAACTCTTTTTCCTATCTGAGAACCTATGGTGCCCCCCCCCGCCCAAATTATTTTCTTTCAACGGATCACCAGAGTAACCAGATATCTTCAGGGCTCTGACATTTTAATGAATCTAATTTTATGGCTTCCCCATCTATCTTTCTCCCACCCCTCCCCTTTACTAAAACATGACACTCACAGTAAGTCTTACAGTGGAATTCTATTTTCCCTGTGTGGTCCAAGAATTTGGAGCTTCTGTGCCGGTAACATGGGTTTACTAAGATCCAGCCTAGAGGCGGGAAGCAGAGCAGGGCAGCCCAAGCCAGAGGTTCTGGGCACCAGGCTTTCCCGCCTGAGCATCTCATTATTTTCATTCAGGAAGCCTGCTCCTTCGCTGTCCCTTTTCATCTGTGAAATGGTTAGTTAGAAGGTAAAATCGCTCCTGTTCCTTGGGACTTTCACACGTTCCAGGTTTTATAATTAGAAGGTCATGAGATGGGAAGAATTGAGTGTAGTCCCTAGCTGAGATGGGGGCTTTATTTATTTGGTGGTATAGGAATGAGTAAAGGACCCGAGGGTCACACAATTAATAAAGGGCAGAGATGGGGGTGGGGTGGGGGGATTTCCCAGTCCTCCCTTTTCCTACTTCATTCTCCCAGAATCCTCCATCATTGGCACATTGAGTCTACCCACCGTCTTTCTGAGATACCCCACAATGCAACCACAGAGGCTTAAGGGTCCCCTTCCTCAGCAGTATGCATACAGAGTGAGCGTAGGGCAGAGAATGGCCCTTCAAAGTGATTGGGGTCCTCTTTTTATGATTTTCCTTCCATTTTCTTAGTTCAGTCTCTCAATGGTTCAATACTGTATTAATAAGAACAGGGAATTCAGCTTGTCTTCCAGCCTCAGTACCTGTTAGCATCCGTCCCTCCTCCTCCTCCTGCGTGTTTATGATTTTTATCTCCTAATTTTTAAATACACAATTAAAGCCCCTCACTTGTTCTCTTTCCCAATCGGACCCACCCTTTCCCCTTTATTTCCCACTTCAGCTATCTCTTCATTGAAGACTCTCTGTTTAGGCCATTTAGACCTCAAAAGTCATTCCCACTCGCCTTCCCTTTCTGCCAAGTATCATCCTATCCATTCCTCAGAAGTCCAGTTTATGTCTGTTTTATCATGAACATTACTTAGACTATTTCAAAATTTATTCAACTTTCACCTGTGCTTCAATTGAGATAAATATTTATTAATTTACCTATCAAATGTTAAATGTGTTTTAGAAGCCATTAATCCATGTGAGAAAAAGCAAGGTTTTTAGCTTAACTGCAGTATAATACAGTGAATTTTAAATACCTTGATTCCAATATGCACATGGTATAGGTGTGTAATTTAATTATTTTTCTAAATGATATTATTAATGCTTAACTATCTCTGATATTTTCTGCTGTATTCCATGCATGTAAAACTGATGATGCAAACCCAATAAGTTGATTTCATACCTCAGGAGTAGGTCAAGAGAGAAGTTTTGGAGCACTCCTGTTAAAGCAGGAGAAAGACATATAACCCTTTGCAAGCCCAAATGTACTCTGAATCAGCAATACAAGCATCACCTGGGAGCTTTCTGAAAATGCAGAATCTCAGGCTCTGCCTCAGACCCACCAAATCAGAGACTGCCATGTAACAAGTTCTCTGTCATCCCGTATGCTTATTAAGGTGAGCGAAGCATTGATGAGAGGAACCACATGAAAAATACAAGAAAGTACTAACTGGACATATGTTTGTGGGAGTGAAAGGAGAGGAAAATATATATATTAACTGCGATTAAGCCAGAGAATGGACTGGGTTTTTCATTATAACTCAACACACACATCTCTTGTAATAACCCTACAAGTTATTAAGTTAGATATTGTTCTTTTCATTTTTCATAAGGAGAACACCAAACCTGAGAGAGACTGAATCTTAGTGTAGCTCACAAAATTAAGAGGTAGAGCCACAGACTGGAAAACATATTTTAAAAATGTAAATCCAATAAATAACCCATATCTAAAACATACAAAAAAAACGTTAAAACTCGAGATAGCAGAAAACATGGAGGCGGGAAGGGAGTGAGCGGCCCTGTGCCTCTCACCAGTGCGCCCGCCAATCTCATCTAGTCAGAAGACTCCATCTCTGAGAGTGTTAGAGGACCTCTATCCAGCTGTTCTCTGCAGAAATCTCCAGCTCTGTGACCCTGCTAGGGGCTCTGGGCCTCAGCAGGAGGATTCCAGGTGTTGGAGCATGACCCAAAGCCCCAAGTTCTAGCCCAAAAAAAGCTTGGAATGCCTCAGCAGAATCACCCATCAATACATCTGCAGATTGCCAAGACTTCACTCTGCTCACAGGGAGTCACTCAGCTGCTACCTACCCACAGCACAGCGCAATTGCCCAGCTCCTCCCACCTTACTAGGCTCCTCCTACCCCACCAGGCTCCTCCCACCTCACCAGGCTCCCCCCCACCTCACCAGACACTCTGGCGCTGAGACTGCTGCCATCTTGACTCCGGGCAGTTCTCAGATCCGATCTCCAGCGGCCAGGTACCAGGTTTTCAACTTTCCCCTATCCCCAGCGGTGGTAACCCAACACAGTAGCTGCCCAATGCAGGTGTGCGTTGCAACTGGGAGCCGCTCCCAGGAGCCACGGGGGTGAGAGTTTCTTCAACTGGGAACTGTTCCAGGAGAGGAAGATGGGGCTAAAGATTGGTCCTAACAGAAACCAGGAACAGAGAAGTCTCCAGGCAAGAGAGGGTGACAGTACCCTGCACTCAAGTCACATGAGCAGTTCCAAAAAGAGACCCATGAGGAGCAGTCTCCCTGTAGTGACTGGCAGGTGCCTTGTGTATCCAGGTGCTTTGTACCAGGACCAGTTTCCCCACCCTGGTTACCTCCACCTACGGAAGGCAGAGACACCAGCTTACAGCAGACCACCCCACCTATTGGATGAGAAGAGAAGCAGGAAAGACACAGATCTCTAAAGCTAGCTACAACCCTGGTTTCTTTTTTTGTTTGTTTTTTTCTCTTCTATCTCTCTATCCTATGGCCATCGCATCACCAACATATGTGAAACCAAGAACATTGCATGAAATAGGACTTTGAGGATTGAGTCATATGAATAATAAATATAGATGTATATGCCCCTTTTTTCTTTTCCTTTATATTCTTTCATTTTTCTTTTCCCCTCCAAATTTTACTATTTTAACATCTACATTTTTCTAAATACATATGAGGGTTTGTTTTATGTACTCTACTGTCAGCCCATGTAGTTGCCTATGCTAAATTTCTTCCTGTCTATTCTCTTGCTACTAACCTTCTTCATTAGAGTTCTCCTTCACACTTCCTAAGATGTATATTAACTCTATATCCTCACATCCTACCTCCTCAGCATATCGTCCTACTCCCCACCCTCAGTTTATTGTCCACTGTCAGAAACTGTAAACCTTTTTACAAAACTACTGATTATATTTTAGATAATAATTGAATCCAACATTTCTGTACATTGAGACTCAACTGTAAACATCTCAATAACAAAAAATTGTTCATAAGTGATATATTGTTGATATTGGGATCTGTTAACATTGTCCTTTCCCATAAAGGAGAAGTCTTGGAGCCCTACAAGAGCTCTACAAACCTATAGGGTAAAAACAAAAACAATCTAGACCCCCAGAAAACACTTATTATGGGTTTCAATAAGTGTGTCATGCCAAGCCTCAGGCAAGCATCATTCTAAACAAAGAAAAATTGAAGGCATTCCCTCTAAAAAGTGGAACAAGACAGAGATGCCCTCTTTCACCACTTCTATTCAACATAGTTCTTGAAACATAGGCCAGTTCAATTAGACAGATGAAAGAAATCAAAGGGATATGTATAGGAAAAGAAGAACTTAAATTAGCACTATTTGCTGACAATATAATTCTATGCCTAGGAGACCCCAAAAGCTCTATCAGAAAACTTCTAGAATGAGTAAATGAATTCAGCAAAGTAACAGGTTATAAAATCAACACCCATAAATCAAAGGCATTTCATATTTCAGTGACAAATCCTCTGAGAGGGAAATGAGGACAACTACCCCATTTATGATAGTCTCAAAAAAAATACTTAGAAATCAACTTAAAGAAAGAGGTGAAAGAGCTATACAATGAAAACTACCAAACCCTAAAGAAAGAAATCAAAGACCTTAGAAGATGGAAAGATCCACTTTGCTCTTGGATAGGCAGAGTGAATATTATCAAAATGACCACACTACCAAAAGCACTATACATTTTTAATGCAATTCCGATCAAAATCCCAATGGCATTCCTCATAGAAATAGAAAAAGCAGTCATGAAATTTATTTGGAAAAATAAAAGACCCAAATAGCTAAAGTAATCCTTAGCAGGAAGAATGAAGCAAGTGGCATCACTACACCAGAACTTAAACTATAATACAGAGCAATAGTAAGAAAAACAGCATGGAATTGGCACCAAAAAAGACTGGTAGACCAATGAAACAGAATAGAGGTCACAGAGACTAACCCACAAAATTACAATTATCATATATTAGACAAAGGTGCCAAAAACACGCATTAGAGAAAAGATAGCCTCTTCAACAAATGGTGCTGGGAAAACAGGAAATCCATATGCAACAAAATGAAATTAAACCCCTATCTCTCACCATGCACAAAACTCAAAGTGGATCAAGGACCTAGGAATTAAACCAGAAACTCTCTCTCTAATAGAAGAAAAAGTAGGGCCTAATCTTCATCATAGGCCCCAACTTCCTTAATAAGACTCCTATAGCGCAATAATTAAGACCAAGAATCAATAAATGGGACGGGCTCAAACTGAAAAATTTCTTCTCAGCAAAAGAAACAATTTGTGAGGTGAATAGAGAGCCTATGTCTTAGAAGCAAATTTTTACCCCTCACACATCCGATAGAGCACTAATCTCTAGGGTATATAAAGAACTCAAAAAGCTGAAAACAGACAAAAATCCCAATCAATGGGCCAAGGATATGAACAGATACTTCTCAGAAGAGGATATTCACAAATATTTGAAAAAATGCTTTCATCTCTAGCAATTAGAGAAATGCAAATCAAAACTACTCTAACATACCATCTTACCTCAGTCAGAATGGCAGCTATTACGAAGACAAACAACAATAAGTGTTGGCGAGGATGTGGGGAAAAAGGCACACTCATACATTGCTGGTGGGAGTACAAATTGGTGCAGCCAAAATGGAAAGCAGTATGGAGATTCCTTGGAAAACTTGGAATGGATCCACCATTTGACCCAGCTATCCCTCTCCTTGGTCTATAACCAAAGGTCTTACAAACAACACACTATAGGGACACAACCACATCAATGTTTATAGCAGCACAATTTACAATAGCTAAACTGTAAACCTAGGTGCCTTTCAGTAGATGAATGGATTTAAAAAATGTGGTATATATACACAATGGAATATTACTCAGCAATAAAAGAGAATAAAATCATAGCATTTGCAGGTAAATGGATGGAGTTGGAGAATATAATGCTAAGTGAAGTTAGCCAATCTCAAAAAAACAAATGGCAAATATTTTCTCTGATATAACATGACTGACCCATAATGGGGCAGGGAGGGGGGAGCATAGGAGGAATAGAAGAACTCTAGATAGGACAGAGGGTTGGGAGGGGGAAGGAGGGGAAGGGGTTTAGCAATGATGGTGGAAATGTGAAGGACATAATTGTCCAAAGTACATGTATGAAGATATGAATTGGTGTCAACATACTTTATATACAACCAGAGATATGAAAAATTGTGCTATATATGTGAAATAAGAATAGCAATGGGTTCTGCTGTCATTTATTTAAAATATAAAAGTAATTTTAAAAAAGAAAGAAAGTTAAAACTCAACAATAAGAAAAAAAACAATATGGTTAAACTGGGGAAAAAGTTTAGAAACACTCCCTTCAGCATACAAGGCATACATATGGCAAACGAGTGTCAAGACACTCAGCATAGTAGCTCAGGGGACTGCAAATTAAATCAAAACAAAGATACCACTACACACCTGTGAATATAACTAAAACCCACAACAAAACAGCACCAAATTCTGGTGAAGATGTGAAACAACAGAAACTTCCGTTGCTGATGGTAATAAAAAAATGGTGCATCCATAAAGAAAAATTTTCTTTTCAGTCTTGAGCATTGCCTTACATGCAATCAGCAATCACATGGCTAGGTATTTGCCTGAATTAGTAAATTTTTTTTCTACAGAGAAAACCTTATGCCCACACATAGTTTTAAAACAGTTTTATTCATAATTTCCAAAACTTAGAAGCAGCCAGGATGTCCTGACATAAGTGAATGAATAAACCTACTTTGGTAATCCAGACAACGAAGTATTATTCAAGGATAAAAATGAATGAGCCATCCAGCCATGAGAAGACCTCAAAGGAACTTAAATGCTATTGCTGGGGGAGAGAGTCCAGACCCAAAATAGCTACATAGTAGATGATTGTAACCTATGATATTGTGAAACTCTAGAGACAGTAAAAAGGTCAGTGGTTGCCAGGACATCAGGGACTGAGGAGGAAGGATGAATAGGTGGATCACAGGTGCTGTGAGTTCTAGACACTGCAATGGCCAATGCATGGCATGACACACTTATTGAAACCCACAGAACCATCCAAAATGAAGAGTAAGCACCAATATGAGCCATGGATCCCAGTTAATAACTATGCTTCTGTATTAGTTTATCACCTCTAATGAATGGACCATGCTAATGCAAAATTGTTAATAATAGAAACTGCTATGGTGGCAGAAAAATAAGTAAATGGAATTCTTCACACTTTCTGCTGCACCATTTTTTCTGTGAGTATTTAAAGGCTTTAAAATATAAAATCTATTAAAAATATCAGAGGCAAAGCAAGAATTTGAACCCAGATCTCTCTGATATGAAAGACAGTTACGAGAGGATAGGAAAGGGGCACTTGAACTTTAGGGAGATGGGAGTTATGTCCCACCTGCCCCCCCACCCCAGGGTGAGACATGATGAAACAAGTGAATGGTTCTGTTTGACCCTTCGAGTTTCCGTCTTTTGGAAAACAAATTTCCTCTGAAGTAACAGTGAAGTAAATAGTGGGCGAACATCCCTGCAATAGGTGTCAACAGGAAATGGAGAAACCAAATTCCACACAAATCCTTCCAGAAAATAGAAGAGGGAACGCTTTCCAATTCATTTTGAGGACAGTATTACTGATTTCAAAGTCAAAAAGCATTATAAGACCAAGAAAAAAAAATCAGAGAAAATTCTTATGATGCAATCGAGGGTGGTTTTTCCTATTTTCTCCTATGAACATCCACATGCTGATCCGAAGAACTCTCCACCTTGTACTCACCAGGAGAAACAGCAGTTCTCAATTTTTGAGAGAGAATCCATGAATATCATAAACCCCTTGAACCTCCAGACTGCAGGTCAACCTCACTAAAACACAGGTCTCCCCTCCAGTTGGCTGTAAAGGACACTCTTGTCATGCTTTCTCCCAGGAAGATGTTCCTGGAAGGGTCTGCGGTTGAGTTCTCTGAGCCTGCTTTATCACGTCAGCAAACCTCAAGCTTGATCAGATCTTTGCATCCCCCTACCACCCCATTTTCTGACTTAAGTAAGGCTATTTTCTGATGTTATTTCCCAAGCTAATCTTCTGCTGTTTCTGAAAGCCTATTGCTGACCCTTGTGACTTTAATTTATTGGCTGAGTATTCCTTATTCAAAATACTTGGTATCAGAAGTGTTTCAAATTTCCTATACATATTTTTAAAATATATAGGGTGTATTTGCATATAAATAAATGAGACATCTTGGGAATGGGATGCACATCTGAACACACACAAAAAAATTCATTTATGTTTTATGGACACCTGAAAACAAAACAAAAAAAAAAGGCTGAATGTAATTGTGCACAGAATCTTTACGGATCTGTGTTTTGCGACGCATCACATGAAGCCAGGTGTGGAATTTCCCAGCTGTGCTGTCATGTCAGGCACCCAGGAAGTTTCAGATTTGGGAGCACTTCCTGACTTCAGATTGGGGATGCTCAGCCCATATTTAGTGTGTTTTGTTTGGGTTTTGGCATATTGATTCCCGTCTGCCATCATCAGCCAGGTCACTGACATGCTTCCCTTTGCCCCTAACTTTACAGCTGCAGAACCTCAACCTTAGAGAACCAAGTTAGAACCAGCTTTGCTCTGTGCCTGCCGACACTGTGGACACCCTCTCCTGTGCGTCTATCCTGAGACCCTCCAAGACTCATTCTAGGCCAGCAGTGAGTATTCAAAGTTATCCCCTGAGAGTGGGCATAGCCTTGAGCTCCTGTTCATTTCCCTCCAAGACCTCATTGGTGCACTACAGCCCTGGACAGACATGTTGGGTATTGTCACCCAGAACCCCAATTTAGCCACCTGAGCAGGAGACAGATATCAGGCTCTGGTGATCTTCTTACCATCTAACACCCTCTAGCACAATCTAAAGGACCAACAGCCAGCACCATGGGGCTGGAGTCCAGAGCAGGTCATGCACCTGGAATACCCCAATGTCCTGCCCTGTGTGCCTTCACCCAGCAGCAGGGAGTGGTTCCTACTACAGTGGCCCAATAGTGCCCTCTAGTGACAACAAATAGACTGTGTCCCAAAGTCTGTGTTAAATTCAGCCCCTCTCTTTTTCCACTTGGTTGGGTGGGGGGAAAAAAAAAAGTAATATAAATACTCTGATGCCTGGGGCCTATATGCCTGGTCAAGGACATGTGCTCCCTTAATGAGCCAAATATTGATTCCTTCCAGAGTTCATGGGGCCTTTTTCTTTTCTGGGAAGGCCCCTGGTGCTCTTTTATTAAAGCTGTTTTATGGAGATAAAATTTACATACCATGAAAATTTACCTGTTTTATGTAAATGAGTCAGTGTTTTTCTGTGTATTTACCGAGTTCTGCAACCGCCACCAAAATATCATTGAAAAATAGTTTCATCCCCCAACAAAGAAATTTTGCAGTCCCACTCTATTCCTTTCCCAACCCTCAGAAACCACTCATCTACTTCCTGCTTCTTAAAGATGCGCCTTTTCCAGAGATTTCATACAATTACAGCAAGCAAGCGCTGTCTTTGTGTTTGGCTTCTTTCACTTAGCATGATGCTTTGCAGCTTCACCCATGTTGAGGTATAGGCATCAATATTTTGTTCTTCTTTGTGGTCAGAAGGTTCTCTTGTGTGGACATACTACATTTTGATTATCTGTTCATTCTCTGATGCTCTGGGAAGAACATTATTTATGAGTTGAGGCTTCAATGCAGTCTCCTTCCATGAATGTTGATTTTGAAAATTTCCAAAGCTCGTCTTGCAGATAATTGCAAATATCAGTGCTGTCCTTTTGTGAGAGGGTGATAAGGCTAGGAGAGCTTTTCAGACTCACCTCTGCCAGAAAGTCATATTTCACCATTTCACCATTTAGCCCTTGCAATATCCCTGTTATTTTACAGTCCTCGGCAGGCAGAACCTCCTGTGATATGTAAAGTTCAGGTGTATGCTACTTTGAAAAAAAAAAGGACACAGTCTCCAGACCTAGTATTCCATGTGCACCATATCTGGATATTTCTCAATTGTCTCCTGAACGTTACTCCCTAACAACTGGGTATTTTAAATCTTTGATGTGGAGTCCTGAGCTGTTCCTGTGCATGCACACAGCCCTCCACCTGGAAAAAAAATGACCATCCTTCCAAAAAAATCTCATCTAGTCAACCTAAGATTTCCCACATTCTGTAACATATCAGAACTTCCATTATTCATTTTTATACTTTTATTCTCTATCAGGTCCAAATCCTAACACAACTCACTCTCAAGAAATGGAGAGTTTTGTACACTCCTAGGAGGCTCTAAAAACACTAAGATGGGCTAAAGACTTAGTTCTGTCTCCCCTTGCATTGGCACATGCTGGTGAAGCCCTTCCTTGCCTGTGTGAGACAGGCATCCTGTTCAGTATTATAAGATTTTATCTGAAAACAAGATCCCAGTTTCTGTGAGACAGAATATCCATCCTAATTCTTATTACTGGGGTTCCCTAGCAATATTGACAGCTTGACTGGTGACACATAAAGTACCTGGTCATGATAGGAAAGAACATGACATATTCAAAAGACACAGAACAAATGACTCTCTGTCATAATAGACATTCTGCCAGGAATGTTTATTTTAAAGGTTTCGAAGCTTTATAAACTAACAAATGATTATACTGTGTAAGAAAATATTTATTGAAAGTTTGAAGAACTGGACAATGGCTCTTTCCTACTATGGATTCAACTTCAGTTTGGACCTGAAGCCAAAAATATGAAACATTTGTACTTTTTTTTTTTTAATATTGCAATTCTCTGACATCAAATTTTCAAAATGAGCTCTAAGGAACAATGTTTGAGTGGTTCTCGTTTCAGTTTTTCTGGTTTCTAAGGACTGTGCTAAAACAGGAAACTGTCCTTCCAAAACAAGATAATGGGCAGCGCCAACATTCAAATTATGGACCCAACAGAGGGTCTATGGTAGTTGTGTAAGATGATGTCAGTGATGCGTCCCAAAGTAAGTTCAATTGCCTTAACTGAAACTAGAGAAGGAAAATGTCTGTCTCTGTCTTTTTTGCTAGAACTGATGAGAAGAAAGATTGATGGGTACAGTTTTAGGATGGCAAGACACAGGGATTTCAGATTCCAGATTTTATTCTTAAGTCAAACAAGACTAGGATAGATGGCTTGTTTCGACCCTCAGTGTATCTCAATGAACAGCTTGGGCACTATCAGGAAAACTGCAGCGCACCCCAAGTGGTGCGGATTTTTCTTCTAAGTGCAATAGCTGTGACTAAAAATTTAATAGCCATCAAAAGTGAGTCCCGAGGGGAGAATTCCCTTCCTTCCTTGTTGCTGAACAATCCAAGCTGCTCTTGGGATGCTTGAGAGCTCATGAATGGCCCGGGTTGCTGCAGTGTCCTGTGACTTTTCAAAGCCATTTCTGACATAAGAAAAAAAAGAGAGAGAGAGAAAGAGAGTGAGACATGTGGTAAGCAAGCCTAAAAATGGCAAAAGCTCTAAAATAGACTCTAAGAAATATTGGGAAGCTGAGCTGCTGCCATCCTAATATAATAAAGAACACTGAGCTTGCTGTCACCATTCCAGTTTTGCAAGGCTCCACAACAACCAACTAACCCTACCTCTCTGCCTCTTAGCTTCACACTCCTCTCCTCCCTTGTCATTGCGGGTACCTACAGAATAAAAAAAAATAAGGTAATATAGCCTGCATTCACACATGGTAAATTTATTTCAGACTCCGTTTCCTATGTTAAATCTATAATAAAAGCCATTATGCAATAACAGATTTTAAGGTGACATTGTCTTATAGCCAGTTTTTAAAAATATTACTTTAGCTATGATTTAGTAGTACTATTTTAAAAATGAGGAAATGGAGGCTCAGCATGGTTAAGTGATTTGCCCAGGGTAAGTCAACTAACAAATTGCAGTATTGTAATTTGAGCCCCCACTGTGTCCAGCGAGGTTGTAACCAAATTTTGCTGACAAAGCATATCTGACATGCTGACCTCATAATAGGTGTTCAATAAATGTATTTTTGTCTCTTTGGGTTGAACCAAAATTTCCCCCCTTATGTAAATTCCTCATGGAGTTTACTCTTCAATTAAGGTGTCCTTGCAGGAGTTTAAAGCGATGTTTGCAAAACAAATTATCCACATCTATGGGGAGCATTTGTTCACTAATTGTGCTAAAGAATTAGTATTGTTTTACCATAGATAACTTTCCCGGAGAAATGTCTTTGTCAGTGATAACACACCTGAGCTCTAGAATCAAGAGCTACAGGAAGATGGGAGAAAACCTTGGGAGTCTGGAAGATTTTCATGGCCACTGGGCATTACACAGTCTATTGTTTCTCCAGCCTTTAATGATGTATTTGATCTTAAAATTGGTATAAATCAAATGTTTTTAAAAATTAAATTCCATTTTTCCCTCTACCTTATATTTGAGTTTCAGAAACGAGGGCCCAAACCAAGGGTGGTTCCAAGATATACTCAAAATGGTATTTGAGGGTTCAGCAAATACCTCCCTTATAGAAAAATGCTTATGCATGTCCTGATGAAATATTGATATGCTTTCTCAGTGTGTCCCTCCAGCCTGGGCTTAAAAAGGAACAGAGCTGTGGTAGAGGACTGACAGCTCTGACCAACAGACCTCCTGTGGACACAGTTCCAACTACAGATCTCCAGGTGCACACAGCCTGAACAGCTTACTTGAAGTAATTTAGCTCTAGAAAAACTGGCTCACGCCAATAAAACACACATGGGATTGATTGGCATTAGAAAGCCACTTTCATAAGTTAGAAGAAACCTTGACTGTCAGGATTCCAGCTCTCCACAAGCAGCCAATCAGCACATTCCCTTCCCAGCAGGGGAATGTGCTGGAGAGACCATCCGCACCACAGGCATTTGCAAAAGAACTCCATCATAAACTGATGGCAAGCCAGTGTCTGCTAAAGGATTATTTAACATAGATGGTAATGAAGAGAGAGAATTTAATGGACTATATAAATAATCTACTAGATTTTTCGAGTTGCCAAATCATCAGAAAGCAGAGTGCTTGAACTATATTAGCTGGACCCCCCCAGCATGGAAGAGGCCATCTGCTGTCTCCCAGTTTCCTATATTCATATTCAATGACTGAATATAATCCTTGAGTCTAGTTATAGGGAAAAGTGTGTGAAGAAGGAGAGAAAATTTTGTCTTTGCAGATGACGTCTTTTGTCATGAGCTTTTACTAGGTATTAATTGTTCTGCAAGATACTGAAACTATACAGCTGAATGAAACATGGCCCCCATGCTATGGGAACACACAGTCTGTAATTAAGCCCCACATACCTAAAAACGCTGGCATAACTGATATTGGGGGACATGCACAAAGTGTGGAGGCCTCAATTCAGCCAGCACGGAAAGTAGGGGATTCACAAATAAACTGGAAATTCAGTGGTGCACATAAATACATGGGTATTCCAATCAAAAGAAAAAATGATGTGTTTACTGAACAAAATACTTCTGGTTGAAAACAGAGTAGATACTGAGTACCAGCTTAGGCAAAAAATGCTTATTAGCTTATAAAACTAGAATATGCATGGGGGTCAGTAATGTTAAGTAGTCACTGAAACCTGGCACTCCCATGACTGATTACTCTCTTTTCTGTGCTCTTGCCACATTGCCTGCATTTTCAGGGAGGCTGTCTCTGCATGATGGAAAAGGGAGCAAGGAGCAATTTCAGGAATACATATCCCTTTGGAGCCTGAGTTCTTAGGGACATTAAGGAATGCTTTCTCAACAAATTCCTGCAAATGCACAACAAAGAGCATTAGACAGACTTGTACAGCCCTTTATATCCAAAATGATCATGATACCAATATTTCAACAGAAAAAAAAGCTGGAAAGATACATGTTACGTGCCTACTGTGTTGCAAAAGTCTAAACACATGTTGTGATCTAGAATGCATAGGTGTGGCCGCAAGTGGAAAGAATTCAGAAAGTAAAGAAAAATTAGTCCATCAAGTCAGGTTGTTCTAATGAAGATTTTAGAAGAGTAATCCATCTGCAAAAAGTGCACCAAAGAGATTGGTGGTTATTGTAAGTGTCAACCTGAAGCAATTAGACTTGTAATTTAAAATGTGCCCCTTAACCTGTAAACGCTGTTCATGGACATCACAGCATTAAATACCCATGAGTTCCTATAAATTAGATAACCTTATCTTTATTTGAATGATAGAGGAAGAAGCTCAGAAGTGAAAGGATTCAGCATAGAAAAGTAACAGGATCAGGATTCAGGCCCCAATCCTCCAAAGTTTACCATTTCTTTATGGTGAGAACTTTCAATAGACTTTCTCCTAGTTTTTGGAAATGTATAAGTTCAGTCCCCGCAGTGTGCAATAGCACATGGGAATTTCTTACTCCTATCTAACTGTAATTTAGTACTTGTTGATTGATCTGCCTCTCCTCCCAACTCTTCTCCAGCCTCTGGTAACCAGAGAGTCTACTCTCAGCATCTGAAAGATCAACTCTTTTACATTCCACATGTTAGTGAGATCTTATGCTACTTATCTTTTTGTGCCTGGTTTATGTCACTTCACATAATAGTCACGACTTCCATCCACATTGTTGCAAATAATAGAAATCTTTATTTTTTAATGGCTGAATAGTATTATATGGTAATGGGATTATATTTTCTTTATCCATTCCTGGATGATGGACACTTAGATTTTTTTTTCCATTTCTTCACTATTAGTAAAGTGCTGTAATGAACATGAGAGTGAAGAAATTAAAAATGGACAATAGACCAAATAGATACTTGTTAAGAGAAAAACATATAGGTGGTCAACAACATACAAAAATATGCTTCATATCACTAATCATCATGAAAATGCAAATCATTGTGGTTTTGATTTGCATTTTCATGATGATTAGTCACTTCACTCCAATAGGAAGAGCCATTGATTGTTCAAAAAAAACTAAAGATAACAAGTCCCATTCTCAATCCCCAGAGACACAAATATAAAGCAATTTAAGTGAGTTGGTCTCCATAAAGAAGGATGGTTTCAAAATGTCAGAGAAATCTTTACTGAGAAAAACAGAACAGAGTTAAAAACATCAACAGTGACCCAGGGGACTCCTCTGTGACCATCTAGAAGGCTCAGCCAGTTTGGAAATCAAAGTTCAGAGTTCAGAGATCAAAGCCCTTAGAAAATATTGCTGATCTTCCCTTTGTAAGTAGAGAACCACCATATTCAAGAGTATTTAGCGGAGGGGCTGGGTTGTGGCTCAGTAGTAGAGCGCTCACCTCGCACGTGCGAGCGCTTTTTAGGGGGATATGATTTAACAAGTGCAACAACTTAATTTTTAAAATATTCATTCCTCAGAGCAGCCAAAGCCCTTTCATTTGATCTACATATAATAGGCTGCTGATTCCCAGGACTGTTATGTGTACCCCGCATCCAGGTTTTTGAAATTCTGGTTTAAATTGGTTTTTATGAGGTTTTTAAATTGTTTTTTTTATAACATACGTGGAGTCCATTGTGCCAACAATCTTCTAATTTCAACATTTCCTTGTGGGTGCATTGATTTTTAACCCCCATAATAAAGGGTTGAAGCGCTTAATAACAATGGTGGGTATTTTATGTAAACGCATGCTTAGGACAGGACGTAGCTGCCCTCTTATGCACTAGAATTAATAGACTTTGGGTTCAAAACAGGCAAATGTAATTCTTTTCATCAGGTATTTGCTTTGATTTTTCTAACCTCAAAGTTTATTGTAGGTTGACTTACCCATACCAGTCTGAAAATTTTAGAATCCAAGCAGATCTGCTGCAGCTTCCAATTTCCTTTGATTTTTAGAAAGTGTGGTTACCTCAATATCTTTCTCCAGTTTTTATTTTTCCTATCTCTGTTAAAGATGTCTCTTCACTCTTTATTTTTGTCCTTTAATAAATCAAAACAATTTCACTTTAAATGCTTTAGGGTTACATTTGGAACTGATATTTATTTCCTTGTTCTGAGCACTTTCTCAGATAATCATTCTTTGTTGGTGCTGTTATGAGTGTGTGTTAAGCTTCACACATCCCAGAAAAGGAAAGCAAACCATCAGGGATGAATAGATCAGGAATCCATACCTTGATGTCCAAGAATCTATCAGAACCTCCCCTAAAATCAGATTGAGGAAAGTTGGAGAGGATATAAACATTTTTGAATACCTAAAGAGAGCTAAACCAGAAGGCAAGAAGGGAAAGTGATTTGAGGAAAGAAAGATAAACATCATTTTGTTCATATTTCCTTAGAATATTTTTTTCTCTTGAGTTTTTTTAATAATTTTCAAAAACTCAAGAGAAAATATCTAGAGCAGATGTTTCGGTTTTATGGTATGTGGAAATATTTTCCCAGAGTAAGATCTCCATATAAAAACAAGGCTGAATGCGGAGTTTAAAGATCAAAGCCCTTAGAAAATCTTGTTGAACTTCCCTCTGTCAGTAGAGAACCACCATGTTCAAGAGTAAAAAAGAATATTTAGTAGTGTGTGCTTCATTAATATCAAATACTAGCATGCAAGCATGCAGAAAGGATGACTGACTTATAACTGTTAAGAAAAGAAAGCAGATTTCAAAGATAGGAAGGGAAATTAAAGTTTAATTTTCAAACATTTCGTGAAAGTTAATTTTCCTTGCCTTTGTCTCAGTGTGCAAGATCTCGAGAAGAGGGAAGATTTATGGGCATCTTCTTTTAATTAGCAGCCTGGAGGTAAATGTTCTGTGGAAAGTTGAGTGTATGGTCTCACGTCGGAAGGCTGCCGGGGTAACCTATTGTGGAATAAGCCACATAAGTTTATTATTAATGCTGTATGTTATGTTTCAGTTGCTTTTCTTTAAAAAAAATGCTTAACTGTGGCCAGATGTGGGATAAACATCAGATTAATAAAACTCAAATTTCATGGCTTCTATCTTATACAGGTTTTTCCCAAGGCTCCAAAAGGGGACCAAGCAACAGCATGTGGTATATGTTTCTGTGAGGTTCATTCAGGAATATACCCTTACTCTAATCTTCAAGATTAATTTCTCTCCAACACAACTGGCTTTCCTTTACAATTTGTGTGTGTGTGTGTGTGTGTGTGTGTGTGTGTGTGTGTGTGAGCTGATATAATCTGAGCATTCCTGGAACCTGCTTAATAGGAAATTGAGTTGGAGGCCATATTTATTTTGCATTCAGTGGGATAAACGTTAGTTATGTGGCATGCAATCACTTATGTGTATAAAGTATTGCAAAACAATTGCTGCCGGTGTGGGAATGGCTCCAGAAATACTCCTGTTGCCTGCTGTGAGGATTCACTATGCCATGATGAGGGTCAGAGCTGGTATCAGAGTTTGGATATAGTCCTCAGAACTCAATAATGGCAGGATGTAAGCAGTGGAAGAAAAGCAAGGTTCAAATTTTATGAAGCCAAAAGCTGGTCTCTGGAAATTCCTCCCAAATACTACACATATAAAATTGTAAGTAGATTTGTTTCTTGTGCTATCTATGCCAAACGGACATTTTCTTGTCATAAATGCACAGGATCATGCAGCTCATATACTTAAAAATGTCTCTGGCAAATTTATGAACAGGAAATAAAAGAGAACTTATCAGAATGCTGGTGTTCATAGGAGGCAGACCCGCAGCAGAAATACAAAACAGAGCCTGAGTGCATGGGAATTTGCATGCTTTATGAATTTATAACATCAATACTTTTTTAAACTGCTTTTGGTTGTTCATATTGAAAGAAAGACTGAATTATTTGTCTAGAGTCTACTTGGAAGATTTTTTAAAATAGTTGTTTTATAAAGGATGATTTATTAAAGAGTACAGCCAAACATTGTAAAAAATAAAGTATTATGACAGCCTAGTATCAAGAAGTTAATGAGTAAAATCATTGTGATATTTTCTACATTTTGTGGTATTCGTGGTGTCTGGTACCTTTATAAAACTTTGCAATGTAAGATGGTTATAAATATGCATTTTTATAGATAAATCTTATTCATAATTTTGTATTTAGACAGACTCCAACTAAATAAGCTTCAGATTTCACTCTACCTGGATCTGCCTCAGGAAGCCACTTCCTGAGGTCTCTGGAAATGGAACAGTGACAGGGTGGCATGCTTCTCCTTCCTGGAGGGCAAGAGCAGGTAGGGCAGCACCAGGAATGATCTTCAGAAAAAAAAATCTGTTAATATGATTTATCCTATTATTGATTAAAGGAGAAAAAAAATCATGATCATCTCAATAAATCCAAAGAGCATTCGATAAAATTTAATGCCAGAAAAGAAAAATCCATAACAAACTGATATGGAAGAGATTTTCTTTAACCTGAAAATTGCTACTGACCAAGAGTATGGCAGTTATTAGACTTAATGTGAACTATTATAATCAATCGTTTTAGGATTTGAAACAAAACGTAAAATTCAAATAGTTCAAACAGAAGTCAAAAGACAGGAAAAAGCAATTAGAAGTGAAATAAAAGTTGGGCATATAGCTCAGTGGTAGACTTGCCTAGCATGTGAGAGGCCATGGGTTCACCAGTACCACAAAAGCATAAAGAAAGAATTGGAAAGGAAAAAAAAAATGTTTTCATAATCCACAGACTATATGATTGTCCTCATTGACTATTGACTACAATCTATAGGAAAATGCTATAAGTAATACACAGATTGTTGCACTGAATATATAAAAATTAGTTATATCCCTAGGCACTAGAAACAGACTCTAGGAAAATATAGTCTATAATTGCTTTTAAAGGTACTATTCCTATTAGCAATAGAACCTACCATGTAGCCAGATATAAATCTATCAAAAAAAGAGTCAAGATACATATGGAGAAAATGAATATCTTTATTGAAGGACATTAAAAAAAACCCTAAATAAATGGAGAGAGATACTTTTGGTCATGGATGGGAAGAATCAATTTCGTAAAGGTGTAAATTCTCTCTAAATGAATCTATAAATTTAATGAATCCCTACCATAATCCCATCACAGTTTTTTATAGACTGTGACAAGCTGGTTTGAAAATGCATACGGAAAAAGGAATAGCCAAGAATATTTAATTTCAAAGAAGAATAAGGAAGACAAATTTTCCTTACCAGATAACAAGAATTACAAAGTTATAGTAATTAGGATAGAGAAATAATTTATCTATCTCCATTCAGAGATAGATAAATCAACCTTTTGAACATCCTAGAGTTAGACTGTGACCCTCACAAACTTGAGGACTTTATGTCTGGCAAGGAGAGCACGTTATGGGTTTGCAGGAAGCTTGACTGCATAATCAGTAATGTTGAGGCAGGACTCATATAGAAACTAAAAAAATATGTTTGAAGTTTACATTGGCAGTTCTCAATTGGGTTGGTTTTAGCCACCCGGGAACCCTTGGAAGCTTTTGGAGTCACTTTTGGTCGTGAAAATGGGCAAGAGAAGATATTAACTGGTATCCTGAGGGTAGAGACCAAGGATGCTGCTGGACATTCCACAAAGCACAAGACAGATTCCCACGCACCCTCAGTGAAGAATCATCCACCCCAAAAATGTCATCACTGAGAACACAGCTCTAGCTGGAACAACCTCCAAGGCCATCTCCCTCACCCTTGAGATTTGTTCAAATGTTACCTTCTCAGTAAGACTGATCCAAACCCTCATGTTTAAAATTCTCAATTGTTTTTCTCTTTCCATGGCAATCCCATTCCCTCCTGCTCTCCTCTCTTCTTTCTTCATTCCACTGATAAACTTCTCACATACAACAAAATTACTTCTTTATTATCCCTATTGCTTATTGCCAGTCTGCCGGGAGGCTTGGTTTTGTTCAGCCATAGACCTCACACCTAGAGTGGTGCTCAGCACACAGAAGGTAACCAATGAGTATTTACTAAATGAATAAACAATCTTCAGGAGTCCTCATTAGTGCGTAGACTACCAGGATCACTCAAACACTGTCTTTTGATAGTGTCATTTTGAGGAGAAATGTGGCATTACCAAATACATTTGAAGATGTATATACCAGGGAAGTCATTGTAAGGTGGTAGTTTGAAATATCACACAACGGCCTTCACCCAATGCCAATAAGGACAGCACCAAGAAAGACAATCTCCAATTATACAGTTATACGCAAGGAATAATGTAATGGTCTGAATGTGAGGTATCCCTGAAAAGCTCTCATGGGAGACAAAGTAAGAAGGCTTCGAGGAGAAATGATTGGGTTATAAGAGTTTTAACCCAATCAGTGAATTAATCCCCTGATGGGATTAACAGAGTGGTAACTGAGAACAGATAGGGTGTGGCTGGAGGAGGTGGGTTCCTGGGGGCATGCTTTGGAGGTATACGTTTTAGATCTGGAGAGTGGATATTCTTTCTCTGTTGCCTGATGATCTTGTGAGCTGCTTCCCTCCACCACACTCTTCCTCCATGTTGTTCTGCCTCATCTCAATCCCTGAGGAATGGAGCTGGCTGTCTATGGACTGAGACATCTGAAACCATGAGCCCCTGGTAAACTTTTCCTCTTTTAAAATTGCTCATGTCCAGTTTTCATAGTCATAGCAGCAAAAAAAGTTGATTAATACAAACAACTCCAATGGCATGTAACTGAGAGAAGAAGCAGAAAATTTAGACAGGAAGAGAAGAGTGGCAGATCAGGGCTTGTCACTCTGACCACTTCCCAGTCTGTACACCCTGATCTTTCTCTTTTTATGTATACTTTTTCAGATTACACTGATTCATATCTGTACATTTTTTAATTTTAATTTAAAAATCAAGTTCAAAATCGATTATGACCCATGATTATAAATGTGGACAAAACTCACAGGAAGCACACACATGTACATGTGTGTATTTGTTTGTAAATGTCTATCTCTATATTTATACCTGATGCTCAACCCCAAACCTCTTGAAGTAGATTTTCTTGGTACAATGCTCAAGAATCTATGAGTATCATTTTTGCTTTTCTGTTTGTCTTGTGTTTCAGCTGATTCACATGATCAGCCAAGTTTTACAGCTATTCATCTAGTAGATTTCAAACATAATACCGAGAATCCCTGGGTATCTGAGTTTCTGCAGAAATATCTTATGAGCCATTTCTTGGGAAGTTTGGGAAAGTAGATGGTTCTATCTCCTATATATTTCATATGTATTTATAGATTTTGTGTGAGGTATTATCTGGAACAGAAAGTACTATTTCTTTAAGAAAAATGTAAGCCATCCATCTAGAGAAACCTGGTGAACTGAGTGACCTTTAAAGTGTGTGGTAGATGTTGTCATATGCAACCTACATTTTCAGGAATGAGGACATTTTTCTCCCAGTTGTAGAGAGTGTTATCAGAAGATGACCCTCAGGTGCCATCCATCTTGGGGGATTGCCACAGCTAAAGTAACTGCCTGGTCCAAGGTTAGCCTCCTCCCAGATAAAGCCTACATCCAATGACTGATCTATCCAGATGTAAAAGTGTTGGCATTCTTGCCTCAACTTAGGGCAACTTGGGATAGCTGCCCCAGTCTCCAGAACCCTTGGGGCTGGCTGGGCCCTTCATGAAGATAGCATCACAGCTGCCTCCAGCTAATGGATCTGCTCCCTCCTGTTCCCTCATGTTAAATCCACAGAGCACTCCTTAATAAACATCCTGATCACTAACTGCATCTCAGAATCTGTTTGGGAGAAACCCTACCTGCAATACTAAGTGAACACAGAACACACATTGCACGACACACAATACTGTATCATTGCCCAAGTGGGTGAGCTGAGCAAATGACTGACAAACGGATAAAAGAAGGAAAAATGCACCACACGCTGGAATCAGACTGTTCTGTGTGCACACCAGATGGAAACTAATGGTCTGCAAGTTGTGAGTGAGCTAGCAAAACAGGAAGCTTGCAAGGCACACTGGCAGGGTGTTAAGTGGATATACGTATGCAGCACCAGCTCGAGCTCATGCCTCTGCTGTCACCTGTTTAATCAGACACTATTTGGGCTCTCCATTGGTGACAAAAGTTGGGGTGGGGAGTACACAACAGCAGGCAATTATTAAAGTGATAAATCAACCTGTTGAGAAAGAAAAATCAAAGAATTTGTGGTACAAATAATACCCCCACCTCTGAGATCTGTGGAAAGAATGATATGAACTGCACCTTCCTCCTAATTTATGAAGATCTACTGTACATGAAATTCGTGTATTTATTTTGGAAAAAAAACAAGGGTGAAATGAATAGCTTAAAATGCATGCATACTGATATCAGAGGAGATGCATGCTGAAGTTTTGGAGGTCATGTACTAGTGGCAAGATTCCAATGGTGTGGCAGAGCACCCCTTAAGTAAGTGGTGAGCTCCCTTCTAGGGAAGGACACAAATGTCCCCTCCCAGTTCCTCTGCATTCTTCCCATCATTTGAGGTTGTGTGCTCACTGAAATCTTGGCACTTTTTTTTTTTTTTTGCAGATTTATAGATTTTGCTGCTGATTTATTCTTAAATAAATTCTTGTCCAGAAAAATGTCAGTTAATGTCATAAGGAAATGTTCAGATGAAGAACCACTGGGAGAGGTAAAAAGATCACTGTCAACAAGGTGAGGAGGCACAAAGAAGTGTTTGACATGCTGCCAAGACAAGAGGATGTGCTAAGTCTGGAAAAACTGACGACAGAGAGGATGACTTCCATTGTATGACAGAGAAGATAGAAGTTCAAAGAGCTTATCATTTTAGGACATGGCTCAATTGTTCATTGTCCCTGGTTTAGGTCTGATTGTTTTGAGAATACAGATTGACATGTATTCATTGTCTCCAAGCCTGGGTATTTATTGTTCTAATAAGTAAACATGGAAAATATTCCAAAACAAGCCAAAACAAACTTTAACATGATTTTTTAAGTCATTCTATAGCATTGATGCTACATTCTAAATTTAACTTCTTTTGGAACTATCTACATTTGATTGTTATCTTAATTTTTTATAAGTCCAAGCAAGATGTCAGTAAAAAGACAAACATGTAAGGAACCTGTTCAATTTTCTGGAATTCAGCATGTAAGCTAATGATCCAAACTTTCTCCAATGCCTAAATGTAACTCCATACCACTGAATGAACAATACTGCTTTGAGTTTTAAAATATAATCAAAATACTTAGACTTACTCCAAACTTGAATAATGACTAGAGATAAAGTGAGAATGTTCTTCTCTCTTCAATAACTCTTCATTATAATGGGCTATTTAATAAAATAGAGTATGAATTATTTAACTGCCCGCCATAAGAAATGTAAAAGACCTGTGAATTGGTAGGAAAATTGAGAAACACAATTAAAACTGTAAAATAAAATCTCCACCTCACCCAGATGAGGAATGGAGAAATAAGACACATTGTCTAAGAATTTAATTAGATTAGACTCATTTTAAAGCTTAGATTCATAAAAGGAGCCAAAACTAAGTCTGTAGGAAAAGACTAGAAAGAGCTAGCTCGCTGTGTATAAGAATACAGAAGGTATTTGTCTTTATGTCTGAGAAGAAAGGGGCAGAGGAGAAAAGATGAGAAAGAGGGAAAATGAAAGAAGAGAGAGGAGAGAGAGAGAGAAGCTAAACCAATGGAAAGAGGCAGCCTCAAGATTTGTAGAAATGGTGATAGCACTGGAAACTGCCAAGGGTCTGATAATTAAAATACTTGTGTGGTTGTTCTCCCTATTCCCAAACTTTGAGAAAAGCAGCCCACACCCGCACATGCCTCTGTGAATAGTGTGTGTGTTGTGGGTGTGTGTTGTGAAGGAAAGGACTGAATTCTATATGTGGACCTCTGTGAGGGCAGGGAAGACTCATGCATGGGATAGTGAACTGAGGCAGGAACTCACATCAAGGTTAGGAAAGAATTCCTCTGGGAATTTGCAGACTATATGGGGAGATCCTTGGTCTTTGCACAAATCATGGAATTGGTGGGGAGGTTCCTTACTCTTACTATATTGTAGAGTAATACCAGCTGACATTTGGAAATCCTATCTAAGCATCTGCTGGTGCATTTTATTATTTAAAATTCAACAATACCAGTTTCTGCTAAATATAACTTTGGTATTTCTCAGGACTTCATTTAACTTCAGTATGTGGCTTCTCTTAAGGTCAAAAATGTTCTGAGTTATGCTGATTCAGACTTATTTAGAACCAGTGAGGACAGTCTCCCTCTGTCCAGCCCCTCCCCTGCATGGAGAGGTTGACTGAGGGAAACCAGATCTTCAGCTTTACATCCCACCTTGGAACCCCAAGTCCTGCCACCATTCCCATCAGCCTCACAAGCAAGTTGTGCTCTGATTCTCTATAAATCTCCCTATATCGTGACACAGGTGTTTAAAGAACAGTATGTGTCATCACCAACACAATGAGATTCTCCCAACACTCCTGTCTAACCTAGAATGAATCCCTGTTAGAGACAATCACAGAGTCCTGTATTTCTCCAAGTTGCTTCCTCTGCTTGTAGTATTCATTATTTAATGAATATTTAACTGTTCTCTGCAAATCCTCTTCAACTTTTAGCGATTTTTGTCATCTTACTTTCTGTTGAGATACACTGGCTCTATTCCTCCTCTCAATGAAAAGCAGTTTCCTTTGTAAGAAACTTCCCAGAAATGGGGTTTATTATTGTTTCTCCCATTCCCAAGTTATAAAATAAAAGCTCATTTCAAGATGTAAACATAAATATAAATTGAGGAATTGAAAATAACCATATACAAATAAAACATCTGTAATTATGTGTTGTTCAAAAAAGATCTTTTCAGAGTATAAAGAGTGTTAATAGTCACTTGAGAGGAATAGAGTATCCCAGAAAACTTATGACATGTGGTCACCTACCCTACTTTCAATTGGTACAGAACATTCCAGAACTCATTTTATGAATATATACTTTGGATCACTTTCCTATTTAGAAAAATGGTATCATATTTTCTAAGTTTTCTCTTTTTGCATAACATGATGTTTGTGTCAGTACAAAGCAGCATAATCATTTTGATAATGTTGACTTGAACTTGATAAGTGCTATAAAAATGTTATTTTTATTAACTATTGGAATTACTCTTATATTATACTTTAGACTAATAAATAAAAAATAATTTTTAAATCCTTATTTTTTAGGATATCACTACAGACTGTATCCCTTATCTAAAATACTTAACAGAAGTATTTCTGATTTTGTATTTTGTTCAGGTTCTGGATTATGTGCAAATACATAATGAGACATCTTGGGGATGGGGCCCAAATATAAATACATAATTCATTTATGTTTCATATGCAACTCATAAACAGCCTGAAGGTAATTTTATACAATATTTTTTGTGCACCCTCATTTTGACTTAACCTGTCAGATGGGTCAGGTGTGGAATTTTCCATTTGTGGCATGATGCTGATGCTCAGAAAGTTTCAATTTTGGAATATTTTGGGTTTCAAATTTCTGGAATCTGATTTTGGGAATAATAAGCAATCCTGCAATAAGTATTTTTTTATACCTGCAAGTGTTTGCCCATCCTTAATATAATTTCTAGAAGAGAAGTTTGGGGATTAAAGGCATGTAGTTTTACATTCGGCAACATAGCCACATATTGCTTTCTTCAAGATATCAATATCCATGCCCAATTGAAATGAATGGGATGCCAATTTCCCCATAGTCTCGATAAAAAATGTTATCAGTCTTTTCAAACTTTACCAACTTAATGATCAGAAATAGCCTGATATTTTAATTTTACTGGATGAGGCTAATTACCCCTGGAACTAGGAATAGAATAGAAAACTCTATAATAGAGTGAGCTTATTATAGAAGAGAGGATTAGGGGTACAGAACAGAAGCTATATAAGAAAGCCTATGAAGACTACCATATAGAATCTACTCCATTTTATTTTCTGCTCTTATTGTGGCTCTTGGAAAAATATACTTTGTCTGCATAATTGAAAAACACTCGTGACTATTTCTTCTAGTACCTATATTTCCAATTTGTCAGAAATGTATTTGGGTGGAAGGTTAAAGCAAAACTCTAGTTTTAACTTATTTAAATAATTAGCTGGTTTTTTCCAATGTTTGTTACCGTACTAATCTGAAACTTTACTATTTTTATTTACCACATCTCCAAAATATGCTTCAAGCTGTTACTAAACTTTTTATTCTCTTCTAGTGATGTGCTACTGTATTCTGGTACAACTTTCATGATATATTAATGCCGTAGTTTTAGAACATATTTTAACACTTTGAAGACTAAGCCCCCCCTGCCTTCTTACATTTTATTTTATTGTGTTGTGATTTTCACTTGTTCTTTGGCTTAATATTTGGGGACATTTTGTGTATTCTATAAGAAGTAAGGAAAAATTAAACTCATTGAGATTATAAGTAGTATTGCTTTTGTAGATACATTGGAAAAGATTGACCTATTTAAAACATGGAACATTTTCTTTCAATTGTATACATGTCTAGTCACATATTTAAATCTTGTTTTGGTTTCCTCAGCTTGGTGGTAAGGAAGAATCTAGATTGATAGATTGGAAACTAGAGAAGAGGTACTTCTACAGAAACTAGAAAAAACTTTAGACACTCTATTCATTTGTTTATTAACAAGTGGTTCTCAAATTTCTGCCTAGAAAAATGGCATTTTAATTGTGTATGTGTGTGTGTGTGTGTTATGACACAGTATTTAACAAGTTTTTCTATAAACTAGTACTTCAAGAGGAGAACAATCTTGCAAAATATAGTCAGTATCAAAGGCAATATTTGAGGAAGATAAGATTTTGAGCTCCTCTGACTTCTCACTTAAGATTTAAGTATTATTAGTATAAGTAGTTCTATGAGAAATAGTTTTTTTTTCCCAGATACATGCTAGCTTCATTCTAAGTACAAGCTTAGATGAAATTCTGTCTATTAAAAGAATAATGGGAAGATAGAAAGATCAATTTAAAAGATGCAGGTGGAAATTTAGAGTCAGCTGTTTTAAAATTTATGAACAGGAACAGTAATTTAACTTGTGATGGGGACAATTTTATTCCCATTTCCATGAATGCTAATGTTCACATTTTAGTTATTAAAATTAATCTGACTCAATTATGTTATGTGGGCTTGTGTTCAGTTGTACTGATTGATAACAGCAACAAGCATTAAGTATGGTTTTGTGATCTGTGACACTATATGGCTATTAACACCACATAGGAAAGGGTTGACAGAGTGTCCTTCTGACCCAAGATGCAAAATCCATTAGGAATCAATGTTAAATGATCTTCTAAAGATAATGTCATTCATTTACTCGACAAATATTTATTGAGTCTATTCACAGAACCATGCTTATGAAAGGGAAACTATTATCTACTGAGGATTTTAACACATACCAAGAACAGTTGGACTTTTGCTCAACTTTACTTAAAATCCTCATAGAACCTTGTAATAATAGGAATTATTATTATTATTATTATTATTATTATTATTATTATTATTATTACAGCTTGCAGATAAAAAAATATAAGTCTATCAAGGTTAATTTGCTCAAAGTCAAACCAAGGGTCTGCAGTGATTCTATAATTTTATCTGCATCTTCTCTAATCTGAAATATCAATTCTTTTTATCGTACCATGTTCTTAGTCATTAGAGACATTCCAAGAAGCAAAAGGCGTTGTTTGTTCCTATCGTGAAAAGCCCACACATTGGGCTGGGCATACAGCTCAGTGATCAAGCACTTGCCTAGCATGCTGGAGACCCTGGCTTCAATCCCCAAATACAAAGGAGGGAAAAGAAGCCTACAGTCTAATCAAAAGACAAGATATACAAATGGTAACTCATTTTACAATGGTGTTAAGTCTCTACAATTAACAGTGTTTTGCAAAAGGTGAAGAGAATACAATTCAGAAATAAATTCAATTTATATCCCTTACATTGAGAAGTTCGCAAATAAGATTTCTTTTTTCTTTTATGGGTTAAATAAAATTATTTGGGTTTTTAAAATTGACTTAACAAAATGTCATCTTCTTCATAACTCTTAGTAATAAATTGAAACATAAGGTTTTCCCCCAAATTCACCACTTTATAATGCTTAGAAATTTAACTTAAAACATTGTAACTGGAAACCTAATTGGTGAGTTTTCTGGTTGTCCTTTATGTATGTTTGAGCATATGCAAGACCATGGAATGCATTTTTTCTTGGCTTAAAAGGGCCAAAGTTATTTTTCATATGTCACTTTGGAATTAATAGCATAATGATTTTGCCCAAATGGAAAATTCTGATTTACAATTTCCTGTCTCAGCGAATGGCATTCCAAAAAAAAAAAAAAAAAAGAACCAGTCTCTGATTCCTTCCTTTCATTTTCCATGATTCCATCCAAATAAACAATCCATGAATGCATTGCTTCGATTCTACATGTCCATGCTACTCACATACGAATGCACATCTCTCCGCATTTTCGCTCCCTCCACTAGAATCTACCTTTCCACCACCTGACAGCCAGTCTAAGGCAATCACCACATGACAATCATATCACTCTGCCTCTTCCCCTACCCTCCCTTTGTCTTCTCAGCACTGTAACCAAAGTAAGTCTTTGTTGTTGTTTTTAAAATATAATTTATATCTAGCCACTTAATAAAATTAAGTTGATTCATTGATTGATCGATTAAGTTCCATGCTCTGGAATTTCATTGGTCTTAGAATAAAATCACAATTCTTTATTCTATGGAGACCCACACAGAAGCAAAGCGTCCTTCATCCACCCAGAACAGTTCAGTGCTTGGTAGCCATTAGCTCAGAGTTGGAGTAGCTAAACCAAAAGACCAAACAAGCATAATCTATCCTTCAACCAGCATCTCATGCCCACATCATGTCACCATATTGTTTTAAACTTTGTTTTATTTTATTTTTTGGTTTTGAGAAAACCAATTACACGTGATTTACATCTAATTATTTTTAAATCTGAATTATTCCTACCCAAAGCTGTGACTGTAACAGAGGTCTGGCTTTGAAGTGAGATTTTGTTATAGTTTTGTTTCTACCACTTCTTAATTGAATATACTTAGGTTTGTTTGTGTTTTTTTTTTTTTTTTTACTTTTCTGAGTCTTGGCTTATTATACTTTAAACTTGAAATTATATATATATATAATTATATATATATATACCTTATAAAAGTGTTGTTTCGGGTAAAAGGAATTAAGTTACCAAATAGGAACTTACAGCAGAAATTCAGCAGATGTGAATTTACTTTTTATTTCCCAACCTCGGAGCTTATGAACCCAAACTAAACTTCTATAAAGCTTAGTAGTGGTCATTTCATTTTATCTCCCATATGATGCTTAATTAATTTTATCAACTAACAATGCTTTCCTAAAAAGAAAAACTGCTTTAAAATAATCTTTTTTTTTAATTACATTTGCAGCTCTGAGATTTACTCCTAGTAATATGCTAAGAACAGTAGCATAGTCCTCCTAGCAAAGGTATACACACTTCATGAACTTGCTCTCAACTTACATTTCAACTCCACTGGGAGCTGGTACTGCAGTGGGAACAAGAGACTTCTCCTTTGATTATTTTGAGATAGACTGAGCTGCAGCTATATACTCTCTGGCAGTTTTTTGTTTGTTTGTTTGTTTTTTCTTTGCTTAAATAAAATCATTTTCAGAGCTTACCTTGGTCCCAGAGATGGGAAAAATCTATTAATCTTGGGGGAAAAGAGGAGATTGTGCCATATTTTAAGTGATGATCTATTCCTTAAGGAGATATTTTAAGAGGCTACTTTAATGCAGTGATGTCTTTTGGGAATGAGAGTTACTTGACCCTGGGGTTAAACAGTTAGACCACCCACAAGTCCACGTGGGCCTCACTTTGGAGTTTCCAGGACTCTGGCCTTCACAGGTCTGCTCAGAGGCCTAGTGCTAGTCCTGTCCTGATAACCTTCAGGAGGCAGAGTAGTTTATTGGAATGTTGAAAAATAAATTTACTCAAGAAAACTGAATGTTCAGAAATAATGGGGTAGAATACCATGTGGGTTCCCTTACAATAGTAAGAAGCCCTAACTCCCAGAGACATTCTGTGCTCACTGGTCTTCTCTTCATACCTTTGAAGGGACAGACAGTGACCTGATAACATCAGAATTTCTACTCTGAATCCACCAGTTTTACAAACTGCTTGTTAACGGAAAGCAAATGATGTATTAATTGGAACAAACCCTGAATGGAGATTTTCACGTTGCATTTTCAATGCCACATTAATTTTTGTTAGAAAATGGTTTGATGGCTATGTTGAATATTAGGAATAGTCAGAGAGCCTTCCTGCAGAAATTATAACCATGTCAGGCATTATGAAAGGTGTACGATTTAAAATAAAATCATCAGAGTAGAAAAAGAAGTGAGCCATGGAATAATTTATTGACATATTCATACATTCACTTGTTTATTTACTTTGGATAGTTTGACTATACACACAGAGGGTAAAGATAAAAGTGAGATCGGAAAAAAAAAGTATAAGGATTGTACTACATTATACTATTTGAGTAAGACATTGGTGTTTGGTTTTCTCAAACAAAACAGGGCTTTCAATAAGAACTTACACAGGTTTTATTATCCGATAAGAGAAAACGTTTGGGTTCCTAAGGAGAGAAAGTTATTCTGGCACTGAAGACTGAAAATACATTATCTTATGAGTAATTTTTTCCTGGGATAAAATGTTATTAAGATGTGACAGGAAAGAGCACAAACTTCAGAACACACGTCCTGAGTTAAAAGACTCCAATCTTACTTCAGGACTCAGTTTCCATTTTTATGAAATCACAAAAGTATCATCTTCTATCTCACAGGACTTTTGAAAGATTACTTGGAGATTAAATATTATGCAAAACATAAGAAAAATTTAAAAATATAAAATATTATAAATTTAAAGAATTTAGAGATGATTTGGCCCAAATAAACACTATGCTATGATCAGGATGATGACTGGTGTTACAGGAGGGTTTATGACGAGAACCAGCAGATTCCCACCAAAACTCTCCCCCACCTCCTGCCAGTCCAGCTCCCAGAGGTCCACATTTTAACCATGTCCATATTTAGTTGTCCTGGGTAGTCATTTTACAGTACTAAATAACATACTATCTGATGTATTCATTTTTGTACCATCCCCCCATCTTCTCATCCCCCACTCCTGTGTCACTCCTCATTATTCCACTGAGCAGCTCTGCAGCCTCATAGACTACACCTCCAAACATCCATCTGCTAGCCAAGCAGCATCCCTGGCCTCTTAGGCTAAAGATAACAGATCGTACTGAGAAACTTGTCTTTAGGGAGTACACAAAAGCTGGAAGATAGAGGTTGCCCAGCAACTATTTATATTTATATTGGCCTCATATAAATAGTAATGGCATAGCACCAAGTCAAATTTGAAATATCAAATTTCCTTGCAGTGTCTACAATACCTGAACTAGTAGTATCACAAATGTTTTGCTTTCAGAAGATGGCGGCCACTGTTCACTCCCGGTTTGTGCGGGCCTTGTCAGTGTCACCTTCTACCATTTCTTTCTGCAGTAGCCATTTCTGGGGTTCATGGCCCACCCTGTCACCAGATTCATCATGCTCTCATTCCTCGTGGAAAAAGTGGGCATTCCTCTGTCAGTGGGGTCATGGCTACTGTTGTTTGGAGCAACAGGATTCCTTGGCCCATATGTTGTCAACCATGTTGAACAGATGGGATCATACCATAGAGGTGTGATTCTTATGATATTTCATATCTTTAGTCCATGGATGACCTGGGCCAGATTATCTTTCTGGAAAGGAATGGAAGAGACAGAGATTCTATCCGAAGAGCGCGGGAACACAGCAATGTGGTCATCAATCTTGTTGGATGAGACTGGGAAACCAGAAACTTTGATTTTTGAGGATATTTTCATGAAGACTCCCCCAAGCATTACCTCAAAGTTCTAAGGAAGCTGGAGTTGAAAATTTCATCCATGTTTCCCCCTCTGAATGTGGATACTAGAAGCACTTCTAGATATCTGAGAGAGAAGGCTGTTGGAGAGAAGGAAGTGAGAAATGCATTTCCAGAATCTACCATCATAAAACCATCAGACATCTTTGGAAGAGAGGATAGATTCCTCAACCATATTGTAAATATTCGTTGGGTTTGGTGGTGCACCTCTTATTTCCTTGGGCAGGAAGACTGAGAAACAACCAATATATGTTGTGGATGTATCCAAAGGAATTATTAATACATTTAAAGACCCAGATGCCAAAGGAAAAACTTTTGCCTTTGTTGGGCCCAGTCGGTACCTCCTCTTTGACCTGGTGCAGGACTTCTTTGCTATGGCTCACAGACCCTTCCTCTTCTATCCCTTGCCATGCTTTGCCTATCAGTTGATAGCAAAACTCTTTAAAATAAAACCATTTGAGCCCTGGACAACAAGGGATAAAGTGGGATGGATGCACATCAGAGACATGACATTGCCTACTGCCCTGCTTAGAAGACCTTGATATTCAGGTAGTTCCACTGGAACTAAAGGCCTTTGAGGTGCTATGGCATCATTGCACTTATCGCTAGCTGTCTTCTGAAACTGAGGATATAAAACCCGCCAAGACTGTCAGCATTTAGTGTCCCCTGAGCAGCCTGGTGTCATTTGAGTTACCTGGCTAGTGAGCAGCCTGCATTCTTTAGAGGATCTTGTACATAGTGAATAAAATCCTCCTATTAAACATCTGAAAGTAAAAGAAAAAAACAATAGGAAAAAAAAAGTTTTGCTTTCTATTGAACTGGCCTAATAGAAGAATTTTGTCAGAAACCAGAAAATAAATGTACTCAAATATTATTCAAAGTAACCATGCCATTGACAGGAAAAAAAATTAAGATTATGGTGAAGATATGCTCTATAAAGAAAAACGCATGTGCTTAAATGGACAAGTTTTCAGATGGGAAGTTTAACTGAATGTTTTCTTGGAAGAAACTAGAGAAATAAGGAATCTTAAAAAGAGGGAGAGAGGAGGGTTGGGAAAGGGAAAGAAGTTAGAATAAATTTTTTAAACATCATGCTATGTGCATATATAAAAATACCACAGGGAATTTCACCTTTATGTATAAGCAGGAAGAACCGATCAAAAGGAAAGAAAGAGAGAGAGAGAGAGAGGGAGGGAGAGAGAGAGAGAGAGAGAGAGAGAGAGAGAGAGAGAGAGAGAGAGAGAGAGAGAAAGGAAATAAGGAAGGAAGGAAGGAAGGAAGGAAGGAAGGAAGGAAGGAAGGAAGGAAGGAAGGAAAATCAGTAGAGCATGGGGGAAGGAAAAGAAGACATGAACAGAAATCAAATTCCATGAATGTATGAAGATGTTGAGACGAACCCAGCTGCTATGATAACTCTAACACTATTATAAAAGGGAGGGAGGGGATCTTGTGAAAATAAAGGGGAGAACATTGGAATAGAGGAAGAGGATTGAGGGGGAGGGAGGAAGGATGGGAAAGTGGAGGATCTGCAAAATGAAATTGACCCATTTATGCTATATGCATGCATAAATAGTGAATTTGAGTTTTATGTTGAACTATAATGCAATAACTAAGAAAATAAAAAAAGTAGAAGTAAGACAAGCAGAGTAGAAGAAGGGGATGGGGGAGGGAGGAGGGGAGGGAAAGAAGAGGTACTGGTGTTTGAAATGTAGCAAATTATGTTACATGTGTTCATGCATATGTGCCGCAGTCCGGCTGCAGCAAAATAACCAGGGGGTGACGAATAAATTGTGTACGTTGATATAGCAGGAGAGGGAGCCGTTTATTGTAGGGCAACAGACCTATTTATACATTTTGCACAGCTTATCTTAATTAGCATAAACTAGATACATCAGTCAACCAATAAGGAATCTCCACACTTAATGGCTCTCTTTTGTTACTTCTCAAACCACTCCCTCTGGCATTTTGCCAGGCACCATCCAGACTTGTTTAGGAACTCTAACATTCCCCTGGCAAAATACCAGGTGTTATTTTGACTTGTTTACAGACTCTAACACATATGCCAAAATGATCCCCACTACTAGGTATAACTCTAATGCTGTTTTGCTTTAAGATAAATGTGCAGTAAGATGGATAAATTAAATGAGGAGATGAAAAGATAGAAGGATAGATACATGATAAGACAAACTAGCAAAATATTGACTATCCCATTTAAATGACTGACATATATTCATCTACTCTACAATTCTTTCAGGTTTTTTGCATGTTTCACAATTTTTATACTGAGACGAGGAAAACAGAAATTCCTAATATTCTTCTATTGACATTGGAAATGCATTGAGATGATTTATATGAATACAGCTTTAGAGTATGTCTGTTATGTTTTCCAGAATAAAGATAGAACATTAAAATAATCCTGAGCTAAAAAAAATCCCAGTGTGGTTCCTATAGGCCAAACACTGTTCACTATCAATGTTTTCTAGTAATCTCCTAGAAGATGCATTTGCATCAATATCCTTCCCCAAAAAACTGAATCTTGAATATGTTTTTCTCAAGTTTATCTCTTAAACTATTAGTCAGGAAAGGCCAACAGCTTGAAATTTATTATAGTACTGAAGAGTAAACACCTGTTAATGCAGACTAGGAGAGGAGAACCAGGAGGAAGTCTTTTAAAAAAGCAATGTAGGAGTATGAGGCTTGCTGAGCTATGACCAGAGCAGGCCACAAGGGGAGGGAAATTATAGGATCTGAGAAAGCAGGAAGGGCCCAGCTGAAAGCTATGATCAGTGGATTAATCTTTGTTCCCTGTGTAATAAGTAACTATCACCATTTTTAAGGAAAAGAGCTTGACTAGATTTGTGGTTTAAAAAAAAAACAAAACTATTTTGACCTAATGGAGAAGTTATTGGAAAGAAGATGAAATGGAAGTCAAGAGATCAGATTAGTTAGATGTTCTTTCTCATTAACCCTCTCACTATCCTACTCCACCTATTTATCTATCTATCTATCTATCTATCTATCTATCTATCTATCTATCTGTCTATTTTTGGCTCCTTCATTTCTATGTTTTGGGAAAAAAAGCAATAGCACCTATTTGTTTCTATTTGTGCAAATGTGTGTGTGTGTGTGTGTGTGTGTGTGTGTGTAGTACAGACCAAGTCTCCTACATTATCATGAACAGAATCCCCCAAGGAGCTCATTAAAAACTCAGGTTTGGGGGTCTCACTCCAAACCTAGAAACTACTCGAACAGTTCATTAGCTAGACCTTCTGAGTACTACTAACAAGCATATTACATAAAATGGACTTTTAGCAAGTGTTCCACTGATCATTTCATAAGGACAACATCTGTCCTGCCTTTGGCTTGATGTTCCATTGAATTTTTATGAAAAGTAGAATTTGATGTCTGGTTTGAGCTCTCTCAGAAATTAGTGCTTTAAAGAGATTTGCCTGAGGGGCTACCATGTAAGAATTAACAATGACTTCATGATCACGGGGAGCTGGCATTTAAAATCTTATCACAGGAGGGAAAACAAAGCCAGCTGCCATTTGTTGGGAGTCCATGCACTGAGAAACCCACACCTGAATTATCATGTCTTACCACTTGGAAGTCAAAGCTCCTTGAGGGCAGAGTGGCATTCATATTGACCTATTGAGAGTAGACTTGATGCCAATGCAGTTAATTAATACTGTCTTTGTTAGAAGAAACACACGTGCATCCCTTCACATGTTTCCTATTCTCTCATTTATTCACCCCAATAGTCAATACTCATCATACTTATATGTAAAAGGAGGATGTAAAAAGAATTAAGATTAGCAGGACCAAAAAAAAAAAGTTCAAGTCATTTAGTTTCTCAAAGGTAGTTTATTTATCAGAACACTACAAAGTCATCTCCCATAGCTATCTCTAACCCCACAATGTGGGAAGACCCTTGACAGTTTTAGGAAATGATAACTGACTATGTAACTATCAGGCACTTCTCATTAAGTCATTAAACCTCTTTCCCCAGGAGAAAAAGGACCTAGTGTAACAAAGGAAGGAATTTTTTCTCCAAGGATGGATCTGCTTCAAAGATATCTCATGCATGGCAAATAGACATCCAAGCAAAGTAGAAAGTAATTTCCTAAAGGTAAGAGGATCTTCTGGACTTACTGCCCACTTAGAGGTCTGATCTAGGTCTCCTCAAATCCACCCAGACCATCGGGCTGCTTTGACAAACACAGGGATTCTGTCCTACAGTGTATTCTGCAGCCTGCCCTGGAACACTTTTGGAACGCAGGACCCTAAATACCTAGGTGCAGTCTTGCTGTGAAAAATCCCAAGCAAGCCACCTAAAAGGTCAGACCAGGCACTGTGGTGCACACCAATAATCCCAGCCTCCTGGAAGGCTGAGGCAGGATGATCACAAGTTCAAGGTCAGCCTCAGCACCAGAGTGAGACCCTGTTTCAAAATAAAAAATTAAAAGGGCTAGGGACATGGCTCCATGGTCTATTAACTTATTAACTTTGGGTTCAATCCCAGTACCAAAAAAAAAAATGTCAGCCCCCCACTGCTCCAGAGTCATCTCAGCAGAAGCATGTTTTGGGGTTCCACAGCAAAAGATAACCTGCAGTGGAGCCTCTGAGGGTGTCTGATAAGGAAACGCCTTGAGACAACAGGGCTTGATTCCAAGGCTGAAGCCATAATGGAGGAAAAGGTGCCTAAAGGAACCACTAGGGCAAAAGACCGTGTCTCAAGCAAGGAAAGGGAAGGCAACCTTAAAAGATGACTGTGACTACACTGCCTGCAACCCTTGGTGAAGAGACACCTGAAATTTAAACTACAAAAAAAAAAAAAATACAACCTGCCTCTGAGTATGGGCAGTTCTCAATGATGAGAAATGGACTGAGTCGTCCTTATCATTTCTTTGAAGGTTCAACTTGGAAAAACCACGGAGACCCTTTATTTCATTCATCCTCCATAAAATGGCAAAACCTCTTACCTTACCAAATTTGGAAAGTTTTTATGTGATTGTTGCAGGAGAAGCAGCGAGCAGCACTTGGAGAGGAGGAGAACTCCCAACTTTATTTTTCGCCTGCGGGCCCAGAGGAGAGATCAGACTCTAAATTCTGAGTGCCCATCACCAGTTTTTCACAACACTTATAAACTATCTAGTTTCATGAATTTTCTAGTCTAAAGGATGCAGGAAGCATGGTTTACAGAAGCAGAGTGTGATAAGGGGAAGGACCGGCTCCTCTTAGAAGTCCTTGGATAAATCTCTAGCTTTGAGCCAGCAGCCTCCAGAGGGAAGTTTATACTTCAGAGGAGTAGTTAGATTCCTAGGGCAGTTCTTTATAATCCAAAAGATAGGAACCTATGGTTAATTAGGCTTCCTGAAGAAAGGCTGAGACAGGGGAAGGGAACTGACCCTGTCCCTAGGCATTGGTTTCTTACCATAATATTTTTATAATTTCATTTCACAACCAGGTCTGGTTTTGCCATCACGTGATCAATGAAATAATGAACATGAAATCTCTTTGAAAACTATAAAAATATGTGTGTACAAAAAATAACTTGAATTATGACAACCACCTAATCACTTTATTATATGCCCGAATATGTTTGGAACAAATAAAAAGGTCTTTCCTTTGCTTCCCAGGTATATATTTATGTGCACACTCACACACGTGCACACACACACACACACACACACACACACCACACATGAAGGACAGGTAGGTTAGTTACTTCTTCCAGAGTCACTGACTAGTCAGAGATAAAGGTAGGTTTCAACTTTAGCATGTTTAAATTCCCAAATCCATGCTTTCTTATGCCTCAGTGAGTAAAATAATAAAAAAATAAAAATAAGAAGAAATAATAAAATAATAATGATACAGAACAATGAAAAGTTTTGCTTCAAGCCCTTGAAATTTTTTTTTCCTCCCTATACTATGGCCAAGCACAGGTATTTCAGTGGCCTATGATATCACCATGACAACTGATCCAACCCAAGGCTAGCTTTCCTTTAACGTGTTCCAAATCACCTCTGTGGCCCGATCGCTCCAGGGCTTGCTGGCCTTGTGAATTAAACAGAGAGCCAGTGAGAGCGATGAGTAAACTAATTTCCACTAAATGTCTGTACTCATCAACTTAGAATGTGCAGATCTGGATTTCTGGGTCCAGCCAAATGCAAGGAAAAGCTTGACAAGGATTTAATTGAGGATTGCACCAGAAACAAGTGTTGAAAATAGAGCAGAAGGCTCAGCATCCTTTTAGAGGAGACACACACTTGCTATTCTCCTATCTTTTTCCCCCTCCTCATTCTTCCCACCAACACAGAAACCCATCTTAGACTTCCAGCTATGCCATCCCATGTGGGAATATTGCAAGGTTTAACCATTAACCTGCTGAACCATCTCTTCTGTGTACCCCAGGGTGCCATGTGATTCAAAGAAAACCTCTCCATCCACCCTGAGGGGCGTTTAGAAGTATAAAAGGCAGAGAGTATTAAATGGCAATGAAACATGAACTTCAGCTATCTTTTTAGGCTGAATCAACAGAGGAGCCTCTTTTTTTTTTTTTTAACAGAATGACTAGATTTGGGTTGGGTGAATTTCACTGGGAAAGTTTGAAGGTATGTGCTGAGGAGGACTTGAGTTAGGTTGAAAGAAGAAGAAAAATTAGGGGTCACCCCAAAAGGAGAAAGGACATGAAAGGAAATGATTCTACAATGTCACTCCTTTCCCATGACCTACCTAGCTTTCAACAAATCCACTAACCTCATCAAATGCTCTGTGTGAATGGATTTCTGTAGAAATTGATGAAAGGGTTAAGTTTTATGTCTGGGTTGATGTGGAACAAAACAGAAAGTACCTACATCATTACTGGAATGGGATGTACATATGCTAATATGGAATTGGGGAGCAGCAGGGCCCATGTATTAGGTTCTCCAGAGATACAGAACCAATAAGATACAAATGGTATAGACAGAGATGTGGATTTAGATACAGAGAGAGATGAACATGGGGTTAGAGATAGAGATAGGAATATATGAGAGGGAATTATTTTTTAGGAAACTCGGTGCACATGGGTATGGAGACTAAGAAGTCCTTCAAACTGTCCAGGGCAAGCTAGTCAAATGAATTAGTCTACGTTCAAGATCTTCAGACTTAGAGAAGCTGATGTGTAATTCTCATTCTGAAACCAAAGACTGGAGGACGTGGAGTTTGATGCCCAAGGACAAGAGAAGAATGGGGCCCCAGACTTAAAGAGAAAGAGAGAATGGGGCCAGCCCCACCTGGGGGAGAGCTGAATTTTTTTTTTTACATGGTCCACTGATTCCAATGACGATCTTTTCATACCCAGAAATAATGCTTTGCCAGCTATCTTGGAATCCCTTAATCTACTCAAGTTGACACTTAAAATTAATCATCACAGACGGTAAAATCAGATGTGCTCGATGATATTAGAAAAAGAGGTCAAGTCTTTACACTAATATAGAGCATGGAATCTGTACTTGGATCCAATTTTAATTAGATCTGTTAGGGACAAGAGTGCTCCACATCACATATGGATGGCATATGAAAATACCTGGGACTTATCATGTACTCTTCTTTTCGTTAATTATCTTATTCATTCAGTACCTTCTGCAGGTTATTATCCTAAACAAACTGAGTAGAGAAACAAATGAGTCTAAGTCCAGGGCTGCTCAAATGTATTTGCATTAAAATGATCCAATCATTGTTTAAAAAAAAAAAAGATTCTAAAGATTTTCCCCACCACCCCAAATAATCTGATTTATGTCTGGGGTAATACCCAGAAATTTTGATGCATGTTGTCTATAGACTTCACTTTAAAAGGATACACACCTAATCTTTCATTCTAAAAACTTACAGCATAGGAGGCAAGACAGGTTCATAAACAAGTATTGTAAGTGCTATGATTGCTGAATGCTTCCGTACAAAGGACAAAGGAGGAAAAGCTCATTTCTCCTTGTGAAAAGGACTGAGTGGGGGACATGACAATAAGACTGAGAGAGAAAATTAACTAGAAGTTAATGAAAAAGTTTGGGGATGCATCTCTAAAGAAAACAGCATAAAACAGGTATGGACTAAAGAGCTGGAACTGAAAGAGGTTGAGAGTGGTTGACGGAGGGTCAATAAAGGACTCAGCAAGGTAAGCTACTAGATAACCTAGGCAAGATGGCGCAAGCTTTTGCCAGCCATACATGGAGCTGGACGATGGGGACATTGCGGGGACTAGAAGAACTCACCAAAAGTGGGCAGGAGGGTAAAATAATCCATCTTTCTTTCCTTGAGACTTATTATAGCCACAGAATAAGAATCTGATATTAAATTATAGTTGACCTCTGAGCAAGAGCTTAGAAAAGCTGATCCTTATAGAATATTAAAGTTATTAGATACAATCTTAAGAAGAAAGAAGAACTTCTGGGTAATAGCAAGCCAGTATGGCTCCAAGGAAAGGTATATATTTCTGCTGTGCTGATGACATCCTCATTTGTTAATTTGTAACCATAGATGGCCCACATCCTGAATTTCAATCTACAGGTTTGGAAATTAAGTTTAGCATTTTTTTTTGTATATTATCTAAATCCCATACTAATCCTGGGTCCAAATCCAATGTCAAATCATGGCTAGAATTGTACATATGAGAGATCTATAGCATCCGATAAAATAAGGTATTATAGCCATTTAGTTCAAAAGGGAGAATCAGAGATGAATATAGTCATTTTCTATTCATTCTTTAGTTTTTACTAAATATCAATTGGTGCATATTTGTTCGAGGCTGAATAGCAGTCCTAATAAGCTGGCTGAGTGAGTTTGATTTCTAAAATGCCCCACTTGTTCTCACTTGCTCAGAAATTCCTATGTGTGTACACACATTTCTATCTAAAAGTGGATAGTCAGATATCAATCAACTATGGTTTGTTAAAACCTTTAAGACTTCTGCCATTCTGAACAAAGGTATGAAGTTATCTGCCTTAGTAATCAAGTATTAACCCATCAAATGATTGAACCAAACAACATTGAGGCATGAACGTAAACATTAATACCATCTTAAGTAATATAAACAAGTAACATGCTATTGCTCATTTGGAAGCAAAACTTTGGTTTTACAAACCACTTGGAACCATCTCTTTAATTACAATGACATCAAATGGAACAGATTTCAGATTGAAGCCCAAGTGATAATTTTCACATTCCATTTTTCTTGAGCACAAGTTCTTTAGCAATGTCATTATAGTATCACATATTAACCAATATTTGTCACCTAGGGAGCTTAAAAGGCATACTCAAGTCCCTGCAGATATTGAGTGGCAAAGCTAGGTATCGATACCAAGCCTGTGCTATTTTAATAATTATGAATAATCTTAAAATTTGTCTTCAGACTCTTAGTAACACAGCATTTTCTTGTCTGGGAGGACTCCATGGCATTATAATTTTTACAAGGGGGCGATATCCATTGCCAAAAAGAAGAACCTTGGAAGATTTCTGAGATTGGTTCAGCAGTCAACAAAGTATAAAAGGGTAGACTCTTTCTTTTACCCTAGTATGTAAAGTATGATGCAGTCTATGGAAGCATGGGAAAAACCTTAGGCTCGTATTTTCTTGAGACTGAGGTCACAGGTCAGAAGAGCAACACTGGATAACAAGAAGATATCCTAGTGCGGTCTCATTTAAATAAAGAATATGGTTCATGCCTGTAATCCCAGTGACGCCCGAGGGCTGTGGCAGTTTGAGACCAACCTCGGCAATTTAGAAAGGCCCTAAGGACTTAGCAAGACCCTGTCTCAAAATAAAACATAAAAAGGGATGGAGATGTGGCTCCGTGCTTAAATGACCCTGGATTCAATCCTGATACATAAAAAAAAAAAAAAAAGGAAAACTACAATGTAAGTAATGGAAAGTCACAATTTCTTTAAACTATGATGACTCTATATGCTGGAAAAAAACTGCAAACTGATTCTTTAATCGACAAGATGAGGAAATCATTGGTGCAGACTAGTCACCTCTGGGGCAGGACTGAGCTGTCTAAAAGGAAAAAGCTGCTGGGAGAAGTTGAAGACAGAGGAAAATGAGTCAGAGGCGAAAGTGGCAGTTTTCACTGACTGTCCTATGAGAAATGCACCCTGCTTGGAATACCCAGCCTACTCAGCAGGACTTCCTGTTTTCAATAATTCCAGGTTAAAGAGAGTGGCACTGGTTGACCCTCTGAAGTGGTTCTGCCTGGAGGGTTCTCTGTGTGTTTATTTTAGGCGCATGTTGGCTGTTTTATCTTTGCTATTTTATGGAGTGAGCTTTCAGCTTATTTTACTTTATTCCACCCATTTCTCTTTTACTTTCACTTTTAAAAGTGGAATAGGAAATAACACAATGATAGAGGTAGTTATAAAAATAGTCGGAACCCCAAAAAGAACAAATGGCCTCTACTCTGCAGAGCCCTAGGATTGTAACTGAATCCTAAATGCAACCAGGGGGGACAGACTCACCTAAAGAGAGAGAGAGGCAGGGGGAGTGTCAGGAAAGAGATTCAGAGACAGAGAGAGATAAAAAGAAAGAGGAAGAAGGACAAGAAAGAGGAAGAGAAAGAAGAGAAGAAGAAATTATTTACATAGGGATTTGATTTGTATTTCCCTGATCACCAGTGATGCTGAACATTTTTCAGATACCTCTTGGTCCTTTGTCTTCTTTGGAGAAATAGCTATTTAGATCTATCACCCATTTTTTATTTGGTTACTTGTACTTTTGCTATTGAGTTTTTAAGTTTCTTATATATTCTAGAAGTTAAACCCCTTGACATATAGTTTGAATATATTTTCTCTCATTTTATAGTTTGTCTCTTCATTCTTTTCATTGTTCCCTTTGCTGAGCAGAAGCTTTTTAGTTTTATTTAATCCTGTTGGTTTATTTTGCCTTTCCTTTCCTGTGCCTGGGGTGAGGGTGGCTGGGGGGGGAGGGGGGCTTCTTTAAAACAAAATCCTTGTCCTAATGCATTTCCTCTGTTTATTCTAGTAGTGTCAGTCTCACATTTAAATCTTTAACCCATCTTGAGTTGATTTTTGTAGCCAGCGAGAGATAGGGTTCTAATTTCATTCTTCTGCATGTGGATACCCAATTTGTCCAGCATCATTTATTTAAAAGATTGTCCTTTCTCCAATGCATGTTCATAGCACCTTTGTCAAAAATCAGTTGGTGGTATGGCCATCTGGACAATGTTAATTCTGCCTACCAAAGAGCATGGGAGCTCTTTCCATCTTCTAAGGTCTTCTTCAATTTCTTTCTTTAGGGTTCTACAGTTTTCATTGTAGAGGTCTTTCACCTCTTTTGTTAGATTGATTCTCAAATAGTTTGTTTTTTGAAGCTATTGTTAATGGGGTGGTTTTCCTAATTTCTCTTTCAGTGGATTATATCATCACGGATGTATAGGAATGCATTTGATTTATGGGTGTTAATTTTATATCCTGCTACTTTTCAGAATTCATTTATTAGTTCTAGAAGGTTTCCGGTGGAATTTTTTGAATCTTCTAAATATAGAATCGTGTTGTTGGCAAATAGTGATAGTTTGAGATTTTCTTTTCCTCATATTATCCATTTAAATTCTTTCTTCTGTCTAATTGCTCTGGCTGGAGCTTCAAGGAGGGCATCCTTGTCTTGTTCCAGTTCTATTAATGACTGGGATTACTTCTAACATCTTTATCCTGTTCCTTGTATGCATGTCTGTTATTCTGCTTACACCATGCTGTTTTGATATTCACTGCTTTACAGTACATTTTGAAGTCAGGTAGTATAATGCCTTCAGCTTTCTTCATTTTGCTCAAAGTGCTTTGTTCTTCAGTGTTTTGGGGGTTTTGATTTGTTTTTGTTGTTGTTGTTGTTTTTGTGTGTGTGATGCTATGTACATTTTATGATTTTTTTTTTTTGTCTAGTTCTTTGGGGAAAGTCACTGGTATTTTGGTTGTGATCGCTTTCAATCTGTCAGTGTCTTTGGAAGTATGGACATTTTAACAATATTGATTCTTCCAATCTATGAGCATGGGCTGTCTTTCCATTTTGTGCGTCTTTCCATTTTGTAGTCCTCTTCCAAACTGTGCAAGTCCATGAAGCTGTGACTTAGGTGTGACTTAACACCAGTCTTGATGGTCAAGGAAATGTCTCCATCACCCACACCACAACCATGGCCAAAACAGCTGTCCCCAGGTTAATGCTCACAGATGGAGCCTCTAGACCTACCCTAGCACTAGATAGAGACCTGTACCACAGTGGAATTGGTTTGCATTTTATTCTACATGACTGCTGGTTATGGGGTGGGCCTAGGTGCACCACTGTGACTGTGCAGGTCTTTGAAGCTATGTGACTCAGATGCAACCAGGCTTAATATCAGTCTTTTTGATCAAGGGGTTGCCTTCACCAACAGTAACCCAACCTCAGACATTGTAGAATGAAATAAGACTCCACTCATTTAGGGCTACACAGGATCTTTAGCAAAGGACTTTACCTTGGAACTCAGTGCTGGGCTTGTGAAACCTAGCACTCAGCAGATCCTGTTGGTCCCATACCCAGGCGAGTGCCCATGAATGAAGCCTCTGGAATAGTCCCAGTGATGGGCAGAACTTGAGGCTCCAATCTATCAGACTTCTAATCCAGCCAACAGCACCTCTGGCTGGTTGTACTAATTTTGGGCCAGGAATCCACCTCAGCACTAGGCAACCCATAACAATGTAAGCCTTGGTCTGCCTCTAATACTGTGCTGGTCTTGGCAGGCTGTGAGCTTAGAGTGTAACAAAGCTTTATGGCACTGGAGTCCACAGGCATGGCATAGGAATCTGGGGCTTGTCCTTTCATGGTGATTCTATCCACAGCTGGGGCAGAATCTGTTGACTACTACTTGCCTAGTATTGGATTTCACCAAGGCATCCCCTGCATTGAGCTACACAACATACTTATTTGCTAGCTTTCATGCCTTGCTCCTTAGCTGATAGGATCTCCTCCCTCTGCTGAATCACATTGGAAGAGAGGTATTCTCTTTCCGTCTATCATAGTTCTAGCAATAACTCAGTCTGGAGGTATTGGCCTGGGTTGTGGTTGTGGGACTTTGCCCAGCACCAATTTAATTTTCACTGTGGTAGGCCTGGTACTAGATCTAAAGTCTAAGGCCTGGACTTTGTTCCTTTTCTCTTTCAAAGTACAAAGCCCCTCTCTCTCTCTCTCTCTCTCTCTCTCTCTCTCTCTCTCTCTCTCTCTCTCTCAATGTAACTTGGGATAGAGTGATGCTGTCAGCTCTTTTCTTTTCACCTTCTTTAGTGGGACATTTCTTATACAAAACTAAGCACTATGGTCTCCCACCTGGATTCTTCAGCTGTTGCAAAAGAATTTTGGAGTGTGAATAACTGTCCATACAGGTGTTTCCATGGGGAGATGGTTGCTGGAGGATCTTACTCACCTGTCATCTTGCTGTCCTCTCTAGGTGATTCAATCTTTAAAGTGAGAATAATAATATTATGTACCTCACCATATTGTTCCGGTGGTTAGATAAAATGACACTTGTAGGCTACAAAATGCCCGACACAGATTGACTGACCAGTAAATGTTCACTCTGATTCTTCATCATCTATCATGTATTCTGATCTCCATTACAGCTCATCTTACAAACCTTACTCTCCCATTAGATTGAATACCCTCTTTTTCTCAGAATCGTGTAATAAATAAATAACAGAGCTGTGTGATTCCACAGACTACATATCTTCTACTACATCACCAGCTCTCAATAGACACTATTAATAAAACCATATAGGAAAAAAATACCGAAAACATGATGATCTAACAAATCTACATGTCTGAGACAAAATAAAGTTACACTCATTGAGAGTGTTCAGATTTGTGTGGGTGATTTTTTTCCTGCTGACATTAGATTTGAAATTTAATTTAATGATTCAAACACTTGCTCTCCATTCATACTAATGAAAACTGTCAATGGATATAATATTCCTATTTAAAAGTGAATCAGCAAAATATTGAAACAATGTAATATGCAAATATCACATGGAGAGACTCAAGGAAAAAATATTGATGTGGAAAAAAGAAACTTTCTTAAAGTCAAACAAAATCTCAAAGTCATGGAATTAAAATAAACTGTGATGCATGATTACCAATTATTTCAAAAGCAGGACTTCTTTCATTTACAGAAAAGCCACCTATTTATTTTTTTTAAGATGCTCAAAATTGAATAAGATACAACAATGAATTCCAAATAGCAGCACATTTGCAGTAGAACTCTGGACGGTATTCTATGTTTGCTGAAAGAGTTCCTTATAATTAATGTCACTGCACTGAATGTCAAAGGAATTAATAATGATTAGCCTCTGATTATAAAGAGCTGCCTATCTTGGTTATTATCTTAACATTCAAAAACAACTTGCTTTATTAAAGCATTTGTTTTTGAATTGTCAACAGCAATCTGTAAATCAATGAGTTGCATTTTTTCAGGATCAGAAACCTCATATAGGTCATTGGTTTTCTTGTTGGAGCCATGTTCCATAATTATGCTATTCAGGAAGATGATCAATCTGAAAAGGGAAGAAAAGTGAACTTCCCTAAATAAGACTTTAGTGTTGCCCACTCCCTGTGAGGGTTACATCTATATTTGCTTAAATAAATGGGAAAGTATTTTTGCTATTTGAAATATAAGGTGTTTAATGAGTTATAATCTAATGTAGAATTAAAGAAAAAACTCAGTTTTTTTCTTTTTTTTTAAATGGGAGAGTAACCATAATATTTGTCCAAATCGACACAATGACCAAGTAGCTAAAGCCCTGAATGTGTTACCTTTCTTGTTACCAACTTCAGACTTTTTAAAGGGTTAAGATTCCTGAGTAAAATGCCCTGTGAGATAATTCATTTCTTGAAGATTTTAAATCATCATTAATTTTAGGAGCCTGGAAACCTGAATGACAAAGTAAAATATGATTCCAAAAAGACAATGTTATATTTAAGACAAAGGAGCCAAATGATTATCAAACCCCACAAAACAAAAATCTTTCGGGTCTTAGATAATTAGGTGTAAACACTGCATGAAAAGGAAGAAAGTATTTCTCATACATGCATGCTGTCCCCTCCCCCCAACAGAAGTCAGAAGATAATTTACTTCTTTTGAGATTATGCATGTTCCACGTGCACCAGATTTTGTCTATACTGAAACCCTTCAATCTTTGTCAAGTTCTTAAGAGCAAAATCCCAGAAACAGAGTTTTGAAGCTGCAGTGCGATATGATTAGAAATAGGCAAACTACCAAAGGATGGCTCACTTGAACTAGCCATCAAAAGAACTTTTAGCACAATAAACAATTACAAAACTATACCCTTGCCATGAAAAACAAACAAAGGTCTTTCATTATTTTTTCCTTTTCCTTCTTGCTTAAAAAATGATTTTTTTCTTCTATTTCAGTATGTGTTTGCTGTTTTGATTTCTACTCATGTTTCATGAGTAGAAAGTACTGATGAAGCTTTCATTTTAACATCAGTAGAATTCTTTTGCAAATTGATTGTAAAACCAGGCAAGCAAAACTTGTTTTGAAAGAAAAACTAGTCGTGATGAACTGATTCTAGCCACTGTTAAGCAAACTTGCTCTTCTCTTCTAACACTCCTTTGCTAGTATCAGTTTCAATTTTTGGAATGCTTGCAGTTCTGGGATAAAAATACAGGTTCAAGGATCTCCCACCTTGATGAGAATGAAAATAGAAACAAATATCATTTTGGAATTATTATGAAAATGATTTGGCTTCCTGAACCTTCATAAAGAGTTTGGCGGGGGACGGGGGGGGGGCAGTCTCTTGGGATCCTCAGATCATAATTTGAAAACTATGGTTGTAGTAGGCTAATAAAGATTATAGAAAATAGCTAGCATTTTGTAGTTTCATGGTGCATTTCTCGTGCGATGGTCATGATAACCCAGAAAGGTAGCAAACTGGGAGATTAAGGCTTAGGTTAAACATAAATTTACTTAATAATAAAAATTAGAACTAAATTTTAAACTGAGATTTCTGACTTCAAATCCTTTATCCTTCACATGACATTAATAGTTGCCTTTCACTGTGGACTTGGAGAGGTCCATAGGGGATTAATCATTTTTTTTTTAAATACTGTTGTTTGCAGTTTTACTTATTTTCTTCTTTGGATTATTACTCCTTTTTTTCGCTGTTAATTTTGTTACTCCAGCTGCTCCAGTTTGTACATTAGCAGCTTTTTCAGGATGCTTTCCACGTCCTTTAAACATGCATGCATGTGTGTGCATATGTGTGGGTGTGTGTATATACAAGATTACTATAAAATGCTGCTGGCTCACCCTGCATTTTCCATATTCTAGCATTGGTATTGTATGGAGCTCCAGCTCCTTTGGCTGGAAAATGGTGTTTAGAAACCAAATTCTGGGTACTAAACATAAATGTTTCTACTAAAATGCCACTGCTTTTAGACCTTCTCAGCAGGCAGGGCTAGGAAATATATAGACCATCTATCTGCAAATACAAGTCACATGAATATCTCTGACAGTAATCCAGTACAAAAGGGATTATGGCTGCTGTTTTCTCTTGCCCATTTGTAAATTCCTTTTTTAACAGTGAAAATTCATAGTTGTGTTTTAAACATTATGTCTTTCCAAGGTATAACTATGTGTGCTTGAAAAGTTAATGTTGTGAATTTGGGATGCATTCTCCCATAGAAACAATTATATTCATGGCTCCTTGTTACTTAGGGGAGTCCCGGAGGACCTACACAATCCTACTAAGACCTGGTGCAAGACTTAAGTCTTACTTTCTATTCAAGGGTAAATTTATAGTATTACCAAATATTGGTAAGTTTTATCACCATTTATATTATACTATAATTGTTACCACAACACACATTTTAAAACTTTTCGTTTTACAAAGTGCTTGTATATAAATGATCTCTTAATTCTCATGAAAATTACAAGGGCTAGTATTTGTAATTTCTATCATTTTTAAATTAAAAACTAGAGAATCAAATGCTGAGATTATTAATCACAGAAAGCCTTTTATTAAAGTTTAATAATAACCTATTAATTTAGTCAATATTTAGTATGCTCTACATTCAAGAATAAGACAATATGTGTTTCCATATTCTATTATGTATTCAGTATTATGATATTGCATTTTTAAAAATTTTAGACATTTAAACATATTTTACAAGTCACAAGTTGCTTGTTCCCTTTCTAGGCACACTCTGGTGGGTTTGTAAACATGGGATTCATATTGGCCAGGCTGGTGTATATCATGTTTGACTTTCTTTAAAAAAAATTTGTTCTTTATTGTTATTTATGTTCACCCTGAGGAATGAAGATTAGATCTGAAAATGAGTATTCTGGGATCTGGAACTCAAGAGAAGGAAGACTTTGGTGGTCATTGGAGCTCATCTTCCGAAACATCTAAATCCCCTCATTAGTATTCACTGTACCTGTTAAGCAGTGCTTCTGAGCACAGACTTTAAATCAAAAGCTTTGCTCAAAATTCTCATCTCTTTGCAAATCACTATGAATATCAATGATGAAAAAATTACAGCAAAGGAGATTGCAAATGGGCCTCGGAAATCATCTGGTCCAACTCTTGTCACTTTACAAATGAGGATCCCAAGGTGCAGAGAGATTCATTGGCTTGTCCCTGGTCACACAAGGAGTCAGTGGCCAAGCTGAAACTAGATTCAGAGTTTTCTGCTTCAAAGGACATGTGTGGATATTGAAATTAGACCCTGAAGTCAAGAGTTTTCTCAAATATCCATTTCATTTTTTCATTCACAAAATATCAATAGGCTTTTAGAATAAGGACTCTATTAGACTTCTCCACATCATTGTGGGGCTGCAAGACAAATAGAAGATCATGCTGATAATATGGAAGCCGAAAGTCCTAGTGAATTAGCATACGTAGGACAAACTGAAAACCCCCAGAATGTTAATATCCTGAATCAGTATTTTGTGATTCCACTAATTAGGCAAGAGCTAGATACATAGAGTCATGGATGGTTTTTATAGTTAAGTGTCTGTTTGAGAGAGAAATGAGAGTTACAGGAATTTTGATAGGAGTGTAGTAAAGAACAGGTTAGGAGACCAAAGGGCAAAGACTTCATGGAAGAATGTCAGGGCACAGAAAATAACTCTCTAGAGACAGAAAGGATTTAAAGGAAACAAGAAATAAGGCAACTGTCTACCAGGTGGATTTGATTCTTGCCACTCTAGCTGGGCTTGCAAGAATTACACTGATTAGGGACTGTATGTTGAAACAAATACATATGAACGAACTGTAATAATGACGAGTCATCAAATCCCCAAACTCCATAGCCAAATTTGAAGAGAAGCATCAATATCTGGTAGAACTGCTGCATATGTTCATGGGAGATCTAAATCTTCAGGAAAACCTTAACGTACAAATCGTCAATTCTGAAGTAGATGAGTTGAATTGGTTTTGGAGACTGAAGTTGTCCAGAAATGGTCAGTATATACATAGTCCGTGTATCTAATACTGAATAAATTTTGTAGCTAATATTTGGGTTAATTAAACACTTTATTGTTGGTTAATGTAAGAGTATTTATGCAATAGTAAAGGTTTGTTAGTGCCCTATAAAAAGTTTATCTACTTCTGACAATAAACCAAGAAAACAACCAATCCGGTAGAATTCACAAAAATAACTGTTTAAGCCAGCCCTTTTTACTGCTGTAACCAAAAGTTCAAAGGAGAACAATTTTAGAGGAGGAAAAGTTTATTTGCAGGCTCTCAGTTTTAGAAGTCTGAGTTCATAGAGAGCCCATTCCATTCTTCAGGGCCTGAGGTGAGGCAGAACATCATAGCAAAAATGTGTGGTGGAGGAAAGTAGCTCAAGACATCACACTAGGAAGGAGAGAGAGAGAGAGAGAGAGAGAGAGAGAGAGAGAGAGAGAGAGAGAGAGAGAGAGAGATACAAAATATGTATTCCTAAGCTATGCCTCCTATGACCCACCTCCTCCAGCCACACCCCACCTGCCATCCAGTTACCACTCAGTTAATCCCTATCAGGGAATTAATTTGACAATTGGGTTAAAGCTCCCGTAACCCAATAATTCCACCTCTAAACTCTTATTCATTGTCTCACACATGATCTTTTGGGGGAAAGCTGGTGTCTAAACCATAATATTCTGCCCCTGACCCCCCAAAGCTCTTGCTCATCTTACAATACAATATACATTTGGTCCATGTGCAAGAGTCCCCACTGTCTCAATAGTTTCAAGATTACTCAAAAGTTCAAGTCCAAAGTCTTCTCAGAGACTCAAGGCAAACTCATATCATGAGTTCCTATAATTGAATGCAAGTCACATGTATCCAATATGTAATGGTATAGAGTAAATATTTCCATTTAGAAAAATAAGGGCATCAAAAGAAGGAACGGGGCCAAAGCAAGACCATAATCCATCTGAGCAAACCAGTCCTGTGGCTCTGTGTCTGACAATATGGAGCACATGGCATTGTGATGTTCTCCCCAAAGAGGTTGTGTAGCTCTGTCCCTATGGTTTTGTGGGTTGCAGCCCACATGGCCTCTCTGTGGCCTTCCTGCAGCTTTCCTAGGCAGATGTTCCCCAGCACTGGCATCCTTAATCTTGGGGGTCTCCACTGCAGCTTTGGCACCCTCCTCACATCTCCGCTCATCACCCTCTCAGGGGCAGCCTTCAGAGACTCCAACCATGCTGCACTTTGCCTGGCCTCCCAAGCCTTCCTTAGAACTCCCAGTGGAAGCCTACATGACTCCCTAGCTCCAGCATCCTGCAATTATGTAGATCCAGCTTGACAAGGTTGCTGCCAAGGTCTGCCACCATCTTGAGCAGTAGCCAAGTCTCCAGGGACCATGGCAGCAGCAGCCTCTGAGTGCCTGGGTGGCTGAGCTTGTTGAAAAAATCTTACTAGGCCCTAGTGTGCAAGCAGGGTGCCTCACTGGTCTTTGCTGAAAGGAATTTTTACTTTTACACCCTTGAGCCTGCAATGGGGATGGTCTTGCCAATTCCTGAGATGCCATTACACCATCTTTCTTATTGTCTCTGAGCAAATTCTTCAGCATTTCTTTTTGTGGCGGTAATGTCTTTTACAACTGCAACTTCCAGAGCCCGTTTTTCTCCCATCTTTCAAGTCCAAGTTTTTCAAATCTTTCTGTTCTGCTTTCTGCTCTTGAATACCAACATAAACTTGTCTAAAAGCCACCAGCAAGAGCCTTGCCACTGCCTAAATACTAAGCTGTGTAGAAATTTCTTCTGCCACATTAAGAAGTCCATCACTTTTTAAATCATCTTCACAGAAAGTCTCTGGACACGCGGGCAAAATGCAGACAACTTCTCAACCAGAACATGACACAAATGGCCTCTAGCCCAATTACCAATAGTGTCCTCCTTTTCCTCTAAAACCTCTTGGGCCCTGTCTTTTCTGTGCAGAGTCCTATTGGCATTATGGTCTTCTGAGCTCCCACCAGAATCACCCTTTAAGCTCCACTTTCAACCACCAAAAGCATTTCCAGTTTGCATTGCAAAACATCTCCAGATTCCTCCCATAAATTCCAAAAAGTTCCAAAACCTTCTGAACCATACGGTCAGGTTAGTCAGCAACAATCCTATTTATTGATACTAATTTCTGTTTTAGTCAGTTTTTTTTCTGCTTTGACCATAAGATCAGATAAGATTTTAGAGTTAGAAAAGTTTATTTGGGAGCTCACATTTTAGATGTCTCAGTCCATAAGCAGCTGGCTCTATTCCTCAGGGCTTGAGGTGAGGAAAGACATCATAGAGGAAGAGTGTGGTAGAGGAAAACAGCTCAGACTTCACATCAGGAAGCAGATAGAGACTCCCCTCACCAGATACAAAATATGTAGTCCAAAGGCACATCCTCAAGACCCATCTCTTCCAGCCACACCTTACCTGCCTTTAGTTACCACCCAGTTAATCTCATCAGAGGATCAACTCATTGATTGGGTTAAGGCTATTATAACCCCATTATTTCACCTCTAAATCTTCTTGCATTGTCTCACACACGAACTTTTAGGGGACCTCTCATATACAAACTATAACACTATCCATGGAAAGATGTGCTAAAAAATAAACGATATGCAGAAGAAAGCCTTTGACAAAATTTAGCACCCATTCATGATAAAGGCACTGAAGAAACTAGAGATAGAAAGAACTCACCAAAACAACATAAAGGCATATATGAAAAACTCAGAGCCAACAATGGGAAAAAACTGTTTTTCCATCAAAATCAGGAACAAGACAAGGATGCCCACTCTCACCACTACTATTTAAAATAGTACTATAAATTCTAGCCAGAGCAATTAGGCAAGAAAAGAAAACAAAAAATTAAAAATAAAAAAGAATTTAAATGATCACTATTTGCAGATGATCTCATCCTATAAATAAAAAATCCAAAAAGCTCCACCAAAGGAATAATTGAGCTAATAAAAAAAAATCCAGTAAAGCAGCAGGTTACAAATTCAACATAAGGAAATCAATCGTTTTTCTATCTACTGATAATGAATCTGCTGAGAAATAAGTCAGAAAAACAATTCCATTTACAATAGCTTCAAAAACAAACAAACAAAAGACAAAACCCTACGAATAATTGTATCAAAAGAAGGGAAAGACCACTACAATTAAAACCATAGAACATTTAAAAAAAATTGAAGAAGACACAGAAGATGGAAAGACCTTCTATTTTCATAGATAGGTAGATTTAATATTATTAAAATGGTCATACTACCAAAAACAATATACAGATTAAGTGCAATCCCCATCAAAACACCAAACACATTCTTCCCAGAACTAGAAAAGAAAACTCCTAAAATTTAGTTGGAAGAATAAAAGACCTAGAATAGCCAAAGCACTTCTAAGCCAAAAAAGCAATACTGGAAGCATCAAAATACCAAACTTCAAATTATACTCCAGAGATATAGTGGAAAAAAAAATAACTTCATGGTATTGGCATAGAAACAGACTAAGATGCCAATGGCACAGAATAGAAGAAATAGAGACAAACCCACACATTCAGTCATCTGATCCTTGAGAAAGGTGCCAAAAAACATACATTGGAGAAAAGGCAGCCTTTTAAATAAATGGTGCTGGAAAGACTGTTTATGCATATGTAGAAAAAATGAGAATAGACCCTTATCACTCACTCTGCACAAAAGTCAACTCAAAATGAATCAGAGACCTAGGAATTAGATCAGAAACTACAACTCCTAGAGGAAAACAGGGTTAATACTCCAACATATTGTTCATGTGAGATTCGGAAACCTTAATTCACCAGCTAGCAGGCCAAGGGGTAGGCTGAAAGTCTGCACCCTTCAAACCTCTCCTGGGTTTTGAGTACACTTTTTATAGTCCAAGACCATATTAAAGCATAAGTGGCTGTTGCTATGATTCAAAACCATAAACAAACATCATGAGATCTAAAATCATAAGCAGAAAAGAGAGCGGGCCAAAACGTCCCTAGTTGTGTACAAGTTAAAGAATGGTAACTAACATCTAGACAATCAATCTCTACCTTGGACAGGGTACACTGTCCAAGAAAAATGGGAACCAAAGAGAGAACACATTTACATCATATAATAATTGCCATTTAGTAGTGGAGCACTTACCTAGCACACATGGGCACTGGGTTCAATCCCCAGCACCACATAAAACATACTAAATAAAGGTATTATGTCCATCTATAACTATAAAATAAGAAAAGAATTGTCATTTTATGTTGTGTTTCAAGCATGCTATGCTAAGCAACTGTTGATGGGTACAGTGGCGGGGCTTTCCCTGGGAGAAGCATTTCTTATACCATGTGGAGTCCCAGGGAAAAATAGAGTCTGTTTGGACATTGCCCATATAGCCTGGCCCATAACAATATGGGCACAGAAAACAACTTTCTCAATAGGATCCGTAAAGTTGAGAAAATAAGGCCAAAAAGTTAACAAATGGAATGGCATCAAGTTAAAAATCTTCTACCCAGCAAAGAAACAATTAAGAATGTGAAGAGGGAACTTATAGACTGGGATAAAATCTTTGCTTGCTACTCTTCTGACAGAGGATTAATACCCAGAATATATAAAGAATTCAAACACCAAAAAAAGGAATATGGATGGAACTTTAGACTATCCTGTTAAGCAAAATAGGTCAAGTTCAGAAGTTCAAGCAAGAATCATATGTTTTTTTTTTCTCATATGTGGAAACTAGAGAAGAAAAGGAACGGACAGGGTGGGTTTGTCATGAAAATCAGAGGGAGAGCAATAGAATAGAGGCAACAGACCAGGGGTTAAAGAAGGAGAGAGAGAGAAAGCACAAATACTATGTCTATGACTATGTAAGTATGTGACAACATATCCCACCATCATTTAAAACTATAATGTGCCAAAAAAATTGGAAAAAAAAGAAAAAATCTTGGTATTTTACACTTTTCTTAAACTTGCAATATTTTCATTTTACTTAGAATTAACTAAGTTTACACTTGGCTATGATTTGTTAAGATGTTAAGATAAAAATAGGATGTAAAGGAGCATATAGAGCTGAGTTCTGGGATTCTCAGAAAACTGTGAGTCATGAATTAACTGCTAATACATGAATTTAGGAGAAAATGTAATGCAAAACAAGGAAAAACAGTGAAGTGCTGAACTAAGCACAGAGGAAAAAGGAATTAGCATGACCTGGAGGAGACAAAGCTTCACAGCAGTGGACGAGAAGTTGGGTCTTAAAGGGCAAGTAGGATTGGATTTATGAACAAATGTTCAGGTACCTCAGGCTGAGAAGAGATGAGAGATGCGAGAAAAAACATGGGCTAAATGTATGAACGGGGATGAGGACAGCAAGGGAGGAGATCACAAGAACAATGTCCTATCAGATTACAGGGAAACATTAAAAAGCAATGGAGCTGAAGTCAACCGAATGGTAAGGGATCAGATTGCGCAAGACTCTGAGATCCTTGAGGGTTTCAGCTTAATTCTGAGAAAAACTTGAAGTCTACTTTAGCAGAAAAAAAGACATAAAGGAAACATTGTTTTAGGGAGAAATTTTTGGAAGAATATTATAGGAAAAACTGAGAAGGGAAATAACATAATGACATGCTCAATATAACATGGCCATAGTCCAGGAATGAATCATTTATTAATATTAAGGGTGTGCAAGTGTTTCTTAAAAGAGGAAATAATAAGCTTCAGTATTAAATTTTATATAATTAATAAATTATAAAGATTGGTTTAAAAGAATGGTTTTAAGTTTGAGATACTCAAAATAGTGGATGACCATTGGAAATAGTGTTTTTATAGGTGACAGAGTTTTAGGAGGAAGAAGAGAGTTGGACTGAGGCCTATTTAGCTCAAGTAATGATGCTGTAGTAGAGAAAACAGTTTGTGGTTCTACTTGATTGTTTTTTTTCCTGTGCTTGCATGACTACATTCACTAGTCTCCCTCAAAGTTTAGCTGAGATCATATGTGCCAGTTCTGACCAGTGAGATTGATGTAAGGGAAGTATACCACTTCTATGCCTGTATCACAAGTTTGAAAAAGAGAGGCTCTGGATCCCTGAGTCACTGAGTGGAAGAAAACAACCTGTAGCATGTCCAGCAATAAAATGTTTTTTTACTATCATTAATTTTCCTATTAAAAAGGCCTATTTGTTATGAAGCAGAGCTTTTCATGTTCTGACTAATATAGATACACCATCTAAGCAGACATGCATAAGGGTGAGATGGAAATACCTGTTAAAGTTAAAATATTAGGTGACCCCAAAAGCTCATATGTGAGACAATTCAAGAAAGTTTAGAGATGAAATGATTGGGTTACAAGAGCTTTCACCCAATTAGTGCTGTGGTGATGGTAGGCAGGTAGGGTGTAGGTGGGGGAGGTGGGTCATATGTGCTTGGGGCATATGTTTTGTGAGCCAAACATAGTCTCTCTCTCTGCTTCCTAATGCCATGCTCACAACTGCTTTTCCCTGCCACCTACTTCTGCCATGATGTGCCGCCTAATCCTAGGCCATGAGGAATGAAGTTGGCCAGCTATGGAATGAGACTTTTGAAACGAGGAGTCCACAAATAAACTTTTCCTCCTCTAATTTTTCTTGTCATGTCTTCTTGGTCATAGCAGTAAAAAAGATGACTAAATCAATAACTAAATTCATTTAAAATTCAGATTTGGGGTGCATGTTAATGGTAGGAATAAGTGAAGAAACAACAGGGGGTAAGCTTTCTGAGGAAGTGAGGGGACAAGAATAAAGATACAAAAGATGAGGCTTGGGTGGAAAATAGTGAAGTAATAGGAAAAACAGTAGAGGAGGGTTAAAGCAATTCTGACTCAACAGCATCTAGCTCTTGAAAAACAGAGAATAGTAAGGATCGACCAGGCAAAGAAAGGAGGTTGCGGATACTAGGGTGACCTGAAAATTTTGTATAAGGAGATTAGAAGGGAAGCAACACTTTTGTGAAGGGCACAGTGTGAGCTCTGTTTATGACTGCATCTGACCCACCAAGCCAGCCTCACCTACTCAGGTAGGACGCCCCTCTTACCTCTTAACTCATATTCATTTGCTTGCTCTTGATTCCATCTCCTCTGCGTCTAAGAGCTGATTTGATGAACTACATTTTGATCACATCTAATAATCAAAGATTTGTTACTCCAGTGTGTTTAACACCATACTTGGATTTTAGCTTAAATGGAACAAATTCATTCTTACCTTCAGGAGTGATCATAACTCATCATAAGCATAGGTAATATAATTACCCTTTTAAATTTAGGCTTTGGTTGTCTTTTTATATCTCACATTTTATCATTGCCTTAGAATTAATTTCTGTTCCAACCCTAAGAATCATCTTGATCATACATGAGAAGTTTGGGACAGAGAGAGGCTAGTGTTGCAAAGTAAGGTGAAAAGTGTATCCTGAAGCTGTGTGTGAACATGCCCTTGTTCTTTGTTGTCTGTTGCATCCACACTAACTAGTATGGGAGAGGCCATTGTTTTAAAGAAATGAGTTGAAAGAGTGAGTGCATGCATGATTGAATAAAGTGAAGGAGGAAGTCACACTGAGTGGCATTACCATGTTCCTGTTGAGATTAGGTTCAAAAGCCAGGCAGGTCTAAGGGCAAATCTCATCTCTGATTTACTTCAAGTAAATTTTCAAACACCTTTAACCCGTATTCTCTCCTGCAAAAAGGTCCAGTGTGAGGTTGATTATAGTAAAGTACATAAAATATTTGATCTGGTACATCATAAATGCTAGATATCATCTGTACCATTTAGTAGTAGAATGGCCTCCAATTCTGAAAGTGTATTGAACTCCAAAACAAATTAATATGTTCACAGTAACGACCCCAAAGATAACTGTCTTCCCAGTTGGAACTATATATTTCTTTTCAATGACTGGGCAGAAAGCAACCTACAGAAGAATGCTAAAGCACAGACCTAAATCAAGATGCCCTTTTTTTTAACATTTGTATTTGCATATTTAAGGAATATAAAATAATGTATGTGTGTTCATCTTATCTACATACAAATATGTACCTTTTGACCTCTATATTTCTACTTCCTCTCCTTTCCATGGTAAGCACTGTTCTACTCTATTTCTATGCATTTGTCTCTATTTCAGATTTGACACATTAAGTGACAACATGCAGCATTTTTTTTTCTTTCTGTGTTTAGTCCACTTTACTTAGTATAATGCCCTACGGGTTCATCCATGTTGACACAGATGGCAGGATCTTCATTCTAGAAAGAATGAATAATATTCAATTTTCTACACACACACACACACACACACACACACACACACACACACACTGCACAATTTCTTCTTTCATGCACTCCCAGGTAGTTTCCATATCTTGTTTGAATTATGCTACAATGAACATGATATGCTCTATAAGGTTTTGATGTCATTTTATTGCTGGATGATATGGTAGTTATACTTTAAAATATTTTTAGAAATCTCCATACCGTTGTCCATAGTGAGGACACCAATTTAACATCCCAAACAATGCATGAATGTTCTCTTTTCTCCATATCTCACCAATACTTACAATGTCTTGTCTTTTGATAATAATACTTCTAATAACTATAAGGGGAAATCTCATTATGATATGTACATGTATTTTCCAAATGATTAGTGATGTTGAGCACCTTCTCATATACCCGTTGAAACTTTTTATGTCCTCTTTAGAAAAAAAATTATTTTCACATCCATTGTCCATCTTTTAATGGTTTTTGTTTTGTTTTTTGGTTTGTTTGTTTTTCATTTTGTTCATTGTTTTTGCTATAAATGGTTTGCAAATATTTTCTCCCAATCTGTAGGTTGCCTTTGCATTTTGTTGATACTCTTTTAATGACTGCAAGACTTCCTTGTTTATATCAGTACATACAGTTCCTTCTGATTGCAGTTGTCTTCCAGGAAAATGTCTTTAGAGCACACATTACCTGAAAATGGCTTGGTTGTCTTATAATCATTGCATTCTTTCATCTTTCCAGGTGTAGGTTGGTGATTTTTTTTCTTTTTTTTTTCATCTTCTAATTCTATCAATGTGGAAAGACGTCTTATGCTAGATGCAGCTGAACTAATCCATCTATTTTAATCCCAGATTTTGCCACATCTAAGATGTCTTTGAGGGACTTGGTATAATCGTGTCTTTGTTCTTATCATTCTCAAGCAAATCACATTTCCAGAATTCTAGCCAGCTCTTCAACCTGGTAATATTCTCAACTCTGGATTCTGCTTCTCCTTCCTGCTTTGTTTTAGATAAAGTTTCTATTGCACACATCTGAAGAGAAGTTGAAAGCTTAGCACAGAGGTAGCAATTTCCAATATAACCGTCACCTGATTTCACCTGTACATTTGCTTGGCACTTTTTTTGAATTGTGTTGTTCAAGTTTAAGTGAATTTGAAAGACCATCTTCTATGTGTAATAAGGACTGTGCCTTTCACAGAGCATTACCATTAAAGTATGTTTGAGTAATTAATTGCCTTAAATTATATTACCCTTGGACTTAATGAAATTCTCATTCCTCTTCTATAAATTTGTTTCTTTTTTTCTCCTTTTTTGATTGGTGCATTATAGTTATGTATAATATTGGGATTCATTTTGACATAATAATACAAGCATAGAGTGTAATTTGCTCCAACTCAGTCCCCAGTATGTCCCCTTTTTCTCCCCTTCTCCCTCCCTGTTCCCTTTCCTCTCTTCTACTTTATCTGGCTTCTGTTTACTTTCAGTTTTCAAATTAGTGCATTGTAGCTATGCATAAAGATGAGATCCACCGCAGTCTATTCATATATGTACAGAGGATAATTTGGTCAGTTTCACTCCACTGTTCCTCCCTTTTCCCATCCTACCTCCTTTCTTTCTCCAATTTCCTTCCTCTACACCACTGATCTCTCTTCTGTTTTAATAGGAATCTCTCTTCCCTTCCCCCTGCTTATTTTGGACTAACTTCTACATATGAGAGAAAACATTTGACCCTTGACTTTTGGGGGCTGGCTTATTTTACTTAGCATGTTGTTTTCCAGTTCCATCCATTTACCAGCAAATACCATAATTTCATGCATCTTTATGGCTGAGTAAAAAACTGTATTGTATACATTTATCACATTTTCTTTATTCATTCTTCTGTTGATGGGCCTCTGGAATGGTTCCATAACTTGACTATTATGAATTGCTCTGCTATAAACAGTAATGCCACTGTTAATTTTTGATTTCTGGATATATACACCAAGGAGTGGGATAGCTGGGTCAAATGGTGGTTCCATTTCTCTCTCTCTCTCTCTCTCTCTCTCTCTCTCTCTCTCTCTCTCTCTCTCTCTCTCTCTCTCTCTCTCTTTTTAAGAAATCACCATACTGCTTTCCAGAGTGGTTGTACTAATTTGTAGTCCCACCAGCAATGTATGTATGTAACATATTCCCCACATCCTTACCAACACTTAATCATTGTTTTATACATTCATTTCTAAATATTACTGATATGGCTTAATGAATCTTGAGGATGTGCATGGGTTAAAATAAAATCATAGCATTTCAATATTTAGGCAACTTATATTTCATTTAATCTGACTACTTATTTAACAGGGAAAAACCTCAATAAAAGTCATATACAGTGGAAAGTGGACTAATAGTTAACTTGTCAAATGCCAAACTGCTGGGTCAAGACAAGTTGTTTATTGGTACTATGGATGCTTAATAGGGATACAGGGTATTACACTGACACTCAATGGGGAATATATGATTTTAGTTTGAATTCAAGTTGAGAAATACTTCTTCCTGCCAAAATTACTCCTCACCATAGCAGTAGAGATAACACCAGTTGGGATAATCATCATTCCATTGGAAAATAAGGATGGTAGATTGGACATACAGAGATAATTTTCCAGGTTGACACATAAATAGGAGTAAATATTTTTTTAAAGATCATTAGATGCTGCAAACTTCCAAAGATACCATTTTATAAGGATTGTCCTTAAATCTTGTGCAAGTTCGTAAGCAGAATCTAAAGGCTTTATAAAAACATATAAAGGTATAATAACAAATATGGATCAAATATTTATGAAGCACTAGGAACTGTGTGTAGATCTTTGTATTTATTTTCTCATTTAATATTCACTATATCCCTAAGGGATAATAATGAAGAAGTAGGTCAAATAAAAGGAAATAGAGCCACAGGGGTTCCAAAATCAAGTAAGCATCAGGTCTGGGATTTAAGCTCAGGGGTAAGCCAAAGTCATTGGCTTACTCTTTTGCCACATTAGGTAGGAAGTGACATCACAGAACAGTTTATACAACAAAACAGTAGAATGGGACACAGAATAAAAATCAGAGCAGGAAAGAAGGTTTCAAGAGCAGAAGAGAAACTATGTGCTGTGGATTCAAGTCAGTCACAAATTCTTGGCTTTTTGTCCAATAAGAGGTGGAACCACTTTCCGTCCCTTTATTCTGGGCTACACTGGCATTATGATTTGCTTTGACTGAAGAAATGTGGCAAAAGTAGTGGCCTGGGACTTCTGGTCCTCACCTTGAAAAGATTGGGAGCATCCTCTCTCCCAGGGTGGGAAGCAAGCTGTCATACTTTGGGTTTCGATGGGTGGCTCTCAGTCTGGGCAAGTTTGCCTCAGGGAGCATTTGGCAATATCTGAAGATGTTCTCGGTTGCCACAACTTGTGGGGAGGGGCCGACATATCGAACAGGTAGGGCCCACGAAGCTGCTAAACATCCTTACTATGCACAACAGAACTCTGAGCCTCACTGTTCAGTAAAGAATTTTCTGGCCCAAAATATCAGTTGTGCAGGTATTGAGGAAATGCAGCTTAGATGATGAAGGGTGAGAGAGTGAACACACAGAGAGAAAGGAGCCAGGGAAAGACCAATAAGATACCAGGCATGTAAGTCCAGGACTCTCTGGACCTTCCATCCCAGCCTAAGTGTTAGTTAAGTGCACTGAATAAGTAAATGAACTCAGATGACACAAGTTGTCTGAAACCTGACCAAATTCTCACACTGCCAAGGTTTGGAAAAATAATGCACTCAAGCCAGTGAGTTTTGGCTGAATCACTATCTTTTTAGCCAGATTTGGATTGCTATTTTATTTTCAAAAAGATTTATACACTGAAAGGTAATTATACAACACCTCAAAACTGTGGCATAATAATATGGCTAAATTATTGGTATTATCAGAGTTTATATTATTCCCCCAAACTTGGGCTTATTCCTTTGCTTCAAAAATGTTTGTTTTCTGTGACGCAACAAGCAAACTAATTACCCCAATGATCTTATTGATTCAAATTTGAAATTCTTCAGATGTGTGTTCCCAATACATGATTCTCCCAATATTTTTAGAGCAGTGGATTTTTTCAAACCAGATAGTTTCTTACATTGAATCCTTTTAACACCTTGTTCCTCATCTTATTCTGAACAGTTTTTTCCCTTTTTTTTTTTTTTGATATTTTCTAGTCTGGAAGCCTCTTGTCAATTGAAGCTTTGATGAGCCTGCCTTAGATTTGATGTAAAAATTTTGAAGATATCATGGCTATAAACAATACCTTGTAGCATGCTTTTAAAATTGCCCATTCCCTGGACTGACCCTTAGGGATACACTGTGTATCAGGCACCGTCATTGTGGATGAATCGTGCCTTTTTCAGGCACAAGTGCAGCAGTTTAGAAAAATAAAGTAAAGGGGGGAAGCATTAGAAATAGGTTATCCTCCTGTGAATTGATCTAAAATAAACATACAAGCCTGGAAACATTAATGTGAAAATGTTAGGATGATGTTGCATGGGTCAAACAGCAGGTTTCTGGCATGCTTTAGCTGATCGTGATGATTTGGGTATATAATGAAACAATTTTATTTAAGGTTGAGTCACATCATATTCAGTTAACTTATGTAAATTTGGTTGTGCTTGCTTGGTCTATAATGGCAAAGGAAAGATAAACAATGACTTCAACAGCATATAATTCCACCTGCTATTCCATGCATTAGTGTACAGCCAGTAGTAATCTTTTTTAAAAAATCTTTATTTTTTTAGGTGTAGATGGACACAACACAATGCCTTTATTTTTATGTGGTGTTGAGGATGGAACCCAGGTCCCGCCCATGCTAGGAGAGCGCTCTACCGCTGAGCCACAGTCTTGACATGGAGGCAAAGATCTGGTCTCTCAAGAGCAGGTTCTTTGTATATCCGACAGCATAGACTTCTCACCTCCCTGGGTGTGATTAGAACATTTAAGGAGACATGTTGTTAGCACTACTTCACCTTTTATGGAAGGCAACGTTAAAAAGCAATACTTTTATACTACTTTTTAAGTGCAAAAGAGGAAAACGCTTTCAAGGCAGGAGAGATGTTTTGTTAAACTTTAATGAAACTATTTCCTCAACATGAGATTTTCTTTTCAACAGGATTTTGAAGGTCAATTTTGACTATCTTTCATCTTCCTTCGAAAATCACTGTGCATTTTGACACTTAATGATGTAACCCTGTGACACAGTACCCTTATAGCTACTATTTTGGTTATTTAACCAAAATAAATAGGGATATATAGATCAGTCAGTGAATGGACAATTTTGCACATCTACTTATATGCTCATTCAGCCTCACAGGAATCACATTTTTGTTATACAGAATCCCATGTTGTACTACAGTGAAATTGATTGAGTGGGTTTATACCCATGCCTGGGGAGACTAATAAGAAGACTCTGACAAAGCATTGTGCAGCAAAGTTTTGTGTTGCTTTGGGCTGAAACTTCTTGGAGACATGGCCCTGGCTGCTAGGATTGTCTGACTATTAGTCTCCCACATCTCGTCCTTTTCTCTGTCTTCCTTTACTTAAATATGTCTACTAAAGTTCTTCTTTATAAATGTAAGTAGCATGTATGTCAAATGTACCTACAAGAAGGAGAGTAATGTAATGCACTCCCCTATATCTACCACCTGATTTGACATTTTATGATTTTGGCACGTTTCACTCAGAACTATTTGAAGAACATCATATTTGATACAAAAGGCTGAAGTTCTGCCCCTCCTTCTCCCTCCCATCCCTGTCTCTGCAGAGGTAAACATTATTGCAAAAGTGGTGAACACCCTTTATCTACATGATTTTAATATCTTCAGTGCATATGTAGGTGTCCCTAAGCTATATTTTGTGAGTTTTGTTTTTTTTATACAGACATGGCTATGTCACTGTTTCATGTTCTGCTTCATTTTTTTGGCCACTCAACATTGTTTCAATATTTGTCCTTGGTACACATTTATTCATGGACCTGACACTGCTTCTCATTCTAATTCATTTTTCAGCCACTTATCATTGTTTCAATATTTATCTCCGGTACACGTTTATTTTGTCAATTCATTTTAGCTGCTACATGAAATTTTATTGAATGCAAAAAGGTATCATTCGTCCATCTGCCCTCTTTTTGACTTTCTGGGTTGTTATTATAAGCAACTCTAGTGACCATCTTTGCAAATTCGCCTGTGAGTACATGGTAAAGTGTTTCTACAGAGCACACGCTTGTAGTGTCATAGCTACACACAGCTTCTGCCTGATCTGCTACGTGCATTCCCACCTGGGTACACCAGTTTATCATTTCTTGAGCAATAAGTGACTGTTGTTCTTTTATCACCTCATCCCCTTCAGTTATTGCAGTAGAGTTCTATCTGCTTGGTGTGAAGCATTATCCCCTTTCTTGTTTAATTTGCATTCCCTGATTACCAGCACTGCTGAGCATCTTTTCATATGGAGCTAGCAATTCAGTTCAGGTTTTCTCCTCTGAATAGCTTGTTTGTTTTTGAAGTTTTTCATTTTATTGATTTGGTAAAGGTTCTTTATATAGCCTGAGTAGGAATTATATTAGTTGTTGTTCTTACTTGCAAGCAGAAGAATATACTCTAGCCAGTTTAAGCAAAGAAGTTATGGATAAAAAGGATATCAGGCAGCAAATAGAATCTCAAAAAGGACTGAGAAGTCAGACGCAGAGGCCCTGTGGTTCTCCCAAATCACACTGCAGGGTTGTCCCAGCAGAGACCTGACTACTGCACTGCTGGGCCCCATCCCCTGCATGCACCACTAATGAACCTAGAGACTGAAGACTGGAAACACTGCTTGCAGTTCCCTGAAGCCAGGGGCTTTGTCCCAAATCAAAGTCCTGCCCAGATGGATCTAATTATTTAAACCTAGGCCCCCTGTCTTTGCCCTCCCTGACTGCTGCCTTAGGGAAGCCGAATTCACACAGTATGGAATTCTCCCAATATCAGGAAAGGCGTGCAAAACATGCCGGGCACGATTAATGTCAACTCACTAATCATTTGCTGCCTATCAGTGATGCAAATATCCATTCATGTCAATGGCTCATCTTTTAACTCTGTTTTATTATGTGTTCTGTTGTATGAAAATTTACATTGTGATCTTGTCAGATGTACTCATCTTTTCCTTCCTATCTTTACTTGTGTGATTTACTTAGGAGATCTTTTTTCCATGCTAACATCATGATACCATTCTTCTAAATTTTCTTCAAAAGATATATGTTTTACTTTTCACTTTCATATTTTTTATACATTGGGAATTGACTGTGTCATGGGACAAAGAGATTGGCTATGTTCCCTCCCACGCGTTGACCTGATGACCCCACATCATTGACAGCACCGATATTCTCACACATCTCACAGCTGGGTGCACCAACATATCTTACCTAATCAGTCTCTGCCATGACTTTTCATTGTGTCTCATCAGTCTACTGGACTATTTTAGCATCATACCACCTGGGGTTCTATCACTAAGGTTTTATGATGCCATCTTCGGTAAATAGCCCCTTAATTTGTTCTTGTTTTGGAGATTCTTGTTGCCTCCATATAAATTGTCTTAGTTTGACAACCAATTGTATGATTTTGATAACAATTTTATGCATTAACTTACTACTTTATATTTCATAAATATATGTTTATTAAATTTTTAATTGTTTTTTTTTTGCTTCTGTATCAGTAGGTCTTTGATTTGGGCACATTGATATCATGTCAGGTAAACTTGCACAATCTTTTATTAGTTCTGTCGTTAGATTCTTTGGAGTATTTTTATTCATATGATGATTTCTCTGCAAATTAAGTTTGTTTCATATTTGGTTTTCCTTTTTTAAGCCATTTTTATTGTCTTATCATCAACTATGATCTTAAGAGTGGTACAAAGCAAAAGCAGAAATAGTGTGGGTACCTTGTCATTTCTCCAAGGAAATTTTTTTAACATTTCATAATGAAGCACAATGCTTAGTTGGGCCTCTTCATGTATATCCATTATCAAGTTAGGAAATCCTATTCTATTATCAATCAGTGATTTGAAGTTTATCCAAAGATTTTTTTCCTGTCTTTTTAGATGACTACATATATTTTATCTCCTTTTTATTCTTCTAAATTGTTTCAAAAATTCTTGCATGTTTGGTATAAGCCCTAATTTGTCATTGTATGTTTATATTTGTGTGACTAGATTGGTGCACGTGTGTAGGTATGAAGAAGATCCAGGGTCTATAGGACCTAAAACTTGTACAATTTGGGAGCTTTCTTTAGGAAAATATTTCAAAAGTAAAAATCAACTATGGCAATGTATCTCCAAAGGAACTCTGACCAAAGTTCTCCTCTAACAAGTAAAGGAACCCCCCTTAATTTTCACTCTCTTCATAATAAATCCACCTCCATATGTGTAGGAACAGCTGGATTTTGTTTATAAATTCTTCATTTGAGACTTTATTTTCTGTTAAAAAAAAGGGGGGGGGGAATGGCCTATAATTTGTTCACTCACATTTTCTTTGGTTTTTGTATCAAAGTTATGCTACCATCATAAAATAAGTCTGATAGATTTTAATCATTTTTTTACCCCTAGAGGAATTTGAATAAGATAAGATAGATCAATTTCTTGAAGTTTTTATTCTGGAGCTGGGACTTTCATTTATCTAGTTGTGAAAATAATCTTAGACTGAAGAGGGCAGGGGAGGAAGGCAGGCATTTTAGGAAAAGCACATAGGCTATTGCTAAAGCTGATCTCAGCTCTAGTTTTCAAAAGTAATGAAACAGAGGTATTTTACCTTTTACCTTAATCTTTTGTCTATTTCAATAGAGTCATAACTCAGGAAGAGAGAATAGCCATGTCATTGGTCATCACCTCCTTCCCCCAAACATCTAAGGACCTCTGAGCATGAGCCATAGCCAACATCCTGAACTATGGGTATTTGAACATTTGTACAAACTGCATTAAATACAGGAGTATCCAGCCTTTGCAAGCAACCTGCCAGCCAAATGCTTTCTGAACACCTTACTGAACAGGTGCAGAGACATTCAAGGCAGCTATGGATTAAACAGATGCTGTCCTGGACCTTAGGAAGCAAAGTTGAATCCAAGACTAGGAATCCTGCTTTCTGCCTTTGGTTTTATAATATAATTATAATACTTATAACACCTCACTTGTCTTCATTGAGGAATAAATTATTCTTCACTGAGAATAACTGAGATAAACATATCTTTCCAGTGCCAATACTACAATTATTTCATTAAATCATTTGACAGGAATGTGTCTAAATTATTATTTTTTAACCTCTATGCTTCCTTATTCAAATCAGTATTCTTTCTTCTGGGCTCTGAATGTATATTGCATTTCTGTCTGAACACCTTATATACCGAAGGCCTAAGGAATCAACTTTCTCAAGGATAGGATCCCTTGACAGTTCTGCCTCATGAATCTGAACCAAATTAAGCATTAGGGACAGAGTCAAACCCATGACAAGCTATCACCTATGTAAGCCACACTTATGGTGGGAAGGAATTAAGTGTCTCACTAATAATAAAACCATTATTTAACAAATAAAATCATGACTTTTCCAGAAAGAGGAAAAGATGAAATATGTTTTTATCGATCCAGAAAAAGTAAAGGAAAGAGGTTTCCTTAAATCTTTTTCAGTCCCACTGAGTGCATTCTGTTTTCTACAATTGATTCTGTAAGATTTTCCCTACATCTTTATAATACAGACTTTACATTGGGCATCCTTGAGAGAATTCCTCGTCTTTGCTACCAACTTTTAAATAATGAGTGATACTGACTTGAAATATAAATAATTCAGTTTGCCTTATTTTAACTTAATTTGATCAATGTTATTATAAAATTTTCTATCTGTTGTCTTTTGTCTAGCAATTTATTTAGTGCCAGGCAGGAAGATATACAGACTGAGTCCAAAATTGAACAACTGAGTGACAAGAACACAACCATTTACTCACACATCCATCTTTATTGAGTATCTATTATATCCCAGGCATGGGAAATGTAGGGGAAAGCAAAATAAGTGCGATCCTTGACATGCTTATTACACATGTGGTCTATATCATTCTGGAAAAGGAAGGAAGTATTTAAAATAATCTCATGAAAACTATAGTGTCAGTACTGTGAAGGCAAAGCATATAGTTTTATGGCAAAGGAACAGGGATGGTGGATCCATATTTGGATAGAGGAGGACAAGAGCTCTTCAGGCCAATGGCAGATCAGCTGAGACTGAGGAAAGAGCAAGACTTTGGTCAGACATGGCAGTGTGGGAGAGAGAAAGCACACTACAAGGGCAGAGGATGTCTGTGCAGAGTCCTTCATTCTGGAAGAGAGGAAACCAGAGTATGTGTAAGAGGGACCTAGTACAGACCAAATAGAGAAAAAAGGAAAAGTCAGATTATTTAGAAACTTCTAGATATCATTAAAGGATTTAGAAGAAATTGTAAGTCAGCCCCTTACTTTTAGACTCCATTGCATTTTTATAAGGGTTGATCTCTGTCAGGTCTTTCAACAAATGATTTTTAAATATCTGTAAAGCTAGAAAATGCTGATGCTTCTTCCACATTCCTCTCATTTTTCATAAAGTAAAACTCACCTGTAACTGAAAATGATACCTTTTCACATACTAAAGGAATAGCTCCTTTGTGCAAGCCCGACCCAAAGCATAAAATATCTGATTCTTCCAAGAAATTATCTCTCCACAGTATGCCAAACTACCTTACTACAATCCCAGTTTGAGTGTATGATGTGAACAGCAGTGATAAAGTGTATTTAACAAAATGTCAAATAAGGAATCAGCATACAATAGGTTGATGTCATGAAGAATCTTAGTCTTGGGCTGAGGATGTGGCTCAAGCGGTAGCATGCTCGCCTGGCATGCGTGCGGCCAGCCCAGGTTCAATCCTCAGCACTAAATACCAACAAAGATGTTGTGTCTGCTGAAAACTAAAAAGTAAATATTAAAAATTCTCTTTTTCTCTCTTTTTTTTAAAAAAAGAATCTTAGTCTTATTATCATCCAATTTAATACATAATGTAAACAAACAGTAATGATATTTAGCACTTCTAACAATTCTGAGTGATATAAGGACGACTTTGATTGTAATATGCCAGAGTGTTACAGAATAAATTTTGCTGACTTGCAGACTGCCAAGTTTGGTGGTAAGAATAAGAACAATGAATCCATCTGGGGAAAGAAACTTTGATGGATTTCAAAACAAAGAGCTGAGGGCCATTGGAGGAGGACATGAAGCGATGGTCAGTGGTCAAGAGAAGACCTAAGCAGATTTAGTAGAATAGCTTTTCACACTTGTGCTTCTTGATATTACCATGTCCACCATTTCATAGAACATCATCTTCAACTGGCCTTGAAAGTTCTCTCTCTTTCCTTTATTATTCTTTACCGACATCTCAAGTCCCCACACCTATTCCTGTATTTTTACTATGTCAATCTATTTTTTTCTGTTATTTATTCACAGAATAAGAATGCTTGGACATCTTTTATGCAAATTGTTTTGTAATCAGAATCAGTTTTTAGCAAAATTATGAGGTTATTTCAGATGGAAAGGATAGGGGCCCTTGAGGAAACATTCACAATAGGTAGGAGATAATATTCTCACTGAGAGTTTCTATTCATTCATCTTACATGACATGTGTATTGGAACATGTCCCAACTCTACATAAGTATCTGACAATGCCATCATCTATGCCTCTGACAGGAGGATTTCTGGCAACCCCTTGCCCTTCAGAGACTAGAGTTGACTCTAATTTAGAATGAAGATTTGAGATAAAATCAACCGGTTCACAGACATTTCGTTAGACTGACATTTGGTGGGTTAATAGTGTCACCATTTCTTTAAACCGAAAACCAGATTAAAATTGAGAACTTTGACTCAGCTTGGCTCCTGATCTCTTCATCCCTCAGGTGGCACCGAGGACGACTCTGAGAAATCCTGGGGATCCATGTGCTATGACTTTAAAATCCTGAGGGAGATGATTCCTGTGAGCCTGCTCAGCCGTGACGCTCTATGGTCTCTGACTAATTCTCAGTTTACCAGGGAAAACCAATACGAAGATCCAAGCTGGGAAGGAAACTAGCAGAGTCACCCACCTACCAGGTGTTAGGTACTGCCAGCTTCTTATAAGTTTTACCAAATTCAATACTCACAGCTGCCATGTGAGGTAAGCTCTGGACTCCGATTTCACCAACAAAATAACTGTGAGTCAGAGAGGCTCACCACTTCCTTTCAGAGGGATTAAATGACTTTTAGATCAAGGGATTAGGAAGTGGCTGAGCCAAAATTTGAGCCTAGTTATTACTGGCTTTAAAAGCCCCTGCTCATTCTCACCCTTAGGAATTTGAGTGATGAGCTCAGATGTTAGGCGTGGTATTAGACATGCCCTATTCCTTTTAGCTGTATAGAGCTTTCAATTGCTGCATGAGAGGGAAAGTAAGTCTGGGTGGACCCTCCACTTTCTCTCCTTTTGAAATAAGTCTGAAGTGGTTTACTAAACCCCTGAGTAATCGTAGCCCTGATGGGTAATTTTATTCCATTTCATCCTGATTCCCAAATCAGTTGTTCTTTCCATGCTCATGAAGGACACAGAGATATAACAAATACCTAGTACCACCAACTGCACGCCAGAGCCTGAACTTACATACTGCATTATTTCCTTATATCTTTAACAGCGCTGCAATGTAGATATTTAAATACACAGTTCATGGACAAAACCAAAAACACAAACAAATGGTGTCTTAGCAAGGAAGATAGAGCTGTGGATGAGTGAAGCTGGGATTTCAAATCCAGGCCATCTGGCTCTAAGCCTAATCCTCTTTTCATTTTTTCCATACTGCCTCCCTAATGGTTCCCTGTCTGAACTAAATCACATTTCAGCTGCTCTTTCATCCTACCCCATTTAAGGTTTGTATATTTAACCAGATTTCAGAAATAATTACAATAGTTGACTGAGTTTTCAAAGAAACGTGTATTTTATTCTGACATCTTTACTCTCTCGTTATTTTTAAATGCTGTTAAATTAACTGCCAGTTTACTTTGAAATTATCATATCATGCGATAATGATCACCGTTACAGGGTTTAAGTCCAGTGATAGAGTAGAAAGATTAATGCATGGGTGCTAATTATCCAGCATGGAGATCCCAAGTGCTCTGACATGTCACTGAAAGAGATGACTTCATTTTACTAGACAAAGCTCTTTCAGGTGAGCACCATATTACTCACTGGAAAATGACTACCAGAAGAGTTTAAAATGACACAAACCTAGAGGACTCAAATGATCACTTTGTGTACACTGCCAATTCCCAATAATTGGCACTGATGTGGCTAAAGTGAGTGCATGCTGAGACAGCCTTTTTAAAGAAGTAATCATAAGCATGAAGACTTCTGATCTCATGTCTGTTCCTCGTTCATTCACTGTTCACCGAGAGTCGCCTTCTCTAATCAAATAGTGGATTGCCCAACATCTTCTAGGTATTGTATTAAGGACTGGAAATGCAAAGAAGCACAAGGTCTCCAGTCTGCAGAAAGGCATTCTCTATTGAGGGGACAAAGATACACCTAACCATAGTTCCAGGCAATATGAGCATCCTTACCAAATGTGAAGGCATGAGAGTTTTCCCGATGAGGTGACAGACCATGAAGTTTGAGGAATGGAAGGGTGGAGGTAACACGCCACAGGTGGAACTGGGCTGGGCTATGAAGGAAGAGTATGGTTAAGCCTTGCAGAAAATATGGTGGAGATTATAAAACAGAGGAAACAGCATAAGCAAAAAGGAGCTGGGAAGAACATAACATGATCAGAGAATAATAATGATCATAATCTCTGATGACTAATACATCCATTTTGAGACTGAAAGAGATGGAAGATAAATTCAAGAGATAGGGTTGATACGAGGTCATGAGGATGCTCGAACGCCCTGCTAAAAGGCTGCAAATTATTGCCTTAATGTTAGGAGGCTAGCTTCCTTCCTAATCAGCTGTCCCCATGGTCACCTGTGGGAGGTGGGTGAAGGTCGTAAGGGCTCTGGACAGCTGTTTGGAGCTCAAGCCAATCACACTGCTTGTGAGGCAGCATCCGTATATTGGGAGGGGGAAAGACATGATGTTCTCTCCATTTCAATTTTCATTTGCACTAAAATGGATGGCCTTTTTACACACTATCAATAATGCCTGTGCTGGAGGAGCTTTTAATAGGACAAACATTCATCATTCTAAGGTTACTCTTTCCCCAAAAGCATGAGAGCAGTCTGTTAGTAAAATGGAAAATCCTTGTGCACAAGGCTGCCCTGCTGCCTTTCCTTCCAGATGGCACCCACTGATAGGAGAGACTGGTAGCAACTGGGGACAAATACTACTACTACTACTACTACTACTAATAATAATAATAATAATAATAATAATTATTATTATTATTATTATTATTGTTGTTGTTGTTGTTGTTGTTAATTTTTCTGAGTTTCCTTCCCTCTGAGAAGGCTGTGCCACATGTAAAAGAAAGGGCTGGGACAAAAGCCACTGACCAGGGTTCCAACTCCAATTTCACCACCAAGTAATTGTGTCATTTTGGAGTAAATGACAAATCTACACCTATTTATCTTTAATGTAGGACTAGGTTACAGATTCTCAATTTTCTCCCCTAATTGCAAAATCCTAGGAAATCTTGATACAAGATGAAATAACATTGTAATGGTTTTACAGAATCTCTGATACACTATATCCATAACATCTCATAGCTCTTCACCAATAGCAACATAGCAGTTGTGTTCTGACTGTCTTCTCTCTCAGACTGAAAAGTGTCCTTTTAGCAATAATATTCACCAGCGGTACCATAACTAACTGTGAATCACTCGTTTTAATTCAACAAAAGCAATGTGGATGGGCTCAAAGGCCAAACCCCCCAAATATAGCTGATGCTCTGGCATATATTATTAATAAGGTTTTCAATTCCAATTCCCAGTTATTCCACTGGGTGGAGATGATGGAATAGAGAAGTTGCTCTGAACAGGATGAAGTGACAGTGTAGTCATGAAATAAATGCATTGGGTTCGAATTCAATGCATTCCCATTTTGTCAACACGTAGAAACCACTTGCTATATGCTAGAAGGGAAGTCTTAATATATGCTGATATATGCTGTGGGAAGTCTTGATAGCCATTGTAAGATAGAAAAGAACAACATTCCTTAGCCCAGAGAGGAACTATCTAGTTCTGGATGGCAGAATAAACAGAAGATGAAGAATCAATACAAGGCTTCTGCAGGGGACCCAAGGAATCAACACAAAAACATCATCAGGCAGCAGAGTTGTGCAGGAGCACCACAGAAAATGATCTCTCTCTTTTGTCAGAATTCTCCACAGCAGCATTTTCCCCTTTGCAACGGCTCATCCCACTTTCTAGCATTGTGTCACAGTGACTGATATCTTCTCTTCATTTATTTTAAGCATCCTAAGGTCAGAACCATACTGTCTCCATTTTAAGTGTCCTCTAAGAGGCTTAGCAAAATGCATCGCATGCACAGACATTCAAAAACAAAAGCTGGTAGAATCGATGGTGAATGGGTGAAGGATGGGAATTGACTTGAATGTTGAAGGATATGGAAGTGGGAATCACAGAATGTTGGGTGGGAACTGGAATAAGAAAGACTGAGCCAAGGAATCCATCTAGGGGTATTCCAGGTACAAGTAAGACTTTGAGGAAGGGAAGGGCTGGCTGAGAAAGGGCTGGCAGATGAATGTTGAAGGTAAGGCATTTCCTTCTGACCTAGCAAAACTAATGAAGGTTCTCCAGGAGAGGAGAGGTATATAATAAAAAATCTGCCTTGGGAAGTTTTATCTGGCAGTCTTGTACATGAAGATAGTAGAAAGCAGAGGCATGAACGTCAACCGGGAAGCTATTAGATCCAGACATAGAAACACTGCCCTTGATATGCTGTTTTTTGATCTTCAATATATTAAGTCTTAGTATGGGCAGAGTCTCATTTTATCTTGTTCCAGGGACTGCTCTAGCCTCATCTCTTACTATTCTGCTTGTGCTTACCCCACTTCAGCTTTGCTATTACCTTAAACAGATCCACTAAAACCTTGAAGCAAGACTTTTGTTCTTCATCTCTGCCTGGAAGGCAGTTCTCTGCGTGGAATTCTCTCCTAGGTAACTAACTGGTTCCCCAAGATCACACAGGCACCTTACGGAACAGCACTTAAGAAGTAGCTTCCCCAAGCCCCTTACTCACCTTACCTATCTGACATTCTCTATCCCTTTCATCTGCTTTGTTTTTGTTGTTGTTTTCAAAATCTTTAATGTTTAGCCAGGTAGGACAAAAGCTCTATAATGGAAGATATCAGAGGCTTTACCAATCTGGGTCTTATTTTTTCTTGGCATCTCCCTTAGGTAGAGGTACGTTTTTCTTCCACTTGGGCAGGTAGATCTCCAGATCTGTTGCATGGCTGTGAATCTGCATTGTATTTCTGCCGCCATTCTTAACTAATGCCCTTTTCCTATCTGCTGAATTTGATTCCCTTTATTTCTCTCTCTCTCTCTCTCTCTCTCTCTCCACACACACACACACACATACACACACACCACATCTGGGCTTTTCAGGTTTTCCAGAAACATCTTTTGAACCCCTGCCTGGAATTTACATACACATATATTTCTTTCACATCCTCCCCCTTTGTCTTTTTTGTTCTACTTTGAGAGACATATCCTGCTTTATCTTCCAATTTCTTCAATTACATTTTCAATTTTCTAAAGCATTTTTATTGTTTTCTTTGAACATATCTGTATATCTCAATAAATATGTATATATGACATATCATTCTTTTTTTATAGAACTTCTTTTATCTCTCTGGGATATTATAGATATATATTTTGTAAGTTTTTCCTTTTCTGGTTCTTCTAACTTTCTCCATCTCTTTTTTCTTGTTTTGATTTCTTCTGTGTTGAAAGTATTCTTCAGTTGTTTCAGACCTCAGTAGACAATAGTTATCTGCACATCATTAAGAGCAAGCAACTAAAAGTCTGATTAGAATCTTCTCGAAAGTTGTGGGTGAGGCTTTTCCAGTTTGAGCTTCATTTTAGGATGACCTGGTTGGGCTCTTTGATGAAAAAGCCTTTGGTGTGAGCATGGTGGACTGTTGCACAGTGACCTCTTATGGATGGTGCCTCCCAGGATTCAGGAAAGGCCCCACTGACTGTGGACTGGTCTTCAGGTTTACCCAACAGAGTATGGTAGAAGTGATACTATGCCACTCCTGGGCTTCGTGATTTCTGGGCTTCCCTTGGAAACGACTCCCTTGTGAAGTATTACTTAGCAACCCTTCTCTGAGATTGGAGGCAGCCCACAAAGCCACGTGGAGAGGCCCACATGGAGAACAGAGGACCTTTGATACAAGTCCCAGCTGGGTTCCTAGTTGAGGCTTCACGTGGCCCCACCCATCCCAGTGTCCCAGTCATGCCAGGAGGAGCTGAGGAACTGCTCAGCCACCCACAGAATTGTAAGGTACAAGCTGTTTTATTTCAAGCCGTGAAGTTTGGCCGTGGTTTGATAGGCAGCCCTAGATAACAAAACAGTCAATATCATTGTCTTTTCTTCCCCTGGGCTTTTCAGGTTTTCCAGAGATGTCTCTTGAACCCCTGCCTGGAATCTGAAGACGATCGGCTTGCATTCTGGGATCTAACTGTAAATAAAGTGATAGAGGATATCGCTTTCAGCAAGCCTATGGTCACTCAAGCACCCTGTTTTTCACATGGAACCTCTGCTCTCAAATACGCCCAATCAATTCTGGTGAATGTCCATCTCACCAAGAAATAAATCTCCATTCTTTGGCTAGGGAGGAGGATGGGCAGTCACTCAGCATCATGGAATGAGAGAGAGATTCATCTTTCTAAGTAGTTTTGGAAAAGGTTTCAACCCTCACCCCCGCCCCCCCCCCAAAAAAAAAATGCTTTAGGTCTCTACTCACCTATTCCTCCTGGTTCTAGAAATTCCTGGTATCGAAGTCAAAGCCTTTTAGTGGCTTTGCAGTATTAATTGGGTTGTTTTCCAGCTGTACCTCTGGCTCAGGATTTGGCCTCTTTGTTGTACTAAGACCATTATAACTGGTCCTTCTGCTTTCCAGGTTCCAGAATACAAATTAGTGTGTCTCCTTTTCTGTTTTCCCTGCACTTTTGAATTTAAAATCGCAAAAGAGGAAAAACAAAATCTTCCTGATAGCTCTAACAGTTTCTAAAGGTTAGAAAATAGAAGACTAGAAATTAGGAATTACATGTACACATTCAACTTACTAACTTAGCAAGGAATTTTTGATTCTCATTATTATTGCTAACTCTTTTATAACTTTTATTTTTAAAATAATTACACATTTATAGGAAGTTTCAAAATATCAAGGGGAAGTCTGGTATACCCTTGGCCCAATTAACACCTTGCATAGGGAAATGGTATCCTGTACTCAATAATTTATTAGGAGTTTGACATGGGTACAATCTTCAGGGTCTCTTCAGGCCTTGAAGAACATGGCCAAGAATTCCATGTTCTTGCTTTTGTGTGCATGTATGTGCACGTGTAGTTCTGTGCAGTTTTGTCATATATGTCGTTCGTTCACGTAACTATTACCACAGTCCCAATACAAAATTCTTCCAACACCACAGTCTGCCCCAGTGTCACCCCTTTATAACCACACCCCACTCCCCTATCCATAATCCCTAGCAACAACTAATTTGTTGACCATTTCTGCAATTTCCTTACTTCAAAAGTGTTACAAAAACAAAATCATGCTGTATGCAACTTTTTTTTGAGATAATCATATGCATTATTTGTTTAAAGATGTGAATCCTCATGAATCTGTAGGTTCAGGAGGGAGGGGGCATGCTTGTCTGGAATCCCTGGTACTGCCACATCTCCATCACCAAACATACTGCCTGAGACTTAGTAGGTAACAAATAAAACTGGTGGGCTAAATGACAGAAAAATTTCTGCTCCTTGATCCTCTTTACTGATTAGCATACTGTGGCTCCAAGAAGTAGAGGGTAAAAAAAAATTAGGCTTGAGTAACATGTGAATGCTTTATCTCACATACCAAGAAATCTGGAGCAGTCCTAACAGTGTGCCCAAATCAGGCTTAAACACTGAGGTTCTTCTTGGTCTATTGGGAGGTAACCATAGCTCCAGGCACTATAGCAGACACCACCATCTCCAACAAGGGACAGGTCTATTAGCATGGTTTAGACCTGATGCGTTACCCAGCAGCTCATGTGCAAAACAATGCAAGAGAGTTTAGAGGTGAAATGATTGGGTTGTGAGAGTTTTAACCTAATGAGTGCACTATCCTCTGTTTGGGCTTAACTGGGTTGTAACTGTAGGCAGGTAGGGTGTGGCTGCAAGAGTGAGTTGCTGGGAGCATGACATTAGGGTTACGTTTTATCAGTGGTGAGGCAAGCTCTCTCGTTCTGCCTCCTAGTGTGATGTCTGGAGTTGCTCTGCTCTACCTTACCCTTCTGCCATGATGTTCTGCCTCAACTCAAGCCCTGAGGAATGGAGTCAGCCATCTATGGACTGAGATCTCTGAAACCGTGAGCCCCCAAATAAACGTTTCCTCCTCTAATTGTTCTTATCAAATCTTTTTGTCACAGCCACAACAATAACAAAAAAATGACTAAAACATCTTCCTCAATATTTTTAAGAAATACAAAAAATTATAAAAAGAATTTCCAATATCTCTTCGGCAGACCTTGCTTCTCATTTCATTGATCAGAGTTCAGTTGCCTCTTCATATCCACACCCATCACTAGCAGGTGGAACAGGATCACAGGGGTCAGCTTAGATGAATAGAGTTCATCAGTGGTTAGGATAGGGGTTGTTCTCTTTTGGAGAACATGCATGACAGTTCTAGAACAAATAGGGCCCCGGGTAATAAATAAAAGGAAAGAAGTGGCTATTAGTAGAATTTCCACTAAAAAATGGAGACCATATTGAGTAGGATAGAAAAAAATTATCTTGCCTCTCACTGCTCTGACCATAATCTGAAAGTTTGACAGAATACCTAACTCCCATAAATCTAGGATCTGTGCTATTTCAGAAGATTGAAATCATTAATGCTAAAAACTGCTCTTATTTAGTAAGCAGGAAAGAGTGTAAAGTTTGCATCTTGTTAAGGATGCATTTTCCTTCCCTTTTTCCCAGCCTTTCCATCCACGTTCCCATTGTCCTTCTGCTGATCATAGCTTACTGTCCTTCCAATGGCGTTGCTACAGCCATAAGGACTAACAAGATGTTCATGAAATGAGAGAGAGAGAATGCATGAAATACGGCTAATGGAAGTTCAACGGAGACATACTATCCAGCTTCAGCAATCCCAGAGGCTTCTGAAACTGCAGCTGGTTTTACACTTCTGCTTCTTAGATCTGATTTTCCCCATTATGAAAAGAACAATCTACTAAAGGAGTCAGCTCTGTCCATAATGTTCTTCCTAGACCCTTCATTTCAGTCCTGTTGCATTAATTTGGAGCTTAAATTTATTGCTCTGGAGTCTAATGTGTATTACTCCTGTCAGCATTAAATTTAATTTACTGCAACAGGGCAAAGGGGTTGCTGCAACCAGATTTTAATTCCCAAGCCATTAAAATGTGTTGTCCTTGATAAATAAGATCTTTATTATATACCAGCAGGAAATGTGTGTCTGTAGAGAGAGAGTTCTGCAGAATGTGCTCCTTTGGATAGCCTTTTTCTTTTTAAAATAATGTTTAGTCTCCATATTCTGCATATATGAATGTTCCAGAAAGGTTGGGCATTTTTGTTCTATGATTGTTTTTTCTTTTCAGGTGATGAAATAGGAAATCTAACCCCATCCAGACCACAGAATTCTGCCTTTTCCTGCTGAGATCTTCTCACCAGTGGATTAGAGCCAAAGACACAATGCTGACATTTTTTTGTAGGACAGATACTAGAGACAGCAGGGATTTCTTTGTTGTCAAAATGGAAATGGATTTTTTAAAGCTCTAAAATTTTTAAAGAATATTTGTTGCTAAAGTAATATATGCTCGTAAAGAATTTTACTGGTATGAAATGTTATGCTTTGCCATTATTTTATCATAGGTACTTCAAAAGCACCCCCCCCCCTTTTTTCTTCCACACTCTTACCTCCCCCTCTCTTTATATGTATATCTCTGTACATTTATTGTGTAAATATTTATATTGTGTATATTTGCTATATATATTTACTAATCTCTGTATTTCATGCATAGCACGTACCAAGCATTTAATAAATGTTCAGTGAATGACTGAATTGGCTAATTTATGTTATTCCTTCCCATTTGTGAGTTGTGTCAATCAGATGCATGACACTGCATGTAAAAACAAAACACACAAAAGCTTCTTCCAATTGACTGAAAATGAGATGTATTTGCTCAAGGAAGAGGTCACTGATGTGAGGAATGGACTTTAGGGTCGATTTATTGTCCATTCCATGATGCTCTTGAAAGCCCTGTTTTTTTCTGGTATCTCTCCACTCTGTTCTCAACAGAAGAGGCTATGTTCTAGGGTTATTCTCATTGCCTCAAGACCTGTTGGAGCTCCATGTTTTCTCCTGACAGGCAATCCTTGGCTCTTTCCAGGTCAAGGAAGAACATTCCATACTGTACCTCTCCCCACGTAGTACTTCCCAAAGTTAATTCACATAACCATTCCTCAACCAGTCATTGGCAAGGTGTGAGAGTTCCATTTGGCTCTTCAGGCCATCTCTAGCCCATTCTGAGAAATAATCCTGGATTCGAGAGGGAGGCAGCTGAGAAGAATCTAGTTTCTCATTAAGATGGCAGGCTGTATCCTATGTGTACTCTAACAAAATCCACCATGGCCATGTGTTTAAGGTCCTAAATGTTTTGATATTCTCCTTTGACCTCAAGGCTTATGGAAGATAACTGTTTTCGCAGTGGGGCTGGGAGTGTACCTAAGTGGTAGAGCTCATGCCTGCCATGAGCAAGGCCCTGGGTTCAAGTTCCAGCACGGAAAGAAAGAAGAAATTTGTACTTGATCTTCGTGTTCTTGCCTTTGTTTTGCTTTTTTTTTTATGTGTGTTTTGTTTTAAACGTTTGCTTTGTAATCCACATGTCTTTTTGGTTGCATTTTGCATTTTCCCTTTTTGATAATTCCAAAGATTGAATTAAAATCGGAGGCTTCCCAGAGAGTACCAGTTAATATCTCACAATTTTAAAATAACACATCTAAATTCTATTTGCTAATTTAGAAACTTCAATATCTAATGACATTATGCACTAAAAAATAAGGACATTATTATATTTTAAATATCTCCTACCCATTGTGTATTCTGTTGCTTAATTTTGCTTCATTATAATAATGTTCAATGTTGTCTATTTTTATTATAATCTGCATTCTATTTTGTAAACTAATATGCATTCTGAAGCCCATTATCTGTACTTTCATACATTCATTGATCCCCACTATTTCCTTTATAGTTTGGCTTTCTGATTTCTGAATTGTTTAATTCCTCCCTACTACTTTTGACTGGATAGAGTTCAAGAAAACATTTATTTGATCAACCCATCTATGTGCAATTTTTCTCTACTTTCTCAAATTACAAACCTTACTTTTCTATGCCTCTTTATAAGGGCAGTAGCTTATCAGAGTACTTTCATTCTCACAATTCTACAAATACAGTTGTAGTGTATTTGGCTGTTAGCATGTTGATGAGCAGATTTGTGAAACCAATATTATCTTTTTTCTCTTTTTAAGTATTGATGTTCTGCCTGGATAAAAAATAATGTTAACAGTTATACCTTGGAATTATAGTAACTTCATCTAGGTATGATTTGTTGATAGTTTTTACCAGTGATAGATTCTTGGACAATTCTCTTGGATAACTCTGTATTCTGCCAATCTCTATACACATGTCTTTCTTCCTTAGAGAAACATTTTCTTAAATTATATTTCTGAATGTTTTTATGTTCCACATGCAATAAGGGTTTTGTGTTGTTTCCTGTTTTAACAACAATGGCAGTCTTTTACAAAATAGGTATCTGTTTTGTGTCCTCCAAATACTTTTGCTTCTCTGTAATGACTATTATGTTTACCCTCTGTATTGTATAATTTTCAAAATCTATTTCACCATGCTATCATGTTCTGTCAATATCTACTCAAACTCCTTTGGCATTTTTGTGTAGTTTTTATGTATGTGAAATATCTTATTTTGTGTTTTCTGACAATTGTCATCTTACTCTATTTTTCTAAATTTTTATTAGTTTTTCTTTGGTTGCTTATAATTTTTGAAATGTTTGTGTTTCCTTAATGGTTTGGGAGTATGAGAGAGTAGTTGTCCAAAATATTTCATTATTGACATCCAATTCAAGTCTTCATACAGGTGTCAACATACTTTATATACAGAGATACAAAAATTGTGGTATATATGTGTATTAAGAATTGTATTGCAAAAAAAATAAAGAAAAGCATTACCTTAGATTAGGTAGAGGGAAGTGAAAGGAGGGGAAGACAGGGGATGTAGGGATAAGGAAGATAGTAGGATGAAACACACTATATTACTTTATGTATGTATGTGACTATATGACCAATGTGATTCTACAATATGTATACTCAGAAAAATAAGAAATTATATCCCATCTATGTATGATATATCCAAGTATATAAGTGTATTCTACTGTCATGTATAACTAATTAAAACAAAAAAAATTTTTAAAAAGAAAAAAAAAGTTAAGATAAAAATAAATAAATAAATACATAAATAAAATAGTTCATTATTATTAAAATTTGGGGGGGATACTGGGGATTGAACTCAGGGACACTTGACCACTGAGCCACATCCCCATCCCTATTTTCTATTTTATTTAGAGATAGGGTCTCACTGAATTGCTTAGCCCTGCACTTTTCCTGAGGCTGGCTTTGAACCAGGATTTCAGGCATAGACCACTGCACCCAGATAGTGTTAAATTATTTTTAAGATGCAGAGTTTCCATTTATCTTTTAAGTTTTAGCCCCCACCCCTTTTGTCAGTTTTGCTTGTTTGTTTTCTGAATGACAGTGACTTATTTGTGATCTGCTATTTTTTTGCGGGAATGGGGGACAATAAGGTAAGTTGAGGTAGGTAGACTCTCATTCCAGATTTGTCATCCTAAATACTGTTTCATCCAGACTGAATCCACTGTGTGGTGTGAGCACATTCTCTGTGTTCAGCTTCCTCTTTTCTGGGAGGTCATCCTATCAATCAGGAAGGAGATTAGTTTAATCCTCATACAGCCAGAAAGGGAGGGAATCAATGAATCTCTGTGACTCATGAGGATTATTAATGATACAGTGCCTACTTACCTTCTGTTCAATTCTACCATTCAGGAGTAGTCTATAGCAACACTTCCCCATCTTTTCTCTATGAATTCTAGATGTGATAAAAACTAATGTATTCTGTACAACACCTCCATTGTCCCCTGCCTCTTTTACTAACTTGAAATATGGGTTCAGACACCCAAAATGTATTCCCTACACATAATTATGATAATAAACTCTGAGACCAGGCTCCCTCAGATGAATCCTGTGTTCACCAACACTTGTTGAGCAAATCGTCTCTCCTCAGTGAGACAGGAAGACTAATAGTACCTACTGTACTAGTAGACTTAACAGTACCTGCCTGATAGGGCTTTATAAGGATTATGTAGTGAAACACAAGATTGGAACCATGTCTGGCACATAGGAAGCATTCACAGGCTTCTCGAGTTCCTACATCATTACTAGAAGATACCCATTGTGATTTCTTGGAATGTCTTATTTTCAGAGCCATACATTTGGAATCTATGAATGAATACAGTTTTCACATTCATGATTTGAAAGAAAAGTTGTGGGCTGGATTGCAGGTACTTTTCATAGATTAGGACCTAAGATTTTATGTACTTTCTATTACCACTCTGATGAAGTTTTGTTCCCAAATATCTGTGTTCATCTCTTACTTAGCATGGTTTCAAGGACAGCAGAAGATGAATATACTTTTGCTGTTCTGGAAAAAAATTTTTTTCTTATTCTGTAAATATATTTTATATTGTAAAAAAGAAATCAAAAGTTACTATAATAAATCAAAGTAAAGAGTTCACTAGGAATTGTGTCCATCAGAATTAGCCAACATGGGGTTTACTGAACATCACTGTTTTAGTCAGTTTTTTTTTTTTGCTGCTGAGACTAAAGGATCTATCAGCACAACTGTAGGGGAAGAAAAGTTGATTTGAGGGCTCACAGTTTCAGAGGTCTTAGTCCTGAGAAGGCCGGCTCCATTCCTCAAACTCGAAGTGAGGCAGAATAAATATCATGGTGGAATGTGAGGCAAAGGGAAGAAGCTCACATCATGGTGGTCAAGAAGCAGAGAGAAAGGGCTCGAGCTGTAGCTCAGTGGAAGAGCACTTGCTTAACACATGTGAGGCACTGGGTCCGATCCTCAGCTCCACATCAAGATAAACAAATAAAGGCATGCTGTCCATCTACAACTACCAAAATAATAATAATAACTTAAAAAGAAGCAGAGAGAGAGACTCCAGCTCCATATACAAAATATATACCCCATAGCCATGCCTCCAATTAACCACTTCCTCCAGCCACAACCCACCTGCCTCCAGTTACCACTCAGTTAATCACATCAGCTAATTGGGTCAACCCTCACGATCCAATTATTTCTCCTCTGAAACTTCTTACACCTGTGAGCTTTTGGGGCATACCTCATATCCAAACCATAAGAATCACACGCATATCACTATTAATATGAGTACTCTTGTATCCTCTTTCTTTTTTTTCACACCATGTTATGAATTTCTTTCTACATAAGTAAATACATAATTTTACATGCATACATGTGCCATTAAGTAAACATAATCTCTTGGTAGACATTTGATTTGCTTCCAGATTTTATGAGACTTATTTTCTTATAATGACTAATGTTTTATGAGCATACTTATCCAGTGATATCTTTAATGGCACAATCCAAATTGTGGACTGAGAGAGCAGGTCTATGCCTCTCTCCATTTAGCCTGCTCTTCTGAGAAAGTGCATTTTTGGCCAAAAGGCTAATAGTTCTCTCTTTCTCTCTTTTCCCCTAAGAAAGAAGACATATACTTTAAAAGGGGAAAAAAAAAGGCAGGGGGAGGCTATCTCAGATGGCCTGTGATATAAACCTGGAATGAAATATATTTTCTTTCTTTTTTCTTTTTCCAGTGAATTCTGAAGTGTTAAAAAGATGGATGTAGTGTAGCAAAAGAAGACTTACCCTCTGATTTTTCCCTAAACTGGCATTGCTACCCGAGGAAGTTCTAAATATGAAATCCACTTGTTCAGCTAAAGCCCACTTTGTTCAGCAAAACCCAAGCTTGAGGGTTGTCGAGAACAGTGAGTCTCATCACCTGTCAAAAGCCCAGAGAAAAGACGGGGCTATTGAAACCAGCTGGAAGGGAGAGAAAGGAAGCTCTCAGAGGTCTGGCACAGAAATCAAAACTCGAAAAAAGTTTAAGTGTCTACTGCTTCCTTTTATATTTGTAAAATTTCTATTTCTGGACAGTTTGGGAAATTAATGTGCTAAGCTGCAATGTCTGTTTTAATGACTTCTACCCGTGTAGAAGTGAATCATCTTAGGAACTTTTCTATCATGCAAATTCTTCACTCCCTTTATATATCATGTATCATTTTAGGTACAAATTCAGTCATATTTTTGCTCTTTCTTTTCATTTTTCTCATGCAGTAATATTCCCTTTCCCTGGTAGATATTTATCAGGCGGATTGAACTTGTGCTGCAGACAGGGATCATTCTACTACCATTTTCTGCATGTTAAATTGTTAGCCCTGAGAATAACCATGGGTATAAAATGTTCCAGGGAAAGTACTAAGACAAATATGATGGGGAACATGTCAACTAACATCATGAGTCTTCTCTGTTAATGGATATTACTGTACTTGTTCCAAGTATTTTGGATGATTTCAGTGCCACACGGAGATGCTCCTTTTCTCAAATCTTTACCAAGAAAAAATAGATGTCAAATTATTTAAATAATGTAAAAGCACTTTTTTTAGATTTAACTTATAGTTACTTGCTATAACACTTGTGAAAATGCAATTTTTATTCCAATGTGATGGGTATGTTGGGGAATCATTTAAGAATACTAAACACAGAGTATTTTTTCATGCATGCTTTTATCTGAGAGACACATTAGGTGAAAGCAGAAAACCCCACCGGTTTAAACTCAATTCAGTTGAAATAGAGAAAAACACACACAGATTTCAAACACCTGCACAGGCTGCTTCATGTCATTGTGTTATGGGTCACACCCATTTCTGATTTCAGATAACCTCCTTTCACCAATTCACAGTCACTCATGAGCCACAGCCCTTGAAATGTCTACAGCAAACTTTGGGTCTTTTTCAAGAGAAGTGCCATAAGTATGTAGTATTTATGAATGTCTTATCAAAATGTGTAAAACAGCTACCATTTTAAGTGGTCTTCTACTTTTTGACCACTGAAAGCTTCTAAAAAGGGTCAAATCATTTAGAGAGGATGGAATTGGGAATCAATGGCAGCAAAGCACATTAGTTACTGCAAAGGACTTTGAGAACAGATACCGACAGATTCAAGATTTGACTTACCATTTACAAGCTATCAGGTCAGTGTGTCACTTATGAAGATTTTGGGTGTTGTATCTCACCCCTGACCCCTGGCCCCCTGGCTTTTACTCTATGCTTTTTTTTTTCAAACCCAGTCATTTAAAAAACGCCTATATCTGCATAGAGAGGAATTAACTGCACATGATCTCATCATGAGTATCATTTGCAATATTGGTTAAGGTTTCACAACCTTTAAATTACTATATTTATCTTGAAATATTCTATCCAGAAGAAAAAGTTCAAGGAAAAAAAATACTTTCCATTTCCTAGAGGAAAGTATATAAAGGATTTGTGGGTATATATTAAAATCATCATATTAATAAAATATTTTGGGCCCACACTGTGACTCTTCAGCTCTAAGAAGAATTGTTAGATCCAAAGCATGTGTGAGAAATGTCTTCTGATAGTCCTGTATGTGATAGAACATATTATAGTTGAATGATATTGAAACAGTAGAACTAGAGCATCATGTCCCAGGAACGTGTATTCTAGACTAAAGAAAAGACTGCAAAGTTCTAATTCTTGGGACCATAAGACAAAGGAGAGATTAAACAGGTTTTAATATCAGTAACACAGAATTAAATACTACAATTGTATGGAAAGTGGGTAAAGATGATCTACTGGCTCAGTGGTCACAACAGTCATAAACAAATGTTTGCAAATCCACATTGATTCATCTTGT